>NC_138311.1:36095000-36772500 GCF_965601325.2 Salmo salar
ACAGAGCGAGAGAGAGAGAGAGAGTCACACAGAGCGAGAGAGAGAGAGAGAGTCACACAGAGCGAGAGAGAGAGAGTCACACAGAGCGAGAGAGAGAGAGTCACACAGAGCGAGAGAGAGAGAGTCACACAGAGCGAGAGAGAGAGAGTCACACAGAGCGAGAGAGAGAGAGTCACACAGAGCGAGAGAGAGAGAGTCACACAGAGCGAGAGAGAGAGAGTCACACAGAGCGAGAGAGAGAGAGTCACACAGAGCGAGAGAGAGAGAGTCACACAGAGCGAGAGAGAGAGAGACACAGAGCGAGACACACAGAGCAAGAGAGCGAGCGAGCGACACACAGAGCGAGAGAGAGAGTCACACAGAGCGAAGAGAGAGAGAGAGAGACACACAGAGCGAGAGAGAGAGAGAGAGAGAGTCACAGAGCGAGAGAGAGAGAGAGTCACACAGAGCGAGAGAGAGAGAAAGTCACACAGAGCGAGAGAGAGTCACACAGAGCGAGAGAGAGAGAGTCACACAGAGCGAGAGAGAGAGAGTCACACAGAGCGAGAGAGAGAGAGTCACACAGAGCGAGAGAGAGAGAGTCACACAGAGCGAGAGAGAGAGAGTCACACAGAGCGAGAGAGAGAGAGTCACACAGAGCGAGAGAGAGAGAGTCACACAGAGCGAGAGAGAGAGAGTCACACAGAGCGAGAGAGAGAGAGTCACACAGAGCGAGAGAGAGAGTCACACAGAGCAGAGTCACACAGAGCGAGAGCGAGAGTCACACAGAGCGAGAGAGAGAGTCACACAGAGCGAGAGAGAGAGTCACACAGAGCGAGAGAGAGAGAGTCACACAGAGCGAGAGAGAGAGAGTCACACAGAGCGAGAGAGAGAGAGTCACACAGAGCGAGAGAGAGAGAGAGAGTCACACAGAGCGAGAGAGAGAGAGAGAGTCACACAGAGCGAGAGAGAGAGAGAGAGAGTCACACAGAGCGAGAGAGAGAGAGAGAGTCACACAGAGCGAGAGAGAGAGAGAGAAGTCACCAGAGCGAGAGAGAGTCACACAGAGCGAGAGAGAGAGAGAGAGAGAGTCACACAGAGCGGAGAGAGAGAGAGAGTCACACAGAGCGAGAGAGAGAGAGAGTCACACAGAGCGAGAGAGAGAGAGAGTCACACAGAGCGAGAGAGAGAGAGAGTCACACAGAGCGAGAGAGAGAGAGAGTCACACAGAGCGAGAGAGAGAGAGAGTCACACAGAGCGAGAGAGAGAGAGAGTCACACAGAGCGGAGAGAGAGAGAGTCACACAGAGCGAGAGAGAGAGAGTCACAGAGCGAGAGAGAGAGAGAGTCACACAGAGCGAGAGAGAGTCACACAGAGCGAGAGAGAGAGAGAGTCACACAGAGCGAGAGCGAGTCACACAGAGCGAGAGAGAGAGAGAGTCACACAGAGCGAGAGAGAGAGAGAGTCACACAGAGCGAGAGAGAGAGAGAGTCACAGAGCGAGAGCGAGAGAGAGCGAGAGAGAGAGAGTCACACAGAGCGAGAGAGAGAGAGAGCGAGAGAGAGAGCGAGAGCGAGAGAGTCACACAGAGCGAGAGAGGAGCGAGAGAGAGAGGTCACACAGAGCGAGAGAGAGAGAGAGTCACACAGAGCGAGAGAGAGAGAGAGTCACACAGAGCGAGAGAGAGAGAGAGTCACACAGAGCGGAGAGAGAGAGAGTCACACAGAGCGAGAGAGAGAGAGTCACACAGAGCGAGAGAGAGAGAGAGTCACACAGAGCGAGAGAGAGAGAGAGTCACACAGAGCGAGAGAGAGAGAGAGTCACACAGAGCGAGAGAGAGAGAGAGTCACACAGAGCGAGAGAGAGAGAGAGTCACACAGAGCGAGAGAGAGTCACACAGAGCGAGGAGGAGAGTCACACAGAGCGAGAGAGAGAGAGTCACACAGAGCGAGAGAGAGAGAGTCACACGAGCGAGAGAGAGAGAGCACAGAGCGAGAGAGAGAGAGAGCGAGAGAGAGAGAGTCACACAGAGCGAGAGAGAGCGAGAGCGAGGAGAGAGCGAGAGCGAGAGAGTCACACAGAGCGAGAGAGAGAGAGCGAGAGAGAGAGTCACACAGAGCGAGAGGAGAGAGAGTCACACAGAGCGAGAGAGAGAGAGTCACACAGAGCGAGAGAGAGAGAGAGTCACACAGAGCGAAGAGAGAGAGAGTCACACAGAGCGAGAGAGAGAGAGTCACACAGAGCGAGGAGAGAGAGAGTCACACAGAGCGAGAGGAGAGGAGTCACACAGAGCGAGAGAGAGAGAGAGTCACACAGAGCGAGAGAGAGAGGAGTCACACAGAGCGAGAGAGAGAGAGAGTCACACAGAGCGAGAGAGAGAGAGAGTCACACAGAGCGAGAGAGAGAGAGAGTCACACAGAGCGAGAGAGAGAGACACACACAGAGCGAGAGAGAGACAGAGAGAGACAGACAGACATTTACATCTATGGTGTGGTAAAACAAAGACCAAAAAAAACCTAGACTATTTTTCGGATGAATAACAGGTGATATTTTAAACTTGAGACCTATGCCTTGTCCCCCTCAGGCCATTTGTACACAGATACATACACCCTCTCCAGTTACTGGAACTATAACCCTGTTCTGTAAGATCTGGAGAGGAGAGGACAACTGCAAATCCAGCCACAATAACAGCAGCCTCCAGGGTCGTCCATATGCTCTCTCTTACGATTCTAACTTATTTATAAGCTGGAGTTCATGTCCTTCGCTTTTCTCACAATATCTGCTAGGACAGCTAAAACCAGGATTGTGGGAAACACAATCAAGCGATGAAAGATAAGAAAATACAACTTTGTATTGAACTGAGGGCAGTACTACGATCAAAATGTAACCCCCTTCTCAACCCGTAAGCAACCCCAAACAAAACAAACGTTGCATTGAACTGAGAGGGCAGTATAACTAAGCTCAGCCAAGAATTGAACCCCTCTCCTCAACTCTGTTTGTGCGGACGATTCTACCTCCATCTCAAACTGGGAGGACAGTAATGCTAAGTCTAGAATTGAACCCCTCTCCCCAACCTTCTGTGTGCAGTCAAAACTCATACTGACCTGGAAAGGCAGGAGAACAGTACAACTAAGCCAAGAATTGAACCCCGCCTGAAACCGTGTGTGTGAGTATAGCCCTACCTCTTCCATCTCAAAGGAGTCCTTGGTCTGTGTGCGGAGGTGGGCGATGTGAGGGTTGGGCAGCAGACTGTAGTTAGGTCCTTTGTCTGGGGTTGATGTGATAGTTCGCTGGCCCTTCAGTTGAATGTCTTGGTGCTCTTTCTCCAAGTTGGCCTCATTGGACAGGCTCAGGTCACGCTCCTGGGTCAATGCCTGGCCATCTCCGTTCACTCCAGGGTGGTCTCCATTGACACTTAGGGTGGCCTCAGTGCTGCCTCCAGAGTGGCTCTCCTCAGTCACCGTGGCCAGAGATGGAGAGTCCTTCTTCCTAAAGGCCTTCTGCTTGAGCTCACCCTTATGGTCGGAGTCAGTTGTGACGGCGCTGTCCCCTGTACCTGGACTCACATGGTCTGCCAGTTTCTCTGTAGTAGACAGGGCTGTGATGGTAGGAGCCCCCCCCTCCCCCAACCCACCCAGCAGGTTGTGTTTAGTGATCGTCTTCTTCAGGATCTTGGCTGCGTTCAGGGCTGAGTTGTTCCTCCTCAGAGGAGAAGGAGGGACGATGGTGAGCGGTTCCCCATCCAGGCTGCAGATCTTCTGGACAGTCTGGCCGGAGACCTGGGAGTACAGATGGAAGAACTCGTTGGCCACCGTGGTCAGGACCTCGATCTGACGGAAACGACCTTTGAGGAGGGAAAGAAAGAGAGGAAACTAGAATTAAAATACAATCTTTGGGGAAAGAATGAGACTTGATCAACTTGATAAAGAGAGGAAACTAATAGAAACAATGGCCTGCTGAGTCTTTTGACCAAAGGCTCAAGCTAGCTAGTCCCCAGAACGGCTGGGAATATGTCCCCTCTTATAGCAACAGATTCAGCCCTCATCATGGGTGTAGTTAGTTTGGAGGATGATGAAAG
This sequence comes from Salmo salar, assembly GCF_965601325.2. NCBI lineage: Eukaryota > Metazoa > Chordata > Actinopteri > Salmoniformes > Salmonidae > Salmo > Salmo salar. The sequence continues at coordinate 36,099,058 of NC_138311.1, forward strand.
ACAAAGCTGCATCCTGACATTAATACCAGCCCCATGGGCAGAGATAGGCCTGTCACAGGGCAACCATAACTCCCTTGATCCATCATCGCAATGACATTGAAGAGAATAAACCTCCCCACATTTACAGTGTCATAAACGACATGATAACAACAGTCTGAGTGACTAAGTACGCCAGTCACCATGATATCTATCCCCACCACATGCATGTAAGCGATTAATATACTTCTGCAAGCAAGTAACCAATACTTCCTCTGGCCATTATCTCTCTGAGCCCAGAACAGTCTCTTCCTGATTCCTGACCACAGCTGACTCCACAGAATAAGACAACAGAAGAAAACAGAAGTAGGAAGTGAAATTTCACAAGGCCTTTATATTTATTATGAGAGGACCATCCCTTTTAGCCGCTCACAGCCAGAACCCCAGGGACGTTCTCAGGGAGAGAAAACAGGACTTACATAAGAAAAATCAACATGACATTGAAGAGAAGAGGGCTGTTCTAGGACTTTGAGCTGCAGTACATGTTGGAACATCACTGAGACAGACAGCAGCATGAGAATTCTACATTCCAGAGTGTGAACCTTCTAAAGACACTCACTGATCTATGATCCCTAGAACCCTTAGAAGTTGTGACTCCTAAATCCCTGCAGAGCTGAAGGGCTCAGTGTGTTGTAAGTCAAGTCAGTCCACTGTTATGAAACAGAAGCAGCAGGGTCTGCCGTTGGTGGGGCTGCTCAGCTCAACAACAACTCAATAGGTAGATGACAAAAACTCCTCGCATTAACTTAACAGAGGGGTGAAACTTCAAAAGGGATTGAAAAGACAGATAATCATCCCCCCTTTTAACATCTAATCTAGACCAGATGAAGATGAAACTGACTCGTGAGCTACTACAACAGCACTTACTGGGCCTCAGTCCAGCAGTTTAAAAACAACAAGAGACCGCTGTTACAAGGCTGAGGCCACTCTCTCTCTGTCCCCTTCCTGTTCCTCTCTGGCTGGCCCGACAGGGTGCAGAGTGGCTGCTTTGTCCCCGACTCTCTCTCACTCACACACACACACACCTCAGTCTTTGACAGCAGGAGTTATGCTAATATGGGTCTATAAAGAGTAAAACGGCCAGTGCATGGTGCTGTGTGCTCTGGCAGACTGAACAGACCCAGGACCAATGTATGTGAGGCCCGATGTGAGCAGAGTACAGAGAAGAATCAGGTCCTCCACTCCATCTCTTTTTGGGGGTGTCCTAAATGGCACCCTATATAGTGCACTACTTTTGACCAGTGCCCATAGGGAGGGCTCTGGTCGAAAGTAGTGCACTATATAGGGAATAGGGTGCCATTTGGGAGGTAGACCCTGTCTCTCTCTCTGCCGCTCTGGTCACCACATTGTTTGCCCAATAGAAGACAAAGGCTTCCTTGTGCTGCGGCTCTGTTCACCCAGCTGCACTGGAATGGGCCCTCACTCTCACCATCCCAGCTTCTAGCCCAGGCCCCCAGATCTACATGCTCTTGTTTGGCAGACAGAAGCTAAATCTGCCAAGAGGAAGAGAAGAACAAGAAACCTACCCACAATGCAATGGCTTGGTGGGAACGGAACCCATTGACTAATGGTGTGCCATTGATTATTACACCACCTACAAAGATACCAGACTACCCCTATATGTAACTAGGGCTGGGAATTACCAAGGACCTCACCATATTATCACCATACTTAGGTGCCGATATGACGTGTTGCTTTTCTCCATTCAATATGTATTGAGATTTGATACTACGATTTTATGGTGATTTGATGTTCCAAACATATTGCTCACTATATGTCTGAGAAAATGACAATTAGTGTTGATCAGTCATGGAAATAAGTGCTGAAAACATCTTGGCTTACTATTTAAAAAGAAGATCAAGAACAAGCTGTAGGGTTAAAACTTCTGGCGCAGGTACCGCCAACTAGCGCTAGCTAATGCTACCTAGAATTATTCTTTTTTTAATTACAAATCGATACTTGGAGTCAAAGTCTTGATATAATACCATCACTACTCCCAACCACATCCCAACAATTAATTCCAATCATAACCCACCCAAACACTACCACCATCCCCACCACACCACCGTACCATCACCCCGCTGCTCCACACTCCAGCTGGCACTCTTTCTATCCATATTCCTTCATCACTACCTGTTGGTCTGCATGAACGTAGGTTGTACATTGTTGTCTGTCTGGACCATTTTATAGCAGTGAACAGCAATATGAGCAGTGTTTTCACAGCTCGAAGAATGAGGGGAAGGGAAAAAAAGAGAGAGACTGAAAGCTAGAGAAACAGAGAGCGAGGTAGAGACACAAAGCGAGTTAAAGCTGGTACTTGTCAGGGCATAGTTGGGGTTCTCCATCTCCATGCGTTGCAGCTGTGCTCCTAGATAGACCTTGATGTCGATGCCCTTAGCTCCGGAGGAGCTGTTGAAGAAGCGCGGGGGGATCTTGGAGGCGATGTCCGGCTCCTCCCGGCCAAACCCCAGGTTAAACAGGATCTCTTCTGGATCCTCTTCATAAAGGTCCAACAGCTCAGACACACTGGACAGAACAGAACACACAAACCATGTATTACAGGACTACAAGTATGAAAGCATATATAACGGCACTCTACAGCAAATGATGTAGCTAGTGAGGTTAAGTCAAATGAAAAACCTGAGCTTTAACGGAGTACATTTACATTTAAATCATTTAGCAGACGCTTTTATCCAGAGCGACTTAAAGTAGTGAATGCATACATTTCATACATACTTTTTTATTTTCGTACTGGTCCCCCGTGGGAATCGAACCCACAACCCTGGCGTTGCACACACCATTCTCTACCAACTGAGCCACACGGTACCTCTGGCTAACGTCAAACCCAATATTGTATTAAACTTGGTCTATGATATGTCTGCTTTTCCGTTCTTCTTGGGACCTGAAATGTCCCAGTTACAGGGATGTTCATCACCCAACCACAGCTCTTGGCTCAGGACCTGTCTACTTGTCTGCTCACCTGGACACAGTGGTGCTGCTCTTCCCTGATCCTGTTGAGTTCATACTCCTGCCTTTCTGCCGGAACTGGCTCCTCTTGTCCTTCGCAGGCATTCCATAGCTGAAGAGCAGAGTGGGCATGCAGTGATCAGTACACGAGTCACACCAAAGCCACAGGCAGTAAGACTACTGCATAAGACTGAACTGAGGGGGGTGACAACTGAGGAGGGGGTGAGGAGTGGCCAATAGCATAAAGGGGGGGGTCTCACAGTCTCACTTACCAGGGTGTCTCTGCTTTGGCACTGTTGGGCTGAAGGTGATTGGCTGCAGGGAGGTTAAAGAGAAAGAGGGGAGAGAGAAGGAAAGAGGGGGAAGAGAGTGGGGGAAGGAGGGAGAGAGGAAGATAGAGTTGAATACAGGAGCTTTGTATGCTGCTGTGTGCTTTGGTAAACTGACTACATACAGTAATTGCTGATTCCCGCATTACTCTAAGTCCATCTGTCAAAATCTAAATGTCATACACTGTCGAAAAAACTGATAAAAGCAACAAATGTCTACCTCTAAAAAAAGAAAAGAAAAAATAAACCACATCTAACATGACTTCTCTTCCACATATGACATAAGGGAAAGAGACCAGTGTCAAAATAAGAATCCCCAGAAAATAACGAAAGCCTCAGCTCTGAGACAGCAAGGAACATAATGACAGAATTATGGTACAGTAGAGACAGAGAGAAAGTCCTCCTGAAGTATGGACTGTCCTCGTCTGTCAGGAGAAAATCCTGCTCTCAGTCTGAAGGCCTCTTCCAGGTTTTCTTAGTGACATAAAGAATGCAAACTGAGGACTGTGGACAATCCCCAGAAGCCTTAGTGTCGAGACCAGAGCTGGGTTCAAACACTATTGTAAATAATTTCAAATACTTTATCTGTGCATGGTTGAGTTTGCTTGGCTTGATAGACCAATAGAATCGTCCCCACAACTGTAAACCCCGCCCATCTGGCACTCCAGGCAGGCTAGAACAAACACTGAATGTATTTAAAAGATTTCTAATAGTACTTGAACCCAGGTCTGGTGAAGACAGACAGGAGAGAACACGTTGTCTGTCAGCTGCCTGAAACTGAACAAACTCAAATCAGCCTAACTGGTTCTTCAGCCTCAAAGAGCTCGATTATCATCAAAGCATGCTTTTCCATTGAATGACTATTGTTGTGCGTGTTCGTCTGTTAACAGTAAATTGTTGCTACTCACTGATGGAGTGGATTGGAGCCAGAAGAAGGACCCTCATACAAGTGCCTGTTGAGACTTGTAGCATGACATGGGCACAATGGAAGACGGATCTCAGGTATGACTAGGTCCCTTTCCTTTACTGTATTGTATGTCCCAAGTGGCACCCTATTCCCTATTTAGAGCACTACCTTTAACCAGAGCCCTATATAGGGTATAGGGTGCCGTTTGGGCCACAACCTGAGACTAAGCAGGTCAGAGCAGACCATAACAGGAGCCAACCCCAGCACGACACACTAACTACCTCCCACCGTCTCTGGTCTGCACAAACACAATAGTAATGTGTTGAGTGCAACCATGCGGACATGTACAAAATCTGACTGACCCCATCTCTCAGAGACGAACAACAAACGGTAGCAAATTAGGGAGCATACATCACTACAGCTGTTTCAATGGAAGAATGAGACATTCATCCAGAGCTTTGACAGTCCTAGACCTGCTCTACCAACTATGAGCCTCAACGCCATTCAATACAGGTCTGATTGTATGAATCAAATAATCTATTTAGCAAGTATAACTATCCTCTCTATCCACATTTCAAAGGGACGAACACAAAAATACTTCCTATGAACAACGTGGTGCAAATGACCACACCTGGGCCAAATACTACTACTGAAATCATTTCAAAATACATTAGCTGGCTTGACGCATTGGAACTAATGGAATTGTAACAAAAGCACAAACTCATCTGGCACTCCAGGCGCCTAAAGCAAACACTAAAAGTACGAAAGATTTCAAATACTATTTGAACCCAGGTCTGCAAGTGACAACAGTACATTGCTCTATACACGGCACGCCTACAACTATGTGACTTGAGAAGAGGAAAGTGTTGAGGGACAGACCAGATAGTTCGCATGGGGGAGTAGAACATAGCTGTATAGCAGGGCCAGAGGACATAAAAGCTCAAGTATGTTCCAGTTTAAACTAAGATAGATCCACCCTTTCATTATTTATCCTCCTCTACTCCTCCACCAACAGGCAGGTCACTCAGAGGGTGAAATGAGAGCTAGATATGCTATCTGATCACACACACTGCTCTACTCTCCTTTCCTTTTGACTGGGAAACCTAGGTGTGTGTCCTTGAGTCCTCATGTGCACGTCCGCTCATAAAGAGAAGTAACAGCAGGGAGTTCTCCCAAGGTCCTATTGCAGCTTTAGTAAAAACTAAAGAGGCAAATCACTTCAACAACAAGAAGCTTCCAGCTCAAAATTGTTTGGACACACAGATTTCTAGGCCGTGTCTCAAATGGCACCCTATTGCCTATTAAGAGCACTACTTTTGACCAGGACCCAGCCAGAAGTGCACTATAATATAAAGGGATCAGGGTGCCATTTGGGATTCAGCTAAAGAGACACAGAGACAGACACACACAGAGACAGACACAGAGACAGACAGAGACACAGACACAGAGACACACACACAGAGACAGAGACACACACACAGAGACAGAGACACACACACAGAGACAGAGACACACACACAGAGACAGAGACACACACACAGAGACAGAGACACACACACAGAGACAGAGACACACACACAGAGACAGAGACACACACACAGAGACAGAGACACACACACAGAGACAGAGACACACACACAGAGACAGAGACACACACACAGAGACAGAGACACACACACACAGAGACAGAGACACACACACAGAGACAGAGACACACACACAGAGACAGAGACACACACACAGAGACAGAGACACACACACAGAGACAGACAGAGACAGACACACACAGAGACAGACAGAGACAGACAGACAGAGACAGACACAGATAGAGACAGACACAGACAGAGACAGACACAGACAGAGACAGACAGAGACACACACAGAGACACACACACACAGAGACAGAGACACACACAGAGACAGAGACACACACAGAGACAGAGACACACACAGAGACAGAGACACACACAGAGACAGAGACACACACAGAGACAGAGACACACACAGAGACAGAGACACACACAGAGACAGAGACACACACAGAGACAGAGACACACACAGAGACAGAGACACACAGAGACACACAGACAGACAGAGACACACAGACAGACAGAGACAGACACAGACAGACAGACAGAGACAGACACAGATAGAGACAGACACAGACAGAGACAGACACAGACAGAGACAGACACAGACAGAGACAGACACAGACAGACACAGACAGAGACAGACAGAGACACACACACAGAGACACACACACAGAGACACACACACACAGAGACACACACAGAGACAGAGACACACACAGAGACAGAGACACACACAGAGACAGAGACACACACAGAGACAGAGACACACACAGAGACAGAGACACACACAGAGACAGAGACACACACAGAGACAGAGACACACACAGAGACAGAGACACACAGAGACACACAGACAGACAGAGACACACAGACAGACAGAGACAGACACAGACAGACAGACAGAGACAGACACAGATAGAGACAGACACAGACAGAGACAGACACAGACAGAGACAGACACAGACAGAGACAGACACAGACAGACACAGACAGAGACAGACAGAGACACACACACAGAGACACACACACAGAGACACACACACACAGAGACACACACAGAGACAGAGACACACACAGAGACAGAGACACACACAGAGACAGAGACACACACAGAGACAGAGACACACACAGAGACAGAGACACACACAGAGACAGAGACACACACAGAGACAGAGACACACACAGAGACAGAGACACACACAGAGACAGAGACACACACAGAGATAGAGACACACAGAGACACACACAGAGACAGAGACACACAGAGACACACAGACAGACAGAGACAGACACAGACAGACAGAGACAGACACAGACAGACACAGACAGACAGAGACAGACACAGACAGACAGAGACAGACAGAGACAGACAGAGACAGACAGAGACAGACAGACACAGACAGACAGACACAGACAGAGACAGACAGAGACAGACAGAGACAGACAGAGACAGACAGAGACAGACAGAGACAGACACAGACAGAGACAGACACAGACAGACACAGACAGACAGACAGACACAGACAGACACAGACAGAGACAGAGACAGACACAGACAGACACAGACAGACAGAGCGAGACACACACAGAGACAGAGACACACACAGAGACAGAGACACACACAGAGACAGAGACACACACAGAGACAGAGACACACACAGAGACAGAGACACACACAGAGACACACAGAGACAGAGACACACACAGACAGAGACACACACAGAGACAGAGACACACACAGAGACAGACACACACACAGAGACAGACACAGACACAGACAGACAGAGACACAGACGAGACACACACACACAGAGACAGACACAGACAGAGACACAGACAGACAGAGCGAGACACACACACACAGAGACGTCACCCACCCTCGGCTCCGAGAGACAAGTCGTCTTCAAAGCTGCATCCATTCTTCATCACTCCTGTGAAGTACAGAAGATCCTTCATTAAGCCCTCAAACAGCACTTATACCCTACAATAGACTAAATAACCATTCACATTAAAACGTCTGCACGTGCCTGTAAAACACAATGGACATGGTTAACTGAAGGCATTTTAAACAGAGTAGCCTACTACAGACAGACGCTTGGTTAGGAGAAATATTTACCGTGGCTGGTTGGTAAGGGTTACCTACTGTAGATAGCACCAGCTTAACATGTAGGCTCACATTACCCAGAAGACTTTAAAGCAAATGCAGGGAATCCAAATGTTATTCCTTTCAGTTCAGGACACTCACATCGTGCCTGGCTCTGTTTCTTACTTGGATTTAGAAGGACAATAAGATGACCTGAGCGACAGAGTTTGAGAAAGCTACCAACTGGTAACTGGTGTGTGGGTGGATGTGTAAAGCTGCTGGTTACAGAGCACTCCAAAGTTCACTAGGGCTGCAAGGTGTGGTGATAAAGTGAGTTGCAGAATACTCCACAAACACCCCCTTGACCCACACACACACACACACACACCACCTGCACAGATACACTAACACACTCTTTTCCCATTGGAGAGTTACAGTTGTATAGCATATGACTGGTGTTGTAGGAGAGGAGGGAAATTCACCCTTGGACTGAGTGCTGCTCTGCTCATCCAGAGACGCCCCAAGAGGAGTCCTGTGAAGAGACACAGACACACAGTTAGAGACACCCGTGTCTACAACACAGAGACACACACAGTTAGAGACACCAGTGTCTACAACACAGAGACACACACAGTTAGAGACACCAGTGTCTACAACACAGACACACACACAGTTAGAGACACCAGTGTCTACAACACAGAGACACACACAGTTAGTTAGAGACACCAGTGTGTACAACACAGAGACACACACAGAGACACCAGTGTCTACAACACAGAGACACGCACACAGTTAGAGACACCAGTGTCTACAACACAGAGACTAGAGGTCGACCGATTATGATTTTTTTTTCAACACCGATACCGATTATTGGCGGACCAAAAGGGCCAATACCGATTAATGGGACATTTTTTATTTATTTGTAATAATGACAATTACAACAATACTGAATGAACACTTATTTTAACTTAATATGATACATCAAAATCAATTTAGCCTCAAATAAATAATGAAACATGTTCAAGTTGGTTTAAATAATGCAAAAACAAAGTGTTGGAGAAGAAAGTAAAAGTGCAATATGTGCCATGTAAAAAAGCTAACGTTTAAGTTCCTTGCTCAGAACATGAGAACATATGAAAGCTGGTGGTTCCTTTTAACATGAGTCTTTAATATTCCCAGTTAAGAAGTTTTAGGTTGTAGTTATTATAGGAATTATAGGACTATTTCTCTCTATACGATTTGTATTTCATATACCTTTGACTATTGGATGTTCTTATAGGCACTTTAGTATTGCCAGTGTAACAGTATAGCTTCCGTCCCTCTCCTCGCTCCTACCTGGGCTCGAACCAGGAACACATCGACAACAGCCACCCTCGAAGCAGCGTTACCCATGCAGAGCAAGGGGAACAACTACTCCAAGTCTCAGAGTGAGTGACGTTTGAAACGCTATAAGCTCGCACCCGGCTAACTAGCTAGCCATTTCACATCGGTTACACCAGCCTCATCTTGGGAGTTGACAGGCTTGAAGTCATAAACAGCGCAATGCTTGAAGCACAGCGAAGAGCTGCTGGCAAAACGCACGAAAGTGCTGTTTGAATGAATGCTTACGAGCCTGCTGCTGCCTACCATCGCTCAGTCAGACTGCTCTATCAAATCATAGACTTTAATTATAATAAACACACAGAAATACAAGCCTTAGGTCATTAATATGGTCGAATCCGGAAACTATCATCTCGAAAACAAAACGTTTTTCCTTTCAGGTGAAATACGGAACCGTTCCGTATTTTATCTAACGGGTGGCATCCCTAAGTCTAAATATTCCTGTTACATTGCACAACCTTCAATGTTATGTCATAATTATGTAACATTCTGGCAAATTAGTTCGCAACGGGCCAGGCGGCCCAAACTGTTGCATATACCCTGACTCTGCGTGCAATGAACGCAAGAGAAGTGACACAATTTCACCTGGTTAATATTGCCTGATAACCGGGATTTCTTTTAGCTAAATATGCAGGTTTAAAAATATATACTTCTGTGTATTGATTTTAAGAAAGGCATTGATGTTTATGGTTAGGTACAGTGGTGCAACGATTGTGCTTTTTTCGCAAATGCGCTTTTGTTAAATCATCCCCCGTTTGGCGAAGTCGGCTGTCTTTGTTAGGAAGAAATAGTCTTCACAGTTCGCAGCGAGCTAGGCGGCCCAAACTGCTGCATATACCCTGACTCTGTTGCAAGATAAGTGACACATTTTCCCTAGTTAAAAGAAATTCATGTTAGCAGGCAATATTAACTAAATATGCAGGTTTAAAAATATATACTTGTGTATTGATTTTAAGAAAGGCATTGATGTTTATGGTTGGAGCAACGTGTAAATAAGCGATTATATGCAACACAGGACACGCTAGATAAACTAGTAATATCATCAACCATGTGTAGTTAACTAGTGATTATGATTGATTGATTGTTTTTTATAAGATAAGTTTAATGCTAGCTAGCAACTTACCTTGGCTTCTTACTGCATTCGCGTAACAGGCAGGCTCCTCGTGGAGTGCAATGTAAAGCAGGTGGTTAGAGCGTTGGACTAGTTAACAGTAAGGTTGCAAGATTGAATCCCCCTGAGCTGACAAGGTAAAAATCTGTCGTTCTGCCCCTGAACAAGGCAGTTAACCCACCGTTCCTAGGCCGTCATTGAAAATAAGAATTTGTTCTTAACTGACATTCCTAGTTAAATAAAGGTGTAAAAAAACAAAACAAAAAAAACGGCCAAATTGGCATCCAAAAATACCGATTTCCGATTGTTATGAAAACCTGAAATCGTCCCTAATTAAATCGGCCATTCCGATTAATCGGTCGACCTCTAACAGACACACACAGTTAGAGACACCAGTGTCTACAACACAGAGACACACACGCAGTTAGAGACACCAGTGTCTACAACACAGAGACACACAGAGGCACCAGTGTCTACAACACAGAGACACACAGTTAGAGGCACCAGTGTCTACAACACAGAGACACACAGAGGCACCAGTGTCTACAACACAGAGACACACACACAGTTAGAGACACCAGTGTCTACAACACAGAGACACACACAGAGACACCAGTGTCTACAACACAGAGACACACAGTTAGAGACACCAGTGTCTACAACACAGAGACACACAGTTAGAGACACCAGTGTCTACAACACAGAGACACACACTGTTAGAGACACCAGTGTCTACAACACAGAGACACAATTAGTTAGAGACACCAGTGTCTACAACACAGAGACACACACTGTTAGAGACACCAGTGTCTACAACACAGAGACACAGTTAGTTAGAGACACCAGTGTCTACAACACAGAGACATACAAACACTACAACTGTTTCTTCTTATTATTAGTCAACTAATCATATAAGCATGATCAATATACTATACATCCACAGACAGAGTAGTCCTACATCCACAGACAGAGTAGTCCTACATCCACAGACAGAGTAGTCCTACATCCACAGATACAGTAGTCCTACATCCACAGATACAGTAGTCCTACATCCACAGATACAGTAGTCCTACATCCACAGATACAGTAGTCCTACATCCACAGATACAGTAGTCCTACATCCACAGATACAGTAGTCCTACATCCACAGATACAGTAGTCCTACATCCACAGATACAGTAGTCCTACATCCACAGATACAGTAGTCCTACATCCACAGATACAGTAGTCCTACATCCACAGATACAGTAGTACTAGACAGTGACTGTCATATGTTCTGTCACAGAGCAGTAACAGAGCCTCCAGTCTCCACTGTTAGTGTACAGGAAGGCCTGGATGAAACTAAGTCAAGTCTGGCTGAGCATTGTGAGAAAAAACAGCAAGTCAAACACAAGGCTCTAGTCTAAGGGCTAAAAATAGCAACGTGGCACAACATCCCTAACACTGCGCTGTGACGCTCCTAGCTCACCTCTTGGTCAACAGATCAAACAACTTCATATGGTCACTGTCCCAGACCTAATCAGGTCTATAGGCTTTCTGATGTCCTACTGTACTCTGATGCAACTATACTTCTATACTGAGTGAGTCAGACCAAGTCACGTTGATATGCTTTCTGCTCATGTAACATCTAGGACAATACCAGCATCGCAATATTGTTTCCATGGCAAAAATGAAAACACGAAGCAGAGCTAACCATTTGGCCCTTTAAAAACCTGCTGTATGTAAAATATTGAGTTCTATATCTTGGAATATAAATAAATGTGACTCTGGATGACAACATGATGTTTCCAACATTAGGGCTGTTTTTCTAAAGTTAAATCTACTTTGTGTTTTGTTTCCTTGCCATGATGCTAATGAGCATCACGATGCTGGCATCGCCCCGGCACTAGTAACATCTAGGTTAACAGCATGGAACACCTGTCTGTAGGCCTATACCAGAAAAAGCCATATGACATGAACATTTCATAAAGAGACATTGTGTAAACGCTCATGATCAACATCATGCAACTTTCTGTTTGCTCTTTCTCCTCATCACTTCGTCTTGCTCACATCAGTTTTTGGGGGGATTTTTTTACCATCTAGAATTTGACTCAATAAACAGATTCTAAGTTCCATGGTAATGTTTGTTGAATCAACTTGAGGCAGTACAGCAAGACCAGACCAGTTGCTGATAACATAGGCCCTGGGCTAACGGAAAAACTTCCCAAAGGCATAGATAGCAGCATAAAGCGCACGGCCTTCACAAAGCAAATATAACATGTCTGACAAGGAGAGAGTTGGACCACAACAGCTTACAGATACAAGGAAACAATACATGGTTGCTATGCTGCTCTTTCTCTGTCATTATTAAGGGCTTTACCAGGGCCCTGTCTTCTGTGTTCATTAGACATCAAACTGAAGAAAACCAATTGAAAGAGGGGCTACCCTGACTGGTCCAATAAGAAACACACATTTTTGCTTTCTGTTGCACAACGTTTTACAACATTGTTCATTGTGTGCCCTAATGTCAATTTACATGTCAATGTAGAGGTTTCATTATAACACAACATTACTATACCTGCAGTCCTTGAGCCAGCTTGCAATCTTGTTAGGGAAGCGCCCTGAGAGAAGAAAACAAGTACAATTCCTATATAACATCATACTGCCTGGAACTATTCTACAATGTCCATAACCATAACAATTGGATTCAAACATCTAAATAAACGGTTTGCTGTTGGAGGATTTCATTCCTTTTGGGCTAGTTACTAATAGAGCAATACGACCTTAAAGTAGGGATTATTGTTTAATCATGACTTCCATGCAGCTTTCTATCAAGTCGTCAAAAACCCAAACCGGAATTATTCCTGTCTGCTGCTCTCTCTGTAGCTCTTCCCGACGTACCTGGCTCCTCGGCCGGGGCCGTCGTCTCCATGGTGGGCTCTGGGGACACCATCTCCTCGCTGCAACCCTCCTGATCCTGGGTGTCCTGACTCTCAGAGGGGCCCTGCCAGGAGTCTCTGCTCTGGGCCCAGGCCCTCCTCTTCATGGTCGCTGCCTTCCATGGGTGATCTCTGCTGGGGCTCGCAGAAGTCTCACACTGCTCCATGGTCCTCTCCTGGATCCACTCTTCCTCTTCTCCACAGGCTGGGTTGCTACAGCGAGGGGCAAGTCACCTGCAGTAGAGAGGAAGGAAGGAGGTGAAATGAGACTAAATGGAAGCCAAGCCTCCTCTTCAGTAATTTATGACTAGTTTATTACAGAGTTTAGTACGGCTCTCTAAATATGCTAGGTTACATCACACCACACTGGGAGGGGACACGGGGACACACACACACACACACACACACACACACACACACACACACACACACACACACACACACACACACACACACACACGAGCACAGTCAACGCCAAGGACACACCATTTAATTCTAGAAGGAAAGCTCTGCAAACCTGGCAAGGCCTGTAATAGAACATCAAACTGCATGATAACCATGTATGCTAACAGAACAGCCACAGCATGGAATGACAGTAACATTGAGCTGGAAACAAGCAAATGTCCTATAATCCAATAACAAAATTGACTTAGTTTGTATAATAACTTATTTTCCTATGAAAAACAAGACTACGCAATTTGTTTCTTTCCAAAACGTTGATGGCTAAACGAATTAAGAGCAGAACACCAAATTAATAAATGTGATAACCTCTGCAAGAACAAGAAGCAAGACAACAAAACAATCCGCATAAAACGAGACACTAATAATACCTGGTGGGGATTCCTCCTTCCTCCAGAACTATTATCCTAACAATCCTAAGAATACTTCCAAAGCAGTCTGAAATGTCACTTAAAAGTAGTGCCTTCCCAGCCAGGCAGAGATATGGGACAGAGGGCAGGCAGAAAGGATGGATGAGTACAGAGGAGCTAATGAGAGCTAGAAGTCCAACTGACAACAACTGGAGGAGGAAATGTCTGTTTAGTTAAAAGATTACGAGTTGTTTCCTGTTGTGGATCAGCTCTTTTCTGAAGGGAGGGATAAATGGATAGACTGATGGAGTTCTCACTGGAGTATAGAAGCCAAACCCCGATGGACAAATGAAGGAGGCTATTATTAGGTTACTTCTATTTCCAGAGTAATCATCTGAAATAAGGAATGTGACTAAACACAGACGATCACTCTGCTTTCCAAACAAACCAATGGCAGTGACGGCTAGCTATAGATGTGTGGGAATCTTAAAAAGGGGTCAGTACAAAAACACAAATAGGCTTGCCTCTTTCAATGAAGTACAGTGAGACATTGACGACAGGTGTCGATCAACTTAAAACTTGGGGTTTTCTGATGTCAAATAGAGTATCATCTGAGAATGTGTCAACATAATCCAGTCCCATCCTTGTCCTCTCTTGCACAATATTTTCCTCTCTTGCACAATTTTTTCAAATCAAACTTCATTGGTCACATACACATGGTTAGCACATACACATGTAGCTCAGTTGGTAGAGCATGGTGTTTGCAACACCAGGGTTGTGGGTTCGATTCCCACGGGGGGCCAGCACAGAAAAAAAAATTATGAAATGAAATGTATGCATTCACTACTGTAAGTCGCTCTGGATAAGAGCGTCTGCTAAATGACTAAAAATGTTTAAAAAAAATAAAAAGTCTAGCGAAATGCTTATGCTTCTAGTTCCTACCTTATACACACACACACACACACACACACACACACACACACACACAAGTGTAAAGGAATGAATAAGAATATGTACATAGAAATACAGTTGAAATCGGAAGTTTACATACACTTAGGTTGGAGTCATTAAAACTCATTTTTCAACCACTCCACAAATTTCTTGTTAACAAACTATAGTTTTGGCAAGTCGGATAGGACATCTACTTTGTGCATGACAAGTAATTTTTCCAACAATTGTTTACAGACAGATTATTTCACTTATAATTCACTGTATCACAATTCCAGTGGGTCAGAAGTTTACATACACTAAGTTGACTGCCTTTAAACAGCGTTTGACATGCTTCTAAGTACGGTAATCGAATATTTTTACATTTTTTTGTCACGAAATGTGCTCGCGCGTTACCCTTCCGATAGTGACCTGAACGCAAGAACAAAACGGAGGTATTTGGATATAACTATGGATTATTTGGAACCAAAACAACATTTGTTGTTGAAGTAGAAGTCCTGGGAGTGCATTCTGACGAAGAACAGCAAACGTAATCCAATTTTTCTAATAGTAATTGTGAGTTTAGGTTGCCCCAAACATGGTGGGTGTCAAATTAGCTAGCCTGTGATGGCCGAGCCATGTACTCAGAATATTGCAATATGTGCTTTCGCCGAAAAGCTATTTTAAAATCTGACATAGCATTTGCATAAAGGAGTTCTGTATCTATAATTCTTAAAATAATTGTTATGTATTTTGTCAACGTTTATCATGAGTAATTTAGTAAATTCACCGGAAGTTTTCGGTGGGTATGCTAGTTCTGAACATCACATGCTAATGTAAAAAGCTGGTTTTTGATATAAATATGAACTTGATTGAACAGAACATGCATGTATTGTATAACAATGTCCTAGGAGTGTCATCTGATGAAGATCAAAGGTTAGTGCTGCATTTAGCTGTGATTTTGGTTTTTGTGACATATATGCTTGCTTTGAAAATGGCTGTGTGATTATTTTTGGCAGGGTACTCTCCTGACATAATCTAATGTTTTGCTTTCGCTGTAAAGCCTTTTTGAAATCGGACATGGTTAGATTAACGAGTGTCTCATCTTTAAAATGGTGTAAAATAGTCATATGTTTCAGAAATTGAAGTTATAGCATTTTTTAGGTATTTGTATTTCGCGCCACGCGATTCCACTGGCTGTTGACTAGGGTGGGACGCAAACATCCCACTGGCCCAGAGAGGTTAAGAACCAATTCTTATTTACAATGACAGCCTACCAAAAGCCCTCCTGCGGGGACGGGGGCTAGGATAGATTATACAAATACACACACTGCTCAAAAAAATAAAGGGAACACTTAAACAACACATCCTAGATCTGAATGAAAGAAATAATCTTAGATACTTTTTTCTTTACATAGTTGAATGTGCTGACAACAAAATCACACAAAAATAATCAATGGAAATCCAATTTATCAACCCATGGAGGTCTGGATTTGGAGTCACACTCAAAATTAAAGTGGAAAACCACACTACAGGCTGATCCAACTTTGATGTAATGTCCTTAAAACAAGTCAAAATGAGGCTCAGTAGTGTGTGTGGCCTCCACGTGCCTGTATGACCTCCCTACAACGCCTGGGCATGCTCCTGATGAGGTGGCGGATGGTCTCCTGAGGGATCTCCTCCCAGACCTGGACTAAAGCATTCGCCAACTCCTGGACAGTCTGCGGTGCAACGTGGCGTTGGTGGATGGAGCGAGACATGATGTCCCAGATGTGCTCAATTGGATTCAGGTCTGGGGAACGGGCGGTCAAGTCCATAGCATCAATGCCTTCCTCTTGCTGGAACTGCTGACACGCTCCAGCCACATGAAGTCTAGCATTGTCTTGCATTAGGAGGAACCCAGGGCCAACCGCACCAGCATATGGTCTCACAAGGGGTCTGAGGATCTCATCTCAGTACCTAATGGCAGTCAGGCTACCTCTGGCGAGCACATGGAGGGCTGTGCGGCCCCCCAAATAAATGCCACCCCACACCATGACTGACCCACCGCCAAACCGGTCATGCTGGAGGATGTTGCAGGCAGCAGAACGTTCTCCACGGCGTCTCCAGACTCTGTCACGTCTGTCACATGCTCAGTGTGAACCTGCTTCATCTGTGAAGAGCACAGGGCGCCAGTGGCGAATTTGCCAATCTTGGTGTTCTCTGGCAAATGCCAAACGTCCTGCACAGTGTTGGGCTGTAAGCACAACCCCCACCTGTGGACGTCGGGCCCTCATACCACCCTCATGGAGTCTGTTCCTGACCGTTTGAGCAGACGCATGCACATTTGTGGCCTGCTGGAGGTAATTTTGCAGGGCTCTGGCAGTGCTCCTCCAGGTCCTCCTTGCACAAAGGCGGAGGTAGCGGTCCTGCTGCTGGGTTGTTGCCCTCCTACGGCCTCCTCCACGTCTCCTGATGTACTGGCCTGTCTCCTGGTAGCGCCTCCATGCTCTGGACACTACGCTGACAGACACAGCAAACCTTCTTGCCACAGCTCGCATTGATGTGCCATCCTGGATGAGCTGCACTACCTGAGCCACTTGTGTGGGTTGTAGACTCCGTCTCATGCTACCACTAGAGTGAAAGCACCGCCAGCATTCAAAAGTAACCAAAACATCAGCCAGGAAGCATAAGAACTGAGAAGTGGTCTGTGGTCACCACCTGCCGAACCACTCCTTTATTGGGGGTGTCTTGCTAATTGCCTATAATTTCCACCTGTTGTCTATTCCATTTGCACAACAGCATGTGACATTTATTGTCAATCAGTGTTGCTTCCTAAGTGGACAGTTTGATTTCACAGAAGTGTGATTGACTTGGAGTTACATTGTGTTGTTTAAGTGTTCCCTTTATTATTTTGAGCAGTGTACACACACACACACACACACACACACACACACACGTCAAAACACACATCACGACAAGCGAGACAACACTACATAAAGAGAGACCTAAGACAACAACATAGTAAGGCAGAAACACATGACAACAGAGCATGGTAGCAGCACAACATGGTAGCAGCACAAAACATGGTACAAACATTATTGGGCACAGACAACAGCACAAAGAGCAAGAAGATGGAGACAGCAATACATCACGCAAAGCAGCCAAAACTGTCAGTAAGAGTGTCCATGATTGAGTCTTTGAATGAAGAGATTAAGATAAAACTGTCCAGTTTGAGTGTTTGTTGTAGCTCTTTCCAGTCGCTAGCTGCAGCAAACTGAAAAGACGAGCTGCCCAGGAAGGTGTGTGCTTTGGGGACCTTTAACATAATGTGACTGGCAGAACGGGTGTTGTATGTGGAGGATGAGGGTTGCAGTAGGTATCTCAGATAGGGGGGAGTAAGGCCCACGAGGGCTTTATAAATAAGCATCAATCAGTGAGTCTTGCGACAGGTATACAGAGATGACCAGTTTACAGAGGAGTATAGAGTGCAGTGATGTGTCCAATAAGGAGCATTGGTGGTAAATCTGATGGCCGAATGGTAAGAACATCTAGCCACTCGAGAGCATCCTTACCTGCCGATCTATAAATTATTTATCCGTAATCTAGCATGGGTAGAATGGTCATCTGAATCAGGGTTAGTTTGGCAGCTGGGGTGAAAGGAGTGATTACAATAGAGGAAACCAAGTCTAGATTGAACCTTAGCCTGCAGCTTTGATATGTGCTGAGAGAAGGATAGTGTACCGTCTGGCTATACTCCCAAGTACTTGTATGAGGTGACTACCTCAAGGTCTAAACCCTCAGAGGTAGTAATCACACCTGTGGGGAGAGGGGCATTCTTCTTACCAAACCACATGACCTTTGTTTTGGAGGTGTTCAGAACCAGGTTTAGGGTAGAGAAATCTTGTTGAACACTAAGAAAGCTTTGTTGTAGAGCATTTAGCATACAATCCGGGGAGGGGCCAGCTGAGTATCAGGCTCTATCATCTGCATTTAAATGGATGAGAGATCTTCCTACTGCCTGAGCTATGTTGTTGATGTAAATCGAGAAGAGAGTGGGGCCTAGGATTGAGCCTTGGGGAACTCACTTGGTGACAGGCAGCGGCTGAGACAGATTTTCTGACTTTATACACCTCACTCGGAGGTAGTTATCAAACCAGGCCAAAGACCCCTCAGACACCCCAATACTCCTTAGCCGGCCCACAAGAATGGAATGGTCTACCGTATCAAAAGCTTTGGCCAAGTCAATAAATAAAGCAGCACAACATTGCTTAGAATTGCTTAGAAAAAAGAAAGAAAAAAGAGAATCAAGGGCAATGGTGACATCATTAAGGACCTTTAAGGTTGCAGTGACACATCCATAACCTGAGAAGAAACCAGATTGCATACCAGAAAGAATACTATAGACATCAAGAAAGTCAGTCAGTTGATTATTTGCAAGTTTTTCCAACACGTTTGATAAACAGGGCAAAATAGAAATAGGCCTATAACAGTTAGGATCAGCTTGATCTCCCCCTTTAAATAAAGGACATACCGTAGCTGCCATTCAAGCAATGGGAACCTCCCCAGACAGGTTAAAAAGGTCAGAGATGGGCTTGGCGATGATAGGGGCAGCAACCTTAACTTACATCTAGATGTTCCGCTGGCGGAACGCCTCGCCAATATCCAATGATAGGGCGTGGCGCGAATTACAAACTCCTCAAAAATCCCCAAACTTCCATTTTTCAAACATATGACTATTTTACACCATTTTAAAGACAAGACTCTCCTTTATCTAACCACATTGTCCGATTTCAAAAAGGCTTTACAACGAAAGCAAAACATTAGATTATGTCAGGAGAGTACCCAGCCAGAAATAATCAGACACCCATTTTTCAAGCTAGCATATATGTCACAAAAACCAAAACCACAGCTAAATGCAGTACTAACCTTTGATGATCTTCATCAGATGACACTCCTAGGACATTATGTTATACAATACATGCATGTTTTGTTCAATCAAGTTCATATTTATATCAAAAAACAGCTTTTTACATTAGCATGTGATGTTCAGAACTAGCATACCCACCGAAAACTTCCGGTGAATTTACTAAATTACTCACGATAAACATTCACAAAAAACAAATTATTTTAAGAATTATAGATACAGAACTCCTTTATGCAATCGCGGTGTCCGATTTTAAAATAGCTTTTCGGTGAAAGCACATTTTGCAATAATCTGAGTAGATAGCCCGGCCATCACAGGCTAGCTATTTTGACACCCACCAAGTTTGGCACTCACCAAACTCAGATTTACTATAAGAAAAATTGGATTACCTTTGCTGTTCTTCGTCAGAATGCACTCCCAGGACTTCTACTTTACACCCAATGTTGTTTTGGTTCCAAATAATCCATAGTTATATCCAAATAGCTGCGTTTTGTTCTTGCGTTCAAGACACTATCCGAAGGGTGACGCGCTGGCGCGTATCGTGACAAAAAATTTCAAAATATTCCATTACCGTACTTCGAAGCATGTCAAACGCTGTTTAAAATCTATTTTTATGCGATTTTTCTCATAACATAGCGATAATATTCCGACCGGGGGACGTTGTTTTCGTTCAAAGACTGAAAGAAGAAAATGGTGTCTTCACATGCATGCGCGCACCCGTGTCATTGTTCTCAGATCGACCACTATCCAAATCCCCTACTGTTTTTCGCCCAGGGACTGCAGAGTCATCATTCCCCGTTCTGGCGCCTTCTGAGAGCCTATGGGAGCCTTAGAAAATGTCACGTTACAGCAGAGATCCTCTGTTTTCGATAAAGAGGCTATAGAAGGCCAAGAAATGGTCAGAGGGCACTTCCTGTATAGAATCTTCTCAGGTTTTGGCCTGCCATATGAGTTCTGTTATACTTACAGACACCATTCAAACAGTTTTAGAAACTTTAGGGTGTTTTCTATCCAAATCAAACAATTATATGCATATTCTAGTTTCTGGGCAGGAGTAATAACCAGATTTAAATCGGGTACGTTTTTTTATCCGGCCGTGAAAATACTGCCCCCTATCCTAAACAGGTTAAAGAAGAAAGGGTCTAAACCAGCTGACCCAGATGTTTTTTTGGCGTCAAGTTTCAGGAGCTCCTTTAGCACCTCGGACTCAGTGACTGCCTGCAGGGAGAAACTTTGTAGCGGGGCAGGGGAAAAAAAAGAGGGAGAAGCATCGGGATAGTCGCATTAGAAGGGGTGGGAGATGAGGAAATGTTGGATGGACAAGGAGGCATGTCTGAGTCGAATAGGAATCCTGACTTAATGAAGTGGTGATTAAAGAGCTCAGCCATGTGCTTCTTGTCAGTAACAACCACATCATCAACCTCTCTAGGGTAGGGGGCAGTATTTTCACGGCCGGATGAAAAACGTACCCAAATTAAAACGGCCTACTACTCCGGCCCAGGAACTTGAATATGCATATTATTAGATTTGGATAGAAAACACTCTGAAGTTCCCAAAACTGTTTGAATGATGTCTGAGTATAACAGAACTCATATGGCAGGCAAAAACCTAACCAGGAAGTGAGAATTCTGGTGCTTGTAGTCCTTTCAAGTCATTGCCAATCGAACACACAGTGAGTTAGGGTTCATTTTGCACTTCTTAAGGCTTCCACTAGATGTCAACAGTCTTTAGAAAGTTGTTTGAGGTGTCTATGATGAACAGAGACCGAACAAGAAGGCTGGAAAGTTGGTGACCCAGGGAAGGACATCAGTTCATTGGCGCGCATTCAGGTGAGCGGTTGCTGTGTTCCAAAACATTTTTCAAGACACTGGAACCGTCCGGTTGGAATATTACTGAAGTTTCACGTTAAAAAGGCCCTAAAGATTGATGCTTTACAACATTTGACATGTTTGAACGAATTTAAATATAAAACTTTTTTTTCACATTTCTTCGTGACATTTTCGGCGCGCTTCCTACATTTGGAGTAGCTGAACTGAACACGCTAACAACAAGGAGCTATTTGGACATAAATTATGGAGTTTATCGAACAAAACAAAATGTATTGTGGACCGGGGATTCCGGGAAGTGCCTTCTGATGAAAATCATCAAAGGTAAGTGAATATTTCTAATGCTATTTAATATTTTAGTTGACTCCAAAATGGCGGGCATCTGTATTGCCTAGTGTATTTTTCTGAGCGCAGTACTCAGATTATTGCAAAGTGTGCTTTCCCAGTAAAGTTATTTTGAAATCTTTCACAGCGTTAGCATAAAGGAGATGTTCATCTATAATTCTTTGAATGACAGTTTAATATTTTATCAAGGTTTATGACGAGTATTTTTGTAAATTGTAGTGCTTATTCACCGGCAGTATTGGAAGCAAAATATTTTCTGAACGTCACGCGTAAAATGCTGTTTTTAGATATAAATATTAACTTTATCGAACAAAAAATGCATGTATTGTGTAACATGATGTCCTAGGAGTGTCATCTGATGAAGATCAAAGGTTAGTGCTGCATTTAGCTGTGTTTTGGGTATTTGTGATGCATGCTAGTTGCTTGGAAAATGGCTGTGGTTATTTGTGTCTATCTTCTCTCCTAACATAATCTAATGTTTTGCTTTCGCTGTAAAGCCTTTCTGAAATCGGACAACGTGGTTCGATTCAGGAGAAGTGTAAAATAGTCCTATGTTTGAGAACTTTGAATTATGACATTTTGTGGTTTTGAATTTGGCGCTCTGATTTTTCACTGGCTGTTGAATAGTGTGGGACGATTGCGTCCCACCTATCCTAGAGAGGTTAAGGGACATTGGCAACTGTGAAGAGGTTTTATTCTCCAGGTTTTTAACCGTTTTCCAGAACTTCTTGGGGTTAGACCCACAGAGAGAGAACTGCTCCTTAAAATAACTAACTTTGGCCTTCCGGATAGCTTGAGTGCACTTATTTCTCATTTGCCTGAACCAGAGCCAGTCAGCCTGAGTATGCGTGTGCTGAGCCTTCCGCCAACTGCAATTCTTGAGGTGGAGTAACTCTGCAAGATCACGGTCTAACCAGGGGCTGAACCTGTTTTTAATTCTCTTTATGGGGGCGTGTTTGTTAATAACAATACCACTGAAAATATCAAAAAAGAAAGGCCAAGCGTCTTCACTGATTCGCTGATTTTTCCACTTTACAGAGGCCAGTTCATGAAGAAATGATTGCTCATTCAAGGTTTTTTAGCAAATGTCTATGACAAATCAGGACAGGTCATTTCACTGAGCAGCCATTATGAACAAAGGCTGTAAAACAGTTATCACTAAGGTCATTACAGAAAACACCAGACTGATACCTATCAGGATTATTTGTGAGGATAACGTCAAGAAGAGTAGCCTTTTCTGGGTGTTTGCAGTCATACCTTGTGGGATTGATAATAATCTGAGAAAGATTTAGGGTCCCATTGCTTTAGGACTTGGTCAGGTGGTTTAAACATGTCCCAGTTTAGGTCACCTAGCAGGACCAATTCAGACTTACTGTAAGGGGCCAGGAGAGAGCTTAGGGCAGGTAGGGTACAGGCCAGTGCTGATGGAGGAAGATAGCACCCAGCAACAGTCAACAAAGAGCTATTTGAAAGTTGAATACTTAAAACCAGCAAATGAAATTGTTTGGGGACAGACTCGGTGGAGACACCCGAGCACTGAAGGTGATCCTTGGTAAAGATTGCCACTCCCCCACCTTTGGAAGATCCGTCTTGCCGAAAAAGGTTATAACAACAAAAGGTAACATCAGTATTCAACACACTCTTCATTAACCACGTGTCAGTAATGACCAACACATCTGGATTGGAGCTGTGAACCCACACTTTAAATGTATCCATTTTAGGTAAGAAACTTCTAGTGTTAACGTGCAGAAAACCCAGGCATTTACGAGAGCAGAAATCAGTGAAGCAGATATCAGAGCACAAGTCAGAATTGGGATAGCAACAGTAGGTGGGCCAGGGTGTACTTACACATTTCCAGATATTATCAACAGTAATACAATCAAGGCACGGCATAAGACAGGGAGAGCTCTGCAGTGATAATTTATGACATCTGAATGCATCAGATCGCAACAAGATCATATTGTACAGCAATTTCATCAGGTAACATGAATACAAAGCCGGCAAAGGTGGTTAGAATAGGATGGGAGGCCAAAGTCAGCGTAACCAATAGACTGTCAGAGTCAAGTGTGGGAACAAACAGTCTGTCCCACGGTTGGGTAAAGAAAATTCGTAGTCAACAAAGCATGCAGGAGTCTTGAGGCAAATACCAAAATTCACAATACATATATTTTTTTTATATATATAACGACTTGGGGCTAGCCATTGTAAGTTAAGAGTCACTCGCCCCAACAGTGCCTGTGTGCTGGAGGCAAGCGAAAGCTCAGGAGGGGGGAGTAGAGACAACCAGGGCAGATGGTGAACAGCTCGCCAGGTGGAATCCAAGCAGCAGTGCAGCAGGAGTAGGTGTCACATCCACTTGAGAGAAGCTTTAACTTCTGGAGGAAGTATCTCCCCATATTAGTCAATGTTCCCAAGCAAAACATCCCAATCATTCATACCACATTCTTCCAAGGCTTGACACTGAATCCATAATAGTGAGGTTCTAGACATAGCCTTCAACATTGGTTGGCGACTTGGGAGTATACGGGCGGCAGGTAGCCTAGCGGTTAAGAGCGGTGGGTCAGTAAACGAAAGGTTGCTGGTTAAAATCCCTGAGCAGACTGAAAAATCTGTCGATGTGTCATTGAGCAAGGCACAAAACCCTAAAAGACTCAAATGTAAATGTAATGGATATGCAAAGCGACAGTTTCCAGTCCATCTTTGAAATGGAGGGAATGGGATGTTCTTCAGCTGTAAACACAACCCCCAGCCTTCCTCTCTCCACTCCATTTTAGACCTGCGGAAAAACATCCACTTTACTAAACAATCATGTCTGTACAAGGCCACATACTCTGCTTTAAATGGGTACAGGCTGGGGGAGACGGATTGGGGAAGCTCTCCTTTATCTAAATAACTGCCTCCCAACTCAGTGAGGGCAAAGGCCTACTCCTTCCACTGCCTATGAGAGATTGAGAGAGATATGGGAGAGAGGGAGGAGAGACTCGACAACAGACAGATCAGTCAGCCCAACTGTGTGCTGCACATGACAAAGCCATCTTCCCTCATAAATCTTCCACCTCTCTTTCTTAAGGTATTCTCTTCAGTGGGACAGGAAGAACAGGTAGGTAGGTGAGTGAGTGAGTGAGTGAGTGAGTGAGTGAGTGAGTGAGTGAGTGAGTGAGTGAGGAGGGTGAGTGAGTGAGTGAGTGGTGAGAGAGGTCACCACTGTCTGTCAGTGCCATGACTGATGTGCTTCTCCTCTGGCTTGCTACACTACTTGACAACAGTACAGCTGTGGATGTCATAAGGCCTACCTTGCTACCTTCTGTTCTGAACAAATCAGTTCTGTTCATCACACGGACAGTTACAGAGGACCCAGGCTAGCAGCATTCATTCATTCGTGTTTCATGAAGACAGACCCTGATTTTTGGCCTAAGAGACAGTGCCTACATCCCAAATGACACCTTATTCCCTATATAGTGCACTTATTTTGACCATGGCCCTATAGTGTACTATATAGGAAACAGGGGGCCATTTGGTATGTACCCTGAGACACAGAGGAAGTAATCTAGCAGCTTAAATCATCTCTGAGTGCAAATATACACAGATGCAGAGTCTCATATGCAGATAAGATGTTGGATAAACAAGTGTGAGAAAGAAGGAAACAGGCCAAGATGGATTAGTGTAGTGAGGGGTCGCTTTATTATAGCAACTGTGTTGATTATCACTCTTTGCACTTATAGGCCTATCCACCGGATCAGACACCCAAACTGACTAACAACGCCTTGGATACACCCCAAATGGCACCCTATTCCGTACATTGTGCACTACTTTGGACCAGAGCTCTATGGGCCCTGGTCAAAAGTAATGCACTATATAGGGAATAGTGTGCCATTTGGGACACACCCCTTGCCTGGAGCAAAGAGACTAGCTATTTCATATCAGGGTGTGCTAGGCCAGGCCGTTTGAAACTGTCATCTCCAGTCCTTACCTCCTTATAAATATGTTTAAAGTGCTGATACTGCAGTACAATAGTGGATTGCTGTACGGAGTACAGACTTTCCCTGTCTAAAAGGCAGACAAACCAAGCACAGCACAGAGAGATTAGAGGGGAAACGTTAGCTTAGCAACAATGACCATAGCAAACACCTGGGCTGGAGCTGGATGTCAAGGACATAGAGAACAGAACAGCTGGAGTTCAGTGGGAGTGTGCTACAAAACTGTGCATGTCTGCTGGTCCAGCTTGGTCAGAATAAACACTCCTCTGCTGCTGGTCCAGCTTGGTCAGAATAAACACTCCTCTGCTGCTGGTCCAGCTTGGTCAGAATAAACACTCCTCTGCTGCTATCTCGCCTATTAACATCAAACCCCCTCAAGACTAAACATGTTGTAAAGAAGATATCTATATTTAGGTCCCAGTTTGCACCCCCTACACACATCAGCCCCTCTACCCCCTGACCCCTGACCCCTTTCAACAGAACTAAGGATGTCTCAGTTCCCACATCATGGGCCAAATGTGACCCATCATCCATCCACCCATCGTGATGTGACAGCCCCCACGTCCCAAACACCCATGCTGCTGAACAGCAACAAAGATAGACAAAGACACCGCACTGTTGGATACAGACACACACAGACAAGGGTTGTGTCCAGTAGGCACAAAAGGAAATGCGCCAAAACTGCATGAAGCAGCGAGGTCCTAACTGAATATAGGCAGCAGGTAGCCAGGTGGTTAGAGCGTTGGACAAGTAACTGAAAGGTCGTTGGTTCGAATACCCAAGCTGACAATGTGAAAAATCTGTTTTGTGTCCTTGAGCAAGGCACTTAACCCTAATATGCTCCAGGGGCGCTGTACGGCTGACCAACAACACATTTCACTGCACCTATCCAATGTATTAGCATAAAAACATTTATGAACTTGTGCATTAAGAAACATTTGTTTAAGTGCTCCATTGCAAAATGTTTTGCTACAGTGAAACATAATGAACACGATCCAAGCATCAACTCCCAAGTCCCGACACAAAACAAAGCACTTGTTAGAACTCCACTTAGCCAACAAGTAGGTTAACATGTTAACAGTTAAGTCCTCATAGGAGCAAAGATCCTGAAAGAACATCCTGAGCTTAACGGACAACTCAGGAGTGTAGGCCTACATAAGTTATTTAATCATGCTCCAACCCCTTGGGTTGTGTGTGTGTGTGTGTGTCTCTCTCTCTGGGGTGGGGTGGGGGGTTAACTTTAAAACACAATTTGTCTTCTTGCTTTATCGGCAAATAAAAATTCTCTGTCTAGTTTCTCAAGGATTTTGCCTCTAGGGACAAACTACTATGTTGTTTTTCTTCTTCCCCATCTATCGGTTATGTGTGACCTTTTAAAATAAACATCACTGCACAGCAGAACTACTATGATGTTTTCTTAAGCAGTGTTCAAATGGCTGGTCAAAATGGGTCAACCACAGTATCGAATCTTACTACAGGTCTATCTTACGAAATAAATTCATCTAAATGAGAATGACCTACAAATAAAGGTTACATGAAAAAGAACATAGGTTACTTCTTCTGGAAAAATAGGCCTGCTGTATCTGTGCCAACAATGGCCTTTTGTTATGCCAAACTTCTTTCATCAAGTTCAGATCAAAGTTCAACAAATCCAAACATTATGTGGTCAATTATGACGCAGTCTGCATCCCAAATGACACCTTATTCCCTACACAGTGAACTACTTTTGACCAGAGCCCTATGGACCCTGGGCAAAAGTAGTGCACTATATAGAGAGAGAATCCGTTCTGAGCCCCACCTGCTTTGTCTAGAACGGTAACAGAATACCTCAGCCTCCAGCCACCTTACTGCTTCATCACACACATACACACGCACACAGCCTCCTGACCTTTTCTTCTGACAAAAGCGTCTAGCTAGCTACCAACTTGGGCAGTTGGCTACCACTGCAGCACACTGACTGACACAAATACCCTCCATTCTCTATTGTGATATTGTTTCAGAGAGCAGGGTAGCGCAGGGCGTCAACCTGCATCACTGGAGGGCTGAGGTGGGTCACCTTCCTGTGCCCTTTCTCTTTGTTCTCCAGGGAGTCTAGGGAACCAGCCCCAAGACCATTTGAAACCACCAGGCACTAAGGACTGGCGATACAGAGCTAAACTACCAACTCAATAACATGACAGGGATGGGGTGCGTCTCTGGGTAGCCTGTGACGGAGGCCAAAAAATGAAAAATTACCCAACACTCAAAGATGACCAGCTGTTGCTGTCATGTTTCCTTGTTTGGAAATCATACAGAGACAATCCCACAGACACTGGACTCAGAGACAATCCCACAGACACTGGACTCAGAGAAAAATGAAAGGGAAATTGAATTTGTATACCCTTATTCAGTTCATTTGAAGTTATGGAGGATTATATTTACAGTGCCATCATCAGCACCATCATTGCAACTTTGGTGTAAAATGCACATTAAATCCTAATAAACGTGGATGCAAGTCCTGAAGAATCCAATACTTACATGCCCTTTGAGGTCCGAAAAAGTCTAATGAATGTAGGGATGGGCAATATAGGCCAAATATCATATCACGGTATTTAAATACATAATAATTGGATGGTATGACAGTATTTTGTTTTGTTAATAAAAATGGTTTGCTATGAGTAGTGCATGACCCAAGGGTGGCAACACATACATGCTTAGTGATTTACTCTTTTCAATTAAAAACTTACACCCCCCCAAAAAAAGATCTGCATTTTCAGTTACTTCCTGCACTAACTTGAGAATTTCCACACTGCGGCGTAGGGTTGCGCCATAAGGCCAAACAACCTAGGCCTTATTTTTAACAAAATGTTGCATTTGCGATTCGACTTGTGATTTAGAGCCAAAACACTTGGGTGAATTGTTGGATTCATGGAAATATAATAATTATTCCAATTCTATAGCTAGAATATAATAGTGGGCACTTTGAATACAGTGTTGTTTGACATGACGAATTAAAACTCCAGGGATAATTGTTGGATAAGTGTTTCCTAGGGGACCCTGTAATCTTTGGCTACATTTAATGTTCTCTCTTAGCTACTTCATGTTGCTAACATTCATGCTTCGCGTATTCCTCTTTGATTTAAATGATACTGTTGCACAAACAATATGCTGAATGCTGATTTAGGTCTACACTATCACTGGTATTAGCAGGCTGTAGAGCTAATTGCATTTGCTCTGACTGAGTGCATTTATTAGATAACTAGCCAGCGAACTAGCAATTAGCATTAGCGGCTAACAAGATTTAGGCCCAACTTGCTAAGAAAAGACAAATTAGGTGATCGCAGATGTAAGACACAAACTAATAGTGTAACTATAGAACGCTAGTGGATTTATATTAAGAAGCAAAGTGAAAAAAGGCATTGCTGTCGTCAACGCTGCATGTGCTCCATTGACCATGAAGTGTCTTGTGGCGGAACAACAAAAGTGCTCCTTGACAGGGGGCGGGGCTAGGTATGTGTGGAAAGCGGCATGGAGAGAGATGGTATACATACACATTGTATATACACACACACAATGACATTTGTAATGTCTTTATTCTTTAGGCAATGTTAACATATGTTTCCCATGCCAATAAAGCACCTAGAATTGAGAGGAGAGATGACTCAAGTAGCCTAAATCCCGAACGAACCTGAATGATCCACCTTCTAAGTCAAGAAGAGTCTCAAACGCTCACTAAATATTATAACTTGGAAATGTCAATCTAAATAACTCAAATATGTAAAAGACTGCACTTTATTTAGGAACATTTTTACCCATTCAGCATTTTGGTATTTTAGTGAAGCTCACATTCCAACAGGGTAGAGCTTAGGCCTACGTTTCCGCTTCAATTTAAACAAAGCGTCGTCGTGGCAATGTGAAGTTAAGATAAATCTTGAGGAAGATCAAACTGTGCTTGACCTCAAGAGGCTCCAGGACTGACATGGCGGAAACACTCTCCAGCGAGTGAGAGTGAGCTTGAGAGTGATTGTGAGTGTTTGTCACTTTAACCCTCGATCCCCTTGTAGAGTCGAGCAGACCGGAGGTAACCACTAAGGTTGCATCCCAAATGGCACCCATAATCCCTATATAGCACAATAATTTGGGGCCCTGCTCAAAAGTAGTGCACTATTAAAAGGAACAGGGTGGCATTTGGGATGCAAGCCTAAGTCTAAATCACAATGCCCTAATTTAGAGAGCGACAGTGGAAAAATGATTGCTGCTGGCAAACCATGCCCTGGTTTACAGGAGGTTATTTCAATGTGAAATGGCAGGAGAAGTTTAATATCAAGTTTAACCCAATTGAAAAATAACTCACAGCTGGTGCAGATGAAGCATGAGACCAACAGGGTAACACTTAACATTAAAAGTGCTTTTATACCGGCGATTGTAATAATGCTGTAATTACACTAGTGAAAACATTGTATTAACATGTGGTTATATAGTACCTTAGTAATTGTAATGTAAAACATTGTATTAACATGTGGTTATATAGTACCTTAGTAATTGCATTGTAATGTAAAGTGGTACCCATGAGGATCATTTAACATAGTTTTGCATGAGTTTCAGTCATATGATTGTCAATGAGCTGCAGGCTAGAAGTTAGGCCATAGGCCTTAATGACCAGGTAAAAGAGAGGACTGTAATAAACAGTTTAGTTCCTCTCTGGCTGTTTGCTTTCCTCACTGTTCCTGCTCACTGGTACACTTTGTATGCTGAACATGCTGTTATAGGGACAAGAACAGGAGAACAGGGCTAGGGGAGCTCTGCTATGCACCAGCCAGCAGCACACAAGGACACACAAACCATTAGAGCGATCCTATTACATCTTCAGGCTTTATAACATGTTTTATAAGCAAAGTCAACTCACCATTTGCAAGACAGAGGTCAGGGGTTAGGCTAGTTAAGACTTTATGGGCCAAGTCCTAATCCCCAGATCACATGCTTCATACAAGACCCATCAATAACCATAAAACTACACATATCACTGTCTGGCAAAACAGCATTATGACTTCGGCCTAATTAGATAGATTTCAGTGATTTTGTAATTTAACACTTTAATTACTTTGATCTTACCATTAATTAGATCTACATGCATCTCTCGGGAGCTTTGCCTAATGCTCACAAATTCACTGTAAAGCTTGGACCAGTCCTGCAGACAGACAGACTCAATTGAGGAGAGGGAGTCTGGAGTCACATGAGACTAACAGTGCTTCTCGGAAAAAGATCTTGGAATTCAAACCAACCAGCTCCACAATCTACAGCACATTCATTTTTCAGCGCCTCCTTTATCCAAGCCCCCTGCAGGGCGCTTCCACAATGAGAGGACTGGATAGACTGACTGCCTCTTTGCAAAAACAGTCTGGGAACATTGTCCTGTGCTGTGTTCACCTCCTGAGGCTGCCTGTTTGCCCGTGCGCATGCCCGCCTGTTTGCATGCCCGTCCACATGTTTGCCTGTCCGCATGTCCGACTGTCCGCATGTCCGACTGTCCGCCAGTTTGCCTGTCCGCATGTCCGACTGTCCGCCAGTCCGCCTGTCCGCCTGTCCACCCACATGTCCGCCTGTCCTCCCACATGTCCGCCTGTCTGTCCGCCTGTCCTCCCACATGTCCGCCTGTCTGTCCGCCTGTCCTCCCACATGTCCGCCTGTCCTCCCACATGTCCGCCTGTCCTCCCACATGTCCGCCTGTCCTCCCACATGTCCGCCTGTCCTCCCACATGTCCGCCTGTCCTCCCACATGTCCGCCTGTCCTCCCACATGTCCGCCTGTCCTCCCACATGTCCGCCTGTCCTCCCACATGTCCGCCTGTCCTCCCACATGTCCGCCTGTCCTCCCACATGTCCGCCTGTCCTCCCACATGTCCGCCTGTCCTCCCACATGTCCGCCTGTCCTCCCACATGTCCGCCTGTCCTCCCACATGTACGCCTGTCCTTCGACATGTACGCCTGTCCTTCGACATGTCCGCCTGTTTGTCTGGCCAGCAATGCTACACCACCTGCCAAGAATACAGCAACACGCCATGTACCATTCAGCAGCATTATCATATTGCAAATCATTAACACCCAACAAGGCTAGCGTTGCCCTGGGCTTCCGTTTGACTAGTGTGAAACGGACATATGGAGCGAGAAAGAGGCTAGGAGAGATAGATGGGCAAAGAGGTATTAGAGGTAGAGAGAGCAAGAGAGCTGTAGCAATGCAATAAACCTGGCAGAGGATTGTTACATTAGTGGCTTCATTTTCATATTACAGCTGAGAATGAACAGTTAAAGTTGTTTTTGACAAATGAAAACATGTCAGTTTGTCACTTTCACGAGGTTAGAGTAATAACATGTTGAGCTACTTAAGACATTGGCTCGAATCAAGGTTACGCCTTTAGATTGAGAAAATTAACAACTGTGGAAGATTTGGCACTAATTTTCAATCCCAAACCCCAGCCTGGTCTGCTTGGTCTATTTCGCAATCATTCCCGGAAGTCTTACGATGTTGCGCCTCTTGGTTTAGAAACTCTGTGGTAGTACTGTAAGAGATGTGCTTTTACAGTGATTGCATGAATTATTTTCATAAGATAAACATGGCTCTGAATAATATGGCATAAGGTTTCTCCTTGGCTGTTCGACATCTTGCTGATACTGGCTGCAAAAAAATCCTGGTTATGAAATAGGAATGAGAAGGCAAAACCACACTGCTTAGGACCTTAGCCTGCTACAGTACACCTGCAAATACTTAGCTAGATGAATCAAAATAGAGGCTTACTGGCAATGGCAATTATGTTCTTTCACAAAAACATGATTACAAGATTCAGGATTCTCCCTCAAAGTCTCTCATAAAGGACAGCGTGACAGGAAGAAATCAACAGCACGGAAAGGTTGAAGTTTTGTACATCTGGAAATCACAAACAAAGCTCCCCAGCAACCCACACTACTCCCCAGATGTCACGTTGGTACTGACCCCGTCTTTCTCCCCCTCTCATGGTTACAGTAAATGGGAGCTATTCTGTTTGTGGGACTCAGGCCAACTTCATTTCCTGTGTCCAGACATAGCAGAGCCCCAAGACCTTCAGAATGCACTGAGAAAACACACACACACACACACACACACACACACACACACACACACACACACACACACACACACACACACACACACCCCTCCTCCTCCGTCACCCTTCAGCAGTGTTGTTTCTGTGCTACGTGACTACACGGACCTGAAGCAGGCCAGACAAACAAACCATGGAGAACAAACTGTGATGTTGATAACAACGTCTTGTACATTGGTTCGTGTGCTGACTGACCTGAAACATCGGTTTACAGATTGGACATTTCACACGGGCTGAGATCATTCTCTCACAGCAGTGCGCGTGAAAGGACAGGATCAGATTCAGAACCAGCAGTCAACTTTACATCACAACCCCATAGCCCATTCATACATACTTCATAGGTTAACAGTGTGTACCAAATCAGTTCTAAATACCTGGGCCCGGTTTCCCGATAGTGATGGAACTTAGGTTTTAACCATGCATCTTTCCTACAACGACCGAAGATGTAAGATGCGTTTCCAAAAACACCACTCAGAGAGCGAATGGTAACTAACTGCGTCGTTGGAGCATGGATGAACACTGATAGGATGGAAAGAAAGAGAGCACTGCTCTCGGATCAGCGCTCTCCTTTCAACGCTTTCCTTAACATTAGAATTATTTCACAATACTGACGACGGATAAGCACCTAGAGAGATATTACCGCATACGGCTGCAAATATTCTGCCGGCTTATTCTAATGCTTACCCATTAAAAATGCGTACATATTAGGCTACACATCATGAAATATGTTGAGACAAATTACAGCCAGTAGCCTACAAGTTGCAAAATAGAACCCAAATGACTGAACATGAAACGTATTTCTATATGATTTAAAGAACCCTATAGAGCCCACTGTTTATACTTTAATGCAGTCATCTCCGTTTCATTTAAAGCATATTTTTATACGTCGCTTGTTTGTATCAATTGCAAAGACATTGGAAACTTTGTATTTGCAGACAACTTTGTTCTGAAGTTATCGACGGTTACAGAGAAGCGGATAAACCATGTGATTCTGTTTAGCTGAGATTTCTGTGCATAAAGTGACACGGCATGGCAAAAAAAGTATCTAACGACACACTTACAGGCTGACTATACCGCTCGCGTTGCAAAATAAATTTTGAAATCTATATTATTCAATTATTGCACCCACACTGCTCGCGCGTGTCAACAAGCGTCTGC
Organism: Salmo salar; assembly: GCF_965601325.2. NCBI lineage: Eukaryota > Metazoa > Chordata > Actinopteri > Salmoniformes > Salmonidae > Salmo > Salmo salar. Next base: position 36,133,443 of record NC_138311.1, read on the forward strand.
GTTGCCAAGGGCTAAAATAGAAGGCAGTTCTATTTCTGACACAGATAGCGCTGCAAGTCCTGCCTCTCCCATCTCCTCATTGGTTTATAGAAGGTACCCACGTGCCATCTCCTCATTGGTTATACCCACGTGGGTGACTGAAAGACGAACAAGGCCAGTGGAGGTAATGCACCTAATTTATGAAAGTTGCCAATCGCAATATAAAGTCAAGAGAAGAAAAAGCCTGGAAGGAGGAGAGATGACTAGAAACGATTTGGTTGACTGTTTTATGTGTGGATTAATTGTTGGAGTAGAGGACCTTGTGCATTTCAGGTAAAATAACTCAATGTTTATATCCCAGGACAAATTAGCTAGCAAGTGCAAGCTAGCTAGCTAAATTGCCATAAATGTTTTTCGCCCTGTTCCCAAATGAATATAATTGGTTCAGAGTTTGTTTTGATATTTTAACCTGCGTGTTGTGATCGAGTTTGGTGTGGGGGGACAAAATACATTTATGCACGATGGCGCACACGCGCAGCCGGTTTGGGTTCCGTGTGTTGGAGTCGGCTAAACTTTGATCATTCAGGTAGTAAATGAATTATAGGAAATGAAAGAGACTGGGTGTTGTGTTAGAAGTTAACGGTTCTCTGAAGACGATGTTTTTGTATGTGACCACGTTTTTCAAAAACTCTTAAAGGAAAATCCACTCAAAAGATCTTGATATTTTTTTTTCATTAGTCCACTGTTGATACAGGCCCAAATTGTTTTACATGTCAGTATTCAAGTTTCAAGACGCAAACTGTCACCGACCACATCATCATGATGCTATCCAAAGTGAAACCACCTTCACCACGGTTGCACACCAGCCAGCTGAAGCTAATTGGCAAAATCATTTGGCTAACTCTTCAAAACTGCAAACACGCACCAAATCACACCCCGAAACCAACTCACAATTGAATTCATTTCTTGGCCGCTAGCATTTCTTAATGAACCAAATCTCAAATGAGACCAATACTTTCTGGTAAAGCCCTTCACCATTTGTTTGACAAGAAATCAAAGTGTTTGCTTATTCCTAATTTTAAGGATGGAGAGTGGTTGAAAAATGCATATATGCCTTCATTTCCCAAAAATATAGACTTGACACCTAATTTTAAATGCTATTATGAACTTCACTTGTTGATGCTAACAGATCTTTTTACATGGAAATTACAAAAAAAATAGATAGAAAGCACATGAATAATTCAATCAAAATATGGCATGCCTTTGAAATCAAAGTCATGAAATGTCTTTAAAAGGCTTGCGAGTTGTTTTATTTTACATGTCCCTAATTCTTCAAGCATGAGTCATTCAGTCAGGGGCCTTCTCCTAGAATAATAACAGAGCATTTCTGACATGCAGGCCGGTCTGTTCTTTTTCCTTAACTCTCTCCTGTAGTTGTAGAAATATAAGCTACTGGCAACACTTTCACAAGTCTGGTAGAAATGTAGTCAATGGTCCCAATGCAGGCACGCATCCTGTGATAGTCTACTTGGTGGATCCACCTGTGTTAGTTCTGCAAACACTCACTTATCAGCACAGGTGTGGCACACCCACCTGGATGACGTCATCAAGAAAAACACAGGCCACGTCCCAAAGGCCACCCTATTCCCTATATACCGCACTACTTTTGACCAGGGCCCATATGTCTCTGGTCAGAAGTATTGCACTATGTAGGGAATCGGGTGGCATTTGGGACACAAACACGAAGCATGTGACCCCAAGTCAGATAGGCAGCTAGTTTGCTCAAGGAGGAACGTCTGTGCCCTACTGTTTAATATGTAAGATAAAAACCAACACAGCAGGAGAAAGTAAAGGGCCCCTAGCCACTGTATAGCTAGCATATACCTCTACCAACTGATGTCTATTTATTTTTATTTTACCTTTAATTAACTAGGCAAGTCAGTTAAGAACAAATTCTTATTTTCAATGACAGCCTAGGAACAGGGGCAAAACAACAAATTTTTACCTTGTCAGCTCGGGGATTTGAACTTGCAACCTTTCGGTTACTAGTCCAACGCTCTAACCACTTGGCTACCCTGCCTCTGCTGGTCCTATATCTTTGTTTCAAGTTCTATTATTTTAGTCCTTGTTGCCACCTTTATTATTCTGTGCATCTTGTAAAGTACTAGGCCACTAACTACCTTTTAATTCTTGGTTAATGTTTTTTGCCCCTATTCATTAAAGCCTTTTTTTAATGGTTGCTCACAATGTGGAGATGTGATGTATGTAAATTAAAATGCCTCTAGAAATGAAATGTATTATTATTTATATGGTATCGGCTGGCCTCTGAAGAGATGACAGACCTCCCCTGTGCAACACCTGAATTCAGAGAAGCACGTTAGAACTGGTGTCTGGTATTCTCTCCTGTGCTATCTATGGCCCCAAATACTGTCTATGTATTCGCCTGGCCTCTCAGGAGACTACAGACCTCCTTCACGCAATTCCTGGTTTTCAAGGAAGCACGTAACCACACACAGCAAAACGTTTATCTTGAACATGGAAAAACATTGTTGTGAACATTTCCTCATACAGGAATCAACCATTAACATAAAATGTCATCTAAGTTACTTCAAGGATGGGACACTCAGATATACAGTAACCTGTAAAACACTGAATACCAGACATGAGTTCTAAGTCCTGTTTCTCCTGTACGAATAGAATAAAGTGCTTTACCTGGAAGTGCTGAATCTAAGGCTCTCTTGTTGGTCAATATTATGCAAATGTATGGCTATTTATATACACATTTGTTGGCAGAGTTTTTTTCTCTCCCACATCTATTCATGAACAGAACATGTCAGAAATAAAGTTATTGAAAAGCAGGCTAAGAGTAGAGGGATTCTTACTGCAACTTCTAACCTGCTTAAAGGTGATGTGGACAGTATTTAAACACAACCAAAATACACAGCGAAATGAAAGCATGATATATAGGAGATATGTTTACTCATTGCCTGGGAAGCCCACATTGAACAACATATAATGCTTTTTTCTATGTCGGGCAGAAACTAGCTTTTGAATCAGGAAAGTTCCCTCTCAGGACCTCTACAAGTCAGAATGTTTAATAAAATGATATGTTAAAATATAATTGTAATCAGCATTCTAGCTTGTAGAGGTCGTGAGAGGAAACGTTCCTGATTCAAACGCTCATTTCTGCTCGACGGTAGGGTCCAGGCAAGTTTACTCATTGCATGTTTCTAATGTGTCTCTTGAGGGGGCGTATGGGACGAGGAACATTGGAAATGAGATAGGCCTATTGACTTAACAATTGTAAAACAGTAGGCTACTTCGCTGATGTCTCAGCCTACAATGTCTGAAAAATAAAGCCAATATTGGGAACACGTCGGGTCTCAACACGTCTTGCACACAAAAAAAGTGTAGTCTCATCTGAAGTGTTTTGCCTTTTATCCTAAACTACCTTTCTAACGGCTATTCGTGACATAACATGTCGGGCAGTGTAGGCTATGTAATTACATTGTTTTGTGACTTCCATTTGCCATGTAAATCAGTTGATATAAGTCGTCAATTTGTTTCCCAAAAATGACTTTGGGATTGAAATCTGTGACAAGTGAGGTCCATGTGCATTGCATCAGGCAAAGTGCGCCACGGTAAAAGTTTGGCATCAGATTTCGAGTTATCCTCGTATGTTGTTTCCATAAAAACATAAACACTTACCATTGTGATGCGGGTTGGAAAGGAGTTTGAAGCGTTGAAAAGTAGCTCCGTTGATCTGGAATCTGACAAAACTTTGCCGAACTTCATTTACGAAGAAAACTATTCTTCCGCTTCCGGAGGGAGTAAAGTAACATAACAAGGGGCGGGCGGCCAGCGAGTCTGTTTTCATATCTAGGATGAGATGACGTCTTCCACTAGGATATTCTGTAACCTGCTGGTGGCATACGCGTAGTGCAAACATCAGTCAAATACAGTAGGCGCCTAGTAATAGTAAATTAAAGTATTAGTGAAAAATGTTAATGTATTTGAACTTCCTCGGAGCAGGTCCTGACAATACAACAAAATGAATGAAATGTAATAACTTTATTTTTCCCACAGTGTAGGAGACACTTTGGCCTAGCCTGCATATGTTGCTGTTTTGTAGACTATAGTTAGTCTGTCTTTGTATATTCTACTTAATTTGTACACTAGAGCAGGATTTTTCAAACCTCTCCTCAGGACCCCCAGCCAATCCATGTATTTTAACTATTCCTGATTCAATTAGTCAACTAATCATTAGTTTAACTATTCCTGATTCAACTTGTCAACTAATAATTATTTTAACTATTCCTGATTCAATTAGTCAACGAATCATTATTTTAACTATTCCTGATTCAACTTGTCAACTAATAATTATTTTAACTATTCCTGATTCAATTAGTCAACGAATCATTATTTTAACTATTCCTGATTCCACTTGTCAACCACTCATCAAGCCCTTGCATAGATAAATCCAGTGAGCTAGTTCAGAGCAACAACACTATTGTGAAACGTCTGGGGGTCCCAGAGGAGAGGTTTAAAAACTGCATTAGAGGGCACTATATGTTGAGTCATGGGTCACGGATCACGTGAATTTAGGCCTTTGGCACACAGGTGACCTGGAAGTTGGGAAGCAGTTTTTTGTTTGTTCAGAAATTCAAAATCAAAATGTAATTTGTTACCATCCATTAAGTGGCACGACCACCTTACTCATTTACACCTTGTAACTATGCGTGTTTTCATCTTTGCTGCTAATAAATTGGCAAAATACCCATCCAGGTCCACCTCTGGAAAGCATTTGTATTGCGCACATTTATGGACATTTGAAATCCCACCTGACCTAATGGCTATGTCAGGAACTTTTGACTAGGTAAGCCACTTTTGACTAGGTTAGGCCTACACTATTGCAGAAGCTTTTAAAATGTTTTAGGTGTTTATCATTTTAACAGTTGTGAAAGTAAGGGAGAGCAAGGTATGTTGTCATACTTTTCACACTGTCTAACATTTACTGGGCACAATACATCACAATGGTATAAATGTCATACCAAATGAAAGAAGGAAGTCTTGGGCACATATTTTGTATTCATTACATCTTCGTATATTATTTCAGTACGGAGTTGTAGACCGTTAAATAGGGAGTGTGCACTTGTGACAATTTTCCCCATCAGCGGGTAAGTTGTCACATTGGATTATCAACAAATAAGAACACAACTAATGAATTGTGAATATTGATTTTAATTTCAAATTCAAAATCAACTTCATTAAAGAACTCAAAATAAAAACAATCATGCCTAGAGAATCTGGTAAATCATGCCTTTCAATCAAAACAATAATGCTGGAAGAGCACACATTCATTAAGTGGCACGACCACCTTACTCTGAACTTTGAAATCGAACGTTCTCTGGCGTGCACATAGATCCACGGTAGTTGTTGTAATCAGAATGGAATGTAATGCTGCAGATAACTTGCTTAAATGTTTCAAGTCTTAACAAAACAGATGTGGTGTTTAAACACACTGATGCACTAATGCACCGTTTTGTAACAGTTTATACGACCTACATCCGTATCTGACTAATCAGACTCATCTTCTGAGTCACAGTTCTGGCACACATAAATTGCCTGGTCTGAGGTGCATTCATCATGGGCCCATTTGTTGCATCTCACACACTTCACCCAAGTCTCTTTTGGAAGGCTGTTTGAAAATGGCTCCACACAGACGAAGCAGAAACACTCCTCTTCATCTGATGATGACTCTTCTACGATTTTTCTTTTTTTTAGCTGCCTTCTCGTTCTTTGCAGATCCAGATTTTGACTCCCCCTTGCTTCCCTTTCTTCGGAAACAGCCTTTTGCTAGATCGTGCCTTATTCTTTTCCATTTCTAGTGCATGCTTCACTAGTGTGTCAGTTAGAATTGCTGTTTTGTGCTGTTTTCTTCCTTTGCAGCTCACCCTTGCCCAGTAATGCCATTGCTGACAGCGGAATACCGACTCCAGAGGAGATGCGGCCATATCCAAAAGTTGGCCCCCAGAAAGCTGGTTTTCTGGAGGGCCAGTGGCCATATCCAAAAGCTGGCCCCCAGAAAGCTGGTTTTCTGGGGGCCAGCTTTTGGATATGGCCGGATGTCCTCTGGAGTTGGTAGTCCACTGTCAGCAATGGCATTACTGGGTAAGGGTGAGCTGGTGCTAGCATAAGAACTGGGCAGGTCTGTGTCTGAGCTCATGCTAGGCAGGGCTGAAATAGTGATGGGGCCTGGGAGGGCTGAAATGCTGGGGCCTGGCAGGTTGGGGCTGGGGCCTGGCAGGTCTGGAATAGTGCTGGTGCCTGGCAGGGCAGGGTTGGTGCTGGGGCCTAGTAGGGTTGGGTTCTGAATGAGGCGATCTGTTATGTAGGATGGCGCAAACTCGGTTTCCAGAAATACATCCCTGTTGTAAGGTTGTACCCCAGCCACCCTAAAGCCAGCCTGAATGTTCAAGGGGGTTGCAGCCAGAGGATAGGCGATTGCCACAATCCCAGGAATGTCATAAACTGACATTGTCTTCCCGGGATTGTTCCTCATCCAGGCATCACACGCAGTGTTGATGTGCCTCTTTTGCGGCCCGTAGACAGACCTGTCTAAGGGTTGAAGCCGATGAGAGCAATGAGATGGGAATGACAGCATAATCATGCCATTTTCTTTGGCATAATTGAGTCCATCAATGGACAGTTGAGACTCGTGGTTGTCCAAAAGGAGTAAACAGGGCTTCTCCTTTGAACATTTCATATGCTCAACAAAATGTTTCAGGAAGTCAACAAAGTGCACATCTTTCAGCCACCCAGAGGGATTTACCCCTCCTTTGCTGCCAGGTGGCCCATTGATCAGGAAATGATTGCGGAAGTTGACACAGGGGAATATAAAATATGGAGATATACTATTCCCTGTAGCTGAGATAGCATAGGCCAGTGTGACGAGGGTTCCCCTTTCAGTGGAGGTCAGTGACCCTACTTGTCTGAATCCACGTCTGCCCACCACTTTTTCAGGTTTATGTACAGTGGTCACCCCAGTTTCATCGACATTCCATATGTCTCCTGGTCCAAATTGATATCTCTGTAGCACTTATGCTACATTGTCGAAGAAAGCATTAACATTTTCTCTGTTGAAGCTATTTGTCCTGGCAAGGCTAGTTGCCTCTGACTTTCTCAGCGACAGCATTGGGTGCCGCTTTAAGAAGCCTGTAAACTACTCCGAGCTGGCCTTTTCTTTTTCTGTCCACATTGGCGCAAACTCCACCTGGTGTGCCACAGCAAACAGGTAGGCAAGTCTTCTGACTTCACTTGGCGACAGACCAAAATAAATGTCAGCTGACCTAATAATATACTGAACAAGCTGCATCTCCAAATCAGGTGAAAAAACCTGCCGTGGCTTTGTATAGCCAACCACTGTTGTTGGCATGGCTGTCTGACTTTCAACTTCTTCTCTGGTAACCTTTTGACAATACCGAGTCAGAGTACGGTAATTTATGTCAAAATCCTTTGCCGTACTCCTGATTGATTTGTTCTGCAACTTCACCTGCCTCTGCCTTTAATATTATGCCAGGTTGTGTGCTGCCTACTCTGTTTTTCTTTTATCATTTCTAACCATCTTTCTTTCCTTCCCCACTTTCTTTCTTTCTTTCCTTCCTTCTTCCTTCCTTCAAAAACAAATTTCCTCATTGCAATTACATATTCATTACAGGCTTATTACTCCCACCTCCCTGTCTACTATCCTTGTTGGCACAATGCAATTCATAATGCCACACTAAATTCATGACACTGTATGAATAAGTGTGTGTGTGTGTGTGTGTGTGTGTGTGTGTGTGTGTGTGTGTGTGTGTGTGTGTGTGTGTGTGTGTGTGTGTGTGCGTGCGTGCGTGCGTGCGTGCGTGCGTGCGTGCGTGCGTGCGTGTGTGGATATACTGTCTCATACAGTAGGCATGTAAAGCTTGTCCTGTGTAGTCCAGGGATATGTCTGCTGCTCTAAACTATATGTATATATAATAATCCATTTACAGTAACATTTAATACTATTATCAGAGCTGATTACACAATATCACAATGTATTTTGAGCATGTTCTATGTGTCTATGTATACTGGGGCAAATTGTCACATGTGAAGACTTGCCCAAGATCATTGAGACCACTTGTCCCAAACTGACCGGTTAGCTCAACATAGGACTGCAACTAAAGTATCAAAAGAGACGTTATTGTCTCCTTTACTCAGTGCAAAATGATACTTTTGAACATTCATACCTAACAAAGTTTTATTGCATAAAATGTAACGTGTCAATTTTTTACTTTTGACCACATGTGAACACGAAGTTGACCATAGAACATGTAGTCACATAAAGTAGCTATTTGAGATTGCGCCTCTAGTGTTAGAGGTATGAACAGTTTGACAATTTACCCGAATGACAATTTACCTCGCTCTCCCCTACAACTTTAGAGCAAAGTTTAAAGATGAAAAGTATAATATAAGCTCACCTACTGCCTCCGACGTAATGTTTCATATCCACCACAAGACGACGCCATTGTATTTCCAATGCAACCGCAGGCCTCATCCTTAAAAAAAAACTATTTTAGGAAGCGAAAAACATTTATTGCTCTGTTGTGAGAAATACAGATCTCTGACAGTGTGCCTGTGCACATATCAGTGACTGTGACGTCAGGTTTCCCTCACCCACGCCAACTAAAATCTTATGGACCCATATTATGCGTACCCGTTATTAATGAATAAACAATGACATTTCATAATTTCATCACATATTCGAGTGGCACCTGTGTTTCTTAATTACAAAAACAAAAGTTACGATTACCGTTTTATTGTCTTCTTCGAAGAACGTAGTAAAAAGGAAAGATGTAATTATGATATATTGGTGACTGTTATCTGTGTTTTAATAGAACAACAAGACATACAATTAAAGTTCCCAACATTTTACAACATTGATTCCCTGAACATTATTATTGCCTTACGAAGAGGTGCGCTTTTTTGCCTTAAAATAATAGATTTCTTTACTTTTTCCCAAACTTTTATTCCAAGTCAAATCAAATTGTATTTGTCACATGCGCCGAACAGGTGTAGGTGTAGACCTTACAGTGAATGCTTACATTCACTACAGTTGCACACACTGTGTGTAATGCACTATTGGACATCATTCTGAGTAAAATTATAATACTTTTATACTACTTTAATTATTATTATATTACAACTGTAGGCCTAATATGTTAATATTTATATTACGACATAGTAATAATACTAACATTATTATGATTATTATTTATTGTTAGTATTAGGATATTGGTGTTATTATTAATTTCCCTAATAAGCTATATAGATCATGTGCACTCTATAGGGGGTTCAGGCAGGCACGTTTATGCAGCAGGTGGTCACCTGCTATTTGAAACCCCCGGAAGTGTTCTTAGCATATTATTGAAACCAAAATCCATCCCGCTATGGGCCACACCTGGGTCCCGAGCCAGGATTTTACTTTACACATCCCAAATGGCACCATATTCCCTACATAGTGCACTACTTTTGACCAGAGCCCTATATGCGCCCTGGTCACAAATAGTGCACTAAATAGGGAATAGGGTGTCATTTGGGACATTTTCACTGTCTGCACCTTCCAGCGTGATTTATTACACGCCAATACCAAATAACTAATCAGTGGTCTAACTAATTAATGCACATTTGCATTTTTGCATAAGCAATTAGTGCGATGAAAGTGAATTAATTCCGTTTAGCATTTCATTGCAATCTAAGCGTCTATTCAAGCGGAAGGGCATTAGTGAAAGACTTGGAGTAGGGACTCAGGATGGTTTCCCTGCTCTGAGACAAGGCCGGGCGGGGTTCTGATTAGGGAATGGAAGGTCAGATACTCATTTTCAAATAGCTGCAATGGGTTTAGGTTTTGTTTGCATCCAAACACCGAGTTGAATACAGTGCATGTTCTCTCTGGTGAGACGGAAGAAGGATTCGTTAAACTATGCTATGAGGTCACTGGGAAAACGGCTTGCTTTGCGGATTTTGACACAATATAAACCTGGTTTATATTTTTGCATTTAATATTTGGTTTTAAGAGCAAACAATAAAGTATCATATTATTGAGCACATAATACATTAATAATATTTGCAAAAAAGACAACACTATTACAATATGGATACAATATAAAGAAATTAGTTGAATTTTCACACTTCTATTTGTGTCTGAAAACGCTTGGCAAATATATTTAGCTAATATGTTTAACCGATAGCCTGGTCTTAAGGCGGTCACCAGAGTTTCATAACATTCGGGGATAAGTCCTGAAGACCAGGGGCTGAGAAAAAAATTGCCTTTTCGAAAATAATTTCCTGCAATTCTACGTAACTTTACATGACTGTAGACATTTCAATAATATGTTTTTTTATACCACACAAAATGACAAGCTACTCTGACATTGACATACTGAGATCAATAAAACAGACGACCCATGTCTTCGATGCAACCAATAGCATAGGCCAATGAAAAGACAGATCTCAAGCCTACAATATGATGAGGAAATTCATTCACTTCATTCACTTATTATACAAACAGTTTTTTCCATCAATTGTATTTTGAAATAATGCTAAATATCATTTAGCTGCTGGCTGCTGTTGATTGACAGCCACATTGACACCAGCAACAACTCAACAATCGATATTTGTCGCGCGGGCTGACCATTTGCTTGATTCCCAACTCTAGGCCTATGCGCTCATAAAGTGACAAAACACAATCTACAGAAATACATTTTTTAAATAAGCTATTAATCCTCTGTGGCTAAATTATGCTCTATGGTGTAGTATTTGCAATTATTTCATTTATTTCTGTAGAGACAGGAGTAATTATATAATTTGGCAAATGTATTTCAATTTATCTGCGGCACTTCCAGCACCTCTTCCTGAAAACGCACGAAATTTGCTGAAATGCATTATGTACATATATGCACGAATTGAATGTGAGATTGTGTTGCTTCCTGCTGTGCTATGTTTTCTTCAGTACGCTGTGCTCTCCCTAAGGCCAAATAATCAACACTTCTTGTTATTAATTGAATGGATGGTGGTCAGTAACCCAATAGGAGATTATTGTGTAGGTAGGCCTACTGTCACAATAATATTAAAAATAATCAATCAGCAAGTAGCCTAGCCTACAATTACAAGAGAATAAATGCAGTAAATCAATCAAGTAATAGGCTAGTGGTTTCAGCTAGATTGTTTTTCAAACGATGTAGGCAATATTTTTAACCAATAAGAAAATATGTCAAAATTACTTGAATAGCCTATAGGAAAGGTGTAAAAGTTGATTCGCATCAGTAGACTAAGTGAAATGCATCAGAAAGTATTGGAAAGTTCAGGAGAACATCAGGGAAACTCATCGGGTAGGCTATAGGCCTAATGTGTGTGTGTGTGTGTGTGTGTGTGTGTGTAGAGAATATCTGCATTGCTTTCAAATGCTATACTAATGATCACGAGCACTCATAGCTAACATTTCCCAGCATAATTGTAACTAAATATCCAAACGGAGATTCAGCGCAAACAACAATCTGACATTGATTGATTTATCAAGGCTTGTCTCAAGGCAGCAACGATTCTGTCCCAATCAAAACGTAGCTGGAACTATCAGTTGACCACAAATGGCAATTGCTTTACATTTATTATAACCAGTGGTGTAGTGCTATCTTTTAGGTAGCCTACCGGAGCGCCATTTTGTATTATTATTACATCATCATTTCTGAATGAAAGTTGGTACCTACATGTAGCCTATTGTAGGCTATAAAATCACCTTAGTATAAATTAGGCCGTCATCACTGTCAATCATGAATAATAATTCTTCATGTTTTACAGGTAAAACGTCCATGCTGCATGCATGGCAACCATTGGATCCCAATCTGTTTCATGTGAATATGCATTTTCGGTCTTCTTGAATGATGTAGGCTAAGTAGCCTAACTACTGTTTAATCGAATTTTAGAGCAGATGGAGTTGAACACAGCCACCTGTATTTTGTTTCATTCAAAGCATATTTTAGACTACGGCACCTGCTGTTGAGTTCTATTCACATGAGAAAAATCCTAAATTGTCATAAGAAATTAAGTGGTTTTTTGGTATTCGTTTTGTTATGTAAAATACTAATGAATCATTAAGTGATCTTGCAAGACATAGCATCATTCTGAGAAGTGGCTGAGCGTGGAAGTGGCACTACACCCCTGATTATAACGGTTGGGTGACTTCGGGAGTTTCAGCTCTAACCACAGCTTAAATTGCTCATTCAGTTGACTGCATTTTTTTACACCATCGCAGCAGTGCAAAATATTCGTAGCTGACCCAAAAAGTCTGGTCTTACAGTGTATTATTGAAGCCTACGTTAGTAATAATGGTCTGTAAAACAAACAAATTGTTTTGTTTATTTGTTGTTTTCCCCTTTTAGAGCAGCCCACGTTTAGTTTTTTCCCCCATCACTACACAGCCGATTCAAATAACCAACAGGGGGACAGGACCGAGTTTGGGGAACCCTACCTTGGGCGATGTTGAAAATCTCAACCGTCTGCTACCACTGTTTACATGGTCATAGAAATATATAGTCTGGGAAAATGTGTGATGGACCTTCTTCTAGCATTCTAGCAGGGTACTTTCGACCAACACAACTTGACCTGGTTTTATGAAAGAATCAAAATAAGGTGTTCCCTGCTTCTCTCTCAGGCAGTACTTCGAGGCGACCAGGTTCTGTGGCCACTTGAAGATTACCTAGTTATCACTAAGCGGAGCCGCGCTCTGCGCTGCTCAACAGGGCAATTTTAAAAGACCCTGTTAAATATAGACCCACGCGGATGATTCAGAGCTGAGCAAACTGTGTGAACTTGTGGTGTTTTTCTTGGGGTGTAAAACACTATGGAGTTTAACTTTAGGCATTTTGATGGAGATTGTTGCTGCCCGTAGTATTGAATGCAAGGGAAGCCAGCGAGAATTTGGCCTCCCTTGATAAAAAAGTACAACATAATAGCCCATCAGCATTGAGCTAAAGTGAGTGAGCTCAACTGTGAATGGTCCTGCTGTGCCAGTTTGGATTTGGCGTCACTCCTATTAAATCGCATTGAGAGCATATGTCATTGACAGAAAAAACTTGAATTGTTGCATCTAATTGTGTTGTTGTCCTCCAGTGTTTATCTAGCATGCAAAAATTGTCCCTTTCCTAAGTTTGCCATGGATGGAAATAGGGATTTGGACTTGTGGTTTACTTAATTCTCCATACTGGGCAATTCTCCATGCCGTTAAGATGGCGCCGAAGAGGATGGCTCACGTTTTACATGCTCGTAACCAATTGTGCTATTTTGTTCGTTTTTTGTTGTTGTTTGTAACTTTTTTTGAAAACTTATTTTGTACATAATGTTGCTGCTACCATCTCCGACTCACCAAGAACTGAAAGAAGCTTTTTCCTTTAACAAGTCCGACGAGAAGGATATACTGCTCTGCCGGGAACAGGCCCAAATCCCCATCATTTGCGTGAAGAAAAGATGGAGGAAAAGAGGATGCAGATCGGGCTGACATCTGAGAATCCGTAGGCGAGCGAGTAAACTCCCACTGCCATCCATTATACTTGCTAACATGCAATCATTGGAAAATAAAATTGATAACCTACGATTACGATTATCCTACCAACGGGACATTAAGAACTGTAATATCTTATGTTTCACCGATTCGTGGCTGACGAATGACACGGATAATATAGAACTGGCGTGATTTTCCATGCACCGGCAGAACAGAGAAGCTACGTCTGGTAAGACGAGGGGTGGGGGTGTGTGTCTTTTTGTCAACAGCAGCTGGTGCGTGATGTCTAACATTAAAGAAGTCTCGAGGTATTGCTCGCCTGAGGTAGAGTACCTTATGATAAGCTGTAGACCACACAATCTACCAAGAGAGTTCTCATCTATATTATTCTTAACCGTCTATTTACCACCACAGACCGATGCCGGCACTAAGACTGCACTCAACAAACTCTATAAGGCCATAAGCAAACAAGAAAATGCTCACTCAGAAGCGGCACTCCGAGTGGCCAGGGACTTTAATGCAGGCAAACTTAAATCAGTTTTACAACATTTTTTACCAGCATGTCACATGTGCAACCAGAGGGAAAAAAACCCTAGACCACCTTTACTCCACACACAGGGATGCATACAAAGCTCTCCCCCGCCCTCCATTTGGCAAATCTAACCACAAATCTATCCTCCTGATTCCTGCTTACAAGCAAAAACTAAAGCAGGACATACCAGTGACTCACTCAATATGGAAGTGGTCAGATGACACGGATGCTACGCTAGAGGACTGTTTTGCTAGCACAGACTGGAAAATGTTCCGGGATTCATCCAATGGCATTGAGGAGTATACCACCTCAGTCATCAGCTTTATCAATAAGTGCACTGACGACGTCATCCCCAAAGTGACCGTACCTATATCCCAATCAGAAGCCATGGATTATAGGCAACATACACATCGAGCTAAAGGCTAGAGCTGCCGCTTTCAAGGAGCGGGACATTAATCTGGACACTTATAAGAAATCCCGCTATGCCCTCAGACGAACCATCAAACAAGCAAAGGGTCAATACCGGATTAAGATTGAATCCTACTACACCAGCTCTGACACTCGTCAGATGTGGCAGAGCTTGAAAACTATTACGGACTACAAAGGGAAACCCAGACGCGAGATGCCCAGTGACAAACTGAATGCTTTTATGCTTGCTTTGAGGCGAGCAACACTGAAGCATGCACAAGAGCACCAGCTGTTCTGGATGATTGTGTGATAACGTTCTCAGTAGCCAATGTGAGCAAGACCTTTAAACAGGTCAACATTCACAAAGCCGCGGGGCCAGATAGATTACCAGGACGTGTACTCAAAGCATGCGCTGACCAACTGGCAAGTGTCTTCAATGACATTTTCAACCTCTCCCTGACTGAGTCTGTAATACCTACATGTTTCAAGCAGACCACCATAGTCCCTGTGCCCAAGGAAGCAAAGGTAACCTGCCTAAATGATTACCGCCCATAGCACTCACGTTGGTAGCCATGAAGTTCTTTGAAAGGCTGGTCATGGCTCACATCAACAGCATCCTCCTGGATACCCTCAATCGCACTCCACACTGCCCTTTCCCACCTGAACAAAAGGAACACCTATGTGAGAATGCTGTTCATTGACTACAGCTCAGCGTTCAACACTATAGCGCCCACGAAGCTCATCACTAAGCTAAGGACCCTGGGACTAAACACCTTCCTCGGCAACTTCCTGACGGGCCACTCCCAGGGGGTAAGGGTGGCAACAGCACATCTGCCACGCTGATCCTCAACACTGGGGCCCCTCAGGGGTGTGTACTTAGTCTCCTCCTGTATTTCCTGTTCACCCATGACTGCATGGCCAAACACGACTCCAACACCATCATTAAGTTTGCTGACGACACAACAGTGGTAGGCCTGATCACAAACAACGATAAGACAGCCTATAGAGAGGAGGTCAGAGACCTGGCAGTGTGGTGCCAGGACAATAACCTCTCCCTCAATGTGAGCAAGACAAAGGAGCTGATCGTGGACTATAGAAAAGGCGGGCCAAACAGGCCCCCATTAACATCAACGGGGCTGTAGTGGAGCGGGTCGAGAGTTTCAAGTTCCTTGGTGTCCACATCACCAACAAACTTTCATGGTCCAAACACACCAAGACAGTCGTGAAGAGGCCACGACAAAATCTTTTCCCCCTCAGGAGACTGAAAAGATTTGACATGGGTCCCCAGATGCTCAAAAAGTTCTACAGCTGCACCATCGAGAGCATCCTGACCGGTTGCATCACCGCCTGGTATGGCAACTGCTCTGCATCTGACCGTAAGGCACTACAGAGGGTAGTGCGTACGGCCCAGTACATCACTGGGGCCAAGCTTCCTGCAGTACAGGACCTATATAATACGCGGTGTCAGAGGAAAGCCCATAAAATTGTCAGAGACTCCAGTCACCCAAGTCATAGATTGTTTTCTCTGCTACCACATGGCAAGCTGTACCGGAGTGCCAAGTCTAGGACCAAAAGGCTCCTTAACATTTTCTACCCCCAAGCCATAAGACTGCTGAACAATTAATCAAATGGCCACCTGACTATATCATTGCCCCCCCCCCCCCCCCCCACCCACACTTGTTTTGTACACTGCTGCTACTTGCTGTTTATTATCTATGCATAGTCACTTCACCCCTACCTACATGTACAAATTACCTCATCTAACCTGTAACCTGACTCGGTACCGGTACCCCCTGTATATAGCCTCGTTATTGTTATGTTATTGTGTTACTTTTTATTATTTAAAGGTTTTTACTTTTGTTTATTTGGTAAATATTTTCTTAACTCTTCTTGAACTGCACTTTTGGTTAAGGGCTTGTAAGCATTTCACGGTAAGGTCTACACTTGTTGTATTTGGTGCATGTGACAAACAAAGTTTGATTTAATTATAGTGGGGATTCTGATCCAGCCATTAATTCATACGTTGTGCCCCTGGCTTCAGAGGATGGAAGTTCAATGTAGCTAGATGTAGAAGGCCAATGTTAACTAGCTAACATTGCCCATGAAAGGAAGTTAGGCTAGCAAACAAGCATTTTAGCCAGGTTGCCTAGGACAACAAAAAATACAAGTTTGTATTGTATGATAGAGTGATAGACCATTTCGGATGTCACTGTTTAGACTAAGTGTAGGTGATTTGATGATGTTGAAATGTTGAAGTTGAAATGTTGCTGGAATAGTGGAGGCAGCTCCTGTTTTCTTTGCGACTTGTGGTAACTCTCCGTGGTTCTAAATCAATAGTTGTTTAGTGGTCCGTCCAAAAATGTCACAAACATTAACTTGCTTGACCATGCTTTAAATCATGTAACTGTTTGTTACATGCAATATGCTTTGTGGACTTCACTGGACAGAGGTTGCTCTCTGGTTTTGTGATAAAACAAAGCTGTGGTTTAATTTATTCTGCCACTGTATCGTCTTATTGTCTCGGCCTTTGGGCCTATGTCACAGTTGCAAGGCATATGAACTAACAGGTCATAGAGCAAACAACACAATTATCACAACACAGGTTGTAAAATGGCTTTTATGAAAGGCTTCCCCAGTGATTATACACATGCATTGCTACTGCAACAATGCCATACTCTTTTGGACCAGACAGCATCAGATAGATGGCCTATACATACATAGACAGAGGGGGGCTGTTTCGCTCACTCTGATGCTTTCTCCGGTGAGATACAGTACATTTACATTTACATTTACATTTAAGTCATTTAGCAGACGCTCTTATCCAGAGCGACTTACAAAATGGTGCATTCACCTTATCATATCCAGTGGAACAACCACTTTACAATAGTGCATCTAAATATTTTAAGGGGGGGGGGGTTAGAAGGATTACTTTATCCTATCCTAGGTATTCCTTAAAGAGGTGGGGTTTCAGGTGTCTCCGGAAGGTGGGGATTGACTCCGCTGTCCTGGCGTCGTGAGGGAGCTTGTTCCACCATTGGGGTGCCAGAGCAGCGAACAGTTTTGACTGGGCTGAGCGGGAACTGTGCTTCCTCAGAGGTAGGGGGGCCAGCAGGCCAGTGGTGGATGAACGCAGTGCCCTTGTTTGGGTGTAGGGCCTGATCAGAGCCTGAAGGTATGGAGGTGCCGTTCCCTTCACAGCTCCGTAGGCAATCACCATGGTCTTGTAGCGGATGCGAGCTTCAACTGGAAGCCAGTGGAGAGAGCGGAGGAGCGGGGTGACGTGAGAGAACTTGGGAAGGTTGAACACCAGACGGGCTGCGGCGTTCTGGATGAGTTGTAGGGGTTTAATGGCACAGGCAGGGAGCCCAGCCAACAGCGAGTTGCAGTAATCCAGACGGGAGATGACAAGTGCCTGGATTAGGACCTGCGCCGCTTCCTGTGTGAGGCAGGGTCATACTCTGCGAATGTTGTAGAGCATGAACCTACAGGATCGGGTCACCGCCTTGATGTTAGTGGAGAACGACAGGGTGTTGTCCAGGATCACGCCAAGGTTCTTAGCACTCTGGGAGGAGGACACAAGGGAGTTGTCAACCGTGATGGCGAGATCATGGAACGGGCAGTCCTTCCCCGGGAGGAAGAGCAGCTCCGTCTTGCCGAGGTTCAGCTTGAGCTGGTGATCCGTCATCCACACTGATATGTCTGACAGACATGCAGAGATGCGATTCGCCGCCTGGTTATCAGAAGGGGGAAAGGAGAAGATTAATTGTGTGTCATCTGCATAGCAATGATAGGAGAGACCATGTGAGGATATGACAGAGCCAAGTGACTTGGTGTATAGCGAGAATAGGAGAGGGCCTAGAACAGAGCCCTGGGGGACACCAGTGGTGAGAGCGCATGGTGCGGAGACAGATTCTCGCCACGCCACCTGGTAGGAGCGACCTGTCAGGTAGGACGCAATCCAAGCGTGGGCCGCGCCGGAGATGCCCAACTCGGAGAGGGTGGAGAGGAGGATCTGATGGTTCACAGTATCAAAGGCAGCAGATAGGTCTAGAAGTATGAGAGCAGAGGAGAGAGAGTTAGCTTTAGCAGTGCGGAGAGCCTCCGTGACACAGAGAAGAGCAGTCTCAGTTGAATGCCCAGTCTTGAAACCTGACTGATTAGGATCAAGAAGGTCATTCTGAGAGTGATAGCAGGAGAGCTGGCCAAGGACGGCACGTTCAAGAGTTTTGGAGAGAAAAGAAAGAAGGGATACTGGTCTGTAGTTGTTGACATCGGAGGGATCGAGTGTAGGTTTTTTCAGAAGGGGTGCAACTCTCACTCTCTTGAAGACGGAAGGGACGTAGCCAGCGGTCAAGGATGAGTTGATGAGCGAGGTGAGGAAGGGGAGAAGGTCTCCGGAAATGGTCTGGAGAAGAGAGGAGGGGATAGGGTCAAGTGGGCAGGTTGTTGGGCGGCCGGCCGTCACAAGACGCGAGATTTCATCTGGAGAGAGAGGGGAGAAAGAGGTCAAAGCACAGGGTAGGGCAGTGTGAGCAGGACCAGCGGTGTCGTTTGACTTAGCAAACGAGGATCGGATATCGTCAACCTTCTTTTCAAAATGGTTGACGAAGTCATCCGCAGAGAGGGAGGAGGGAGGGGGAGGGGGAGGAGGATTCAGGAGGGAGGAGAAGGTAGCAAAGAGCTTCCTAGGGTTAGAGGCAGATGCTTGGAATTTAGAGTGGTAGAAAGTGGCTTTAGCAGCAGAGACAGAAGAGGAGAATGTAGAGAGGAGTGAGTGAAAGGATGCCAGGTCCGCAGGGAGGCGAGTTTTCCTCCATTTCCGCTCGGCTGCCCGGAGCCCTGTTCTGTGAGCTCGTAGTGAGTCGTCGAGCCACGGAGCAGGAGGGGAGGACCGAGCCGGCCTGGAGGATAGGGGACAGAGAAAATCAAAGGATGCAGAAAGGGAGGAGAGGAGGGTTGAGGAGGCAGAATCAGGAGATAGGTTGGAGAAGGTTTGAGCAGAGGGAAGAGATGATAGGATGGAAGAGGAGAGAGTAGCGGGAGAGAGAGAGCGAAGGTCTGGACGGCGCAATACCATCCGAGTAGGGGCAGAGTGAGAAGTGTTGGATGAGAGCAAGAGGGAAAAGGATACAAGGTAGTGGTCGGAGATTTGGAGGGGAGTTGCAATGAGATTAGTGGAAGAACAGCATCTAGTAAAGATGAGGTCAAGCGTATTGCCTGCCTTGTGAGTAGGGGGGGAAGGTGAGAGGGTGAGGTCAAAAGAGGAGAGGAGTGGAAAGAAGGAGGCAGAGAGGAATGAGTCAAAGGTAGACGTGGGGAGGTTGAAGTCACCCAGAACTGTGAGAGGTGAGCCATCCTCAGGAAAGGAACTTATCAAGGCGTCAAGCTCATTGATGAACTCTCCAAGGGAACCTGGAGGGCGATAAATGATAAGGATGTTAAGCTTGAAAGGGCTGGTAACTGTGACAGCATGGAATTCAAATGAGGAGATAGACAGATGGGTCAGGGGAGAAAGAGAGAATGTCCACTTGGGAGAGATGAGGATTCCAGTGCCACCACCCCGCTGGCTCGATGCTCTAGGGGTATGCGAGAACACGTGGGCAGACGAAGAGAGAGCAGTAGGAGTAGCAGTGTTATCTGTGGTAATCCATGTTTCCGTCAGCGCCAGGAAGTCTAGGGACTGGAGGGTAGCATAGGCTGAGATGAACTCAGCCTTGTTGGCTGCAGACCGGCAGTTCCAGAGGCTGCCGGAGACCTGGAACTCCACGTGGGTCGTGCGCGCTGGGACCACCAGGTTGGAGTGGCAGCGGCCACGCGGTGTGAAGCGTTTGTATGGCCTGTGCAGAGAGGAGAGAACAGGGATAGACAGACACATAGTTGACAAGCTACAGAAGTGTTGTTTCTTGTATTATTCTCTCCTGTGTCTTTAGAGAACTGTTTCACTTTGATATCCTTTTTCTTCTGTCCTGATTTTCTCTTTCTTTTCTTCTGTTAACTAGATATTCTTTGTTGTTCTTCGTTAGCTAGCTAGCTTCTTCCAAAAGAGTCCCTAGCAACTGCTTAGCAACTGGTAAACAATTCAGCTAGCTAAGATAATTACAATTTTATGAAAAATAGTTATTTTTCAAAAGCCTATCTTCTTTGTTTGTTGCTTGTTTTTTCTCCTATTCAGTCTTGCAGTTTTCTTTTGCTTTTTTCCGATGTACTTCACTCTAAAAACCATGTAAATTTCAATATTTGTAGGAGCTCATTTTTCAGCTGCTGCTGCTCAAATTGGAGTTACAGTACATTCAGCCTCTTGTGAATTAAAGGAAATTATGAACACGGAGAGAAGCCTGGCTTTTCTTGGCATCCATGAATACACACAAATGGCATATTTCCCATTGGCAAGTTAACATTTTTGTGATTGTCCATCATTTAGGCAAAATGGTTTTACTTTACGCCTTTTGTTTGGAATAAAGAAGGGAGTTAGACCTCATGTGGCTGGAGTGTGTCAGCAGTTCCTGCAAGAGGAAGGCATTGATGCTATGGACTGGCCTGCCCGTTCCCCAGACCTGAATCCAATTGAGCACATCTGGGACATCATGTCTCGCTCCATCCACCAACGCCACGTTGCACCAAAGACTGTCCAGGAGTTGGCGAATGCTTTAGTCCAGGTCTGGGAGGAGATCCCTCAGGAGACCATCCGCCACCTCATCAGGAGCATGCCCAGGCGTTGTAGGGAGGTCATACAGGCACGTGGAGGCCACACACACTACTGAGCCTCATTTTGACTTGTTTTAAGGACATTACATCAAAGTTGGATCAGCCTGTAGTGTGGTTTTCCACTTTAATTTTGAGTGTGACTCCAAATCCAGACCTCCATGGGTTGATAAATTGGATTTCCATTGATTATTTTTGTGTGATTTTGTTGTCAGCACATTCAACTATGTAAAGAAAAAAGTATTTAATAAGATTGTTTCATTCATTCAGATCTAGGATGTGTTATTTTAGTGTTCCCTTTATTTTTTTGAGCAGTGTATATATATATATATATTTACTGAACAAAAATATGGACACAACATGCAACAATTTGAACGATTTTACTGAGTTACAGTTCATATAAGGAAATCAGTCAATTGAAATAAATAAATTAGCCCCTAATCTATGGATTTTACCAGACTGGGCAGGGGCGCAGCCATGCGTGGGCCTGGGAGGGCATAGGCCCACCCACTTGGGAGCCAGCCCCATTTTTCCCCACAAAAGGGCTTTATTACAGACAGAAATACTCTTCAGTTTCATCAGCTGTCTGTGTGGCTGGTCTCAGACAATCCAACGGATAAAGAAGTCGGATATGGAGATCCTGGGCTGGTGTGGTTACACGTGGTCAGCGGTTGTGAGGCTGATTGGCCGTACTGCCAAATTCTCTAAAACTAGGTCGAAGGCGGCTTATGGTAGAGAAATGCACATCCAATTCTCTGGCAACAGCTCTGGTGTATATTCCTGCAGTCAGCATGCCAATTGCACGCTCCCTCAAAACTTGAGACATCTGTGGCATTGTGTTGGGTGATAAAACTGCTGATTTTAGGGTGGCCTTTTATTGTCCCCAGTACAAGGTGCACCTGTGTAATGATCATTCTGTTTAATAGTTTTCTTGATATGCCACACCTGTCAGGTGGATGTTTTCTATTGGCAAAGGTGAAATACTCACTAACAGAGTTGGAGTTGTAAACAAATTTGTTTTCAAAATTTGAGAGAAATAATATTTTTGTGCATATGGACAATTTTTGGGATCTTTATTTCATGAAACATGAGACCAACACTTTACATATTGCATTTATATTTTTGTTCAGTATAAATAGGTTTATTTAAAGGGATTTATAAATGAATAAAATATTCCCATTGATTCTTGAAGAATATAACTTATAAATGTCTCATTAGCTTAGTTCAACTGTCCTACCATATCACAACCCAAAATATAAACTTGTTTTGCTCCAATGTTTGTAAACAAAGTAAATGTAAACAAATACTGTACAGCCTAAAAACATGGTTAAAACTTTAATTTTGATACCATGGATGGTCAGTCCTTGCATCCAAAGCTCTGTCTATGAATTTGAGAGTGGTACATTTCAACGGCTGAGAGTCGCTTTGTTATTTTTTCTACTGCTGATTGCTGCTTTAAAGATATTGATCATTCATCCCTATGTGCTTATGGTTGCATTACCATGTGACCAAATGCAAGTAACTGTCACGACTTCCGCCGAAGTTGGTGCCTCTCCTTGTTCGGGCGGCGTTCGGCGGTCATCGTCACCGGCTTTCTAGCTGCCACCATCCACATTTCTTTTTCCATTTGTTATGTCTTGATTGTTCACACCTGGTTCCCATCTCGTTATGATTATTTTCCCTATTTAACCCTCTGGTTCTCATTATGTTTTGTGCGTGATTGTTTGCTTGTCATTGTGTTAGTTGGTTGGTGTCAGGATTATTTATCCCTGCGTGGATTTTGACATGAGTTTCTTCGAGAGTAAAGTACGTTATTTAACTCAGTTCTGTGTCCTGCGCTTGACTCTATCCTCACCTCCACATAACTGACACTGACAGTAACCAATGATTCTATCCTCAAGATATAAACTTACTCATTTTGTGAATGACCAGACAGTCCGTATGGTTTTAGTTTGGGTAGCAGATTGTCATTTTCATTATTTATATGGGGCACATTTTATAGTCCCGTTCTATAACTATTCTGCTTAAATATTAATAATTTCTCGTGGTTCAGTTCTGTTTTGATTGTCTGTTGTTACCCCACTTGTTACGCTGTCTTTCTGTCCAACGGTCAACACGTCGATTTTTTGGGGGGCATTATATTGAACAGAAGACAGCAGATTTTGGACGTTGCATCAGGGTAGTGAGCTGTGAAACAGGCTTTTGTTAGTTCGCGTGCGACTCGCGTGCGGACCAGCAGATTGAAAAGAGAGGGAGATTCCAGGCTCATAACCTCAGCAGCTCCGTCCAGACATTACAACCACTGTTGCCAATCAACATCACACACTGCTAGAGATGGGGGACAATAACACTTCAACTATTGCAGATAAACACTGATGCAGGCAGCAGTGAGCAAAACCAAAAAAAGTAATGCAGTTGGTCTAAATTCATTGTTGTAATTACAATGTTGCATAGCATATAATTGTATTAGGTCTTCTCCATGGATAGCCTACTTTTATTTGAAAAAATGTCTCACAGCATAATCATTCGCTGATAAATAGATATGATGGGCCAGTATAGGGCCTTTACGGTCAGCAAGGGCCTTATTCTTGCCTTGGTGACTTGGCGTGTTTATTAGGCTATTTAATGTGTGTTCAATATCCGCAAAGTGGGCTAATGTGCAAAACTACATTATTCTGTCATTATGATATTTATGATTAATAACATCATAATCAACCCATTATAAGAGGACACACGTGGGGAATGGGTTGGGCTTGAGTGTTAGTAGTGATTGAATATGTCCTATGCTCGAAAGGGTTAATCCATCCTGCGGGTCCACACGGATCCATGGAGGCCCTAACTGGCGACAGATGGCCACTTTCTTTTGGCCACAAAGGAGCGGAATACAGAGCCCTGGCGAATACAAATGGGACCGTGTCACGTGATGCTTGGGGCCGTTTCTGCTTGACGTAGATGGACCATATGGCGCGTGCCGAGAGTAAGGCCATGGGTGGGTGGAGCCTGTTCCTGCCAGTCTTTGGGTGAAGCGATGGTGATGGTATTAGGGATACAACCATAGAGACATAACAGGTTCATCTCTCTCTCTCCCAGTCCCCCGCAGCATCAGCAGCAGCACTATATAACACGAGCATCCGTCGGCGCAGCCACATTACAGTCCATTCACCGGACCTCACACTTCAGGAGGGGCATGCCAGAGTCATAACAAGATCATTCTGCAAAACATAGGTATTTATTTATGAATCATATAATGTAATAACTTATTTATGCAAATGTTTTGGGTGAAAGGAATGCTGTGATTTGTCTGTTACATTGCCATAAAGCAGGCTACAATTATTCAGCAGTTAAAGGTTTTCTGAACAAGCTTGAATTATTTATTGATACAAACCTTCTCAGATGAGAGGTGATGTGACCATTTCGCACCTGTTACAGAAAGGAAACAGGGATTCAGATATTCTGATTGAACTCAGCAATGACATTTCAGATGTCTCAGTTTACTGGAGATTTAAAAATAAGTAATTGAAAATAATTTTGATCAAATTGACTTATGTCAAGGTGATAATTGAATAATTTATGTATTATGCTCCTATGTTTTGGTTTATCCTGACCACAAATTAATGTTCTACATTTTGCTCTTAAATTCTTATGAATTTTTATGATACATATAATCATCGGTATTGCAAAAGTAATATTGGTTCTGATACAAAAATATGTTTTTTTTTTACTTAGATTAGTAGCCTAATACACCTGTTCCAAAACGAACTCTTACTGAATAGGCTGTTAGTCAAGTACCAAATGATGTCCAAATGAGTCTGCTCACGGCTCTCTTTTTTATTGACAGATTTCCAATATGACTAAATCCTACACGGAACAGACCATGATGTCATCAGAACCCCAGGATTCTGCGACCTGGACTGACGAATGTCAGCGCTCCCAGAACGAACAGGATATGGAGAAGAACAACGGCGCGCTTGAGTCCATGCACGGGGGCCTCGAGGATGACGACGAAGATGGGTTAAACAGACTGGATGAGGATGATGAGGAGGAGGAAGAGGAAGAAGAGGAAGAGGAAGGCGACGATCAAAAGCCTAAACGTCGTGGACCAAAAAAGAAGAAAATGACAAAAGCCAGGATGCAGAGGTTTAAGATGAGGCGCCACAAGGCGAACGCGCGGGAAAGGAATCGTATGCACGGACTCAACGACGCGCTGGAGAGTTTGCGTAAAGTTGTGCCATGTTACTCCAAAACCCAAAAGCTCTCAAAAATCGAGACTCTGCGACTGGCTAAAAACTACATCTGGGCCCTGTCAGAGATCCTGCGGTCAGGGAAGAGCCCAGACGTCATATCATTTGTCCAGGCCTTGTGTAGGGGCTTGTCTCAGCCCACTACTAACCTAGTGGCAGGCTGTCTCCAGCTCAACCCCAGAACTTTCCTCCCGGAGCAGACACAGGAGATACCATCTCATATGCAACCAGCAAGTGCTTCCTTCGCCGCGCATCCCTACTCCTACCAGACTCCGGGTCTTCCCAGCCCTCCATATGGTACAATGGACAGCTCCCACGTCTTCCACGTCAAGCCCCATTCATACGGAAGCGCGCTGGAGCCATTCTTTGAGACCGCGCTGCCGCTTACAGACTGCACTAGTCCATCATTCGACGGACCCTTAAGCCCACCACTGAGTGTCAACGGGAACTTTTCCTTCAAACACGAGCCTTCGTCAGAGTTCGAAAAGAACTACGCCTTTACCATGCACTACCAGGCAGCTGCGGGACTGGCAGGTCCGCAGGGACACGGGCCCATTTACCCGAGCTCTGCGCCGCGGTGTGAGATACCGATGGAAAACATTATGTCGTACGAAGGACACACTCATCACGAGAGAGTCATGAATGCTCAGCTTAACGCTATATTTCATGAGTCGTAAATACATTGAACGTGCATCAAAGACTGATAAGCGTGCGTCATGATATGGTATCCTCTTGCCACTGACGCAAAATAGCAATTATAATCCGCTTGTATGTATTTATTGTTGTTACTGCCTTTAGAAGTGCGGATGCATATACATATTATTTTTCATCAAATGTACTGTATTGTATTCGCTTCTACATTATGGTACAGGTCACATTGTGGAAATAGTGGTGACCATACTGAGAATGTGTTGATTATCCATGTTACAAAATCACAAGCAATAATTTGGAAAACTATGCAATTTCTAAACAAATACTTGGGCCAATAAAAAAATATAATAAGTATTTCTATATTTTTCAACCTGCATTTTACAACTGATCTATCTATCCTATCCTGAATAATTTTGTTGTGATTTTGTACAGCATTATTCATTATTAGTTCCTATTTCATTTCACGTAACTCCATGTTATGTTTTATAAAATAGTTATGTCATGTTTATATGATGCAACCGTTTTATGAAAGATCATTATCTATACAGAGGCAAGTGCTTATACTCTGTTGCCTTAGCGATTATTTACTGCAATTCATGCAAAGCTGCACAATATTGAACATTTTATTATCCCCCAAAACATAGCCTATCTTGGCTACTTAACAATCAGGAATGTTATATCGCTGAATAGGTGGACAATACATAGGGGATACTTACTTGCAAAGTAGCCTAAATACCTTGATTGTGTATAAAAAGCTTAACTATCACCTGGAAATACTCATTGTATAAAACGAATTACTTATTACTTCATATAAAACATGTACATTGACCGTGGGCCATACCCCATGCGAAATCATCTGCAGCACATTTTGGAACAAACCAGGCACCATCTCATTGTGCCATTGCATGAATGTGCAAATCAGTGAAGAAGAGCCATTTGCAGCATCTGATGCTCAAATTCAATGTGTGTTGTATATTGTTTGTAAACATTTTACAATGTAGGAGGGTGTTAGGGCCCATTAGAGGACCGTGTGCCATTACATTACTCATAATATGTTCGTTATTTATCCTATATTTTATTTCGAAGGTTTAAACGTTTCATTCTCTCCCAATGTGATTCAAGTGTACATAATTGCGTTGAGATAAATGTATAATGCATATCTCATGAGGAGCACTCAATTATTTATATAATAAAGTGAATGAGTAGCCTACAATTTCTATCATTATTGTCTGTTAACCTACCAACATCTCTATTATAGGTTAATAATCAAATTATAAGTAAAAATAGCATCTAAAGTAAACGTACAGCTTAAACTCTCAAACCACGTGTTTTTAAGGCAAATCTAAGTAAGATTTCGCAATGGTTTAAAGTCCCTCAGCCCGCATGGTTGCAAAATAACCTTGACTTCTATTGGGATACTCCTTTTGGTCTGGCAAATCATCCGACACAATCTAGTCCCGATTATTATTTTTCATGCATCACTATTACGCACAATGGATAGTGAACATTTATTTGCCCATGTGGAAACGATATTATTCTCTTCTACAATATTGTCCTTTAAGATTGTTTGCTTAAAATCTTAATAGATTATTATAATTACAAAGCAACTTAATATGAGTGAAAATGAGCAAACACCCCCCCTATTAAATGTAGGCAGACCTTTAAGGCTGAAGGACAAAACAAGCTTTTTTCCTGCCATGCCACGGGTAGCTGTAGTCAAGGGGCATTCACATTCCTCCATGGCGAAGTCCAAAATGGAACCCTACTACTTTGGATCAGAACACCACGAGTCCTAGTCGAAAGTAGTCTGTTATATGTGCCATTTAGGACTTAGGACCATAGTGTATAGAAACCGAGCGAGGCACAGATGTTACTTCTGCAGGGGAGGTTTTTCATTTAGAAAAATGATATTGTGTATGCATAAACACCCTGGCTGCATCTATAACCCAAAACTTCCATCATAAGGGAAAACCCCAGCGAGTGAGCTAGCCAGCCAACATCAATATGGTAGTCATATTCTGCATTGTGCTATATATTTCCTGTTAAAGTGGAATGAATAACAATTGGTGTATTGTATCCGCCCTTCCTCGATAATATACCACCACCACAGTTCAGTTGGCATGGGTAAACCATTGGAATAATTTAATGACTACATCTTAGATGAAAGTAAACCCTCACTGCATGCCCCCCAAAATGACAGAAATATGCAATCCTGAAATCTGTATCCCATAGCCTCTGTCAACGGGTCTCCAGAACACTTATTTATAATTTCATACATGCACAGTTTTATTTTGAGACCTTTACCCTGGACCAATCAAATCACAGGGAATGTGCATCCTTCTGTGTCATCTGAATCTTTATAAATGGGTGTGCAGGGTCCCTGTGTTAAATCAGGAACTGTCCATGGTGCTGCCCTGTCTAGGCCTATACCTTTATTGCTCAGTATATAACAGCATATTCCATTGAATGTCAGAACTATATAAAGGCCACTGTTCTGTATTTAGTTCGATTGAGTCATACTGATAAAACAGAGTTAAACACAATGTCATAATAGACATCAGGATAGGCAAAAAAAAAGATCAACCATAGCCTACCTGTGCATAACTTAAACTTTATGCATATGCAATTTGGATACGGTTCTAGCCTATTGATAGACCAGGTTTATAATTACATTAGCACTTTAACCATATAAAATAGTTGATAGAAAGTCGGGGTGACTAATAACTGTAGGTTACACCATGCATAATAATGATCCTACACCCTGAAAAAGGTTGCGTTGTTTGGTTGACCTAACTGCTGGGTTGCAGGCGTTGGGTCACTTCGTTGAGTTGTTTTCTTTAAAAAGAGCAAAGTTGTGTTGTTAGTGCTGTGTTACTGAGATATGACACAGCTGATCAGATCAGAAGACTAGAGGTATAGTTAAGTAGAGGCATGGCTTTCAGATAGTTCATTTTAGCCATACATATTAATCTGTTCCGTTGTATAGTTATCACATGTTTAGGTTGAACATTAACATTTTTGTAGCTTCAATTAGGCACACAGAAGTGTATAAGTTCCCTAAAGCCTGCAAATCCCATTGTTGGGATAGATACCACTTTATTATAATATGTAATAAATAATCTTAATATTCTAGAAGAATGTGTAAAATGCAAAAACAATTAACACGATGAACAGGAATGGCATTTATTCTTGCAGTGTCACGTTTGCTGTATGAAGGAGCGGACCAAAGCGCAGCGTGTGTATCGTTCCACATCTTTATTTATCTGTGAAACTATGCAATACATACAATAAACTAATAAACATAAAACAAACCCTGACGAAGAGGTGCAAAATACTCTAACTCAAAATAATCTCCCACAAAACCTAGTGGGAAAAACAACAACTTAAATATGATCCCCAATTAGAGACAACGATAACCAGCTGCCTCTAACTGGGAATCATACAAAAACCCCAACATAGAAAAAAGAAACTAGAACCAACATAAAAATAAATAAACTAGACAAAACCCCCTGTCACGCCCTGACCTACTCTACCATAGAAAATAAAAGCTTTCTATGGTCAGGACGTGACAGTACCCCCCTCCCCCCCAAAGGTGCGGACTCCGAATGCAAAACCTGAAACAACAAAAAAAGAGGGTTAGGGTGGGTGTCTAGTGTCGGTGGTGGTTCTGGTGCAGGACGAAGAACCCTCTCCTCCTGTGGATCCGCCAGCATAGGATGCGGCTCTGGTGCAGGACGAAGAACCTTCCCATCCCGCGGATCCTCCTGTATTGGAGGCGGTTCTGGTGCGGGACGAAGAACCCTCTCATCCTGCTTATCCGCCAGCATAGGAGGCGGCTCTGCTGCGGGACGACGAACCCCCTCATCCTACGAATCCGCCATCGGCGCTGGAGGCTCCGGACCGGGGGACGTCGCAGGAGGCTCCGGACTGGGAAGGCGCACTGGAGGCCTGATGCGTGGGGCTGGCATAGGTGGTGCCAGACTGGTAACACGCACCTCAGGGCGAGTGCGGGGAGCAGGAACAGGACACACCGGACTGGAGAGACTCACTGGAGGCCGGGTGCGTGGAGCAGGTGCAGGATATACTGGGCCGTGGAGGCGCACCGGAGGTCTCGAGCGTAGATCTAGCACAACCCGTCCTGGCTGGATGCTCACTCTAGCCCGGCAAATGCGGGGTGCAGGACGTGGATCCTCCTGTATTGGAGGCGGTTCTGGTGCGGGACGAAGAACCCTCTCATCCTGCTTATCCGCCAGCATAGGAGGCGGCTCTGCTGCGGGACGATGAACCCCCTCATCCTACGAATCCGCCATCGGCGCTGGAGGCTCCGGACCGGGGGACGTCGCAGGAGGCTCCGGACCGGGGGACGTCGCAGGAGGCTCCGGACCGGGGGATGTCGCAGGAGGCTCCGGACCAGGGGAAGTCGCAGGAGGCTCCGGACCGGGGCACGTCGCAGGAGGCTCCGGACCGGGGGACGTCGCAGGAGGCTCCGGACCGGGGGACGTCGCAGGAGGCACAACCCGTCCTGGCTGGATGCTCACTCTAGCCCGGCAAATGCGGGGCGCAGGACGCACTGGGCTGTGAATGCGCACTGGTGACACAGTGCGGAGCCGGCGCAGGATATCCTGGACCGAGGAGGCGTACTGGAGACCAGGAGCGCTGAGCTGGCACCACCCTTCCTGGCTGAATGCTCACTCTAGCCCGGCAAATGCGGGGCGCTGGCAATGAGCGCACCGGGCGCACCGGGCTGTGAATGCATAACACGGTGCCCGACTAGTCACATGCTCCCCATGGTAAGCACGGGGAGTTGGCTCAGGTCTGAACCCTGACTCTGCCAATCTCCCCGTTTGCCCCCCCCCCCAATTTTGGGGGGGCTGCCTCTCGTGCTTGCCTTGATGGTATAACGCCTCGTAACGTCGCCGTTCTGCTCTCTCGCTGCTTCAATCTCCTCCTTCGGACAGCGATACTCCCCAGCCTGACTCCAGGGCCCTTTTCCGTCCAGGATTTCCTCCCATGTCCATTGGTCCTGACCACGTTGCTTGGTCCTTTGGTGGTGGGAGATTCAGTCAAAAAACAACAAGAATTATCATGACGAAGAGGTGCAACATACTCTAACTCAAAATAATCTCTCACAAAACCTAGTGGGAAAAACAACAACTTAAATATGATCCCCAATTAGAGACAACGATAACCAGCTGCCTCTAATTGGGAATCATACAAAAAACCCAACATAGAAAAAATAAACTAGAACCAACATAGAAATACATAAACTAGACAAAACCCAACATAGAAAAAGAAACTAGAACCAACATAGAAATACATAAACTAGACAAAACCCCAACATAGAAAAAAGAAACTAGAACCAACATAGAAATAAATAAAACTAGACAAAACACCCTGTCACGCCCTGACCTACTCTACCATAGAAAATAAAAGCTTTCTATGGTCAGGACGTGACATGCAGGTAACCAATAATACCTGATAACACTAGAGATCCTTTCAGTCTCCACATATTTGGAAAAATCTGCATTTAGTGTTTTTGCCTCTAATTTGTGGAACAATCTGCAGAGTTCACTGCCGTTAGATGTGTTGGTGCCACTTAGGCAGTTTAAATTATTGATTGAGGACCTCTATGTAGTCGAATGTGATTACATTTATTAAATATGTTTATTTTGGTTAATTGTGTGCTGAATTATATTGTGTGCTGAATTATATAATTGTGTGCTGAATTATATTGTTACATACACATATACAGTACCAAAAGTTTGGACACACCTACTCATTCAAGGGTTTTTCTTAATTTTTACTATTTTCCACATTGTAGAATAATAATGAAGACATCAAAACTATGAAATAACACATATGGAATCATGTAGTAACCAAAAAAGTGTTAAACAAATCAAAATATATTTGAGATTCTTCAAAGTAGTCACCCTTTGACTTGATAACAGCTTTTAACACTCTTGGCATTCTCTCAACCAGCTTCATGAGATAGTCACCTGGAATGCTTTTCAATTAACAGGTGTGCCTTGTTAAAAGTTAATTTGTGGAATTTGTTTCCTTCTTAATGCGTTTGAGCCAATCAGTTGTGTTGTGACAAGGTACGGTTGGTATACAGAAGATAGCTCTATTTGGTAAAAGACAAAGTCCATATTATGGCAAGAACAGCTCAAATAAGAAATGAGAAACGACAGTCCATCAGAAAATTTCCGGAAAAGTGCTGTCGCAAAAACCACCAAGAGCTATGATGAAACTGGCTCTCATGAGGACCGCCACAGGAAAGGAAGACCCAGGGTTACCTCTGCTGCAGAGGATAAGTTCATTAGAGTTACCAGCCTCAGAAATGCCAACCCAAATAAATGCTTCACAGAGTTCAAGTAACAGACATCTCAACATCAACTGTTCAGAGGAGACTGTGTGAAT
The DNA here is from genome assembly GCF_965601325.2 of Salmo salar. Taxonomy (NCBI): domain Eukaryota; kingdom Metazoa; phylum Chordata; class Actinopteri; order Salmoniformes; family Salmonidae; genus Salmo; species Salmo salar. The sequence goes on from NC_138311.1 coordinate 36,165,952, forward strand.
CAGGCCTTCATGGTCAAATTGCTGCAAAGAAACCACAATGAAAGGACACCAATAATGAGAAGAGACTTGCTTAGGCCAAGAAACACGAGCAATGGACATTAGACCGATGGAAATCTGTCCTTTGGTCTGATGAGTCCAGATTTTTGGTTCCAACTGCTGTGTCTTTGTGAGATGCAGAGTTGGTAAACGGATGATCTCCGCATGTGTGGTTCCCACCGTGAAGCATGGAGGAGGTGGTGTGGGGGTGCTTCGCTGGTGACACTGTCAGTGATTTATTTAGAATTCAAGGCATACTTAACCAGCATGGCTACCACAGAATTCTGCAGCTATACACCATCCCATCTGGTTTGCGCTTAGTGGGACTATCATTTGTTTTTCAACAGGACAATGACCCAACACACCCCCAGGCTGTGTAAGGGCTATTTGATCAAGAAGGAGAGTGATGGAGCGCTGCATCAGATGACCTGGCCCCCACAATCACCCGACCTCAACCCAATTGAGATGGTTTGGGATGAGTTGGACTGCAGAGTGAAGAAAAAGCAGCCAAACTGTGCTCAGCATATATGGGAACTCCTTCAAGACTGTTGGAAAAGTATTGCAGATTAAGCTGGTAGAGCGAATGCCAAGAATGTGTAAAGCTGTCATCAAGGCAAAGGGTGGCTACTTTGAAGAATATAAAATATATTTTGATTTATTTAACAATTTTTTGGTTACTACATGATTCCACATGATGTGTTATTTCATAGTTTTGATGTCTTCACTATTATTCTACAATGTAGAAAATAGTAAAATAAAGAAGAATCCTTGAATGTGTAGGTGTGTCAACTTTTGGCTGGTACTTTATATGTGTATGTTGTTTCATTATTCCTTTTTTATTGTAATGTATACAGGGCTCTTTTGTAAAATAGATGTTTCATCTCAATGTGACTCCCTGTTTAAATAAAGGTTCAATAAAAAAAACAAGGGCTATCTGAAAGCCAAGTCCATAATAAGACACGCCTCTTGAAAATATCCTAAGGATTACATAAAAAAAGACCCAGCTGCTAGGTCAACCCAGCATGAGAGTAAAAAATACCCAAATAATGGTTCAATTAACCCATATTTGGGTTATTTACACAACCCAACTGGTTGTGTCAAAATAATCCAGCATGTGTTCTGCCCAATATTTACCCACCAAAAAAACCAAATAGTTTTATTTTTTGGCAATATGCAATTGGTAGTTACGTTCTTGTCCCATCGTTGCAACTCCCGTACGGACTCGGAAGAGGCAAAGTTCGAGAGCCATGTGTCCTCCGAAACACAACCCTGCCAACCCGCACTAGTTCTTGACACACTGCTCACTTAACCTGGAAGCCAGCTGCACCAATGGGTCGGAGGAAACAAAAGTCAGCATGCATGCGCCCGACCCGCCACAAGGAGTCGCTAGGACAAGGACATCCCGGCCTGCCAAACCCTCCCCTAACCCAGACGATGCTGGACCAATTGTACGCCGCCTCTTGGGTCTCCCGGTCAGCTGCGACACAGCCTGGGATCAAACCCAGGTCTGTAGTGACACCTCAAGCACTGCGATGCAGTGCCTTAGACCGCTGCGCCACTCGGGAGGCTCCAAATTGGGTTGTTTTTAATCCAGCATTTTTAAGAGTGTAACATACTTCAATATAGAAAAATAAAATGAATTTTCTTTTGAACTTCTATTATGTTCAGTTTAATGTTTTACAGTGAACTATCCCTAATAGACTCTATGATAATACAGTTTTATTATGTTCAGTTTAATGTTTTACAGTGAACTATCCCTAATAGACTCTATGATAATAAAGTTTTATTATGTTCAGTTTAATGTTTTACAGTGAACTATCCCTAATAGACTCTATGATAATACAGTTTTATTATGTTCAGTTTAATGTTTTACAGTGAACTATCCCTAATAGACTCTATGATAATACAGTTTTATTATGTTCAGTTTAATGTTTTACAGTGAACTATCCCTAATAGACTCTATGATAATACAGTTTTATTATGTTCAGTTTAATGTTTTACAGTGAACTATCCCTAATAGACTCTATGATAATACAGTTTTATTATGTTCAGTTTAATGTTTTACAGTGAACTATCCCTAATAGACTCTATGATAATACAGTTTTATTATGTTCAGTTTAATGTTTTACAGTGAACTATCCCTAATAGACTCTATGATAATACAGTTTTATTATGTTCAGTTTAATGTTTTACAGTGAACTATCCCTAATAGACTCTATGATAATACAGTTTTATTATGTTCAGTTTAATGTTTTACAGTGAACTATCCCTAATAGACTCTATGATAATAAAGTTTTATTATGTTCAGTTTAATGTTTTACAGTGAACTATCCCTAATAGACTCTATGATAATACAGTTTTATTATGTTCAGTTTAATGTTTTACAGTGAACTATCCCTAATAGACTCTATGATAATACAGTTTTATTATGTTCAGTTTCATGTTTTACAGTGAACTATCCCTAATTGACTCTATGATAATACAGTTTTGCTTAGCATTGTAATAGAAGTTACAGTCAACCTTGTGTCAAACAAAACTACACAACAAAAATATAAACGCAACATGCAGCAATTTCTAAGATTTTACTGAGTTACAGTTCATATAAGGAAATCAGTCAATTGAAATAAATTCATTATGCCATAATCTATGGATTTTACATGAATGGGATTATAGATATGGATCTGTTGGTCACAGATACCTTTAAAAAAAGTAGGAGCATGGATCAGAAAACCATTCAGTATCTGGTGTGACCACCATTTGCCTCATGCAGTGCGACACATTTCCTTTGCATAGAGTTGATCAGGTTGTGGAATGTTGACCCACTCCTCTTCAATGGCTGTGCGAAGTTGCTGGAATAGATATTGGTGGGAAGTGAAACACACTGGCCGATGAATGGCACGGCAATGGGCCTCAGGATCTCATCACGGTATCTCTGTGCATACAAATTGCCATCAATAAAATGTGTTCGTTGTCCATAGCTTATGCCTGCTAATACCATAACCCCACCACCACCAATGTTGTGAACATAGTGCCCCATGACATCAGCAAACCGCTCGCCCAGACAACGCCATACACGCTGTCTGCCATCTGCCTGGTAGAGTTGAAACCGGGATTCATCTGTGAAGAGCACACAACGAGCATGCAGATGAGCTTCCCTGAGACGGTTTCTGACAGTTTGTGCAGAAATGCTTTGGTTGTGCATACGCACAGCTGTCCGAGTGGCTGGTCTCAGACAATCTCGCAGATGAAGAAGCCGGATGTGGAGGTCCTGGGCTGGCGTGGTAACACATGGTCTGCGGTTGTGAAGCCGGTTGGACGTACTGCCAAATTCTCTAAAACAACGTTGGGGGTGGCTTATGGTAGAGAAATGAACATTCAATTCCCTGGCAACAACTCTGATGGACATTCCTGCAGTCAGCATGCCAATTGCACACTCCCTCAAAACTTGAGACATCTTTGGCATTGCGTTATGTGACAAAACTGCTAATTTTAGAGTAGCCTTTTATTGTCCCCAGCACAAGGTGTAATGATCATGATGTTTAATCATTTTCTTGATATGCCACAACTGTCAGGTGGATGGATTATCTTGGCAAAGGAGAAATGCTCACTAACAGGGATGTAAACAAATTTGTGCAATACATGACAGAAATAATATGTTTGTGCATATGGAACATTTCTGGGATCTTTTATTTCAGCTAATCAACCATGAGACCAACACTTTACATGTTGCGTTTATATTTTTGTCAGTGGTGTAAAGTACATAAGTAAAAATACGAAGTAATTTTTGGGGGTAGAGTTGAAGTCGGAAGTTTACATACACCTTAGTCAAATACATTTAAACTCAGTTTTTCACAATTCCTGACATTTAATCCCTGTAAAAATTCCCTGTCCTAGGTCAGTTAGGATCACCACATTATTTTAAGAATGTGAAATGTCAGAATAATAGTAGAGAGAATGATTTATTTCAGCTTTTATTTCTTTTATCACATTCCCTAGGGGTCAGAAGTTTACATACACTCAATTAGTATTTGGTAGCATTGCCTTTAAATTGTTGAACTGGGGTCAAATGGTTTGGGTAACCTTCCACAAGCTTCCCACAATAAGTTGGGTGAAATCACCCAACTTATTGTGGGAAGCTTGTGGAAGGTTACCCAAACCATTTGACCCAAGTTCAACAATTTAAAGGCAATGCTGGCCCATTCCTCCAGACAGAGCTGGTGTAATTGAGTCAGGTTTGTAGGCCTCCTTGCTTGCACACACTTTTTCAGTTCTGCCCACAAATTTTCTATTGGATTGAGGTGAGGGCTTTGTGATGGCCACTCCAATACCTTGACTTTGTTGTCCTTAAGCCATTTTGCCACAACTTTGGAAGTATGCTTGGGGTCGTTGTCCATTTAGAAGACCCATTTGCAACCAAGTTTTAACTTCCTGACTGATGTCCTGAGATGTTGCTTCAATATATCCACATAATTTTCCATCCTCATGATGCCATCTATTTTGTGAAGTGCACCAGTCCCTCCTGCAGCAAAGCACCCCCACAACATGATCACGGTTGGGATGGTGTTCTTCAGCTTGCAAGCTTCCCCCTTTTTCCTCCAAACATAACAATGGTTATTATGACCAAACAGTTCTATTTTTGTTTCATCAGACCAGAGGACATTTCTCCAAAATGTACGATCTTTGTCCCCATGTGCAGTTGCAAACCGTAGTCTGGCTTTTTTATAGCGGTTTTGGAGCAGTGGCTTCTTCCTTGCTGAGCAGCCTTTCAGGTTATGTCGATATAGGACTCGCTTTACTGTGGATATAGATACTTTTGTACCTGTTTCCTTCAGCATCTTCACAAGGTCCTTTGCTGTTGTTCTGAGATTGATTTGCACTTTTCGCACCAAAGTACATTCATCTCTAGGAGACAGAACGCGTCTCCTTCCTGAGCGGTATGACGGCTGCGTGGTCCCATGGTGTTTATACTTGTGTACTATTGTTTGTACAGATGAACGTGGTACCTTCAGGTGTTTGGAAATTGCTCCCAAGGATGAACCAGACTTGTGGAGGTCTACATTTTATTTTCTGAGGTCTTGGCTGATTTCTTTTGATTTTCCCATGATGTCAAGCAAAGAGGTACTGAGCTTTAAGGTAGTTCTTGAAATACATCCACAGGTACACTTTTAATTGACTCAAATGATGTCAATTAGCCTATCAGAAGCTTCTAAAGCCATGACATTTTCTGGAATTTTCCAAGCTGTTTAAAGGCACAGTCAACTTAGTGTGTGTAAACTTATCACCCACTGGAATTGTGATACAGTGATTTCTAAGTGAAATTATCTGTCTGTAAACAATTGTTGGAAAAATGACTTGTGTCATGCACAAAGTAGATGTCCTAACCGACTTGCCAAAACTATAGTTTGTTAACAAGACATTTGTGGAGTTGTTGAAAAACAAGTTTTAATGACTCCAACATAAGTGTCTGTAATCTTCAGACTTCAACTGTATCTGTACATTACTATTTATATTTTTGACAACATTTACTTTTACTTCACTACATTCCTTAAGAAAATAATGTACTTTTTACTCCATACATTTTCCTTGACACCCAAAAGTACTCATTACAATTTGAATCCTTAGGAGTACAGGAAAATGTTCCAATTCACGCACTTGTCAAGAGAACTTCCATGGTCATCCCTACTGCCTCTGATCTGGCAGACTCACTTAACACAAATACTTAGTTTGTAAATGATGTCTGAGTGTCGGAGTGTGCCTCTGGCTGTCAATTAAAAAAATAATAATAATAAGGAAATTGTGCTGTCTGGTTTGCTTAATATAAGGAATTTGATGTATAGCATTTACTTTTGACAATTGAGTACTTTTCCCACCACATAAGTACATTTAAAACCAGATACTTTCAGACTTTTACTCAAGTAGTATTTTACTGGGTGACTTTCACTTTTACTTGAGTCATTTTCCATTATAGTATCTTTACTTTTACTCAAGTATGACAATTGAGTACTTTTTCCAGCTCTGATTTTTGTTCAGTACCTATATGTTCACAGGTCCTTAAACTGATGTAAGGGTCTAGCCTTAATAAACGTAGTCATGATGTATTATTTATCAAAGTAGCAAAGTCATCTTGGTCCCATATGTCATCCATAAGACGCAAGTGAGCAACTTCAAGAAATAAACTCTGAACATGCAGGCGCATGACCGGGAGGAACGGCCACTCCACGGGCGCGCGAGGCCGGGGGGGAAGTTTCAACTGGCGGACCAGCCATAATAACCTTACCGTCGCGGGCACGCGCCCACCCAGTAAATAGTCTCCAAGGCACCATTCCGAAAATTAGACTTCACTGTTATCGTATTTAAATCATGTTTGAATCCCCTTTAAAATCAAATGCACGGAACGCTTGGTCAGAGAGCCAGGAGGAGTTGAGCGAGACGGAACCGGTGTCGCCCGTGAGTAAAGGAAACCGTGGGAAGAAGAAGAAAAAGAGAAGGCAACAACCACAACAACAAAAAACCGAGAAACGCTCGGTCTCAGCTCCCCAGCTTTGCGCGGAGGAGTCGTTTGATCGGGAAGATGAACAGTCAGAGAAACGGTACACCGATTACGACGAGCCGATAGTGAGAGGGATATTTCAAATAGGGAAGAAGAGTCACGACGTCCTTCTGACATCGATGAGGGTTACATGGAGTCCTATTCAGCCAGAGACCCCTACAGGTGAGCTCACTGTGCCAGACTGCTGGTGTGTTGGTTTCTTCTGCCAGTGATTCAGCCGACTGTAGCACTAGCATACACCGGGGAGTTGATTCATAAACCATAGTATTTTAACATGAAAACACAGGTGTTCCATTTTTCACAGCTTTAGTGAAACAGAATGTTCATGCATTCGATAAATTCTCATGAAGTGACAATGTCAGAATAAACTGGATGAAGATGTAACTAACCTACAGCTACATGATTCAGTAGCTGACCCCAGAAAATGAGCAACATCAATGTCAGCCTATCAAACGCATGTCATGACGTAGTGCAGCCCCTACTTGGCTGAGGCGTCAGCCAGAACTTTTAAACAAGGCTTATTCAGCTATTGGCTGGCTCTGCTCTACATGTGGTCGAATACGATTTTAAATAATGTATTTCGGCCTACAGAAACATAACACAAAGTAGCCTAGTAATTGTTCCAGCATAATGTGCCTGCCTATAAGGCGCATGATATCACTCTCACTTTAAGGTAGATGACCATTAACGAGGCTCATTATCCTACAGCAGGGGCTGGCCATTGACTGTGCTCTTCCATTTATGTCACCGTTGACAAGGAGGGATGAAATTGATTTAGACTTATCTTTGACATAGCTTGACAACTATTGAAACAAAAGTTTTGAATATTGATAGGTAGGCTAAGCGACTATAGTAGTTTAGCAACAGTTAATAGGCCTAGCCCTACATCAAATGTTGTAAACAAATACTGTATGTGTAGGCCTACAGGAAGCTACCTTGTTTAATAACAAAGTATATTATACATTACATTTGTTCATCAATATTGAATTCTCTGAGCTGTTTGCAGAGATAAAAAAACAACACTGAAATAGATGACTAAAAGAGAGAAAGTGTCCGTTGCCAGAAAGTCATGTGTAACAGATGTGTTGGTAATAGACTCCGTCTCTGACCAGCCGGCTGACTGTTCTAAACACCTAAAGCACGGCATCTGGCGCTACTGTGGACAGTTAGGCAGCGTCACAAATGGCACCCATTTCCCTACATAGTGCACTACTTTTGACCAGGGCTTCTGTCAAATGTAGTGCACTGGGTAAAGAATAGGGTACCATTTGGGATGCAAAGCCAGAATATGTCCAAGTAAAAGATACTAACACATCACCATCTGCATCTCCACATTGAAGGATGGATACATGAGACATCGTGATCATCATGGGGTGGTTTAGGAAGCCCCACTTGACTACATTTTTAACATCCTAAATGGAAATGTATTGTTCTTTTTTAATGTACAAATATAGATGAACATTTGTATTCCATCACATTTGTTTTTAAGATTTACAATTTTACTCCAAGTTGAATTATATGAAGATTTACCTCAACACTTTTCATACAAAGATAACTTTTCAGACTTTTAAGTTTCACATAAAGATTCACTTTTCATGATAATCAATTTAAATTCTAGCAGTTTCTAATGTCCAGTCAGACTTCATAAAAATGATGAAAAGCATCCATAATGGTTGATCCTGAGTTGAAACGTTTCCATCCAAATAAAATCAAAACATCTGAAACATATTGGAGAGTTTGCAGTAGACATTTAACTCTTTATGTTGTTGTTTGTTGTTGTACAGTTTTGCACAGTATAGCTCTCATGCCTCTAATAATCAATTGCCTAGTGAAAGAGAGAGCAGACTTCATTTAGCTGAAGCTTATTTTTTATATATATTTTTTGTAGTAATTTTTACCCCTTTTTCTCCCCAATTTCGTGATATCCAATTGATATCCAATTAGTCCTGTCCCGTCACTGTAACTCCCGTACGGACTCTGTAGAGGTGAAGGTCAAGAGCCATGCGTCCTCCGAAACACGGCCTTGCCAAGCCGCACTGCTTCTTGACACACTGCTCGCTTAACCCGGAAGCCTGCCGCACCAATGTGTCGGAGGAAACACTGTACAGCTGACGACCGAAGTCGATGTGCATGTGCCTGGCCCACCACAGGAGTCGCTAGAGCTCGATGGCACAAGGACATCCCGGGCCGGCCAAACCCTCCCCTAAGCCTGACGACGCTGGGCCAATTGTGTGCCTCTCGGGAGGTCCAATTTTGCTTAAGCTTTAGAGGCAATACGTTTTGGTTATGTGTAATCCAAGCTAATTGTATTTAGCCAGCACTCCCAGAAAGCATCAGTCTAATAACCCCCTATGGCTGGTAACAAATGCTCAGAAAAAATTGCCACGTCTGATTCACTGGAAGTTCTCGATTTGATGGGTTCCGCCCGGGATAGCAGATCCTAACAGTGGTCTCAATCATCACATGAAATACAAGTTACAGTTGCCTGTATATCTGACATGCAGAAGTTAACCTAATGCTCAAAGATATACAATGTTGTGGAGTTTTTAATTGACAGAAAAAAAGCTTATGTTATTATTGAGGAATAGGTAATAACAGTTATTTATGAGGTAGCCTACTGAGCCTATCAAAGTAGATACTATTCTGAATTCATGCACTTATTATATAGCGTGACAATTCTTTTTGCAGTAAATATTCTGCAGTTCTATCACGCTTGCAATGATATCCGAGGGGGAAAAAAACAGTCTGCATTGTTTGCAGTAACTTCGTTGTTGTTGTAATATCCAAAATAGACGTTTCACCTAGAGGTCGATCGATTAATCGGAATGGCCGATTAATTAGGGCCGATTTCAAGTTTTCATAACAATCGGAAATCGGTATTTTTGGACGCCGATTTGGCCTATTTTTTTTTTCTTTATTATTTTTTAAATTTGTACATTTTTTTATTTTTTTTAGACCTTTATTTAACTAGGCAAGTCAGTTAAGAACACATTCTTATTTTCAATGACGGCCTAGGAACGGTGGGTTAATTGCCTTGTTCAGGGGCAGAACGACAGATTTTTACCTTGTCAGCTTGGGGATTCAATCTTGCAACCTTACGGTTAACTAGTCCAACGCTCTAACCACCTGCTTTACATTGCACTCCACGAGGAGCCTGCCTGTTACGCGAATGCAGTAGAAGCCAAGGTAAGTTGCTAGCTAGCATTAAACTTATCTTAGAAAAATCAATCAATCATAATCACTAGTTAACTACACATGGTTGATGATATTACTAGTTTATCTAGCCTGTCCTGGGTTGCATATAATCGCTTATGTACACGTTGCTCCAACCATAAACATCAATGCCTTTCTTAAAATCAATACACAAGTATATATTTTTAAACCTGCATATTTAGTTAATATTGCCTGCTAACATGAATTTCTTTTAACTAGGGAAAATGTGTCACTTCTCTTGCAACAGAGTCAGGGTACGTGCAGCAGTTTGGGCCGCCTGGCTCGTTGCGAACTGTGAAGACTATTTCTTCCTAACAAAGACAGCCGACTTCGCCAAACGGGGGATGATTTAACAAAAGCAGATTTGCGAAAAAAGCACAATCGTTGCACCACTGTACCTAACCATAAACATCATTGCCTTTCTTAAAATCAATACACAGAAGTATATATTTTTAAACCTGCATATTTAGCTAAAAGAAATCCAGGTTAGCAGGCAATATTAACCAGGTGAAATTGTGTCATTTTGTGTTCATTGCACGCAGTCAGGGTATATGCAACAGTTTGGGCCGCCTGGCTCGTTGCGAACTAATTTTCCAGAATTTTACATAATTATGACATAACATTGAAGGTTGTGCAATGTAACAGGAATATTTAGACTTAGGGATGCCACCCGTTAGATAAAATACGGAACGGTTCCGTATTTCACTGACAGGAAAACGTTTTGTTTTCGAGATGATAGTTTCCGGATTTGACCATATTAATGACCTAAGGCTCGTATTTCTGCGTGTTATTATGTAATAATAAAGTCTATGATTTGATAGAGCAGTCTGACTGAGCGTTGGTAGGCACCAGCAGGCTTGTAAGCATTCATTCATACAGCACTTTCGTGCGTTTGCCAGCAGCTCTTCGCAAAGCATTGCGCTGTTTATGACTTCAAGCCTGTCAACTCCCAAGATTAGGCTGGTGTAACCGATGTGAAATGGCTAGCTAGTTAGCGGGTGCGCGCTAATAGCGTTTCAAACGTCACTCGCTCTGAGACTTGGAGTAGTTGTTCCCCTTGCTCTGCATGGGTAATGCTGCCTCGAGGGTGGCTGTTGTCGATGTGTTCCTGGTTCGAGCCCAGGTAGGAGCAAGGAGAGGGACGGAAGCTATACTGTTACACTGGCAATCCTAAAGTGGATATAAGAACATCCAATAGTCAAAGGTATATGAAATACAAATCGTATAGAGAGAAATAGTCCTATAATTCCTATAATAACTACAACCTAAAACTTCTTACCTGGGAATATTGAAGACTCATGTTAAAAGGAACCACCAGCTTTCATATGTTCTCATGTTCTGAGCAAGGAACTTAAACGTTAGCTTTTTTACATGGCACATATTGCACTTTTACTTTCTTCTCCAACACTTTGTTTTTGCATTATTTACACCAAATTGAACATGTTTCATTATTTATTTCAGGCTAAATTGATTTTATTGATGTATTATATTAAGTTAAAATAAGTGTTCATTCAGTATTGTTGTAATTGTCATTATTACAAAAAAGAAAGAAAAAAAAATTGCCCGAGTAATCGGCAGCGCCTTTTTTGGTCGTCCAATAATCGGTATCGCTATCGGCGTTGAAAAATCATAATCGGTCGACCTCTAGTTTCACCGTTACGGAATCAATCTTTAATAGAGAGTATCACCCCCATTTCTTATGCATCAACTCACCACAGACAGATAATATTCATAGTGAATTCTAATTCCATGTAAACATACTGAAGTGTTGTGTTTTCCCAGAGGCTCCTACAGATGTAGGATCTTCATTTGAGCCAGTTTCCTACAGCTGAAAAATAATCCTTCAGCAATAGCAAATGTGAATTATTATGTGGATTCTAATTAATGGACATTTTTGTAGGGGTTGATAATATTTTTGAGTGGAAATGATAAACTTAGAAGCACTGACTGATGTTATCTGTGTGATCTACTGTATGAGTTCATGCCTCCAAATCTAATTATATTTGTCACATGCTTCGTAGGTGTAGACTAACAACAATGCAGAGTTAAAGATATAATAAAAATAGAAATAGTGACACGAGGAATAAATACACAGTGAATAGCAATAACGAGTAAAAATAACATGGCTATATGCATTGAGTGTACAAAAGATTAGGGTTAGGGTTAAACATTAGGCTTACCTTCCTAATATTGAGTTGCACCCCCTTTTGCCCTCAGAACAGCCTAAATTCGTCGGGGCATGGACTCAACAAGGTGTCGAAAGCGTTCCACAGGGATGCTGGCCCATGTTGACTCCAATGCTTCCCACAGTTGTGTCAAGTTGGCTGGATGTTCTTTGGGTGGTGGACTATTCTTGATACACACGGGAAACTGTTGGGCCTGAAAAACCCAGCAGTGTTGCAGTTCTTGACACACTCAAACCTGGTGCGCCTGGCACCTACTACCATACCTCGTTCAAAGGCGCTTAAATATTTATTCTTGCCCCTTCACCATCTGAATGGCACACATACACAATCCATGTCTCAATTGTCTCAAGGCTTGAAAATCCTTCTTTAACCTGTCTCCTCCCCTTCATCTACAGTGATTGAAGTGGATTTAACAAGTGACATCAATAAGGGATCATAGCTTTCACCTGTATTCACCTGGTCAGTCTATGTCGTGGAAAGAGCATATGTTCCTAATGTTTTGTACCCTTAGTGTACATGGCTGTATGTATATGCATGTAGCTTAGCGCTTAGAGCATTGGGATAGTAACTGAAAGGTCGCTGGTTCGAATACCCAAGCTGGCAAGGTGAACAATTTGTTGATGGGCTCTTGAGCAAGGTACTTAACACTAATTGGCTCCAGGAGGGCCGTACTACTATTGCTGACCCCCCCCCTTTTCACTGCACCTATCTGGTGTATGTGACAATAAAATGTATTTATACCAGCACCGAGTCGATGTGCAGGGGTATGAGTTAATTGAGGTAGCTAAATACATAATGGTAGGGGTAAAGTGACAAGGCAACAGGATAGATAATAGACAGTGAAAGCAGTGTATGTGGTGAGTGTGTGGCATCAGTAGTGTGTGTGTGTGTGTGTGTGTGTGTTGGGGCGTGTCGTACTCACCACTAGTGATGGGGGGGGGGGATCGATACAGTTACATATCAGAATATTTATTTTGACTGTATCGCAATATTATTTTTGCTCTAGTTGGCTGTACCTGCACCAAAACTTCAGTATTTCTTTCCTTCATAGTTTGTTCTCCATGTTATTTTTAAATAGGGAGCCAATTTCTTTTCATTTTTTTTATTTTTTATTTTTTATGACTGATAAAAACTGTGTCTGCAGCAGACATATGGTGAGCAATGTGTTTGAAACACCGAATCGCAATAAAATCACAGTATTGAATCGCAGTACATATAGAATCGTGAGAATCGCAATACATATCGTATAAGCACCAAAGTATTGTGATATCATATTGTGAGGTCCCTGGCAATTCCCAGCCCTACTCACCACCCTCTGTAGCGCCTTGTGGTCGGGTGCCTTGCACTTGCCATACCAAGCGGTGATGCAGCCAGTCAAGATGTTCTCAATGGTGCAGCTGTAGAACCTTTTGAGGATCTGAGGGCCCATGCCAAAATATTTCCAGCCTCCTGACGGGGAAGAGGTCCTCTTCTGTCATGCCCTCTTCACAAATGTGTGGGTGTGTGTGGACCATGCTAATTCCTTAGTGATGTGGACACCTAGAAACTTGAAGCTCTCGACCCGCTCCACTACTTCCCCATCGATGTGGATGGGGGCGTGTTCGGCCCTCCGTTTCCTGTAGTCCATAAGCTTTGTCTCGCCGAAGTTAACTTAAGGATCGGTGTCCTGTTAGCGGGACAACTTCCGTTAAAACTGGAGGGCGCGCATTTCAAATAAATAATAATAAATCTTAAGGATTTTAAACATTTAGGTACATATAAGTGTCTTATATCGGCTGAAAGCTTAAATTCTTGTTAACCTCTATGGGCGGTGGGACGCGCGTCCCACCCACTCAACAGCCAGTGTAATCCCGTGGCGCGATATTCAAATACCTCAAAAATGCAAAAACTTCAGTTTTTCAAACATATGACTATTTTACACCATTTTAAAGACAAGACTCTCGTTAATCTAACCACACTGTCCGATTTCAAAAAGGCTTTACAACGAAAGCAAAACATTAGATTATGTCAGCAGAGTACCAAGCCAGAAATAATCAGACACCCATTTTTCAAGCCAGCATATAATGTCACCAAAACCCAGAAGCACAGCTAAATGCAGCACTCACCTTTGATGATCTTCATCAGATGACAACCCTAGGACATTATGTTATACAATACATGCATGTTTTGTTCAATCAAGTTCATATTTATATCAAAAACCAGCTTTTTACATTAGCATGTGACGTTCAGAGACTAGCATACCCCCCGCAACACTTCCGGGGAATTCGCTAACATTTTACTAAATTACTCACGATAAACGTTCACAAAAAGCATAACAATTATTTTAAGAATTATAGATACAGACCTCCTCTATGCACTCGATATGTCCGATTTTAAAATAGCTTTTTGGTGAAAGCACATTTTGCAATATTCTATTTACATAGCCCAGGCATCACGGGCTCGCTATTTAGACACCCGGCAAGTTTAGCACTCACCATAATCATATTTACTATTATAAAAATTTCATTACCTTTTGTTGTCTTCGTCAGAATACACACCCAGGACTGCTACTTCAATAACAAATGTTGGTTTGGTCCAAAATAATCCATCGTTATATCCGAATAGCGGCGTTTTGTTCGTGCGTTCCAGACACTATCCGAAATAGTAAAGAAGTGTCACGCGCATGGCGCAATTCGTGACAATAAAATTCTAAGTATTCCATTACCGTACTTCGAAGCATGTCAACCGCTGTTTAAAATCAATTTTTACGACATTTTTCTCGTAGAAAAGCGATAATATTCCGACAGGGAATCTCCTTTTCGGCAAACAGAGGAAAAAATCCCAAAGGCGGGGGCGGTCGGGGTCACGCGCATAAGCTAGTGTCTCTTGATCGGCCACTTGAGAAAGGCGATAATGTGTTTCAGCCTGGGGCTGGAATGACGACGTTCTGTTTTTTCCCGGGCTCTGAGCGCCTATGGACGACGTGGGAAGTGTCACGTTAGAGCAGAGATCCTTAGTAAATGATAGAGATGGAAAAGAAGTTCAACAAATGGCCAGACAGGCCACTTCCTGTAAAGGAATCTCTCAGGTTTTGACCTGCCATTTGAGTTCTGTTATACTCACAGACACCATTCAAACAGTTTTAGAAAATTTAGGGTGTTTTCTATCCATATGTAATAAGTATATGCATATTCTAGTTACTGAGTAGGAGTGGTAACCAGATTAAATCGGGTATGTTTTTTATCCAGCCGTGTCAATGCTGCCCCCTAGCCCTAACAGGTTAATCTAACTGCACTGTCCGATTTACAGTAGCTATTACAGCGAAAACATGCCATGCGATTGTTTGAGGATGGCGCCCCACATCAAAATATTTTTCCAACAGGCACAGGTTTCATACATTCACATATAACGATTAAATATTCACTTACTTTTTGAAAATCTTCCTCTGATTTGTCATCCAAAGTGTCCCAGCTATAACATGTAGTGTTGTTTTCTTAGATAAAATCCTTCTTTATATCCCAAAAACTCAGTTTAGTTGGCGCCATCGATTTGACTAATCCACTTGTTCAACTTGCAGAGAAAGGAATCGGAAAATCTACCCCTAAACTTTGTTTCAACAAGTCAAAATATGTTTCTATTTACTCCTCAGATACCCTAAATTGTAATCGAACTATAATATTTATTTCGGAAAGAAGTATGTTCAATAAGAAACCGATTTTAGCAGGTGCGTAATGTCTTCATGGCGCATGCAAACACGAATTTCCAAGACTGTGTCCTTCTACTAAAACGGATATTTCTTATTTGTTTTTGAAGTTACAAGCCTGAAACCTTGAACATAGACTGCTGACACTTTGTGGAAGCCATAGGAATTGCATCCAGGGAGCTAATTTTCAATATAACCTTTCTCTTGCGATTGTAAGAGGATGGTCTCTCTCTCTCAAAAAAAAATATGGTTGGTTTTTCTTTGGATTTTCTCCTACCATATCTATTGTGTTATATATTCCTACATTATTTTAAAATGTTTTCTTTCCAATGGTACCAATTATATCCTGGCTTCAGGGCCTGAGCTACAGGAAGTTTACTTTGGGCACATCATTCAGGCAGGACGTGGAGAAGAAAGGGGCCTAGCCCTAAGAAGTTTTAAGGGAGAGGTTGTTGTCCTGGCACCACACTGCCAGGTCTCTGATCTGCTCCCTATAGGCTGCCTCATCGTGGTCTGTGATCAGTCCTGCCACCATCGTGTCATCAGAATCTTGATGATGGTGTTGGAGTTACCAGTCATGAGTGACCAGGGAGTAAAGGAGGATTAAGCACACACCCCTGAGGGGCCCCCGTGTTGATGGTCAGCGTGGTGGATGTGTTGTTAGCTACCCGCCCGTCAGGAAGTCCAGGATCCAGTTGCAGTGGGAGGTGTTCAGTCCCAGGGTCCTGAGCATGGTGATGAGCTTGGAGTGGACTATGGTGTTGAATGCTGAGCTGTAGTCAATTAACAACATTCCTACATACAGTTGAAGTCGGAAGTTTACATACACATAGGTTGGAGTCATTAAAACTCGTTTTTCAACCACTCCACAAATGTCTTGTTAACCTCTCTGGGAACCTGAGACGCTTGCGTCCCACCCTAGTCAACAGCCAGTGGAATCGCGTCGCGCGAAATACAAATACCTCATAAATGCTATAACTTCAATTTCTCAAACATATGACTATTTTACACCATTTTATAGATACACCTCTCCTGAATCGAACCACGTTGTCCGATTTCAAAAAGGCTTTACAGCAAAAGGAAAACATTAGATTATGTTAGGAGAGTACCCCAAAAAAATCACACTGCCATTTTCAAAGCAACTAGCATGCATCACAAATACCCAAAACACAGCTAAATGCAGCACTAACCTTTGACAATCTTCATCAGATGTCACTCCTAGGACATCATGTTACACAATACATGCATTTTTTTGTTCGATAAAGTTCATATTTATATATAAAAACAGCATTTTACATCGGCGCGTGACGTTCAGAAAATATTTTCCCTCAAATGCTTCCGGTGAATCAGCGCTACAATTTACAAAATTACTATTCGAAAACATTGTTAAAATGTAATATTGTCATTCAAAGAATTATAGATTAACATTAACATCTCGTGAATGCAACCGCATTGCCAGATTTAAAAATAACTTTACTGGGAAATCACACTTTGTAATAAACGAGGTGGGGTGCTCAGAAAAATAGGCTAGGCGATACATGTTAGCGCCATCTTGGAACCATCTAAAATCAAATATACTATTGTAAATATTCCCTTACCTTTTGATTATCTTCATCAGAAGGCACTTCCAGGAATCCCAGGTACACAACAAATGTAGTTTTGTTCGAAAAAGTTAATAATTTATGTCCCAATAGCTCCTTCTTGTTAGCGCGTTCCGAAGGCTACTCATAATGTACTGTAGCGCGCGGGACTTGTCGCCACGAAAGAGAAAAAAATATATAGTTACGCGTTCCGTGTCAAACGTTGTATAACATAAATCTTTAGGGCCTTTTTCAACCAGAGCTTCAATAATATTCAAGGCAGATTATTGCATTGTCTTACTAAACGTTTCGGAACAAAAGGGTTCCCATGGGCGCCCGCGTCATAGTAGTAATGGCCCTCCCCCTGTGACCAACTTTCCAAGCCTCTCTTTCGGTCAGTTTCTACCATAGAAGACTCAACCCACTTTGTAAAGACTGTTGACATCTAGTGGAAGCCTTAGGAAGTGCTAAATGAATCCTAACTCACGGTGTGTCTCATAGGCAAAGTGTTGAAGGTGATTCCACAAATCAGATTTCCACTTCCTGCATGGAATCTTCTCAGGTTTTTGCCTGCCGAATGAGTTCTGTTATACTCACAGACACCATTCAAACAGTTTTAGAAACTTTAGAGTGTTTTCTATCCAAATCTACTAATCATATGCATATTCTAGTTACTGGGCAGGAGTAGTAACCAGATTAAATCGGGTATTGTTTTATCCGGCCTGGCAAATACTGCCCCCTATCCCCAACAGGTTAACCTCTATGGGCTAGTTTTGGCAAGTCGGTTAGGACATCTACTTTGTGCATGACACAAGTCATTTTTCCAACAATTGTTTACAGATAGATTATTTCACTTATAATTCACTGTATCACAATTCCAGTGGGTCAGACGTTTACATACACTAAGTTGACTGTGCCTTTTTAAACAGCTTGGAAAATTCCAGAAAATGATGTCATGGCTTTAGAAGCTTCTGATAGGCTAATTGACATCATTTGAGTCAATTGGAGGTGTACCTGTGGATGTATTTCAAGGCCTATCTTCAAACTCAGTGCCTCTCTGCTTGACATTATGGGAAAATCAAAAGAAATCAACCAAGACCTCAGAAAAAACATTGTAGACCTCCACAAGTCTGGTTCATCCTTGGGAGCAATTTCCAAACGCCTGAAGGTACCACGTTCATCTGTACAAACAATAGTACGCAAGTATAAACACCATGGGACCACGCAGCCATCATACCTCTCAGGAAGAAGACGTGTTCTGTCTCCTAGAGAAGAGCGTACTTTGGTGCGAAAAGTGCAAAACAATCCCAGAACAACAGCAAAGGACCTTGTGAAGATGCTGGAGGAAACAGGTACAAAAGTATCTATATCCACAGTAAAATGAGTCCTATATAGACATAACCTGAAAGGCCGCTCAGCATGGAAGAAGCCACTGCTACAAAACTGTCATAAAGAAGCCAGACTATGGTTTGCAACTGCACATGGGGACAAAGATTGTACATTTTGGAGAAATGTCCTCTGGTCTGATGAAACAAAAATAGAACTGTTTGGCCATAACGACCATCGTTATGTTTGGAGGGAAAGGAGGGAGACTTGCAAGCCGAAGAACACCATTCCAACCGTGAAGCACGGGGGTGGCAGCATCATGTTGTTGGGGTGCTTTGCTGCAGGAGGGACTGGTGCACTTCACAAAATAGATGGCATCATGAGGATGGAAAATTATGTGGATATATTGAAGCAACATCTCAAGACATCAGTCAGGATGTTAAAGCTTGGTCGCAAATGGGTCTTCCAAATAGACAATGACCCCAAGCATTCTTCTAAAGTTGTGGCAAAATGGCTTAAGGACAACAAAGTCAAGGTATTGGAGTGGCCATCACAGAGCCCTCACCTCAATCCCATTGAAAATGTGTGGGCAGAACTGAAAAAGCACGTGTGAGCAAGGAGGCCTACAAACCTGACTCAGTTAGACCAGCTCTGTCAGGAGGAATGGGCCAAAATTCACCCAACTTATTGTGGAAAGCTACCCGAAACGTTTGACCCAAGTTCAACAATTTAAAGGCAATGCTACCAAATACTAATTGAGTGTATGTACATTTCTGACCCGCTGGGAATATGATGAAAGAAATAAAAGCTGAAATAAATCTTTCTCTCTACTATTGTTTTGACATTTCACATTCTTAAAATGTAGTGGTGATCCTAACTGACCTAAGAAAGGGAACATTTACTAGGATTAAATGTCAGGAATTGTGAAAAGCTGAGTTTAAATGTATTTGGCTAAGGTGTTTGTAGACTTCAACTGTAGGTGTTCCTTTTGTCCAGGTGGGTGAGAGCAGTGTGGAGTGCAGTAGAGATTGGGCCATCTGTTGGTCTGTTGGGGTGGTATGTGAATTGGAGATGGTGGAGACCACAGAGAGCATGTTGAATGTTGAACAGATCATCTGGTCATAACGAATGGTCTTGACCTGATCAAAGAGGACTGTAAAGACTTTATTATATTTAGGCTATTGTATGTTACTAAGCCCCTGGCTACGCAGAGACTAAATGGCATGTCAAATATGCCACTTCATTTCTCAAATGCGTCTTATTACACGATAGGCACCTGAGGAAACAATATCATCTCACAATTTAGAATACAAGATTAGTTAAATTATCAAATTACAATTTAGATTGACACACATAGCATTTTGTTTTTTCTAAATGTAATTTTTTTTTTCTCACTCTGGCCTAGATATCTTTTGGTCAGGATCAGTTCCTAAGAGAGGGATATGATTTCTCTGGCCAGTTCTCATGTGGGTAGTCAGATGTTGAAGTGAGATGTATAAATAACCTGTCATCCCCAAAACTCTGAGACAGTTCTTGGCTCATCAGAAACCTCAGTCCCCACTACTGGTCGCCTGGACAGCCTAGTCCCAGTTTTCTGAGTTTTATTACCCCACAGAGGTTTTTGGTAGTGTCTAAAGAAAGACACATTTTATTTTTGTCTAGAATAGAGTCCTATTTTGAAAGATTAAAATGTATTATGGAATAGAATCTATGCAGTATGTCCAAGCTTGAAAACCAATGAGGATAATTGGGATTTCAGTTTACTTCATGAATAAACAACTACAATCCCTTCTTATAAATATAACAATATTATCAGCTAATTGTCAGCATAAATCTCAGGCAACAGGCTTGAGGATTGATGGCTAATGCGACACGAGCATGTGTAGGCTACATAGAAGTTGAAATATGAGCATGTGTACAGTCGTGGCCAAAAGTTTTGAGAATGACACAAATATACATTTTCACAAAGTCTGCTGCCTTAGTTTGTATGATGGCAATTTGCATATACTCCAGAATGTTATGAAGAGTGATCAGATGAATTGCAATTAATTGCAAAGTCCCTCTTTGCCATGTAAATTAACTGAATCGCAAAACAAAACATTTCCACTGCATTTCAGCCCTGCCACAAAAGGACCAGCTGACATCATGTCAGTGATTCTCTCGTTAACACAGGTGTGAGTGTTGACGAGGACAAGGCTGGAGATCACTCTGTCATGCTGATTGAGTTTGAATAACAGACTGGAAGCTTCAAAAGGAGGGTCATGCTTGGAATCATTGTTCTTCCTCTGTCAACCATGGTTACCTGCAAGGAAACACGTGCCGTCATCATTGCTTTGCAAAAAAAGGGCTTCACAGGCAAGCATATTCCTGCCAGTAAGATTACACCTAAATCAACCATTTATCGGATCATCAAGAACTTCAAGGAGAGTGGTTCAGTTGTTGTGAAGAAGGCTTCAGAGGCCCAAGAAAGTCCAGCAAGCGCCAGGACCGTCTCCTAAAGTTGATTCAGGCCCGGAATTTAATTGACAGCATGCCAGGGCGGATTGCAGAGGTCTTGAAAAAGAAGGGTCAACACTGCAAATATTGACTCTTTGCATCAACTTCATGTAATTGTCAATAAAAGCCTTTGACACTTATGAAATGCTTGTAATTATACTTCAGTATTCCATAGTAACATCTGAAAAAATATCTAAAGACACTGAAGCAGCAAACTTTGTGGAAATTAATATTTGTGTCATTCTCAAAACTTTTGGCCACGACTGTAGGCTACATGGAGGTTGAAATATGAGCATGTGTAGGCTACATGAAGGTTGAAATATGAGCATGTGTAGGCTACATGGAGGTTGAAATATGAGCATGTGTAGGCTACATGGAGGTTGAAATATGAGCATGTGTAGGCTACATGGAGGTTGAAATATGAGCATGTGTAGGCTACATGGAGGTTGAAATATGAGCATGGGTAGGCTACACATGGAGGTTAAAATATGAGCATGGGTAGGCTACACATGGAGGTTGAAATATGAGCATGTGTAGGCTACATGGAGGTTGAAATATGAGCATGTGTAGGCTACATGGAGGTTGAAATATGAGCATGTGTAGGCTACATGGAGGTTGAAATATGAGCATGTGTAGGCTACATGGAGGTTGAAATATGAGCATGTGTAGGCTACACATGGAGGTTGAAATATGAGCATGTGTAGGCTGCGTACATGTTCTGAGACCAAAGTTGTTGACATTTTCAACAAGCCTTTGTTTTTCATCTCTAGTTTAGGATTGACAGGGAAACCCAACCCCATGCTGAGGCCCTATAGTTGTCTGCTATTGTCTTTGACTGGTGATGTATATATCTGCTCCAGGCCACACAGCAGAGTCTATGTTCAGCCCATATGTTATGGGTCACGGCTGTATAAGGATCAATACAACACGTAGTTGACACACAGGGTCAAATAACATAGAGCCTCTCCTCTCTAGAGTCTGACTATAGATATATATTATATATCCACTATGTCTCCAGAGATCTTATCTGAAAGATAGATAAACCTGTGGGGGCTCTCCCTGCTCTGATGGATTTACAGTTGAATCCTGAGTACATTTTGGGAATACTCAAACATTATCAAGGTGTGCTGAAAGCAGCCATTCAATTTGTGATATAATTCAGTATAGTCATATAATTGTGATGAAAAGTTGGATGTCATAATGCCTTTAAATCTGAACACAAAATACGATAAAACATAATAATGTGACATTGATGGAATTCTTTCGGGGGCCTAAAATAATCTAGTGTGGTGTCCCGCAACGCTCCATACAAGGGCCTCACTTGTTCCTGATATACAGTACCAGTCAAAAGTTTGGACACACCTACTCATTCAAGGGTTTTTCTTTATTTTTACTATTTTCAACATTGTAGAATAATAGTGAAGACATCAACACTATGAAATAACACATATGGAATCAGGTAGTAACCAAATAATTGTTCAACAAATCAAAATATATTTTATATTTGAGATTCTTCAAAGTAGCCACCCTTTGCCTTGTTAACAGCTTTGCACACTCTTGGCATTCTCTCAACCAGCTCCATGAGGTAGTCACCTGGAATGCATTTCAATTAACAGGTGTGCCTTGTTAATTTGTGGAATTTCTTTCCTTAATGCGTTTGTGACAAGGTAGGGGTGGTATATACAAGATAGCCCTATTTGGTAAAAGTCCATATTATGGCAAGAACAGCTCAAATAAGCAAAGAGAAATGACAGTCCATCATTACTTTAAGACAGTCAGTCAATCTGGAAAATATCAAGAACTTCAAGTGCAGTAGCAAACACCGTCAAGCGCTATGATAAAACTGGCTCTCACGAGGACTGCCACAGGAAAGGAAGACCCAGAGTTGCCTCTGCTGCAGGGGATAAGTTCATTAGAGTTAACTGCACCTCCGATTGCAGCCAAAATAAATGCTTCACAGAGTTCATTTAACAGACATATCTCAACATCAACTGTTCAGAGGAGACTGCGTGAATCAGGCCTTCATGGTCGAATTGCTGCAAAGAAACCACTACTAAAGGACACCAACAAGAAGAAGAGACTTGCTTGGTCCAAGAAACACGAGCAATGGACATTAGACCGGTAGAAATCTGTCCAAATGTGAGATTTTTGGTTCCAACCGCTTTGTCTTTGTGTGACGCAGAGTAGGTAAATGGATGATCTCTGCATGTGTGATTCCCATCGTAAAGCATGGAGGTGTGATGGTGTGGGGGTGCTTTGCTGGTGACACTGTCAGTGATTTATTTAGAATTCTAGGCACACTTAACCAGCATGGCTACCACAGCATTCTGCAGCGATACGCCATCCCATCTGGTTTGCGCTTAGTGGGACATCAGATGACCTGGCCCCCACAATCACCCGACCTCAACCCAATTGAGATGGTTTGGGATGAGTTGGACTGCAGATTGAAGGAAAAGCAGCCAAACTGTGCCCAGCATATGTGGGAACTCCTGGTTGAGAGAATTCCATGCGTGTGCAAAGCTGTCATCAAAGCAAAGGGTGGCTACTTTTTGAAGAATCTAAAATGTAAATATATACTTTGATTTGTTTAACACTTTTTTTGGTTACTAAATGATTCCATATGTGTTATTTCAATGTTTTGATGTCTTCACTATTATTCTACAATGTAGAAAATAGTAAAAATAAAGAAAAATCCATGAATGAGTAGGTGTGTCAACTTTTGACTGGCACTGTATGTTAATATTTGCTTTACCCCAAAATGAATCTAATCAACTCAGTCAAACAATGACAGGCACACTGGTCCATAGAAATACGGTAGAATTAGAGCAGTTCTGATATATCTTATATCTCTAAACTCTTCTCTCCAGCCTGACTTGTGTCTTTCTCTGATGAACATGATTCTGATTTGAAAGGACATGATGGGTACACCCCTTCATTTGGGGCACAGTGAGGAGCTCTAGAAAACGGAATTGCTGCCAGATGGAGACAAGATTCTCCCCAACACTGCTCCTGCTTGCAGCAGACGGGGCAAAGCATATCACGTACCGTTAAATAATGTATTGTTAATGTATGGACACAACGCATCAATTCAAAACCCATTTTCAAACATGCATTTCATCTGATATCAAGAAATTACTTTTTTTTGTAAATCTGTACGTTACAGTAGATGTGTAAATATGAATCTCTGTTGGGTTCTTCTTCATTCAATGTGTTAATGTGTGATCAACAACAATGGCTACAAGACAAAGAGCAGTTTAAGGAGAATAACAACATGTTTTAGAGATAACTAAGACATAGTTATCTCTAAAACATGTTTTTCTCCTCAGATTAAACTTCTCTTTGTCTTATTTCAGATGTAGTCGCTGTTGTTTCGTACAGTAGAGTGCTCTGAGTCCCAGATGAGTCTGATGTTTGTTGTGTTGACAAGTGTCCAAGCATAGCCAGTCTGTGCCAGGTCAGTGTAATGCTCTTCTTTCCCCCCATGTTGTGTGGTTCACAGTGTGGTGCCTAGGATCATATTTTCCACCTGTGCCTTCGGTGGTCTGCCTACGCGTCCACATGCACGCACACACACACACACACACACACACACACACACACACACACACACACACACACACACACACACACACACACACACACACACACACACACACAGTGAAACCCAATATTTCAATTTTTATATTGCTGTTTTGAAGCACCCAGGAAGCAATCAGAGCATACGCCAGTGTCTGTTTGTTCCCTTTGTGCAATTAGACTGTGACACTGTCAGTCCCAAATGGCACCCTATTCCCTATTTGGTGCACTATTTTTGACCAGGCCCATTGGGCTCTGGTCAAAAGTAGTTCACTATATAGGGAATAGTATGCCATTTGGGATGCATCCTCTGTCTATCTGTCCCTCTTGTAATATGGAGGGGTCACACACATTCTGAACCCTCACTGTGGTTACTGTACTCACTGTACCGTTCAGCTAATTAATTTCACTGTCATAAATTGTGGCGCAAATATGACTACAGATTAGTCCTCTCAATCTGTCACTTACTCTTCCAACAATCATGATGTATCGTCTTGATTCTACAGGATAGTAACGACAGGATAGGAAACTACAGGATAGTATTTTCTGGCAAATGCAGTCCATCAATGTATTTAGTTTTTATCAATCAAAGCATTTCTACACACACACACACCTGTCTAACACCAACCTCTCAGGTGTTACTCAGTGAACAGCACAGGTTGTAACATAATGACTAGTTGTTGATAGTAGTGAGTAATCCTTTGTATTTTCCCGCCCAAAATTTATGAGAGAGAGAGATGCACCCGTCTGTTTTCATTTTCAGTAGTGATGTGGCTTCTTCTATCACAGTCACTTAAAATAGATAGATAAAACCTGAGTTTTAAAAATATTCCCATCCTCTATAGTCTAGAACATAACATATTATTGAATTGTAATTTAATGCCATGACTTGGAAATGATGAAGGATAATCCATTAGGGACTATGTTTGCATCCCATACAAACCAAATCCACCCTTAACTCTTCCTAATTAGTTTCACAGATTTAAGTGCCAAAACCCTAAATAACCCAAACCAAGTTCCAAACAACTCTCAGCCAGCCAACTTTGTTAATGTGAATCTGGGCCTGAATGAAGGCATGAGCAGCCCTTTCTGTATGGAGTGAATCTTTATATGCAGAGCAGAGTAGCACCTGAAAGATTGGGCATGTGCAGAAACTGCGAACCCAATTAGCGTCAAGCGGATGAGTCCCCCTATAATCCTGTTTACGGTCTGAATCAGGCAGATGTGCCAAGATTGATTCAGACAGGACAGGGTGCCAGCACCAGCTTACTGTAATGTTGGAGGTGAGGGAGGGTAGTTTTGGGACAGGGGGGAAATCATAAGCCAAACCTCCCTCTCCACGCTTTACCAAAACTACCTCCCTTCCTTTAGTAACTTTTCCCCTGTACATCACTGTATTGTTGGAGAGGAGAGTGCGAAGGAGGTGGGTGAGGAGGTACACTCTTCCCCCCTTTCCCAAAACAATTCACCTACCCCTCTACCCCCCTTCTCTCAGTGGCCTTTTCCCCTGTAAGTATATCACTGTTGTTAACACAGCCCTGTTTGTCATTTGGTCCCTGTCTCCAGCCAGCTCTCTCTGTCAGTCGGGGGAGATGATCTTTATTCCCTCTAATTAAATTGGCTTGCTTCTTTTTGCAGCCACCAACAATGGAGTGAGACGGAGAAGTTAGATCAATATAATGATATTGAGGAGTTAGAGGAGAAGAAGCCTGAGCATAGCAGACCTGGGTTCAAATAGGCTACTCTGAAATCATTTCAACAAGTACTTTATATTGAGCTGCATCCCCCCCTTTTGCCCTCAGAACAGACTCAATTCGTCGGGGAATGGAATTTACAAGGTGTCAAAAGCGTTCCACAGGGATGCTGGCCCATGTTGACTCCAATGCTTCCCACAGTTGTCAAGTTGGCTGGATGTTCTTTGGGAGGGGGACCATTCTTGATACACACGGGAAGCTGTTGAGCGTGAAAAACCCAGCAGTGTTTTGGTTCTTGACAAAAAACGGTGTGCCTGGAACCTACTACCATACCCCGTTCAAAGGTACTTAAATATTTTGTCTTGCCCATTAACCCTCTGAATGGCACACATACACAATCCATGTCTTAATTGTCTCAAGGCTTAAAAATCCTTCTTTAACTGGTCTCCTCCCCTTCATCTACACTGGTTGAAATGGATTTAACAAGTGACATCGATAAGGAATCATAGGCTGACCAGGTGAATCCAGGTGAAAACTATGTCATGGAAAGAGCAGGCGTTCTTAATGTTTTGTACACATTGTATGTACTTTCATTGAACTTGCCTGGCGTAATGGAACCAATAGAATAGTCCCACAACTGCAAACCCCGCCCATATGGCACTTCAGGCAGGCTAGAGCAAATGCTCATGGTATTTGAAAGATTTCAAATAGTATTTGAACCCAAGTCTGGAAGAAGCCTGAACACCAGGAACAGATGGTGGCAGCCGGTTTGTCCCGCTCTTCCCTGCACCATTCAGTAATGTGAGAGGATAGATGGTAGTTCATGTTCTGAAACACTGAGGAGCAGGCTGGAGCCGGGGTTTGGGATTTTACTAATGAAGAAAGGGTTTCACATGAAGGGAGACGGACTCATTTAGGGAAGAGAGTGAATCACATTCAGGACAGGTCAGCCTTCTTGGACAAAGATTTCAGAGCTGTTAAATTGTGTTTGATTGTCCTCAGCAGGAGCGCCACAGAGAACAAGACACTAAAGATATAACGACTCAGGATAAGACCCAGATGTAGACACAGGAGGCTGACAGTTTGAATCTCAGATATTTATTATAAAAACTGGGGGCAAGCAAATGGCTGGTCAAGGGCAGGCAGAGGTCAGTAATTGAAGGCAATCAGAGACAGAACGGCAGGCAGAATGGTCAGAACTGGGAAGACTAGAAAACAAAACTAGAAAAACAGGAAGACGAACTGGCACAGACAAACAGAAAACACAGGTATAAATACACAGGCGATAATGGGGACAAATGGCAGACACTTGGTGTTGGGGTGGAGACAAGCACAAGACAGGTGAAACGGATCAGGGTGTGACAGTACCCCCCCCGGGTGTTCTACCGGGGTGACAGCGGTGGAACTCAGTGATGAGTCCAGGATGTTCCTAGCGGGGACCCAGCACCTCTCCTCTGGGCCATAACCCTCCTAGTCAACCAGGTACTGGAATCCCCTTCCCCAAGGTTGAACACTCAGGAGATGCCGGATGGCCATCGGGGGAGAGGGGTGGTCCTCAAAACCTAAGACAAAGGGCTGATTTGTAGGGGTTCAGATTTTGCAGCTCGTTCAGAACATCAGCTATCTGGATTTAGGAGGAGAAGTGGGGGAAGTTTGGGTGAGTTGCTGTGGGGAGTGCAGGGCTGTTGACCGGGGTAGGGGTAGCCAGGTGGAAAGCATGGCCAGCTGTAGAAAAATGCTTGTTGAAATTCTCAGTTATAGTGGATTTATCGGTAGTGACAGTGTTTCCTAGCCTCAGTGCAGTGGGCAGCTGGGAGGAGGTGCTCTTATTCTCCATGGACTTTACAGTGTCCCAGAACTTTTTTGAGTTTGTACTACAGGATGCAAATTACTGTTTGAAAAAGCTAGTCTTAGCTTTCCTAACTGCCTGTGTATATTGGTTTCTAACTTCCCTGAAAAGTTGCATATCACGGGGACTATTCGATGCTAATGCAGAACACCACAGGATGTTTTTGTGCTGGTCAAGGGGAGACAGGTCTGGAGTGAACCAAGGGCTATATCTATTCCTGGTTCAAAATTTTTTGAATGGGGCATGCTTATTTAAGTTGGTGAGGAAGTCACTTTTAAAGAATAACCAGGCATCCTCTACTGATGGGATGAGGTCAATGTCATTCCAGGATACCCCGTCCAGGTCGATTAGAAAGGTCTGTTCGCTGAAGTGTTTTAGGGAGCGTTTGACAGTGATGAGGGGTGGTCGTTTGACCGCAGACCCAATTACGGATGCAGGCAATGAGCCAGTGATCATTGAGATCTTGGTTGAAAACAGCAGAGTTGCATTTGGAGGGCGAGTTATTTAGGATGATATCTATGAGGGTGCCCGTGTTTACAGATATGGGGTTGTACCTGGTGTGTTCATTGATAATTTGTGTGAGATTGAGGGCATCTAGTTTAGATTGTAGGATGGCCGGGGTTTTAAGCATGTCCCAGTTTAGGTCACCTAGCAGCACGACCTCAGAAGATAGATGGGGGGTAAACAATTCACATATGGTGTCCAGGGCACAGCTAGGGGCAGAGGGTGGTCTATAGCAAGCGGCAACGGTGAAAGACTTGTTTCTGGAAAGGTGAATTTTTAGAAGTAGAACCTCCAATTGTTTTGGTACAGACCTGGATAGTAAGACAGAACTCTGCAGGCTATCTTTGCAGTAGATTGCAACACTGCCCCCTTTGGCAGTTCTATCTTGGCGGAAAATGTTATAGTTAGGGATGGACATTTCAGGGTTTTTGGTGGTTTTCCTAAGCCAGGATTCAGACACGTCTAAGACATCTGGGTTGGCAGAGTGTGCTAAAGCAGTGAATAAAGCAAACTTAGGGAGTTGGCTTCTAATGTTAACATGCATGAAACCAAGGCTTTTATGGTTACAGAAGTCAACAAATGAGAGAACCTGGGGAGTAGGAGTGGAGCTAGGCACTGCAGGTCCTGGATTAACCTCTACATCACCAGAGGAGCAGAGGAGAAGTAGGAAAAGGGTATGGCTAAAGGCTATAAGAACTGGCCGTCTAGCACGTTCGGAACAGAGAGTAAAAGGAGCAGGTTTCTGGGCACGATAGCATAGATTCAAGGCATAGTGTACAGACAAGGGTAAGGTAGGATGTGAGTACATTGGAGGTAAACCTAGGCATTGAGTAAAAATGAGAGAGATATAGTCTCTAGAGACGTTTCAACCAGGTGACGCTTCGCATATGTGGGAGGTGGAACAACATGGTTGGTTAACCTCTCTAGGGCCGGCGGGACGATTTCGTCCCACCTACGTAACAGCCAGTGGAATCCTGTGGCGCGTTATTCAAATACCTTAGAAATGCTATTACTTCAATTTCTCAAACATATGACTATTTTACACCATTTTAAAGACAAGACTCTCGTTAATCTAACCACACTGTCGATTTCAAAAAGGCTTTACAACGAAAACAAAACATTAGATTATGTCAGCAGAGTACCCAGCCAGAAATAATCAGACACCCATTTTTCAAGCTAGCATATAATGTCACAAAAACCCAGAAGACAGCTAAATGCAGCACTAACCTTTGATGATCTTCATCAGATGACACACCTAGGACATTATGTTATACAATACATGCATGTTTTGTTCAATCAAGTTCATATTTATATCAAAAACCAGCTTTTTACATTAGCATGTGACATTCAGAACTAGCATACCCCCCGCAAACTTCTGGTGAATTTACTAAAAATTTACTAAATTACTCACGATAAACGTTCACAAAAAGCATAACAATTATTTAAAGAATTATAGATACAGAACTCCTCTTTGCACTCGATATGTCCGATTTTAAAATAGCTTTTCGGTGAAAGCACATTTTGCAATATTCTCAGTAGATAGCCCGGCATCACAGGGCTAGCTATTTAGACACCCAGCAAGTTTATCACTCACCAAAGTCAGATTTACTATAAGAAAAATGTTATTACCTTTGGTGTTCTTCGTCAGAATGCACTCCCAGGACTTCTACTTCAATAACAAATGTTGGTTTGGTCCATAATAATCCATAGTTATATCCAAACAGCGGCGTTTTGTTCGTGCGTTCAAGACACTATCCGAAAGGGTAAAGAATGGTGACGAGCACGGCGCATTTCGTGACAAAAAAAATCTAAATATTCCATTACCGTACTTCGAAGCATGTCAACTGCTGTTTAAAATAAATTTTTATGCCATTTTTCTCGTAAAAAAGCGATAATATTCCGACCGGGAATCTGCGTTTAGGTAAAAAGAGGAAAGAAAATAAAGCACGGGGTCGACTCGTGCACGCGCCTAAGCCCATTGTCCTCTGATCGGCCACTTGCCAAAGGCGATAATGTGTTTCAGCCAGAGGCTGCCTCGATATCATTCAGCTTTTTCCCAGGCTCTGAGAGCCTATGGGAGCCGTAGGAAGTGTCACGTTACAGCAAAGATCCTCAGTCTTCAATAAACAGAGACAAGAAGAACAAGATCTTGTCAGAGAGGGCACTTCCTGTAAGGAATCTTCTCAGGTTTTTGCCTGCCATATGAGTTCTGTTATACTCACAGACACCATTCAAACAGTTTTAGAAACTTTAGGGTGTTTTCTATCCAAAGCCAATAATTATATGCATATTCTAGTTACTGGGCAGGAGTAGTAACCAGATTAAATCGGGTACGTTTTTTATCCGGCCGTGTCAATACTGCCCCCTACCCCCAACAGGTTAAGGCAAATTGAGCAGGGTTAGAGGCTCTACAGTGAAATAAGACAGTAAGCACTAACCAGGACAGTAATGGACAAGGCATATTGATATTAGGGAGAGGGATGCGCAGCCAAGTGAACCGTATGGGTCCAGTGAGTGGTTGGGCTGGCTGGGGGCACGGCGATTCAGACAGTTAGCAGGCCGGGGCTAGCAAGCTAGCAGTTAGCAGGCCAGGGCTAGCAAGTTAGCAGAAGGGCCTTAGAGGGACGTGGCGATGTGGGAAAAGTCTGTTTTTGCCTCCTCGTGCGGTGACCAGTCGTGGAATTAGTAGGGGTCCAAGTCCAGTTGGCAAAATGGGTATAGTGGTCCAAGAAACTGGCCGATGGATCAGCTAACAGTCTAATATGCTCTAGATAGCTAGCAGGCCGCGGTTAGCAGAATGGGCCTTCAGGGGACGTCGCACCTGAGGGACCTGTTGGAATCCTCATGCAGATTATGTCGGTATTACAGTCGTGAAGGATCGGCGGGGTTCCGTGTCCCGTACCGGCAGTAGAAGGGGTCCGGATAATGTAACCGAGGAGTGGGCTTCAGGAGTAGCCCAGGTGCCCTCACCGGGAGATTGGCCTAGCGTGGGCTAGCTCCAGGCTAATTGGTGCTTGCTCTGGGACGGAAACATTAGCCAGGAGTAGTCAGCCCGGGTTGTGGTTAGATAGCTGCGATGATCCAGATGAAAAGGTTCAGAGTTTGCGGTAGGAATCCGTGGATATGGAGAGAAAAATAGGTCCGGTATGCTCTGGTTTGAAATGCATTGTACGAACTGGTGAGAGCTTTCCGAGCTAAAGGTTAGCTAATGACCGCTAGCAGTGGTTAGCTGACTAACTAGCTAGTTAACTAGCTAGCTTCAGTTGAGATATTCCAGTTCTGATGTAACTAGAAATACTTTAGAAAACAAACAGATCCACACCACATTGGGTGAGGCGGGTTGCAGGAGAGTATTTTGAAGTTGAGATTTAGGAAAAATATTAAAAAGAATGCGAAGAAAAAGATATATACATGGGACAAGACAAAGACAAAGACGGGAGCTGTAGATGGGAGCTGTAGTGAATCGATGCTTGAGGTCCAAAAACACCCGGTCACCCCGGCCAGCTGCTGGAGACCACGTGAAAGGAATCTTGGGAGAGGTGAGTGCTGAGAGGGGGGAAGCCAGGGTGCTGTAACACCGGATGAAGCTGCTGTAGAAATGAGCAAACCCTAGAAAACGTTGCAGCTGCACTCTGGATGTGGGTTGAGGCCAATCCACCATCGCTCTAACCTTGTCAGAATCCATCTGAATAAACTTCAGACAATGCATGTAACATAACGGGCTCCAACCTATGATAGATCCAAAAGCCCAGTCGATCAGGGGATTGTTCCTCTGGAGCCATCAAAACCACGGCTACATAAGGTGATTTGATGATCAGGAACGGCATAGACTCACTGTGATTACCTGACATTCGCAGGTTGATAGGAACCGTATTGTGGGTAACTCTGCCAATAGAGCGCCCATCCAGCGCAGTGACGTCCATGGGAATGCAGAGGGGATGTGTGGAGGTACCCAGCTCCGACACCAGGGTAGTGTCCATAAAACTCTCATCGGCCCCAGAGTCAATGAGCACCCGGAGAGATTTGGACCCGTCACCTCACAGCAGGATGGAATGAAGAGGGGTACGAGTAAGGGGAGATTGTAAACTCCCCGTACGGCTCACCAGCATACTCGTATCTGCTGATGAGCCTTGTCTTTTAATGGACAGGTAGATATCTAATGTCCTGTAGTACCACAATACAGACAGCGCTTGGTGCTCAGTCTGCGCAAGCGTTCAACAGGAGACAATCAATCCCTGTCCAGTTGCATGGGCTCCGAAGGAAACGGGTCGACTGCCTTCTGTGATTCCCGAGGGAACTCGGGTGACATTGGATTCTCCCAGCCATCTAGACTTCGGGAGCTTCCGTGATTCCTCGGAGGCGAGGTGGGAATCGTGGATGAGCGAGTGTGACTGGGAACAGACCTCCTCTCCCTCCTACGTTCCCGAAGCCGGCCATCGATCTGTTGGGTCAAGGCTATGAGAGAGTCGTGGTCTATGGGCAGCTCCCGGGCTGCGAGCTTTACGTGTCAAACAGGAATTCCGGCAGCAATTATGGCAGCATCCTAGTGAAGGGCTCCTGCAATATTTGCAATACAATATTTAGCTATATCATATTCTTTCTTCCTGTGTATCTCCAGGTCAATCGGAGACGCTGAGTCGTAAAGAGTACATGGAGCTGAAGGTTGTGTTTGTTCCTTAGCTTTTATATACGTTGCCTGTAGCATATAATATCATCTGTCTCTCTGTGTTCCAGGTCAGTCGGAAACTCTGAGGAGGACAGAGTACGTGGAGCTGAAGGATGTGTTTGGAGTGAAGGTGAAGAGACGGCGTTCTGCGGGCCAGGAGACAGGGGGCACTCTCCTGGGCATCACTCTGTTCCACTGTAAGAAGAAGGGGCCCAAGCTGAAGGACCATGCCATTCACTTCAACAACATGAGCGTGGACCACTGTGAGATCTGGTTCAAAAAACTTAAGGAGATACTCAGTGGTAAGTGTCAGTGTCCTTCACAAAAAATACTTTATTAAACACAGGACTGATTTCTCTGACAAAGATTGAGCCTAGTTCTAGACTCAATGGTGATTCTGCTTTTTAGTCTAAGGCTAGGCTTAATCTGGGTCAGGTAAACCCATACAGTATTTGGTACGACTGAGTAGTGCATTTTTATGTGACTGAACCTATGGCCCCAAACTCAACTGTACTACCCTAAGTGGGCCATGGTTTTGACAAATATTTGAACAGCAAACATATCAAGCTGTTTATGGTAGACAGCCGTTTGCAGTGATTTTGTTAAGTGCAACAGCCCACAATGATTTTGAGGCAGGCTTGTATATTTGGCCTCTTAAAGTTCACTGATAATTATCGATCACTATAGTCATTAGGATATCACAGTCTTTTTACAGGTTGTCACACAAATACAGTCTCCAATATCTTCCTATTGTGATTTTTTTACGACTTATTTTAAGCAGCAAGTGAAAAAGATTCACACAGATGTTTTGGTAAAACCTGTGTAGAAATTCAAACCATGAAATATAAAAAAGCAGCGCTGGAAGTGTCCTGGAAGTTTGTGTTGCTAGATATGTCATACAACTTAGTGACATATTACCAGACAGGATAAGCTCCCATGTGTTCCAAGCATAGAGATTACATGCTCAGGTTAACACAACACATCCCAACAATTGTTCACTTTATATCATGCTAACAAACAAGAGGATTGGAAAGGGCCCTTAAGATATTGTTGATGAAACCTGAGATACTTTTTCTAAAAGGATGGAACCATTCCAACAGCAGTTAGTAGTTACAGTGGCACTAGAGCGAGCATTATATCTGAATATGAGTTAAATATAAGGCTAGAGTTGCACCACCACCACTATGTGGTGATTGGCCCTCCGAGTGTCTCCAGGAAGAGACCTCCCATGATGGGGACACCTGTCTCTGAGGGCCATGCTGGGCTGCTCTGGTCCTGACAGCCTGTCTCCCTGTCTCCCCCCATCAGCTCCGTAGAACGACAGATAATTACTAACTACAGGGTGGCCACCATCAACCTGTTCTTCAGGCCCTTGTGGCCAACACCTCCTCATCCTCATTCCACCCTCCCTCCCCCTCCTCTCTCCCTCCCCCTCCTCCCTCCCTCCCTCCTCCTCTCTCTCTCCCACCCTCCCTCCCCCTCCTCCTCTCTCTCTCCCACCCTCCCTCCCCCTCCTCCTCCTCCCTCCCTCCCTCCTCCTCTCTCCCACCCCCCTCCTCCCTCCCACCCTCCTCCTTATCCACTACTCCTCCTACCACCTCATCTACTCCTCTCCCACCCTACTACTCCTCTCTCCCACCCTCCTCCTCTTTCCCACCCTCCTCCTCCTCTTCAGGCAATGCCATGGCCGTCACACAAAAAAGTGGCCATATCCAACACCTCTCAATGAATCTACTACATGGCTGACAATTTAATATCCACCCCAGACATTTTGACTAATATACAGTGTGTGCATAGAATGTATGTTGGAGTCTGACTGTTTCTGTAAGTGAGAAACCTGGTTTAGAGATAGCTCTACCAGGTGTAGCTTAGACAACCTAGACAGCCCCAGTTAGTGACACTGTCAGTCTGTGCATAATCCCTGTAATGTTCGTAGCTAACTGCAGCAGCCAGCTAATACAACATGATGATGTAACACCTACACTCAGTAGGTACATTAGTCATCTAAGATTAAAGAGGATTGTTGTTCTGTTAGCTCAATCTAGCCTGGATTACACCATCTCTCCTTTCACAGGCCTCTCTGCTCCTCTCTGTGAAGCTCTGTTCCGTCTTCCCTGTTCTGTTCCTCAGACAAAACAAGGATGTGTCCCAAATGGCACCCTATGCCCTATATAGTTCACTACTTTTGACTAGAACCCCATGGGCCCAGTTCAAAAGTAGTGCACTACATTACCTATGAAAGAGGGTTCTATTTGGGATACAGTACAACTTTGGCACAGCCAATTTTTAAAGCTGTATCTCCCTCAGCCTGAAGAGGATCCAAATCCTTGGCTAAATTCCAAATGGCACCCTATTCTCTATATAGTGAACTACTTTTGACCAAGACCCATAGGCCTCTGGTCAAAAGTAGTGCACTATGTTGGGAATAGGGTGCCATTTGGGATGCGAGCTTTGGGTTTTTGTGTGAGAGGACTGCGAGTACTTTAACATGAATAAATTAACATAATTAAAACAACATGTCTGGAGGCAGCCTACAGGACACTGAATAAGCTAAAACAAAAGATTCTAGATTGTCTGCTATTAAAAACAACAATTTGATATTAGCTGGCATTTTTTGGTTAGGAATATGCAGAATAGATCATCTTATGAAACTAAGTCTAGGCTCCTGTTAAAAAAGCCTCACTGTACAGAATAGTTTTCACCAAATCTATTTCCAATTCTGCTTTTGATGTAAGACAGCGGCAGTGTATTTGCACTACTACAGTATATACACTGCTCAAAAAAATAAAGGGAACACTTAAACAACACAATGTAACTCCAAGTCAATCACACTTCTGTGAAATCAAACTGTCCACTTAGGAAGCAACACTGATTGACAATAAATTTCACATGCTGTTGTGCAAATGGAATAGACAACAGGTGGAAATTATAGGCAATTAGCAAGACACCCCCAATAAAAGAGTGGTTCTGCAGGTGGGGACCACAGACCACTTCTCAGTTCCTATGCTTCCTGGCTGATGTTTTGGTCACTTTTGAATGCTGGCGGTGCTTTCACTCTAGTGGTAGCATGAGACGGAGTCTACAACCCACACAAGTGGCTCAGGTAGTGCAGCTCATCCAGGATGGCACATCAATGCGAGCTGTGGCAAGAAGGTTTGCTGTGTCTGTCAGCGTAGTGTCCAGAGCATGTAGGCGCTACCAGGAGACAGGCCAGTACATCAGGAGACGTGGAGGAGGTCGTAGGAGGGTAACAACCCAGCAGCAGGACCGCTACCTCTGCCTTTGTGCAAGGAGGAGCAGGAGGAGCACTGCCAGAGCCCTGCAAAATGACCTCCAGCAGGCCACAAATGTGCATGTGTCTGCTCAAACGGTCAGAAACAGACTCCATGAGGGTGGTATGAGGGCCCGACGTCCACAGGTGGGGGTTGTGCTTACAGCCCAACACCGTGCAGGACGTTTGGCATTTGCCAGAGAACACCAAGATTGGCAAATTCGCCACTGGCGCCCTGTGCTCTTCACAGATGAAAGCAGGTTCACACTGAGCACGTGACAGACGTGACAGAGTCTGGAGACGCCGTGGAGAACGTTCTGCGGCCTGCAACATCCTCTAGCATGACCGGTTTGGCGGTGGGTCAGTCATGGTGTGGGGTGGCATTTCTTTGGGGGGCCGCACAGCCCTCCATGTGCTCGCCAGAGGTAGCCTGACTGCCATTAGGTACCGAGATGAGATCCTCAGACCCCTTGTGAGACCATATGCTGGTGCGGTTGGCCCTGGGTTCCTCCTAATGCAAGACAATGCTAGACCTCATGTGGCTGGAGTGTGTCAGCAGTTCCTGCAAGAGGAAGGCATTGATGCTATGGACTGGCCCGCCCGTTCCCCAGACCTGAATCCAATTGAGCACATCTGGGACATCATGTCTCGCTCCATCCACCAACGCCACGTTGCACCACAGACTGTCCAGGAGTTGGCGGATGCTTTAGTCCAGGTCTGGGAGGAGATCCCTCAGGAGACCATCCGCCACCTCATCAGGAGCATGCCCAGGCGTTGTAGGGAGGTCATACAGGCACGTGGAGGCCACACACACTACTGAGCCTCATTTTGACTTATTTTAAGGACATTACATCAAAGTTGGATCAGCCTGTAGTGTGGTTTTCCACTTTAATTTTGAGTGTGACTCCAAATTCAGACCTCCATGGGTTGATAAATTGGATTTCCATTGATTATTTTTGTGTGATTTTGTTGTCAGCACATTCAACTATGTAAAGAAAAAAGTATTTAATAAGATTATTACTTTCATTCAGATCTAGGATGTGTTGTTTAAGTGTTCCCTTTATTTTTTTGAGCAGTATATTAAATGATATCAACAAGAGACATTGGTTGTTGGGCGGCAGGTAGCCTAGTGGTTAGAGCGTTGGGCCAGTAACCGAAAGGTCGCTGGTTTGAATACTCGAGCCGACAAGGTGAAAAACCAGCAGATTTGCCCATGAGGAAGGCACTTAACCCTAATTAACTCCAGGAGTGCTGTACTACTATGACTGACTCTGTAAAACAACACATTTCACTGCACCTATCCGGTGTATGAGTGAATATGGTTAAACCTGACAAAGATCCACTGCGGCTCAAAACATTGTCGCTATTAAAGCGTGGTATTAGAAGCATAATGTAGAGGCCTTAGCCTTCACCTGGCGCTATGAGGCCTAAGTAAGTAGGTAAGTAAATTAGGAAAATAACAGACCTTTTTGCCCTTATCAACAAGAGATATATAATCTTATATAAGATCCAATAATAGCCACATGAATCATTCATATATTCATATAGGCTCTATACAAAGAGTTAAAACATAAAGGGTTAAAAAGAATCCTCTCCATTCTGTTGTTAAACAACTTTGCTAGGGTGTTTTATGTAGCTCTTACACTACATCTTATCAAAAGACTTATTCCAATGCACATATCAATTCATTTTAGAGGACAATGGTCAGTGCATCAACTGGGATGACCTTTTAGTTGAACTCTGAGCTTTTTCCCTTCTCTCTCTCTTTTTGTCCTCTCCTTCTCGCTCTCTCTTTTCTTCCCCCCGAGGGCCTTTAGCGGCAACAACAATAAAGTTCAACTTGATGCAGGAGTGTGACCATCCACTTTGACAAGAGCACCAAGGCCACATTATCTGTCCGGAGAGGGGAGACGGCCTGGTGGCGATGCTGGTCTGATTGACCTGCCCGATAGACGGACCACTAATCTGTGAATGAAAGGAGGCTTTAAAAATGCCATGAAGGCGATTGTAGGTCTACACAGTGTTGCTTGCTCGCACAAGGCCAAGGGTATCAGAAAGACACAGACATCCTGCCTTGTACAGGTGTTGCCATTGTTAGCTCTGGCCTCTTGCACACGTTGGTCTGTCTGTGACCGGGCTGGAGACATTATCACACGACTGACGGCTGGTTTAATTTGGTGGCTGACACCCTCAGCTGGACCACGCCACCTCATGTGTCAGACCACATCACATGGCTTGTCACTGCGATGGCCCAGCACTGGCCAAGGCAATGTCCCCATTTGATTTGCAGCATTCAGAATCCGTTTCTAGGAAAGGAGAAAGAGGGGTTGATAAAAAGGCAAGGAGGGAGACGAGTTTTAGAGCAACACCTTTTGTGTTTAACTGTCAGCTGGGACACTCCCTCCATTGTACGACGTTATTAGAGGCTCCCTGGGAAACGAGGGTGCAGGGATTCACCGTTCCCTCTGTAACAGGTGAGAGCTCCTGTAGTCCAGCGTGCCACAGTTTCTATTCCCCCTAAGGGAGAAATTATTCAGCAGCACCACTGACTTAACAACAGCTTCACAATAAAACAAGATACATAATCCCCCAATGGAAAACAGAGCGAGAGAGAAGGAGAGGGAGAGCAGAGTGCTCTGTGTACCATTGTGTTAGGCTATCCAGGTATAATTGTAACAGGCAGTCATGTGTGCTGAGGCTCAAAGTGACATGTGGCCCAAAGTAGTGCCATTTGTCTCCCAGATGGATTATCTTGGTGAAGGAGAAATGCTCACTAACAGGGATGTAAACAAATGTGTGCACAAAATTTAAGAAAAATTATATTTTTGTGCGTATGGAACATTTCTGGGATATTTTATTTCAGCTCTTGAAACATGGGACCACCACTTTATATGTTGCCTTTATATTTTTGTTCAGTATAAATACACTGCTCAAAAAAATAAAGGGAACACTAAAATAACACATCCTAGATCTGAATGAATGAAATAATCTTATTAAATACTTTTTTCTTTACATAGTTGAATGTGCTGACAACAAAATCACACAAAAATAATCAATGGAAATCCAATTTATCAACCCATGGAGGTCTGGATTTGGAGTCACACTCAAAATTAAAGTGGAAAACCACACTACAGGCTGATCCAACTTTGATGTAATGTCCTTAAAACAAGTCAAAATGAGGCTCAGTAGTGTGTGTGGCCTCCACGTGCCTGTATGACCTCCCTACAACGCCTGGGCATGCTCCTGATGAGGTGGCGGATGGTCTCCTGAGGGATCTCCTCCCAGACCTGGACTAAAGCATCCGCCAACTCCTGGACAGTCTGTGGTGCAACGTGGCGTTGGTGGATGGAGCGAGACATGATGTCCCAGATGTGCTCAATTGGATTCAGGTCTGGGGAACGGGCGGGCCAGTCCATAGCATCAATGCCTTCCTCTTGCAGGAACTGCTGACACACTCCAGCCACATGAGGTCTAGCATTGTCTTGCATTAGGAGGAACCCAGGGCCAACCGCACCAGCATATGGTCTCACAAGGGGTCTGAGGATCTCATCTCGGTACCTAATGGCAGTCAGGCTACCTCTGGTGAGCACATGGAGGGCTGTGCGGCCCCCCAAAGAAATGCCTCCTCACACCATGACTGACCCACCGCCAAACCGGTCATGCTGGAGGATGTTGCAGGCAGCAGAACGTTCTCCACGGCGTCTCCAGACTCTGTCACGTCTGTCACGTGTGCTCAGTGTGAACCTGCTTTCATCTGTGAAGAGCACAGGGCGCCAGTGGCGAATTTGCCAATCTTGGTGTTCTCTGGCAAATGCCAAACGTCCTGCACAGTGTTGGGCTGTAAGCACAACCCCCACCTGTGGACGTCGGGCCCTCATACCACCCTCATGGAGTCTGTTTCTGACTGTTTGAGCAGACACATGCACATTTGTGGCCTGCTGGAGGTCATTTTGCAGGGCACTGGCAGTGCTCCTCCTGCTCCTCCTTGCACAAAGGCGGAGGTAGCGGTCCTGCTGCTGGGTTGTTGCCCTCCTACGGCCTCCTCCACATCTCCTGATGTACTGGCCTGTCTCCTGGTAGCGCCTACATGCTCTGGACACTACGCTGACAGACACAGCAAACCTTCTTGCCACAGCTCGCATTGATGTGCCATCCTGGATGAGCTGCACTACCTGAGCCACTTGTGTGGGTTGTAGACTCCGTCTCATGCTACCACTAGAGTGAAAGCACCGGCAGCGTTCAAAAGTGACCAAAACATCAGCCAGGAAGCATAGGAACTGAGAAGTGGTCTGTGGTCCCCACCTGCAGAACCACTCCTTTATTGGGGGTGTCTTGCTAATTTCCTATAATTTCCACCTGTTGTCTATTCCATTTGCACAACAGCATGTGAAATTTATTGTCAATCAGTGTTGCTTCCTAAGTGGACAGTTTGATTTCACAGAAGTGTGATTGACTTGGAGTTACATTGTGTTGTTTAAGTGTTCCCTTTATTTTTTTGAGCAGTGTAGTTTTACGGCATATAACTTAATCTGTTTTATAAGAGTCCAGCGTGTGGTCATATCCTGTGAATGATATTACTCTGTCTGTGTTGTGCTGTGCCTGCTGAAGGAGTGTATTAAGGACTTTACCCTGGTCCCTGCCTGCTAGCTGACTGGAGTGCTGTATTAAGGACTTTACCCTGGTCCCCTGCCTGCTAGCTGACTGG
The DNA here is from genome assembly GCF_965601325.2 of Salmo salar. Classification (NCBI taxonomy): domain Eukaryota; kingdom Metazoa; phylum Chordata; class Actinopteri; order Salmoniformes; family Salmonidae; genus Salmo; species Salmo salar. The sequence goes on from NC_138311.1 coordinate 36,207,286, forward strand.
AGTACTGTATTAAGGACTTTACCCTGGTCCCCTGCCTGCTAGCTGACTGGAGTACTGTATTAAGGACTTTACCCTGGTCCCCTGCCTGCTAGCTGACTGGAGGAGTGTATTAAGGACTTTACCCTGGTCCCTGCCTGCTAGCTGACTGGAGTACTGTATTAAGGACTTTACCCTGGTCCCCTGCCTGCTAGCTGACTGGAGTACTGTATTAAGGACATTACCCTGGTCCCCTGCCTGCTAGCTGACTGGAGTACTGTAATAAGGACTTTACCCTGGTCCCTGCCTGCTAGCTGACTGGAAGAGTGTATTATGTTACCCTGGTCCCTGCCTGCTAGCTGACTGGAGGAGTGTATTATGTTACCCTGGTCCCTGCCTGCTAGCTGCTGGGGTACTGTATTAAGGACTTTACCCTGGTCCCCTGCCTGCTAGCTGACTGGAAGAGTGTATTATGTTACACTGGTCCCTGCCTGCTAGCTGACTGGAGGAGTGTATTATGTTACCCTGGTCCCTGCCTGCTAGCTGACTGGAGGAGTGTATTATGTTACCCTGGTCCCTGCCTGCTAGCTGACTGGAGGAGTGTATTATGTTACCCTGGTCCCTGCCTGCTAGCTGACTGGAGGAGTGTATTATGTTACCCTGGTCCCTGCCTGCTAGCTGACTGGAGGAGTGTATTATGTTACCCTGGTCCCTGCCTGCTAGCTGACTGGAGGAGTGTATTATGTTACCCTGGTCCCTGCCTGCTAGCTGACTGGAGGAGTGTATTATGTTACCCTGGTCCCTGCCTGCTAGCTGACTGGAGGAGTGTATTATGTTACCCTGGTCCCTGCCTGCTAGCTGACTGGAGGAGTGTATTATGTTACCCTGGTCCCTGCCTGCTAGCTGACTGGAGGAGTGTATTATGTTACCCTGGTCCCTGCCTGCTAGCTGACTGGAGGAGTGTATTATGTTACCCTGGTCCCTGCCTTCTAGCTGACTGGAGGAGTGTATTATGTTACCCTGGTCCCTGCCTGCTAGCTGACTGGAGGAGTGTATTATGTTACCCTGGTCCCTGCCTGCTAGCTGACTGGAGGAGTGTATTATGTTACCCTGGTCCCTGCCTGCTAGCTGACTGGAGGAGTGTATTATGTTACCCTGGTCCCTGCCTGCTAGCTGACTGGAGGAGTGTATTATGTTACCCTGGTCCCTGCCTGCTAGCTGACTGGAGGAGTGTATTATGTTACCCTGGTCCCTGCCTGCTAGCTGACTGGAGGAGTGTATTATGTTACCCTGGTCCCTGCCTGCTAGCTGACTGGAGGAGTGTATTATGTTACCCTGGTCCCTGCCTGCTAGCTGACTGGAGGAGTGTATTATGTTACCCTGGTCCCTGCCTGCTAGCTGACTGGAGGAGTGTATTATGTTACCCTGGTCCCTGCCTGCTAGCTGACTGGAGGAGTGTATTATGTTACCCTGGTCCCTGCCTGCTAGCTGACTGGAGGAGTGTATTATGTTACCCTGGTCCCTGCCTGCTAGCTGACTGGAGGAGTGTATTATGTTACCCTGGTCCCTGCCTGCTAGCTGACTGGAGGAGTGTATTATGTTACCCTGGTCCCTGCCTGCTAGCTGACTGGAGGAGTGTATTATGTTACCCTGGTCCCTGCCTGCTAGCTGACTGGAGGAGTGTATTATGTTACCCTGGTCCCTGCCTGCTAGCTGACTGGAGGAGTGTATTATGTTACCCTGGTCCCTGCCTGCTAGCTGACTGGAGGAGTGTATTTTGTTACACATTAACAGCCTTTCCATTAAGTCACCCTGTGTATCCATGGAGACACTACCTTCTCTCCAGCTCCTCTGAACAGATAGCAGTCCCTTGCTCAGCCTAGCTTAGTCCACCATGTTTTCTGTTGTTGGTCTTTGTAAACTTCCCACCGGCCGAGTCAAGTGAATTAGTTCGAGAGAAAGTGGGTTGGGTGGATTTACTGGATGTACTGGATGAATGGGTGGGTGAATGAACCAGTAAGGGATCGAGGTTTTGTGGTGAAGGTTACAGGACATGGTGGATAAGGCAGTTTGTGATTGACTGTTTTAATTGAATCATGGGAGACAGTAGTTGAGTTAGATGAGTAGGAGAGTGTTTAAGTGTGCCACTAAATGACCATGTGAGTTCCATCAAGGGAGAGCGTGAGTGAATCGGAGTTTGTGTGTGCCTGTGTGTGTGTGTGTGTGTTTGTGCTTCAGGGTGTGTGTGTCCTCTCATCATGGGAGAGTGGTAGTGTGTGTGTTTATAGCCGTCTGCTCTTGTCTCTCTCTGTGGAGGATGAAACAGCGTAGCAGATGCTCAACTCTGTACCAAAGGTATCACAGACACAGTATTACTTTCACTGCATGGAGTACCAGTCCTGTCTCAGTGTATTCCCCACAGACTGTCTGCCTGGTCTGCCTGTCTGCCTGTCTGGCCTCGTCTCTCTGTCACACCAAACCCTGTTATCAGTCATTGCACAGACCACATGTCACTGTCTGACACATACACACTGCATTTCTAAAAGAAAACACAGCAGCAGTATAACACAGGTTCATCTCCTACAGTGAAAACACAGCAGCAGTATAACACAGGTTCATCATCTACAGTGAAAACACAGCAGCAGTATAACACAGGTTCATCACCTACAGTGAAAACACAGCAGCAGTATAACACAGGTTCATCTCCTACAGTGAAAACACAGCAGCAGTATAACACAGGTTCATCTCCTACAGTGAAAACACAGCAGCAGTATAACACAGGTTCATCTCCTACAGTGAAAACACAGCAGCAGTATAACACAGGTTCATCATCTACAGTGAAAACACAGCAGCAGTATAACACAGGTTCATCATCTACAGTGAAAACACAGCAGCAGTATAACACAGGTTCATCATCTACAGTGAAAACACAGCAGCAGTATAACACAGGTTCATCATCTACAGTGAAAACACAGCAGCAGTATAACACAGGTTCATCTCCTACAGTGAAAACACAGCAGCAGTATAACACAGGTTCATCATCTACAGTGAAAACACAACAGCAGTATAACACAGGTTCATCTCCTACAGTGAAAACACAGCAGCAGTATAACACAGGTTCATCATCTACAGTGAAAACACAGCAGCAGTATAACACAGGTTCATCATCTACAGTGAAAACACAGCAGCAGTATAACACAGGTTCATCATCTACAGTGAAAACACAGCAGCAGTATAACACAGGTTCATCATCTACAGTGAAAACACAGCAGCAGTATAACACAGGTTCATCATCTACAGTGAAAACACAGCAGCAGTATAACACAGGTTCATCATCTACAGTGAAAACACAACAGCAGTATAACACAGGTTCATCTCCTACAGTGAAAACACAACAGCAGTATAACACAGGTTCATCTCCTACAGTGAAAACACAGCAGCAGTATAACACAGGTTCATCACCTACAGTGAAAACACAGCAGTAGTATAACACAGCAGCAGTATAACACAGGTTCATCTCCTACAGTGAAAACACAACAGCAGTATAACACAGGTTCATCTCCTACAGTGAAAACACAGCAGTAGTATAACACAGCAGCAGTATAACACAGGTTCATCTCCTACAGTGAAAACACAGCAGCAGTATAACACAGGTTCATCTCCTACAGTGAAAACACAACAGCAGTATAACACAGGTTCATCTCCTACAGTGAAAACACAGCAGCAGTATAACACAGGTTCATCATCTACAGTGAAAACACATATGATGCTGTGAATCTCTTCACTGCAGTCATTTTATTTAATGTAATATTGTGGTTTATAGTGTACTTAGTGCTGGTACATATTCACATAGCTAATGTTGTTAACCTTTAGTGAAAGGAACCAGAGACACATTCCCATAGGGGTTTTTGGATTATTTAAGGATGAACCCAGATCGCACGCTGATAAAATGTTCTGTTATAATCACAACACAGTTTTTATATTCACAACACAGTTTTTATATTCATAACACAGTTTTTATATTCACAACACCGTTTTTATTTTCACAACACCGTTTTTATATTCACAACACCGTTTTTATATTCACAACACCGTTTTTTATAATCACAACACCGTTTTTATAATCACAACACCGTTTTTTATAATCACAACACCGTTTTTATATTCACAACACAGTTTTTATAATCACAACACAGTTTTTATATTCACAACACCGTTTTTATTTACACCACATCGTTTTTATATTCACAACACCGTTTTTATATTCACAACACCGTTTTTTAATAATCACAACACCGTTTTTTATAATCACAACACCGTTTTTTATAATCACAACACCGTTTTTTATAATCACAACACCGGTTTTTATAATCACAACACCGTTTTTATAATCACAACACCGTTTTTATAATCACAACACCGTTTTTTATAATCACAACACCGTTTTTATATCACAACACCGTTTTTTATAATCACAACACCGTTTTTATATCACAACACCGTTTTTATAATCACAACACCGTTTTATATCACACACCGTTTTATATTCACAACACCGTTTTTATATTCACAACACCGTTTTTATAATCACAACACCGTTTTTATATTCACAACACAGTTGTCACAGTTGTCTTCTGGGAATCAATCCTGATGAAATGTTACTGTCAATCTGGGAGATCTTTGAATGACATCCCTCTGTTGAAAGCAATATAGACTATTCACACAGCCCAAATAATCCCAAATATCTAGTCCATTTATTCAGCATGGAGGGAGGATTGGGTTGGGTTGGGGGGCAGAGTACATATGGACGGGGGGGTTGTGTGTGTGTGTATCTGTATGAGTGAGTGTGTGTGTTCGGATCCAGAGCCTTAGCCAGGTGATCACCCTGCTTGAGATGTCCGGGTGGGGAGGGGACTCAGGGAGGGGTTTGGTGGAGGGACTGGGGGAGGGACTGGGGGCTCTCCCATCGCTAATGCGTTCTAATGCCAGCTCCTGACCCAGCGGCAGATGCTCCCGGTTTGGCAGGGGATCTGAGGATCTGAACAAGGGTTTGGGTGTTGGGTTCACCCCCCCCCCTCCCCCCCTTTGTATGGAGGCTACACCACGAGACGGAGCAAAAGATGGGGTCAAGACGCGTCCAGCCTAAACAACTCAGTCCCAGATCTGTTTGTGCTTTCTTGCCTACACCTATGGTCGTTGTCGCACGTGACCGCAAAAACAGATCTCGGGCCCACTCTAGTTCTCCATCTCCTGTATGTCTCTCTCTAAATACCCCTTCCTCTCCTGGATCCAACAGATGAGATCCAGGACCCAGCCATATGAGGCCCTGACCTTCCCCACACCCAGGCCTCCCATCTCAGGCTCAGCCAAGACTGTCGTTTACCACCCAGCCAGCCTGCTTGTCAGGGATTTTCAGCGGGGGAAATATAAGACATCTGTTCCTAAAGGATTAGCAAATATTTGGTGCCCTTCTGAAATCCTATCTGTGTGTCTCTGAGCAGTCACTGAGCTGCATATGTGCCTTACATCTCTCCTTCTCTCCTCTCTCTCTCTCTCTCTCTCCCTCCCTCCCCTTCCCTCTCTTTGTTTCTTACTCTCTCTGTTTCTCCCTCTCTGGTGAACCCTCACCCTCCCAGTGTTTTAAGCTCATTAAATGGAAGAATAGCAGCCTACAGTCAAATGAAAAGAATAGGGACAACACAACACTGATACTGATAGAACAGGCTGAGGCGGCTGAGTAATTGGCCTCAGCTATAATAGCCATACTTGCGTTCCAAATAGCACCCTATTTCCTATATAGTGCACTACTTTTGGTCAAGGCCCTATGTAGGGTGCCATTTGGGACAGTTTTGTCATCTAGCAGGAAAAAGTCAGTAAATGAGCATATTGATGCCTTTTTGGGTGAACTGAAGTGACCCAATAAGTCCATGTTGCTGTTGTGTGTGTTGTCCAGTGTTGATGGTTAACATGTCCTTGCCTGAGAGAGGAGAGAGAGAGAGAGAGAGAGAGAGAGAGAGAGAGAGAGAGAGAGAGAGAGAGAGAGAGAGAGAGAGAGAGAGAGAGAGAGAGAGAGAGAGAGAGAGAGAGAGAGAGAGAGAGAGAGAGAGAGAGAGAGAGAGAGAGAGAGAGAGAGAGAGAGAGAGAGAGAGGAGAGAGAGAGAGAGAGAGAGAGAGAGAGAGAGGAGAGAGAACTTAGTTAAACCCTGATTGAAGAGAGAGATTTCTCCCCAGCCTGGCTCCCCTGCCAGCCATGTTGCTATGGTACATAATCCTCTGTGTAGTCTGAAGCCTGTAGGAAAGCTCTACTGAGGACTGGACTGAAACAGCCTAATTCTCTGCATCATATGAAGACTCAGGTTTCATGTTGTTTTAGAAAGCAGAAGGCCAACCGGATTTACAGTCATGGGGTTCCAATTGCCTAATTAGGTTTCCAATGACCTATGGTCACAAACAGTGTAATAAATGTTGTGATCCACAATATGGTGTTTACAAAAACAAACTGCACAATCTAGTGATCATGTTGCCAATGGTCTGATAGATAGATCTTACAGCTAGGTCTGTCTGTCTGTCTGTCTGTCTGTCTGTCTGTCCTATGATTTTTTTTTTTTTTTTTTTTTTTTGATCAATAGATACAGTGTGGCTTAGTGTGTGTCTGTGGTCCCCTCCCTCTGCGAGGCTGTGGGCTGTGTGGAGTAAGCTGGGGTGATGATGATGAACTCTCGTGGCTCCCCTGGCCTCCTCCTAACCCTCCTGAGCCTCCTGGGCTGAGCCTCCTGATCCTTCCCCTGGCCTACCCTGTTCCTCCTGAGCCCCAACCCAGGCAGCAGTGACAGCATCCTTCCTGCACCTGCTCCCAGCGTCAGGGCCTCAGAACCCAGGAGGAGTGGGAGAGGATGGAGAGACCAGAGTGTCACAGTGAGCCTGAAGGTCTTAGGAGCTAGAAAGATAGGATCACCACAGTGGACCTGGACGTCTTAGGGGGTGGATAGAGGGATAGGAGCACCACAGTGGACCTGACGTACTCATTAGGGGGTGGATAGAGGGATAGGAGCACCACAGTGGACCTGGACGTCTTAGGGGGTGGATAGAGGGATAGGAGCACCACAGTGGAACCTGGACGTCTTAGGGGGTGGATAGAGGGATAGGAGCACCACAGTGGACCTGGACGTCTTAGGGGGTGGATAGAGGGATAGGAGCACCACAGTGGACCTGGACGTCTTAGGGGGTGGATAGAGAGATAGGAGCACCACAGTGGACCTGGACGTCTTAGGGGGTGGATAGAGAGATAGGAGCACCACAGTGGACCTGGACGTCTTAGGGGGTGGATAGAGAGATAGGAGCACCACAGTGGACCTGGACGTCTTAGGGGGTGGATAGAGAGATAGCAGCACCACAGTGGACCTGGACGTCTTAGGGGGTGGATAGAGAGATAGGAGCACCACAGTGGACCTGGACGTCCTTAGGGGGTGGATAGAGAGATAGGAGCACCACAGTGGACCTGGACGTCTTAGGGGGTGGATAGAGGGATAGGAGCACCACAGTGGACCTGGACGTCTTAGGGGGTGGATAGAGGGATAGGAGCACCACAGTGGACCTGACGTCTTAGGGGGTGGATAGAGAGATAGGAGCACCACAGTGGACCTGGACGTCTTAGGGGGTGGATAGAGAGATAGGAGCACCACAGTGGACCTGGACGTCTTAGGGGGTGGATAGAGAGATAGGAGCACCACAGTGGACCTGGACGTCTTAGGGGGTGGATAGAGAGATAGGAGCACCACAGTGGACCTGGACGTCTTAGGGGGTGGATAGAGAGATAGGAGCACCACAGTGGACCTGGACGTCTTAGGGGGTGGATAGAGAGATAGGAGCACCACAGTGGACCTGGACGTCTTAGGGGGTGGATAGAGGGATAGGAGCACCACAGTGGACCTGGACGTCTTAGGGGGTGGATAGAGGGATAGGAGCACCACAGTGGACCTGGACGTCTTAGGGGGTGGATAGAGGGATAGGAGCACCACAGTGGACCTGGACGTCTTAGGGGGTGGATAGAGAGGAGTGGAAAGTCTGTCTGTCCTTCTTCACAGCCTGCATCTCTCCTTGGGACCTGGATGTTGGTCCCCTCTGTCTGCATCTCCTCCTGGATTGTTGCTTGTTCCTTTCCTTTTGAACCTGTGACCCCGGGTGCCCCCCAAAAAAACCCTGGTGATCACAATGTAATGTAAGAACGGATAGCTGGGGGTCGTGCTGAGGGTCTGGGGTCCGGGGTCAGAGTGGGAGTGCCAGAGCAGAGCCTGAGGGGCCATAGGGCTCATTAGCGGGTCGAATTCAGGACCTTCAGGGACCAACCACCAGGGATTAGAGTAATGAGGGGGATAATGGAGACCATGAGGGGATGAGGGGTTCAGCGTGCTGCCTCTCCCTATCGATCCCTGGGTCTCCACCAGGCTCCAGGGAGGCCCAGGAGGGAACACTCCCTAATTCTGCCTAATTATGATTGAGTGTGGAAACTCAGTAGCTCAGTGGCTAGGTGCTTAGTGGAGGGCAGGGGGAGAGAGAGAGGACAGGGGGAGCACAGAGAGAGGACAGGGGGAGCACAGAGAGAGGGAGGACAGGGGGAGCACAGAGAGAGGACGGGGGAGAGAGAGAGAGAGGAGACGGGGGGAGAGAGAGAGAGAGAGAGAGAGAGAGAGAGAGAGAGAGAGAGAGAGAGAGAGAGAGAGAGAGAGAGAGAGAGAGAGAGAGAGAGAGAGAGAGAGAGAGAGAGAGAGAGAGAGAGAGAGAGAGAGAGAGAGAGAGAGAGAGAGAGAGAGAGCTACAGGGCATCTGTCTTTATTCATGTCTCCCTGGCTGCAGTTCAGGCTGTGTAAGCGAGAGCCTCAACCCTCCTGACCTTTAGAAGTGAAGCAGACTCATCTCACTCTTTGTTCAGGTGATTTTACAGCAGGTGTCTCAGACCAATGCTTAATACACAGTGATACAACTGTTCACGTCTAGGTGGGATGGCTGCTTTCACTGACTAACAGATGTGCTGGACCTGGACTGTAAAACCCATTGAAGCAGAAGTTGACCTGTTTGTTTGCTCTTTTTAATTCTATTCTCCTCTTTTTCTGTTTTTCCTGGATCTTTTGGGGTCTAGACCAGGACTTTATACTGTGATATAAATTGGCTTTATCAGTACATTTGATTGATTGATTCTGCTCTTGTCTTGCAGGTTTCCAGAACAGGCCCAAGTCCCTGAAGGTGTTTGTGAACCCTGCCAGTCATAAGAAAGAGGCCTACCAGATCTACAGAGATGATGTGGCACCCCTCTTTCAGCTAGCAGACATCAAGGCTGATGTCACCAGTAAGTGTCCCTTGAGAATGTTATGTCAGGGGTGTGGTCCTGTGTGGCTTATTTGGTAAGATTGTGGCACTCTATCACATACACATATTGTGAAAAAAATTGCTCTCTCACTGCATTTTGAAGGATTCAATTCACAGATGGGTCTAGCGCTGGACAGCCAACAATTCGCCTTTTTAAAGGCATTTTCCCCAAAGTTCGTGCAGATCACATTCACAGTGAAATATGGATAAAATGTCTGCTAAAGTTTGATATCTCATTAGACTGGTGTGTGGGCTGGGCACAACCGTACATCTGACCACAGATGTTCTTTGTCCCTCGGAGTGCTGCGTGGTTTCCCTGCCCTGAGACAGTTATTCCTGGGCTAGGTGCATTCATGATCTGCCCTCAGGCCTTATCCACTCACATCACTCCCTCTTCACCGCTTCACTATCACATCAACACCATGCTGTCCACCAGGGTCAATCCCTTTTAATTCCGTTAATTCAATTTCCTGAATTGACTAAATTAAAGTGTGTGTGTGTGTTTGTGTGTGTTTGCGTGCGTGTGTGTGTGTTTGCGTGCGTATGTGTGTGTTTGCGTGCGTGTGTGTGTGTGTTTGCGTGCGTGTGTGTGTGTTTGCGTGCGTGTGTGGAGGGTCTCTGAAGTGCATCTCACACGTAACCAGTGTCTCCACTGCTCCTCTCCTCCTCTCCTCTCCTCACTCACTGAGTAACCTGACCTAGGGGGAGGGGCTAGACCCATCTGTTCCCCCTCCTCCCCCCCTCCTCCTCCCCCCCCCTCCTCCTCTCCCCCTCCTCCTCTCCCCCTCCTCCACCCCCATGTGTCCGTGTGTGAGTGTATTATTGAACGCTGCTACCATTGTAGGTGTGTGTCTGTGCGTGCATACGCTAATGAATGCTGCTTCCAGAAGCCATTCAAATAGTAATATAATCTGTTTACATCCCAAATGGCATCCTAATCCCTATATAGTACACTACTTTTGACCAGTGCCAATAGGGCCCATAGGGCTCTGGTTGAAAGTAGTGCACTGTGTATGGAATAGATTTCCTGATGATGTGTTCCCCCGGGGGGAGGGCAAGGGATGAGTGGTGGACGAGGAGCCATTAAAACACACTTTACCAAATATAAATGAAATGTATAATTCTGGGCCTGCAGTGGCCAGGGACCAACTGGGTTTGATGATGTTATAATCTCTGTTATTGATGATGTTATTATTCCTCTGAATTGGGAAGGTGACAAATGGATCAGCGATTTATTTGAACTACTGAATGATAATGTCGTTATCACAATATAATGACAGTCAGGTAGAAGTATGTGTTGCAGTTGTGCACCCTGATGTGCTATGCTGACTGATGTGCTATGCTGACTGATGCACTATGCTGACTGATGTACTATGCTGACTGAGGTACTATGCTGACTGAGGTACTATGCTGACTGAGGTACTATGCTGACTGAGGTGCTATGCTGACTGATGTGCTATGCTGACTGATGCGCTATGCTGACTGATGTGCTATGCTGACTGATGCGCTATGCTGACTGATGCGCTATGCTGACTGATGCACTATGCTGACTGATGCACTATGCTGACTGATGCACATTGCTGACTGATGTACAATGCTGACTGATGTACAATGCTGACTGATGTACAATGCTGACTGAGGTACTATGCTGACTGATGTACAATGCTGACTGAGGTACTATGCTGACTGAGGTACTATGCTGACTGAGGTACTATGCTGACTGATGTACAATGCTGACTGATGCACTATGCTGACTGATGCACTATGCTGACTGATGTACTATGCTGACTGATCCACTATGCTGACTGATGTACTATGCTGACTGATGTACTATGCTGACAAGGTACTATGCTGGCTGATACACTATGCTGACTGATGCACTATGCTGACTGATCCACTATGCTGGCTGATACACTATGCTGACTGAGGTACTATGCTGACTGATGTACTATGCTGACTGAGGTTCTATGCTGACTGAGGTTCTATGCTGACTGAGGTTCTATGCTGACTGAGGTTCTATGCTGACTGAGGTACTATGCTGACTGATGTACTATGCTGACTGAGGTACTATGCTGACTGAGGTTCTATGCTGACTGAGGTTCTATGCTGACTGAGGTTCTATGCTGACTGAGGTTCTATGCTGACTGATGTACTATGCTGACTGATGCACTATGCTGACTGAGGTACTATGCTGACTGAGGTACTATGCTGGCTGATGCACATTGCTGACTGATATACTATGCTGACTGATGTACAATGCTGACTGAGGTACTATGCTGACTGATGCACTATGCTGACTGATGTACTATGCTGACAAGGTACTATGCTGGCTGATCCACTATGCTGACTGATGCACTATGCTGACAGAAAATGATGATGACTGATGAACTATTCTGACTGATGTACTATGCTGACTGATGTTCTATGCTGACTGATGTACTATGCTGGCTGATCCACTATGCTAACTGATGTACTATGCTGACTGATCTACTATGCTGACAAGATACTGTGCTGGCTGATCCACTATGCAGACTGATGTACTATGCTGACTGATGTACTATGCTGACAAGGTACTATGCTGACTGATGTACTATGCTGACTGATGTACTATGCTGGCTGATGCACTATGCTGGCTGATGAACTATGCTGACTGAGGTACTATGCAGGCTGATGTACTGTGCTGACTGAGGTACTATGCAGGCTGATGTACTATGCTGACTGAGGTACTATGCTGACTGAGGTACTATGCTGACTGATGAACTATGCTGACTGAGTTACTATGCTGACTGAGGTACTATGCTGGCTGATGCACTATGCTGGCTGATGCACTATGCTGACTGATGCACTATGCTGACTGATGCACTATGCTGACTGATGCACTATGCTGGCTGATGTACTATGCTGACTGATGTACTATGCTGACTGATGTACTATGCTGACTGATGCGCTATGCTGACTGAGGTACTATGCTGACTGATGTACTATGCTGACTGATGTACTATGCTGACTGATCCACTATGCTGACTGATGTACTATGCTGACTGATCCACTATGCTGACTGATCCACTATGCTGAATGATGCACTATGCTGACTGATGTACTATGCTGACTGAAAATTATGATGACTGATGAACTATGCTGACTGATGCACTATGCTGACTGATGTACTATGCTGACTGATGTTCTATTCTGACTGATGTACTATGCTGGCTGATCCACTATGCTAACTGATGTACTATGCTGACTGATGTACTATGCTGACAAGGTACTATGCTGGCTGATCCACTATGCTGACTGATGTACTATGCTGACTGAGGTATGATGCTGACTGAGGTACTATGCTGACTGATGCACTATGCTGACTGATGAACTATGCTGACTGATGAACTATGCTAACTGATGTACTATGCTGACTGATGTACTATGCTGACAAGGTACTATGCTGGCTGTTCCACTATGCTGACAAGGTACTATGCTGACTGATGTACTATGCTGACAAGGTACTATGCTGGCTGATCCACTATGCTGGCTGATCCACTATGCTGACTGATGTACTATGCTGACTGATGTACTATGCTGACACGGTACTATGCTGGCTGATGTACTATGCTGATTGAGGTACTATGCTGACTGATGCACTATGCTGACTGATGTACTATGCTGACTGATGAACTATGCTGACTGAGGTACTATGCTGACTGATGCGCTATGATGACTGATGAACTATGCTGACTGAGGTACTATGCAGGCTGATGTACTGTGCTGACTGAGGTACTATGCAGGCTGATGTACTATGCTGACTGAGGTACAATGCTGACTGAGGTACAATGCTGACTGAGGTACTATGCTGACTGATGAACTATGCTGACTGAGGTACTATGCTGGCTGAGGTACTATGCTGACTGATGTACTATGCTGACTGATACACTATGCTGACTGATGTACTATTCTGACTGAGGTGCTATGCTGACTGATGTACTATGCTGACTGATGTACTATGCTGACTGATGTATTATGCTGGCTGATCCACTATGCTGACTGATGTACTATGCTGACTGATGTACTATGCTGACTGCGGTACTTTGCTGACTGATGTACTATGCTGACTGATGTACTATGCTGACTGATGTACTATGCTGACTGATGTACTATGCTGACTGATGCACTATGCTGACTGATGCGCTATGCTGACTGATGCACTATGCTGACTGATGCGCTATGCTGACTGATGTACTATGCTGACTGATGCACTATGCTGACTGATGCACTATGCTGACTGATGTACTATGCTGACTGATTTACTATGCTGACTGATGTACTATGCTGACTGATCCACTATGCTGACTGAAGTACTATGCTGACTGATGTACTATGCTGACAATGTACTATGCTGACTGATGTACTATGCTGACTGATGTACTATGCTGACTGATCCACAATGCTGACTGATGTACTATGCTGACTGATGTACTATGCTGACTGATCCACTATGCTGACTGATGCACTATGCTGACTGATGTACTATGCTGACTGATGAACTATGCTGACTGATATTCTATGCTGACTGATGTATACTATGCTGGCTGATCCACTATGCTAACTGATGTACTATGCTGACTGATGTACTATGCTGACAAGGTACTATGCTGGCTGCCCATGCGCGGACTAGCTGCTGCAGCTGACTGGGTACTATGCTGACTGATGCACTATGCTGACTGATGAACTATGCTGACTGATGAACTATGCTAACTGATGTACTATGCTGACTGATGTACTATGCTGACACGGTACTATGCTGGCTGTTCCACTATGCTGACAAGGTACTATGCTGACTGATGTACTATGCTGACAAGGTACTATGCTGGCTGATCCTCTATGCTGGCTGATCCACTATGCTGACTGATGTACTATGCTGACTGAAGTACTATGCTGACAAGGTACTATGCTGACAAGGTACTATGCTGACAAGGTACTATGCTGACAAGGTACTATGCTGACTGATGTACTATGCTGACAAGGTACTATGCTGGCTGTTCCACTATGCTGACAAGGTACTATGCTGACTGATGTACTATGCTGACTGATGTACTATGCTGACAAGGTACTATGCTGGCTGATCCACTATGCTGGCTGATCCACTATGCTGACTGATGTACTATGCTGACTGATGTACTATGCTGACAAGGTACTATGCTGGCTGATGCACTATGCTGACTCATGTACTATGCTGATTGAGGTACTATGCTGACTGATGCACTATGCTGACTGATGTACTATGCTGACTGATGAACTATGCTGACTGAGGTACTATGCTGACTGATGCGCTATGATGACTGATGAACTATGCTGACTGAGGTACTATGCAGGCTGATGTACTGTGCTGACTGAGGTACTATGCAGGCTGATGTACTATGCTGACTGAGGTACTATGCTGACTGAGGTACTATGCTGACTGATGAACTATGCTGACTGAGGTACTATGCTGACTGAGGTACTATGCTGGCTGAGGTACTATGCTGACTGATGTACTATGCTGACTGATACACTATGCTGACTGATGTACTATGCTGACTGAGGTGCTATGCTGACTGATGTACTATGCTGACTGATGTACTATGCTGACAATGTACTATGCTGAATGATGTACTATGCTGACTGATGTACTATGCTGACTGATCCACAATGCTGACTGATGTACTATGCTGACTGATCCACTATGCTGACTGATCCACTATGCTGACTGATGCACTATGCTGACTGATGTACTATGCTGACTGAAAATTATGATGACTGATGAACTATGCTGACTGATATTCTATGCTGACTGATGTATACTATGCTGGCTGATCCACTATGCTAACTGATGTACTATGCTGACTGATGTACTATGCTGACAAGGTACTATGCTGGCTGTTCCACTATGCTGACTGATGTACTATGCTGACAAGGTACTATGCTGGCTGATCCTCTATGCTGGCTGATCCACTATGCTGACTGATGTACTATGCTGACTGAAGTACTATGCTGACAAGGTACTATGCCGATAAGGTACTATGCTGACTGATGTACTATGCTGACTGATGTACTATGCTGGCTGATGCACTATGCTGACTGATGTACTATGCTGACTGATGCGCTATGCTGACTGAGGTACTATGCTGACTGATACGCTATGCTGACTGATGAACAATGCTGACTGAGGTACTATGCAGGCTGATGAACTATGCTCACTGATGTACTATGCTGACTGATGTACTATGCTGACTGATGAACTATGCTGACTGAGGTACTATGCAGGCTGATGTACTGTGCTGACTGAGGTACTATGCAGGCTGATGTACTATGCTGACTGAGGTACTATGCTGACTGATGAACTATGCTGACTGAGGTACTATGCTGGCTGATGAACTATGCTGACTGAGGTACTATGCTGACTGATACACTATGCTGACTGATGTACTATTCTGACTGAGGTGCTATGCTGACTGAGGTGCTATGCTGACTGATGTACTATGCTGACTGATGTACTATGCTGACTGATGTACTATGCTGGCTGATCCACTATGCTGACTGATGTACTATGCTGACTGATGTACTATGCTGACTGAGGTACTATGCTGACTGCTGTACTATGCTGACTGATGTACTATGCTGACTGAGGTACTATGCTGACTGAGGTACTATGCTGACTGAGGTACTATGCTGACTGATCCACTATGCTGACTGATGTACTATGCTGACTGATGCGCTATGCTGACTGAAAATTATGATGACTGATGCACTATGCTGACTGATCCCCCTGTTACCTGGGACCAGGACATCCCCTGTTACCGGGGACAGGGACCAGGACATCCTCTCGTACCAGAGACTTGGACAGGAACCAGGACATCCCCTGGTACCAGAGACGGGGACCAGGACATCCCCTGGTACCAGGGACCAGGACATCCCCTGTTACCGGGGACAGGGACCAGGACATCCTCTCGTACCAGAGACGAGGACAGGAACCAGGACATCCCCTTGTACCAGAGGCGGGGACAGGGACCAGGACATCCCCTCGTACCAGAGACGAGGACAGGAACCAGGACATCCCCTTGTACCAGAGGCGGGGCCAGGGACCAGGACATCCCCTCGTACCAGAGACAGTGACAGGGACATCCCCTGGTACCAGGGTCAGGTACCAAGACATCCCCTGGTACCAGGGACCAGGACATCCCCTTGTACCAGAGACGGGGACCAGGACATCCCCTGTTACCAGAGACGGGGACAGGGACCAGGACATCCCCTGTTACCAGAGGCGGGGACCAGGACATCCCCTGTTACCAGAGACGGGGACCAGGACATCCCCTGTTACCAGAGACGGGGACCAGGACATCCCCCTGTTACCAGAGACGGGACCAGGACATCCCCTGTTACCAGAGACGGGGACAGGGACCAGGACATCCCCTGTTACCAGAGGCGGGGACCAGGACATCCCCTGTTACCAGAGACGGGGACCAGGACATCCCCTGTTACCAGAGACGGGGACCAGGACATCCCCTGTTACCAGAGACGGGGACCAGGACACCCGGTCCGGCGGGGCCGGCCCCGTCCGGCGGGGCCGGCCCCTGGTACCAGAGACGGGGACCAGGACATCCCCGTCCGGCGGGGCCGGCCCCTGGTACCAGAGACGGGGACCAGGACATCCCCGTCCGGCGGGGCCGGCCCCTGGTACCAGAGACGGGGACCAGGACATCCCCTGTTACCAGAGACGGGGACCAGGACATTCCCTGGTACCAGAGACGGGGACCAGGACATCCCTGTTACCAGAGACGGGGACCAGGACATTCCCTGGTACCAGAGACGGGGACCAGGACATCCCCTGTTACCAGAGACGGGGACCAGGACATCCCCTGTTACCAGAGACGGGACCAGGACATCCCCTGTTACCAGAGACGGGACCAGGACATCCCCTGTTACCAGAGACGGGGACCAGGACATCCCCTGTTACCAGAGACGGGGACCAGGACATCCCCTGTTACCAGAGACGGGACCAGGACATCCTCTCGTTCCAGAGACAGGGACCAGGACATTCCCTGGTACCAGAGACGGGGACCAGGACATCCCCTGTTACCAGAGACGGGACCAGGACATCCCCTGTTACCAGAGACGGGGACCAGGACATCCCCTGTTACCAGAGACGGGACCAGGACATCCTCTCGTTCCAGAGACAGGGACCAGGACATTCCCTGGTACCAGAGACGGGGACCAGGACATCCCCTGTTACCAGAGACGGGACCAGGACATCCTCTCGTTCCAGAGACAGGGACCAGGACATTCCCTGGTACCAGAGACGGGGACCGGGACCAGGACATCCACTCATGAAATATTAATGTGGTCCTGCTGATAATAATGATGCGCATTCTCACACAACAATACTCATCTGCAAGTGTCACATCAGTCGTGGTGGAGCCTGTGATGTGTGTGATGGGTCGGTACAGCTGGGACTCACCCACTCCGACGGAGAGGAGATGCCCCAGAAATGCTAAGTGGGGCATGGGCTTATGATGCCATCTGCGTTCCCCCATTTCCACTATTCACTGGCATCTGAGTGTGTGTGTGTGGTGGGGGGGGGGGGGGGGGGGATGCTTGTGTGTGTGTGTGTGTGTGTGTGTGTGTGTGTGTGTGTGTGTGTGTGTGTGTGTGTGTGTGTGTGTGTGTGTGTGTGTGTGTGTGTGTGTGTGTGTGTTTGCCACGGTGGGCAAGCCGATACATTGTGACAGTAACCTAGTCTCTAGTGATTCAGGAACATGGGTTCTCCTCTCCATGGCGTGCCACCCTCTCCCCCCGTCTCCTCCACTAGCCTTCCCCCTGTCAACCTCTCCCCCTGTCTCCTCCACTAGCCACCCCCTGTCAACCTCTCCCCGTCTCCTCCACTAGCCACCCCCCTGTCAACCTTTCCCCCTGTCTCCTCCACTAGCCTTCCCCCTGTCAACCTCTCCCCCTGTCTCCTCCACTAGCCACCCCCTGTCAACCTCTCCCCCTGTCTCCTCCACTAGCCACCCCCTGTCAACCTCTCCCCGTCTCCTCCACTAGCCACCCCCCTGTCAACCTCTCCACCTGTCTCCTCCACTAGCCACCCCCCTGTCAACCTCTCCCCCTGTCTCCTCCACTAGCCACCCCCCTGTCAACCTCTCTCCCCCTGTCTTCTTCTCTAGCCACCCCCCTGTCAACCTCTCCCCCTGTCTCCTCCACTAGCCACCCCCCTGTCAACCTCTCCCCCTGTCTCCTCCACTAGCCACCCCCTGTCAACCTCTCCCCCCTGTCTCCTCCACTAGCCTTCCCCTGTCAACCTCTCCCCCCTGTCTCCTCCACTAGCCTTCCCCTGTCAACCTCTCCCCCCTGTCTCCTCCACTAGCCACCCCCCTGTCAACCTCTCTCCCCCTGTCTTCTTCTCTAGCCACCCCCCTGTCAACCTCTCCCCCTGTCTCCTCCACTAGCCACCCCCCTGTCAACCTCTCCCCCTGTCTCCTCCACTAGCCACCCCCTGTCAACCTCTCCCCCCTGTCTCCTCCACTAGCCTTCCCCTGTCAACCTCTCCCCCTGTCTCCTCCACTAGCCACCCCCCTGTCAACCTCTCCCCCTGTCTCCTCCACTAGCCACCCCCTGTCAACCTCTCCCCCCTGTCTCCTCCACTAGCCTTCCCCTGTCAACCTCTCCCCCCTGTCTCCTCCACTAGCCTTCCCCTGTCAACCTCTCCCCCCTGTCTCCTCCACTAGCCACCCCCCTGTCAACCTCTCCCCCTGTCTCCTCCACTAGCCACCCCCTGTCAACCTCTCCCCCCTGTCTCCTCCACTAGCCACCCCCCTGTCAACCTCTCCCCCTGTCTCCTCCACTAGCCACCCCCTGTCAACCTCTCCCCCCTGTCTCCTCCACTAGCCTTCCCCTGTCAACCTCTCCCCCTGTCTCCTCCACTAGCCACCCCCCTGTCAACCTCTCCCCCTGTCTCCTCCACTAGCCACCCCTGTCAACCTTTCCCCCTGTGTCTTCCACTAGCCACCCCCCTGTCAACTTCTCTCCCCTCTCTCCTCCACTAGCCTTCCCCCTGTCAACCTCTCCCCCTGTCTCCTCCACTAGCCTTCCCCCTGTCAACCTCTCCCCCGGTCTCCTCCACTAGCCACCCCCCTGTCAACCTCTCCCCCTGTCTCCTCCACTAGCCACCCCCCTGTCAACCTCTCCCCCTGTCTCCTCCACTAGCCTTCCCCTGTCAACCTCTCCCCCTGTCTCCTCCACTAGCCTTCCCCTGTCAACCTCTCCCCCTGTCTCCTCCACTAGCCACCCCCCTGTCAACCTCTCCCCCTGTCTCATCCACTAGCCTTCCCCTGTCAACCTCTCTCCCTGTCTCCTCCACTAGCCACCCCCCTGTCAACTTCTCTCCCCCCTGTCTCCTCCACTAGCCTTCCACATGTCAACTTCTCTCCCCCCTGTCTCCTCCACTAGCCTTCCCCCTGTCAACTTCTCTCCCCCCTGTCTCCTCCACTAGCCTTCCACATGTCAACTTCTCTCCCCCCTGTCTCCTCCACTAGCCTTCCCCTTGTCAACCTCTCTCCACTGTCTCCTCCACTAGCCTTGCAGTACATATAACTACATATAATATGTAGTACATATAACTACATATAATATGTAGTACATATAACTACATATATGTACTACACACATTGCACACATCAACAACTGACACCCACGAAGCATCGTTACCCATCGTGCCACAAAAGCCGCGGCCCTTGCAACGCAAGGGGAACAACCACTTCAGGTCTCAGAGCGAGTGACATCACCGATTGAAACGCTATTAGCGCACACCACCGCTAACTAACTAGCCATTTCACTTCGGTTACACATACACACCTGGTTTTCATTTCCCCAATTAAGCTACTTGTATTTAACCCTCTGTTTCCCATCATGTTTTGTGTGTAATTGTTTCATGTTGCTGTGGTGTCTTTTTACGCGCTTTACTTTTGTTATGTTCCGTGTTTTTGAGCGCATTTGATTTATGTTGTGCTCTCGTTTTGGAACTTTAATAAAGTGCGCCTGTTTACATCACGCTACTCTCCTGCACCTGACTTCGCCTCTTTTACACACGCTGACAGAATTACACACCTTCAATGGATTCAGCAGGAGCAGGTAACCTGGTTAGAGGAGTCGAGGAGCGCATCCAGGAACATTCGGCCATGTTACAACATCTTGGTGCCATGATGGATCGCGTTGTCCAGACCATGGACCGCTGGGAGAGACAGGAAGTCACGGCGCCAGACCACTTCGAGGATTTCACCCGTCTCTTCAGGTCCGTCTTCGACCATCCACCTGAGGGCAGAGCGGCGGGGGAGAGGCTCTTCAATTTGAGACAGGGGACGAGGAGTGCCCAGGACTTCGCTCTGGAGTTCCGGACCTTGGCCGCCGGAGCAGGCTGGAACAACAGGGCCCTCACCGACCACTATTGATGCAGCCTACGAGAGGACATCCGACGTGAGCTGGCCTGCAGGGATGCCACCATTTCCTTCGACCAACTGGTGGATTTGTCCATCCGGTTGGATAACCTGCTGGTCACCCACGGACGTCTGTCGGTTCCATCGTCCAGCACCCCTGCTACGGTGCCCATGGAGTTGCTGCTCATAGGGAGACTGGAGGAGGAGCCATCACGTGCGCCACCTGTGGCCGCAGAGGACACACTGCCGGTTGTTGCCGTGTTGGCTCCTCTGGGAGTCGAGGCAACAGGCAGGGCACTCTGGCGTCACCCCAGGTGAGTTTGCACCACACTCATCCAGAGTCCTCTGTTGATCAACTGTTTGTGCCTGTTTGTTTCCCTGAGTTTTCCCCACATTCCCAGCATAAGGCCCTCGTCGATTCAGGCGCAGCTGGGAATTTTATCTACAGAGCATTAGCCATTAGGTTAGGGATCCCTATTTTTCCTATAGTTAGACCCTTCCCGGTACATGCTCTAGATAGTCGACCATTCCCTGTCCTCGGCTAATCAAGGAGGCCACCATCTCCTTGGCCATGGTTATGCAGGGGAATCATGAGGAGAGAATCAGTCTCTTTCTCATTGACTCTCCTGCGTTTCCTGTGATACTAGGCCTTCCTTGGTTGGCTCTGCATAACCCCACTATTTCCTGGCAACAGAGGGCTCTCACGGGGTGGTTGCGAGAGTGCTCAGGGAGGTGTGTAGGGGTTTCCGTTGGTCCTACATCCCCCCAGAATATGCCGATTTGGCTCTCGCCTTCTGTAAAAAGAAGGCGACTAAATTACCACCTCATCAACAAGGGGAATTTTGCGATAAATTTCCTGGCAGATGCTGCACTTCCCAGGAGTCACGTGTATCCCCTGTCGCAAGCGGAGACGGTGGCTATGGATACATATGTCTCTGAATCCCTACGTCAGGGGTACATTCGGTCCTCTACTTCACCCGCCTCCTCAAGTTTATTTTTTGTGAAGAAGAAGGATGGAGGTTTACGCTTGTGCATTGACTATAGAGGTCTCAATCAAATCACGGTGAAGTACAATTACCCGCTACCTCTTATCGCCACGGCGATTGAGTCAATGCATGGGGCGCGCTTCTTCACGAAACTGGATCTCAGGAGTGCATATAACCTGATGCGTATCCGGGAGGGAGACGAGTGGACGACGGCGTTCAGTACCACCACAGGGCATTATGAGTACCTCGTCATGCCGTACGGGTTGATGAATGCTCCATCAGTTTTCCAATCCTTTGTAGATTTTCAGGGACCTGCACGGGCAGGGTGTAGTGGTGTATATCGATGACATTCTGATTTACTCCGCTACACGCATCGAGCATGTGTCCTTGGTGCACAAGGTACTTGGATGACTGTTGGAGCATGACCTGTACGTCAAGGCTGAGAAATGCCTGTTCTTTCAGCAGGCCGTCTCCTTCCTAGGGTATCGCATATCCACATCAGGGGTGGAGATGGAGAGTGACCGCATTGCAGCTGTGCGTAATTGGCCGACTCCCACCACGGTAAAGGATGTGCAGCGATTTTTAGGGTTTGACAATTACTACCGGAGATTTATCTGGGGTTTTGGCCAGGTTGCTGTGCCCATTACCTCACTGCTGAAGGGGGGTCCTGTAGGGTTGCAGTGGTCGGCTGAGGCGGACAGGGCTTTTGGGCAACTAAGAGCTCTGTTTACTTCGGCTCCAGTGCTGGCCCATCCGGATCCCTCTTTGGCATTCATAGTGGAGGTGGACGCGCCTGAGGCTGGGATAGGAGCCGTGCTCTCACAGCGCTCGGGCACGCCACAGAAACTCCGCCCCTGTGCTTTCTTCTCGAAGAAGCCCAGCGTAGCGTAACTATGATGTGGGGGACCGGGAGTTGTTGGCTGTGGTTAAAGCGTTGAAAGCGTGGAGACATTGGCTTGAGGGGGCTAAACACCCTTTTCTCATCTGGACTGACCGCCACAACCTGGAGTACATCCGGGAAGCGAGGAGACTGAATCCTCATCAGGCAAGGTGGGCCATGTTCTTTACCCGTTTTGTGCTTACCCTATCCTACAGACCAGGTTCCCAGAATAAGAAGGCAGACGCACTGTCCCGGCTGTATGACACAGAGGAGCGGCCCATGGATCAGACTCCCATACTCCCGGCCTCCTGCCTGATAGCGCCGGTCGTGTGAGTTCTGGATGGGCGTGTGTACGTTCTGTCTGCTGTCCGTGACCAGTTGATCTCTTGGGCCCACACGTCTCCCTCCTCTGGTCATCCGGGGATTGGTCGGACGGTGTGCTGTCTGACTGGGAAGTACTGGTGGCCCACTTTGGCTAAGGACGTGAGGGTTTATGTCTCCTCCTGCTTGGTGTGTGCCCAGTGTGGGCAGGTGTCTCGGAGCCTTAGAGGTAAGTTACATCCCTTACCCGTTCCACAACAACCTTGGTCACATCTGTCAGTGGATTTCCTAACGGATCTTCCTCCCTCATAGGGAAATAACACAACCCTGGTCGTTGTGGATCGTTTTTCTAAGTCCTGTCGTCTCCTCTCTCTGCCTGGTCTCCCTACGGCCCTACAGACTGCGGAGGCCCTGTTTACATACGTCTTCCGGCACTACGGATTGGGGTCCCCAGTTCACATCGAGAGTTTGGAAGGCGTTCATGGAACGTCTGGGGGTCTCGATTAGCCTTACCTCAGGTTTTCACCCCGAGAGTAACGGGCAGGTAGAGAGAGTCAACCAGGATGTGGGCAGGTTTCTGCGGTCCTATTGCCAGGACCGGCCGGGGGAGTGGGCACAGAACTAACCTCTCCCCCTTTCAGTGCGTATTGGGGTACCAGCCGGTTCTGGCACCATGGCATCAGGGTCAGACCGAGACTCCTGCTGTGGACGACTGGTTTAGGCGCGCGGAGGAGACATGGGACGTGTCCATCTCCAGCGAGCCGCGCTTCACCAGAAAGCCAGCGCGGACTGTCACCGCAGTGAGACCCCGGTGTTCGCACCGGGGGACCGTGTCTGGCTCTCGACCTGTAACCTGCCCCTCCGCCTGCCCTGCCGGAAGCTGAGTCCGTGGTGTGGGGCCATTTAAAGTCCTGAGGAGGGTGAACGAGGTATGTTATAGATTACAGCTTCCCTCTGATTATCGTATTAAACCCTCGTTCCATGTGTCTCTCCTCAGGCCGGTGGTGGCTGGTCCGCTCCAGGAATCTGAGGTGCGGGAGGTCCCTCCGCCCCCTTTGGACATCGAGGGGGCCCCGGCGTACATCGTTCGTTCCATCCTGGATTCGAGGCGTCGGGTGGGGGGCCTTCAGTACCTCGTAAAGTGGGAGGGGTACGGGCCGGAGGAGAGGTGCTGGGTTCCGGTTGCAGATGTTTTGGATCCTGAACTGTTGTGGGAGTTTCACCGTCGCCGGCCGGATCGCCCTGCGCCTCGTCCTCCGGGTTGTCCTCGAGGCCGGTGTCGGCGCGCCGCTGGAGCCGTGCGTCAAGGGGGGGTACTGTCATGACTTCCGCCGAAGTCGGCTCCTCTTTTTACACGCTTTACTTTTGTTATGTACCGTGTTTGTGAGCGCATTTGATTTATGTTGTGCTCTCGTTTTGGAACTTTAATAAAGTGCCCCTGTTTACATCACGCTACTCTCCTGCACCAGACTTTGCCTCTTTTACACACTCTGACAAGTATACATATAACTACATACAATATGTAGTACATATAACAACATATAATATGTATTTACTTATAACTATGTATAATATGTATTTACGTATAACAACATAAAGTGCCTTCGTTTTCAGACCCATTTACTTTTTCCACAGTTTGTTACGTTACAGCCTTATACTAAAATGGATTCAATTTTTTACGAATCCTCAAGAATCTACACACAATTTGAAAACATTTCTACAAACCTGTTTTCGCTTTGTCATTATGGGGTCTGAATGAATTGTATTAAAAATAAAAACAGAAATAACTTATTTACATAAGTATTCAGACCGTTTGCTATGAGACTCGATGTTGAACTCAGGTGCATCCTGTTTATATTGATCATCCTTGAGATGTTTCTACAACTTGATTGGAGTCCACCTGTGGTAAATTCAATTGATTGGACATGATTTGGGAAGGCACACACCTGTCTATATAAGGTCCCACAGTTGACAGTACTTGTCTGTGCTGTTGTCTGTGCCCAATAATGTTTGTACCATGTTTTGTGCTGCTACCATGTTGTGCTGCTGCCATGTTGTGTTGCTACTGGATGTCGACCGATTATGATTTTCAATGCCCATACCGATTATTGGAGAACCAAAGATAGCCGATACCGATTAATCGGCAGTTTAAAAAATATATATATGTATATAAAAAAAAAATATATATATATATATATATATATATATATATATATATATGTTTGTAATAATGACAATTACAACAATACTGAATGAACACTTTTATTTTAACTTAATATAATACATAAATAAAAATCTATTTAGTCTCAAATAAATAATGAAACGTACAATTTGGTTTAAATAATGCAAAAACACAGTTTTGGAGAAGAAAGTAAAAGTGCAATATGTGCCATGTAAAAAAGCTAACGTTTAAGTTCCTTGCTCAGAACATGAGAACATATGAAAGCTGGTGGTTCCTTTTAACATGAGTCTTCAATATTCTCAGTTAAGAAGTTTTAGGTTGTAGTTATTATAGGAATTATAGGACTATTTCTCTCCATACGATTTGTATTTCATATACCTTTGACTATTGGATGTTCTTATAGGCACTTTAGTATTGCCAATGTAACAGTATAGCTTCCGTCCCTCTCCTTGCTCCTACCTGGGCACGAACCAGGAACACATCGACAACAGCCACCCTTGAAGCAGCGTTACCCATACTGAGCAAGGGGAACAACCACTCCCAAGTCTCAGAGCGAGTGACATTTGAAACGCTATTAGCGCGCACCCGCTAACTAGCTAGCCATTTCAAATCGGTTACACCAGACTAATCTTCAGAGTTGATAGGCTTGAAGTCATAAACAGCGCAATGCTTGAAGCACAGCGAAGAGCTGCTGGCAAAACGCACGAAAGTGCTGTTTGAATGAATGCTTACGAGCCTGCTGCTGCCTACCACCTCTCAGTCAGACTGCTCTATCAAATCATAGACTTAATTATAATATAATAAATACACAGAAATACGAGCCTTAGGTCATTAATATGGTCGAATCCGGAAACTATCATCTTGAAAACAAAACGTTTTTCCTTTCAGTGAAATACGGAACCGTTCCGTATTTTATCTAACGTGTGGCATCCCTAAGTCTAAATATTTCTGTTACATTGTTACATACAATATCATGTCATAATTACGTAAAATTCTGGCAAATTAGTTCGCAACGAGCCAGGCGGACCAAACTGTTGCATATACCCTGACTCTGCGTGCAATGAACGCAAGAGAAGTGACACAATTTCACCTGGTTAATATTGCCTGATAACCTGGATTTCTTTTAGCTAAATATGCAGGTTTAAAAATATATACTTCTGTGTATTGATTTTAAGAAAGGCATTGATGTTTATGGTTAGGTACAGTCATGCAACGATTGTGCTTTTGTTGCAGATGCGCTTTTGTTAAATCATCCCCCGTTTGGCGAAGTCGGCTGTCTTTTGTTAGGAAGAAATAGTCTTCACAGTTCGCAACGAGCCAGGCGGCCCAAACTGCTGCATATACCCTGACTCTGTTGCAAGAGAAGTGACACATTTTCCCTAGTTAAAAGAAATTCATGTAAGCAGGCAATATTAACTAAATATGCAGGTTTAAAAATATATACTTGTGTATTGATTTTAAGAAAGGCATTGATGTTTATGGTTAGGTACACATTGGAGCAACGTGTACCTAAGCGATTATATGCAACGCAGGACAGGCTAGATAAACTAGTAATATCATCAACCATGTGTAGTTAACTAGTGATTTATGATTGAGTGATTGTTTTTTATAAGATAAGTTTAATGCTAGCTAGCAACTTACCTTGGCTTCTTACTGCATTCACGTAACTTGCAGGCTCCTCGTGGAGTGCAATGTAAAGCTGGTGGTTTAAGCGTTGGACTAGTTAACCGTAAGGTTGCAAGATTGAATCCCCGAGCTGACAAGGTAAAAATCTGTCGTTCTGCCCCTGAACAAGGCAGTTAACCCACCGTTCCTAGGCCGTCATTGAAAAAAAGAATGTGTTCTTAACTGACTTGCATAGTTAGATAAAGGTGTAAAAAAAAAAAAAAAAAATTAGGCCAGATCGGCGTCCAAAAATACCAATTTCCGATTGTTATGAAAACTTGAAATATGCCCTAATTAATCGGTCGACCTCTACTCTCCAGAGATGTACGATCAGGTTCATGTCCAGGCTCTGGCCACTCAAGGACATTCAGAGACTTGTCCCGAAGCCATTCCTGAATCTTGTTTCTCATGGTCTGAGAGTCCTTTAGGTGCCTTTTTATTTCACCTTTATTTAACTAGGCAAGTCAGTTAAGAACAAAATTCTTATTTACATTGACGGCCTGCCCCGGCCAAATCCTCCCCTAACCCGGATGACACTGGGCCAATTGTGCGTCGCACTGTGGGACTCCCGATCACTGCCGTTTGTGATACAGCCCGGGCCCAGGGTCTGTAGTGACGCCTCTAGCATTGCGATGCAGTGCCATAGACCGCTGTGCCACTCGGTAACCCCTAAATTGATGAGGGGGAAAAAACTATTTAATACATTTTAGAATAAGACTGTAACCTAACAAAATGTGGAAAAAGTCAAGGGGTATGAAAACTTTTCGAAGGCACTGTATAATATGTAGTAGTGTTGTATGTACTAGTAATATGTAGTAGTGTTGTATGTACTAGTAATATGTAGTAGTGTTGTATGTACTAGTAATATGTAGTAGTGTCGTATGTACTAGTAATATGTAGTAGTGTCGTATGTACTAGTAGTATGTAGTAGTATTGTACAGTGAGGGAAAAAAATTATTTGATCCCCTGCTGATTTTGTACGTTTGCCCAATGACAAAGAAATGATCAGTCTATAATTTTAATGGTAGGTTTATTTGAACAGTGACAGACAGAATAACAACAAAAAAATCCAGAAAAACACATGTCAAAAATGTTATAAATTGATTTGCATTTTAAGGGGGGAAATAAGTACTTGACCATCTCTCAATCAGAAAGATTTCTGGCTCCCAGGTGTCTTTTATACAGGTAACGAGCCGAGATTAGAGGCACACTCTTAAAGGGAGTGCTCCTAATCTCAGTTTGTTACCTGTATAAAAGACACCTGTCCACAGAAGCAATCAATCAATCAGATTCCAAACTCTCCACCATGGTCAAGACCAAAGAGCTCTCCAAGGATGTCAGGGACAAGATTGTAGACCTACACAAGGCTGGAATTGGCTACAAGACCATCGCCAAGCAGCTTGGTGAGAAGGTGACAACAGTTGGTGCGATTATCGTGAAGGACTGAAATCCTGCAGCGCCCACAAGGTCCTCCTGCTCAAGAAAGCACATGTACATGCCCGTCTGAAGTTTGCCAATGAACATCTGAATGATTCAGAGGACAACTGGGTGAAAGTGTTGTGGTCAGATGAGACCAAAATGGAGCTCTTTGGCATCAACTCAACTCACCGTGTTTGGAGGAGGAGGAGGAATGCTGCCTATGACCCCAAGAACACCATCCCCACCGTCAAACATGGAGGTGGAAACATTATGCTTTGGGGGTGTTTTTCTGATAAGGGGATAGGACAACTTCACCGCATCAAAGGGACGATGGACAGGGCCATGTACCGTCAAATCTTGGGTGAGAACCTCCTTCCCTCAGCCAGGGCTTTGAAAATGGGTCGTGGATGGGTATTCCAGCATGACAATGACCCAAAACGCACAGCCAAGGCAACAAAGGAGTGGCTCAAGAAGAAGCACATTAAAGTCCTGGAGTGACCTAGCCAGTCTCCAGACCTTAATCCCATAGAAAATCAGTGGAGGGAGCTGGAGGTTCGAGTTGCCAAACGTCAGCCTCGAAACCTTAATGACTTGGAGAAGATCTGCAAAGAGGAGTCGGACAAAATCCCTCCTGAGATGTGTGCAAACCTGGTGGCCAACTACAAGAAACGTCTGACCTCTGTGATTGCCAACAAGGGTTTTGCCACCAAGTACTAAGTCATGTTTTGCAGAGGGGTCAAATACTTATTTCCCTCCATTAAAATGCAAATCATTTTATAACATTTTTGACATGCGTGTTTTTCTGGATTTTATTGTTGTTATTCTGTCTCTCACTGTTCAAATAAACCTACCATTAAAATTATAGACTGATCATTTCTTTGTCGGTGGGCAAACTTACAAAATCAGCAGGGGATCAAATACTTTTTTCCCTCACTGTATGTACTAGTAATATGTAGTAGTGTTGTATGTACGTAGTGTTGTATGTACGTAGTGTTGTATGTACTAGTAATATGTAGTAGTGTTGTATGTACGTAGTGTTGTATGTACTAGTAATATGTAGTAGTGTTGTATGTACGTAGTGTTGTATGTACTAGTAATATGTAGTAGTGTTGTATGTACGTAGTGTTGTATGTACGTAGTGTTGTATGTACTAGTAATATGTAGTAGTGTTGTATGTACGTAGTGTTGTATGTACTAGTAATATGTAGTAGTGTTGTATGTACGTAGTGTTGTATGTACTAGTAATATGTAGTAGTGTTGTATGTACGTAGTGTTGTACGTACTAGTAATATGTAGTGTTATAACCAGATAATGAACATGAGTAGTATCATTGCTGACTGTGCTTTGCATTAGTGAGAGGAGCTTTAACACTCATGAGACAGCCTTTTTGTACAGCTTCTATTTTCTTGATTAAAAATGCAAACAGCATGCAAGTATAAATTCTGCTTCACAGACACCACCATATGTTCATCACAGCCACGTGCCAAACTAACATTGGATAGAGTTACTAAAAGCATTTTTTTTGTGCCAGCCATTCGATTTCATCTCTCCTTCATTAACACATTAACTATTTTTTTTCTCTTGTCTTTCTCTCTTCACAGTCACTGAAAGAAAGGGCCACGCTCTCTCCGTTCTGAAAGAATCCAACTTGGACGGATATGACGGGTAGGGTTGCTTGCCACACAATCTGTTAGATGGTCTGTATAAATCCTCTCCAAAAAGTGATATCAGACAGAAAGAAAATGAACCAATACACTGATGTGTGCCAGTGCTCCCAGTACGAGAATGCAGCCGCAGCAGACTGAATTCATTCTTTAATTCAGGGGTTAGCTAGGTAAACATAAACACCACTTTGATATGGGCTTGTGTAATCAACATTGCGATATTCTAATTAATTAGAGATTTTGTAGTGGACTGTGATGGAGGGGAGAGGGAGAGAGAGAGATGCCGTGACACCAAGTCAACCCAGCCGAGGTGTGTGTCCTCTCCGGTGGGCACGGCAGGTGGCACTTTAATTACTTGTTCTGGAAAAAGTGATGAAGTACCTTCCGTCCAGCCAACTGCTGGTGTGCATGTACGTTTTACACCACAGCTCCCATGTGTCTGCATTACAGTCACAATTACATTCTCTGAGGCAGCTCCGGCCTCCTGTTAAACCAGGGATGCTGCATAGGTGTCGCTCAGCGGATCAGCACAGGCTAGTCTACACCACGACCCCACCCTTAGGATGGATGGGGAAGAGAGGGGTAGGGGGAGAGAGGGGTAGGGATAGAGGAGAGAGGGGTAGGGGAAAGAGGGGTAGGGGGAGAGGAGAGATGAAGGGGTAGGGGAGAGAGGGGTAGGGGGAGAGGAGAGATAAAAGGGGAGAGGAGAGATGAAGGGGTAGGGGAGAGAGGGGTAGGGGGAGAGGAGAGATGAAGGGGTAGGGGAGAGAGGGTTAGGGGGAGTGGAGAGATGAAGGGGTAGGGGAGAGAGGGTTAGGGGGAGAGGAGAGATAAAGGGGTAGGAGAGAGAGGGGTAGAGGAGAGGAGAGATGGGGTACGGAAGAGAGGGAGAGAGGTGTAGGAGGAGAGGAGAGATGAAGGGGTAGGGGAGAGAGGGGTAAGGGGAGAGGAGAGACACGGAGAGAGGGGTAGGGGAGAAGGGGGTAGGGGAGAGAGGGCTAGAGACGGGTAGAGATGGGTAGAGATGGGGAGAGCAGGGTAGAGACGGGAGTGACGGGGCGAGATGGGGAGAGACAGGGAGAGACAGGAGTGACGGGAGTGACGGGGAGAGGGGGAGAGATGGTGAATTTCATGGAGAGAGGGGGAATGACAAGGAGAGAAGGGGAATGACGTGGAGAGGATGTAGGGGAGGGAGGTAGGCAGGGGAGGGAGGTAGGCAGGGGAGGGAGGGAGGTAGGCAGCCAGGGGAGGGAGGGAGGGAGGCATCCAGGCAGGCGAGGGAGGCAGGCAGGCAGGGGAGGAAGGAAGGAAAGGAGGAAGGGGAAGGAGGTAGGGTGGGAGGTATGCAGGAGAGGGAGGCAGGGGAGGGAGGGAGGCAGGGGAGGGAGAGGGGAAGGAGGGATGTAGGTAGGCAGGGGAGGGAGAGGGGAATGAGGGAGGTAGGTAGACAGGGGAAGGAGGTAGGCAGGGGAGGGAGGGGGGGGGGAGGGATGGAGGGAGGGATGTCTGGCTCATGCTCTGCTAGGCAGGTCTGATATGAGGGACAGATGGAGCAGGTGAGAATGATGACTGGTGGAAAAGCTGAGCTCAGGATCCTGCTGTCTGTCCTTCTTTCACAACCTCATTACTGTGGCCCACATATAATAGACAACCAATATCTCAGCAGACATTATAAGAAAACATCTATACCTCAGTAGGCATTATATGGAAAACGGTATACTGTTTAATGTTTGGCTGTTCATGTGGATTTATGGTCGATATTCAGACATACACTACTGTTCAAAAGTTTGGGGTCACTTAGAAATGTCCTTGTTTTTGAAAGAAAAGCAACTTTTTTGTCCATTAAAATAACATCAAATTGATCAGAAATACAGTGTAGACATTGTTAATGTTGTAAATGACTATTGTAGCTGGAAACTGCAGATTTTTTTGAATGGAATATCTACATACAGTTGAAGTCGGAAGTTTACATACACCTTAGCCAAATACATTTACACTCAGTTTTTCACAATTCCTGACATTTAATTCTGGTAAAAATTCCCTGTCTTAGGTCAGTTAGGATCACCACTTTATTTTAAGAATGTGAAATGTCAGAGTAATGGTAGAGAGAATGATTTATTTCAGCTTTTATTTCTTTCATCACATTCCCAGGAGGACAGAAGTTTACATACACTCAATTAATATTTGGTAGCATTGCCTTTAAATTGTTGAACTTGGGTCAAACGTTTCGGGTAGACTTCCACAAGCTTCCCATAATAAGTTGGGTGAATTTTGGCCCATTCCTCCTGACAGAGCTGGTGCAACTGAGTCAGGTTTGTAGGCCTCCTTGCTCACACATGCTTTTTCAGTTCTGCCCACAAATTTTCAATAGGGTTGAGGTGAGGGCTTTGTGATGGCCACTCCAATACCTTGACTTTGTTGTCCTTAAGCCATTTTGCCACAACTTTGGAAGTATGCTTGGGGTCATTGTCCATTTGGAAGACCAATTTGCGACCAAGCTTTAACTTCCTGACTGATGTCTTGTGATGTTGCTTCAATATATCCACATCATTTTCCACCCTCATGATGCCATCTATTTTGTGAAGTGCACCAGTCCCTCCTGCAGCAAAGCACCCCCACAACATGATGCTGCCACCCCCGTGCTTCACGGTTGGGATGGTGTTCCTCTGCTTGCAAGCATTTTTCCTCCAAACATAACGATGGTCATTATGGCCAAACAGTTCTATTTTTGTTTCAACAGACCAGAGGACATTTCTCCAAAAAGTACGATCTTTGTCCCCATGTGCAGTTGCAAACCGTAGTCTGGCTATTTATGGCGGTTTTGGAGCAGTGACTTCTTCCGTGCTGAGCGGCCTTTCAGGTTATGTCGATATAGGACTCGTTTTACTGTGGATATAGATACTTTTGTACCTGTTTCAACCAGCATCTTCACAAGGTCCTTTGCTGTTTTTCTGGGATTGATTTGCACTTTTCGCACCAAAGTACATTCATCTCTAGAAGACAGAACGCGTCTCTTTCCTGAGCGGTATGACGGCTGCGTGGTCCCATGGTGTTTATACTTGCGTACTATTGTTTGTACAGGTGAACGTGGTACCTTCAGGCGTTTGGAAATTGCTCCCAAGAATGTACCAGATTTGTGGAGGTCTGCAATTTTTTTTCTGAAGATCTGATTTCCCCCTAGCTGATTATTGTATGCTGCCGGCTCTGATCGTAGTGTAATGATAAAGGCAGGGAGAGTGAGCTCGTCTGTGGTGGTCGGCGAACCCTCAACCTTCTGGCCCGTAGCCCTGCGTGGCATCGACGAGTTATTGTTGTTTGTGGTCGTAAACATTATTTTGAGTTCATTCTATGAGGGGGGAGGGTAATGTAAAGGGAGGGTAATGTAAAAATATTTGTAACTTTTGGGACGGGGATGCTTTTTTTTATGACGCCTTGAGTTGGACCAGCCCTCCCCCCAGTAAATTTAGATATTTCCCTTATCAAAATATATTTTTTTTCTATTTGCATGGTGAAATCATTGGGTAAGTCCGTGAAGATTCAAGATAAGCTACTTAACCCAATATAGCCTTGTTTGGTTGTTTGTAAAACAGGATAATCTTTAAGCAGGGAAGCTGTGGTAATATAATACAAGTGTCATGTAACGTCAGATTTATTTGCAATATCACTCAAACTAGTCAGAGACAGGCCTCATAACATGCACTTCATGTCACAACCTGGTTGTACAGGATTCACACAAGGCATATTTCACACCATATTTGTAAGTTATTGGTTGTCTGTTTCAACGGAGTTGGCTTTTCAACAAGGTTTTGTTAGAGCTCTGTTCTACTTTGGTTAGAGAGGAATTGTGCCTAGCTATATAGGAAGCTATCACAGACTGTGTGCAAGACATATCAAAGAGGTGAAGGCAATTTCCCAAAGAGGACTAGGTGTTATAGAGTCATCCACTTTAGGAGAAGCTTTCTGTGTGGTAGAAATATTCCCTATAGAGGATGAGGTGTTATATATACAGGGTCCTTCACAGTGGTCTTGTCAACACCATGTTAAATTAATCACAGATTTCTTCATTAATAGACAATAAGTCATTCATTATTTCCTCTATAATATACAGGAGCTGTTCTCTGCATTTAATGAAACTAGTCTATTTTAACCTGTTCCACTAATTCATACCGTGTCGGACAGTGTGACATCCCCAGTCCCTGTTACATGGGTTATGACCCAAATGGTACACTATTCCCGGTATAGTGCACTACTTTTGACCATGGCCCATATGGCTCTGGTCAAAAGTAGTGCACTATAAACGGAATTGGGTGCCATTTTGAGATGCAACCATGGAATCATAGAGTGTGTAACACAATAGGAATGTCAAAGACGTGGTGGCGCTATCGTAGGCTGCTGCTACATGTGCAATTATTTCCAGATCACATATTAATGTTAATTATCAGCACCTCAAATTAAAACCTTGTATTTATCCACAAATCTTTACTCCGGTATACAACTTTTATTAGTGCCTTTCTGACTGGGGGTGACAGACAGGATGAGGAGTGTTTACTGGGGAGCCTGTGTTCTTTAATAGAGGGATGTGTTGCCAGTGTATAACCAGATAGTGGCAGAACATAAAGGAGAATAATGTGACATTATAAAGCATTGGAACCTGACTATATAATCTGTATACAACCTAATCTGACTTTGTCATACACTGTGAAGTGGGCCTCATCAGCTCAGCATACAGTATGAAAGCCCAATTTCTGTCTCGTGTTTGTTTTTTCAGTGAGTAAAACATAGAAATCTTGAATCTAACAATCTATCCAAGGAAAGCTAGAATTTTACAAAATGTTGCTACATTTTATTACTTAGCACTGCTTAGTAAATTACAGCTCAATAGCAAAACCTTACTAACAGGCATATAATCCAACGGGAGGGGCCAATAAAATAACATTTTACACAGTATAATCACCCTTTAATTACAACTAGCCGTGGATTGGAGGCTAAACTAATCTTTTTAGAAACAGTAATATAAGGTATTGTTCAAAAGCATTTCTGAAATGAACTATAATAAGCTTTCCTCCTCAGTCAGTGTTCATGTATTAGTCATGTGCTTATAGGAGCTTAGTAGGCTCAGGCTCAGACAATTTTAATGAATTATTTTGCAGCAGGCAGATGACAGATTGCAACCAATTCCTTAAAAAGAAAAAAACATTAAATTTGCCTATTTCAATGCTGCATCCATAACATATTCTGACTGTTTAATACATTTAATGAGAATTATCCTTTCAAATAATCAACATAGATTTGACTAAAATACTAGATAGTTCTAGGTCAACCAGCATCGTAATAATAAAATAAAATTGTATTGGTCACATGCACCAATTACAACAGGTATATACATTACAGTGAAATCCTTACTTACGATCCCGTTCCTAGCAATGCAGAGGTAAAAAGTAAGAAACATATTTGTTAAATAAAAAAGGACATAGTAACGCAATAAAAACAATAGCGAGGCTATATACAGAGTACCAGTACCGGGTCAATGTGCAGTGGTACGAGATACGGTAGTTGAGGTAATAGAGTATGTACATGTGGGTAGAGGTAAAAGTGACTAGGCAATCAGGATATATAATAAACAGAGTAGCATCAGCGTATGTGAAAGTGTGTCTGTGTGAGTGTGTGGTGTCAATATGCTGGTGTGTGTGTTGTGTGAGTATATGTAGTGTGTGTTTTGGAGTTTCAGTGTACTATGTGTGAGTGCATGGATAGAGTCAGTGCAAAAAAATGGCGCTAAATAAATAATAAAGGGAGGCAATGTAAATAGTCCTGGTAGCCATTTGGTTAACTGTTCAGCAGTCTTATGACTTGGGGGTAGAAGCTATTCAGGAGCCTTTTGGTCCCAGGTTTGGTGCTCTGGTACCGCTTGCTGTGCAGTAGCAGAAAGAACAATCAATGACTTGGGTGGCTGTCTTTTTTTGGGCCTTCCTCTGACACCGCTTGGTATAGAGGTCCTGGATTGCAGGGGGTTCGGCCCCACTGATGTTCTCGGCTGTACGCACTACCCTCTAGTGCCTTGCGGTCGGATGCCGAGTAGTTGCCATACCAAGCGGTGATGCTGCAAGTCAAGATGCTCTCAATGGTGCAGCTGTTTAACCTTTTGAGGATCTCAGGGCCCTTGGCAAAACTGTTCAGCATCCTAAAAGGGAAGAGGTGTTGTTGTGCCCTCTTCACGACTGCGTTGGTGTTTTTGGACCATGATAGGTCCTTAGCGATGTGCACACCAAGGAACTTGAAGCTCTTGACCTGCTTCACTACAGCCCTGTCGATGTGAATGGGGGCATGTTCTGTCCTCTGTTTCCTGTAGTCCACGATAAGATCCTTTGTCTTGTCCACGTTGAGGGAGAGGTTCTTGTCCTGGCACCACACTGCCAGGTCTCTGACCTCCTCCCTATAGGCTGTCTCATCGTTGTCTGTGATCAGGCCTACCACTGTTGTGTCATCAGCAAACTTAATGATGGTGTTGGAGTCGTGCTTGGCCATGCAGTCGTGGTTGAACAGGGAGTACAGGAGGGGACTGAGCACGCAACCATGAGGGTCCCTGTGTTGAGGGTCAGCGTGGCAGATGTGTTGTTGCCTACCCTTAGCCCGTGGGGGCGGCCTGTCAGGAGGTCCAGGATCCAGTTGCAGAGGGAGGTGTTCAGTCCCAGGGTCCTTAGCTTAGTGATGAGCTTTGTGGGCACTATGGTGTTGAACGCTGAGCTGTTGCCAATGAACACCAATCTCACATAGGTGTTCCTTTTGTCCAGGTGGGAAAGGGTAGTGTGGAGTGCAATAGAGATTGCGTCATCTGTGGATCTATTTGGGCGGTAAGCAAATTGGAGTGGGTCCAGGGTTTTTGGGATGATGGTGTTGATGTGAACCATGACCAGCCTTTCAAAGCATTTCATGGCTACAAATGTGAGTGCTACGTGGCGGTAGTCATTTAGACAGGTTGCCTTGGTGTTCTTGGGCTAAGGGACTATGGTGATTTGCTTGAAACATGTGGGTATTACAGACTCGGTCAGGGAGAGTTTAAAAATGTCAGTGAAGACACTTGCCAGCTGGTCAGTATGCGTCCTGGTAATCCGTCTGTCCTTGTGGCCTTGTGAATGTTAACCTGTTTAAATGTCTTACTCACATTGGCTACGGAGAGCGTGATCATACAGTCGTCCGGAACAGCTAGTGCTCTCATGCATGGTTCAGTGTTGCTTGCCTCGAAGCGAGTATAGAAGGCATTTAGCTCATCTGCTAGGCTCGTGTCACTGGGCAACTCTCAGCCGAGTTTCCCTTTGTAATCTATGATAGTTAGCAAGCCCTGCCACATCCGACGGGCATCAGAACCGGTGTAGTGGGATCCATATTGACACTTTGCATGTTTGATGGTTTGTTGGAGGGCGTAGCAGGATTTCTTATAAGCCTATGGATTAGTGTCCCACTCATTGACTCTAAACTTTAGCTCAGTGCGGATGTTGCCTGTAACACATGGCTTCTGGTTGGGATATGTACGTACGGTCACTGTGGGGACGACGTCGTCGGTGCATTTATTAATGAAGCCGGTGACTGATGTGGTAAACTCCTCAATGTTATTGGATGAATCCCTGAACATATTCCAGTTTCTGCTAGCGAAACAGTCCATTAGCTTAGCATCCGCTTCATCTGACCATTTACGTATTGAGTGCGTCACTGGTACTTCCTGTTTGAGTTTTTGCTTGTAAGCAGGAATCAGTAAGATAGAGTTATGGCCAGATTTGCCAAATGGAGGGTGAGGGAGAGCTTTGTATGCATCACTGTGTGTAAAGTAAAGGTGATCTAGAATTTTTTTCCCCTCTAGTTGCATTGGTGACATGCTGGTAGAAATGAGGTAAAAACAGATTTCAGTTTTCCTCCATTAAAGTCACTGGCCACTAGGAGTGCCGCCTCTGGATGAGCATTTTCTTGTTTGCTTATGGCCCTATACATCTCGTTGATTGCAGTCTTACTGCCAGCATCGATTTGTGGTGGTAAATAATGGTGGCCATCTTGAAGCATGTGGGGACAGCAGGCTGGGATAGGGATTGGTTGAATATGTCCGTAAACACTCCAGCCAGCTCTATTAGAGGTTCATTTATTGTTTACGCTAATTATTTAAGGGTCACTTTATTTTATTTGTAAACTAAAATGCTTAATTGCATTTCAAATCATGAATGACTGGTATGCTGTGTGATGACATGAACTGGTGAATGATTGGTTGATACAGTAGCCTATATATTGAAATATGCCTAAGTTACGGTATTAAGACTAAACAGGATGCGCTCCTAGGCCTACAGCTCGATGGTGGTTATACAAGGCTGCTATACTAAGCCTACTAATGATAATGACATTACCTATTATTATAATGATATCATAATAATAATATTAATAATGACAATAAGAAGGAGATCAAGAAAAAGGAGGGTTATTATTATTATGAAGCATTTTTTTGTTGTTGACAATTTGGAACAACGTTAAATGAATTATAAATAATACCAGAGAGGCTGTTCTAACATAGCAAAGATTAAAAACAGCCGGATTTGTGAAATTGTTCTTCCGACATGTGGTTGAGTGAGGCTTGGTGCTCAAGAAAACAGTAGTCTATTAAACAAACACTCAAACAGGCAACAGAAGCAGAATCTGTCTTTTTTTCTGTAGATATATATGGATGATTTATAAATCCAGGCACATTCAACAGTTAGGCTATTGATTTTAGACCTAATTAAGTTAGGGTTTCTTAGACAATAAGGCAAGGGGTGTTTTCTCGTCTCCTCATTCAGCTGCTGCCTCCTCCACATTGTTCTCAACACCAATGTGCTGGTTAACGTTGCTATTATGCACATAGCAACATGGTCTAGGAAAAGGCGGCAATTCAACAGCGTACTGATGTGTTTCAGAACCGTGGACAGCGACCGCTATCCAATGCGGGAGAAAGGGCATTTGTTATAAAGTAATATTATTTTTATTAGTGTAGCACAGTTGTTCTTACATAATATAACCATATACAATTTCAGTAGCACGTGTCTTAGAGTGATGGACGGTGCCACCCCCATGGCCTCCACAATGGCTCAGTCCACTCAGATAGCCGCGAATCAGACCAATGTCTTGTACACCATGAAAATATATATATATATTTGTTAGCTACTGCTTGACTAAAGAAGTCTCCAAAGCAGCTCCATTCTCATTCAGTAATTATGATGAGTGTAGACAGTAGGGGTGTGCGCATGTGTGCGTGCGTGCATCTGTATGTCTGTGCACATTTGTGTGTGTGTGTGTGCGTGTGTGTGTGGGTTCTTGCGTGTGTATGTGTCTGTCTGGCCATGACCTGTGTTTCACACGCCTTTGTTTAGTCAGGTGATTAATATGACTGATTTATCATGCTATGTCAGTATGTCATGTTTACCTAGTGATCAGTGATCAGCTATATAGGCTGAGGGGAGCAAGTCCTTACTCATGCATTTACCCTGAGCTGTTTCAAGGTATTGGCAGTGTGTGTGTGTTGCTGTGTGGGTGTGTAACCCTGTACTTTGTCCTCTCCTCTGTCGGTGAAGACTGCTCAGTGCACACTAAAAACGAATGGTTCTATATAGTTCCAAATTAGTTTTTTGGGGCTTGTAACCATAGCATAACCCTTTTATGCGCTATATGGAACCTTTTTTGAAGGTTCTTTAAATAACCATGCTCATAAGGTTCTAAATGGAACTTTTATGGTGCTGTAGAGAATCCTTCCTAAGGTTCAATAAAGAACATAAAAAAAGTTATATCTAGTACCATCAAAAAGGTTCCGCTGTGGTTACAACCCATTTTGGGGCTATATAAACACAGCAAAAAAAGAAACTGCCCTTTTTCAGGACCCTGCCTTTCAAAGATAATTCGTAAAAATCCAAATAACTTCACAGAGCTTCATTGTAAAGGGTTTAAACACTATTTCCCATGCTTGTTCAATGAACCATAAACAATGAATGAACATGCACCTGTGGAACGGTTGTTAAGACACTAACAGCTTACAGATGGTAGGCAAATAAGGTCACAGTTATGAAAACGTAGGACACTAAAGAGGCCTTTCTACTGACTCTGAAAAACACCAAAAGAAAGATGCCAAGGGTCCCTGCTCATCTGCGTGAACGTGCCTTAGGCATGCTGCAAGGAGGCATGAGTACTGAAGATGTGGCCAGGGCAATAAATTGCAATGTCCGTACTGTGAGATGCCTAAGACAGCGCTACTGGGAGACAGGACGGACAGCTGATCGTCCTCGTAGTGGCAGACCACGTGTAACAACACCTGCACAGGATCGGTACATCTGAACATCCCACCTGCAGGACAGGTACAGGATGGCAACAACAACTCTCGAGTTACACCAGGAACGCACAATCCCTCCATCAGTGCTCAGACTGTCCGTAATAGGCTGAGAGAGGCTGGACTGAGGGCTTGTAGGCCTGTTGTAAGGCAGGTCCTCACCAGACATCACCGGCAACAACGTCACCTATGGGCACAAACCCAGCATCGCTGGACCAGACAGGACTGAAGTGCTCTTCACTGACGAGTCACGGTTTTGTCTCACCAGGGGTGATGATCTTTCCAAGATGGCGTAGCAGTGCAGACGTGGTTTGTCGTCCTCTCGTTTACTTTTTGTATTTTTCATCTTTTTTGTATATATTCCAATTTATTTTTCCATCTCTTTTT
Organism: Salmo salar; assembly: GCF_965601325.2. Classification (NCBI taxonomy): domain Eukaryota; kingdom Metazoa; phylum Chordata; class Actinopteri; order Salmoniformes; family Salmonidae; genus Salmo; species Salmo salar. The sequence continues at coordinate 36,247,918 of NC_138311.1, forward strand.
CCATATTTAAATGAAATATACCTTCCGGTAACCCTCCTCACTCAATGTGACACAGATCCACAATTGTTATTTTTTTTGACCTCACAACCAAAACTTTCATCAGGAGCTAGCCAGCTAATTAGCTACTAGCTATTTAGTCATTGTTTGCCGCTGCTAGCGGCCTTTACCCTCTGCTCAGGGTAAAGCCGTTTTTTACCCTGGATAATACCTGCCAGCCTCGGACTGTTTTTCTCCACTACAATGCCGGATTCTTGCCGTAAACCCTGGACCATTACTCCTGATCATCACAACTAGCTAGCTGCCACTGAGTGACCCAGCCCTGAAGGTAGCCCTGAGCCAGGCGCATCTCCCGGCTAGCAAACGAAATTACCACAACTACAATACCTCTTTCGCTATCTGGCCTGGTACCTTCGTCGACACAGCGCCCCACCGTACCACCACGACTGGTCCGCGGTCACGCCCTGACCAGGTGAACTCGGGTATTTTGGTCAAGGTGTGTCACGTTGGGTATTTTTCCTTGGTTTGTTTTCTATGTTTGCGTTATAGCCTTGTGTTAGCTCTATGTGGGTTATTTCTATGTTGGGTTCTGTCGATTCCCAATCAGAGACAGCTGTCGCTAGTTGTCTCTGATTGGGATCACATTTAAGTTCCTTTTTCCCCCACGCTGTTTGTGGGGTGTTGTCTCTTTGTTTTGAGCAGTTAACGTATCGGCATTTTCTTGGTTTTGTGTACGTGTTTATTTCAGTGTTAAGAATAAACATGTGTTCGCTCCCAGCTGCGCTTTGGTCCTCTTCCTCATCACCCGACGACGATCGTTACATCCGCAGACATAATTCCATCCGCTGTGCCTTCAACCAGCCTTTGCCGGACGTCGGAGCAGACGCTTCTACTTACCCCGGCCTGCTAATTTTAAACGCTGTGTCTCTCGCGTGCTAGCATAGCAATGACTACCCCACGGCTTCCCTGTTCCATCTATTGCTGTACACTGGACCCTATGATCACTTGGCTACATAGCTGATGCCTGCCATTTTCCATCAAGATAGAACTGCCAAAGGGGGAGGAGTTGCAATGTACTGCAGAGATAGCTTGCAAAGTTCTGTCATACTTTCCAGGTCTATGCCCAAACAGTTCGAGCTTCTAATTTTTAAAATTAATCTCTCCAGAAATAAGTCTCTCACTGTTGCCGCCTGTTATAGACCCCCCTCAGCTCCCAGCTGTGCCCTGGACACCATATGTGAATGGATTGCCCCCCATCTATCTTCAGAGTTCGTTCTGGACCTAAACTGGGATATGCTTAACACCCCAGCAGTCCTACAATCTAAGCTAGATGCCCTCAATTTTACACAAATGATCAAGGAAACCACCAGGTACAACCCTAAATCCATAAACATGGGCACCCTCATAGATATTATCCTGACCAACTTGCCCTCCAAATACACCTCTGCTGGATCTCAGCGATCACTGCCTCATTGCCTGCATCCGCTATGGGTCCGCAGTCAAACGACCACCCCTCATCACTGTCCAACGCTCCCTAAAACACTTCTGGGAGCAGGCCTTTCAAATCGACCTGGCCCGGGTATCCTGGAAGGATATTGACCTCATCCCGTCAGTCAAGGATGCCTGGTCGTTCTTTAAAAGTAATTTCCTCACCATCTTAAATAAGCATGCCCCTTTCAAAAAAGGTAGAATTAAGAACAGATATAGCCCTTGGTTCACTCCAGACCTGACTGCCCTTGACCAGCACAAAAACATCCTGTGGCGGACTGCAATAGCATTGAATAGTCCCCGCGATATGTAACTGTTCAGGGAAGTCAGGAGCCAATACACGCAGACAGTTAGGAAAGCAAAGGCTAGCTTTTTCAAACAGAAATTTGCATCCTGTAGCTCTAACTCCAAAAAGTTTTGGGACATTGTAAAGTCCATGGAGAATAATAGCACCTCCTCCCAGCTGCCCACTGCACTGAGGCTAGGTAACACGGTCACCACCGATAAATCCATGATAACCAAACATTTCAATAAGCATTTCTCTACGGCTGGCCATGCTTTCCTCCTGGCTACCCCAAAACCGGCCAACCTCTCCGCACCTCCTGCAGCTACTTGCTCGAGCCTCCCCAGATTCTCCTTCGCCCAAATCCAGATAGCAGATGTTCTGAAAGAGCTGCAAAATCTGGACCCGTACAAATCAGCTGGGCTAGACAATCTGGACCCTCTCTATCCGCTGCCATTGTTGCAACCCCTATTACCAGTCTGTTCAACCTCTCTTTCGTATCGTCCGAGATCCCTAAAGATTGGGAAGCTGCCGCGGTCATCCCCCTCTTCAAAGGGGGTGACACTCTAGACCCAAACTGTTATAGACCTATATCCATCCTGCTCTGCCTTTCTAAGGTCTTCGAAAGCCAAGTTAATAAACAGATCACTGACCATTTCGAATCCCACCGTACCTTCTCCGCTGTGCAATCCGGTTTCCGAGCTGGTCACGGGTGCACCTCAGCCACACTCAAGGTCCTAAACGAAATCATAACCGCCATCAATAAAAGACAGTACTGTGCAGCCGTCTTCATTGACCTGGCCAAGGCTTTCGACTCTGTCAATCACCGTATTCTTATCGGCAGACTCCATAGCCTTGGTTTCTCAAATGACTGCCTCGCCTGGTTCACCAACTACTTCGCAGACAGAGTTCAGTGTGTCAAATCGGAGGGCCTGTTGTCCGGACCTCTGGCAGTCTCTATGGGGGTGCCACATGGTTCAATTCTCAGGCCGACTCTTTTCTCTGTATATATCAACGATGTCGCTCTTGCTGCTGGTGATTCCCTGATCCACCTCTACGCAGACGACACCATTCTGTATACATCTTGCCCTTCTTTGGACACTGTGTTAACTAACCTCCAAACGAGCTTCAATGCCATACAACACTCCTTCCGTGGCCTCCAACTGCTCTTAAACGCTAGTAAAACCAAATGCATGCTTTTCAACCGTTCGCTGCCCACACCCGCCCGCCCGACTAGCATCACTACTCTGGACGGTTCTGACCTAGAATACGTGGACAAATACAAATACCTTGGTGTCTGGCTAGACTGTAAACTCTCCTTCCAGACTCATATCAAACATCTCCAATCCAAAATCAAATCTAGAATCGGCTTTCTATTTCGCAACAAAGCCTCCTTCACTCACGCAGCCAAACTTACCCTAGTAAAACTGACTATCCTACCGATCCTCGACTTCGGCGATGTCATCTACAAAATAGCTTCCAATACTCTACTCAGCAAATTGGATGTATTCTATCACAGTACCATCTGTTTTGTTACCAAAGCGCCTTATACCACCCACCACTGCGACCTGTATGCTCTTGTCGGCTGGCCCTCGCTATATATTCGTCGCCAGACCAACTGGCTCCAGGTCATCTATAAGTCTATGCTAGGTAAAGCTCCGCCTTATCTCACTGGTCACGATAACAACACCCACCCGTAGCATGCGCTCCAGCAGGTATATCTCACTGGTCATCCCCAAAGCCAACACCTCCTTTGGCCGCCTTTCCTTCCAGTTCTCTGCTGCCAGTGACTGGAACGAATTGCAAAAATTGCTGAAGCTGGAGACTTACATTTCCCTCACTAACTTTAAACATTAGCTATCTGAGCAGCTAAACCAATCACTGCACCTGTACATAGTCCATCTGTAAATAGCCCACCCAATCTAACTACCTCATCCCCATATTGTTTTTATTTACTTTGCTGCTATTTTGCACACCAGTATCACTACTTACACACCATCATCTGCTCATCATCATCTGCTCATCTATCACTCCAGTGTTAATCTGCTAAATTGTAATTACTTTGCTACTATGGCCTATTTATTGCCTTACCTCCTCATGCCATTTGCACACACTGTATATAGACTTTCTTTTTTTTCTATTGTGTTATTGACTGTACGCTTGTTTATTCCATGTGTAACTCTGTGTTGTTGTTTCTGTCACACTGCTTTTCTTTATCTTGGCCAGGTCGCAGTTGTAAATGAGAACTTGTTCTCAACTAGCTTACCTGGTTAAATGGCCTATTAAATAAAGGTGAAATTCGTGTTTATCGTCGAAGGAATGAGCGTTACACCGAGGCCTGTACTCTAGAGCGGGATCGATTTGGAGGTGGAGGGTCCACAATCATCGGACTGAGCTTGTTGTCATTGCAGGCAATCTCAACACCGTGCCTTACAGGGAAGACATCCTCCTCCCTCATGTGGTACCCTTCCTGCAGGCTCATCCTGACATGACCCTCCAGCATGACAATGCCACCAGCCATACTGCTCATTCTGTGCGTGATTTCCTGCAAGTTAGGAATGTCAGTGTTCTGCCATGGCCAGCAAAGAGCCCGGATCTCAATCCCATTGAGCACGTCTGGGACCTGTTGGATCGGAGGGTGAGGGCTAGGGCCAATCCCCCCAGAAATGTCCGGGAACTTGCAGGTGCCTTGGTTGAAGAGTGGGGTAACATGTCACAGCAAGAACTGGCAACTCTGGTGCAGTCCATGAAGAGGAGATGCACTGCAGTACTTAATGCAGCTGGTGGCCACACCAGATACTGACTGTTACTTTTGATTTTGACCCCCCTTTGTTCAGGGACACATTATTCCATTTCTGTTAGTCACATGTCTGTGGAACAGTTTATATGTCAGTTGTTGAATCTTGTTATGTTCCTACAAATATTTACACATGTTAAGTTTGCTGAAAATAAACGCAGTTGACAGTGATAGGACGTTTCTTTTTTGCAGAGTTTAGAACCCTTTTTTATGGTTCATTTACATTTACGTCATTTAGCAGACGCTCTTATCCAGAGCAACTTACACATTGGTGCATTCACCTTATGATATCCAGTGGAACAACAACTTTACAATAGTACATCTATATCTTTTTGGGGGGGAGGGGGGGGTTAGAAGGATTACTTAATCCTATCCCAGGTATTCCTTTAAGAGGTGGGGTTTCAGGTGTCTACGGAAGGTGGTGATTGACTCCGCTGTCCTGGCGTCGTGAGGGAGCTTGTTCCACCATTGGTTCAGTATAGAACCTTCATGGAGAATGGATCTATAAACATCCTTTCTCAATCTCAAAGGTTCTTTGTGGAACCATAGAGGTTTTTATATGAAATTCGTTTTAGTTATCACAACAAAAAAAAATGCAAAGATCCTTTGACGGGCTTAAAGGGTTCTCAGTATGGTTCCGCATAGAACCATCACCCTTCCCAAAGAACCCTTGAGAAACATTTTTTTTGTGTGTGGCGATTTGTGTGTGCTGTGTCTCATGTATATATGTGTGTGTGTGTGTGTGTGTGTGTGTGTTTTCCCCAGGGTTGTGGTTGTCGGTGGGGATGGCTCGGTGGCCGAGGTGGCCCATGGGCTGTTGCTCCGGGCCCAGATGGATGCAGGCAGGGACACAGACTCCATGTTCACGCCTGTCCGAGCAACACTTCCTCTAGGGCTAATACCAGCAGGTGATGAGCAAGGATGGTGGCGCACACACACACACACACACACACACACACACACCAGCAGGTGAGGAGCAAGGGTGGCTTGACCGCTCTCCTCTGCAGCTGTTCTCAATCCTCCCGCAATATTTAGAACAGCTTTTCTCTTTTCTCTGGGCTTTTCTCTTGGTTTGAATGGTTTTAGTTTGTATGTTACTACACAGCATCAGGCCATAGAGGTCAGGGGGTTCTAAATGTTTTCTTGAAGCATAGCAGACAGAGGATTCTTACATTTCAGTACTGTAAAATTGTGCTAACAGATCTAAATGATTTTTTAGCTAATCAAAACGTATTCAGAACCATGTAATTGACAAACATCTCAATATTATCCCATATCAAGGACATTTCCATAGAGAGAGTGATTTCTTCTTCTATTGAAAACACTGTTCGTTCAAGCAAATGTATCATTTTTAATTTGGTTTAATTTGGTTTGATTGCACTGGGAGCTAATTGCCTTCTATTTGAGACGGAACCACGATTATACAGCGTTCTACTGCACTTTAGAATTGTGAACATTGGCAGTCTATCAACCTTTGTAAATGCATGTGGCTCAGACATTAGCCGATTCTGAGCCTCATGCAGTGGATGGTTATAAAGAGCTCATCACTCCAATTATTAGTGGATTAAACCCTCATAGCCACACACACACGCCATGAATGACCCTACACACCACAGCCAGCAGCGATGGTATCAACAATGCTGGCGTGGGCCAGTCTGGCTTTTTAAGCCAACAGTTTGACCTTCATGTGTCATTCTAGGCTGTGGTGGTAAAATTGAGTGCTGCTGTTAGCAGCCAAGGATGGAAGCCGTCCAACTCTGCACCCCCTGCAAATTGGATGCTCAGAAGTCACTGTATCTCTTCATTAGTGGGTTTCCCAATGGAGTATTTGTAAACAGTTTCCCATCACAAACAGGAGAGCGAGGTGAGACAGGCACCCTAGGAGGAATAGATACCGCTGTACCAGGAAAAGGTCACTTCTGAGACTGAGGAGGGATGTGATCATATCTCTTTTGTTGAAGGAAGTAATAAACAAGCTCCACATCAGCCCTGTGTTCAAATACTGTTTTGGGGATTTCAGTTACTTTCAAAGTAATTTGGTAAGTAAGTATTTTGATATGTTTTATTTGAAAACAGAAGTAGTTGAACATTAGAATGTTTTTGGAAATACACATGGAAAGTATTGAAAAAGCAGTTGATTCGGGCCCCATGATTAGAAAATACACAAATACACAGAAAACAAGTATTTAAATAACAAATACTCAAATACACAAGTCTGCTCCACAGTTTATCAACATTACACCATTTGAATTTAAAAGATAGGTGGTATTATGGTACTGTCAAAGTTAACAATTATATAGATAGTCTCAACAATATCCATATCTATTATCTATCTCACACTTGCATTTAATGCATTTGTTTGTTTTCTGAGATTTTAAAGTTGAGCTAACTAATTGCTATTGCTGTCATAGTTCAAACTTTTACATCGTAATTTCAAAAAATAATAATCCAGTAATCTTACTTAAGAAACAGAATCAGTAGTGTTACACAGAGGATTACAAATACATTTAATTTAGAGAAAGGCCAATTAAATGCACTGAGCATGCTAATCAAGAAACCATTTCTAATTTCTACATACATATTATACAGCTGTTTGGTATGTGTAGCATATAAACAACAGGATTCAAATTAATTGGACCGGTTTAAAGGGTTTCAGGGGGACTATTAATTTCTTTGATATTCCAGACAAACCACCAAAATGTTGGTGCCGTTAGTTTTCTCTTCCAGTCTCTCTCTCCCTCTCTCTCCCTTTTCTCCCTATCTCACTCTCCCTCTCTCTCCCTTTTCTCCCTATCTCACTCTCCCTCTCTCTCTCTTTCGCTCTCTTTCTCTCCCTCTGTCTCTCTTTCGCTCTTTTTCTCCCTATCTCTCTCTTTCGCTTTCTTTCTCTCCCTATCTCTCTCTCCCGCTGTCTGTCTTTCGCTCTCTTTCTCTCCCTATCTCTCTCTCGGTTTCTTATTCTCTCTCTTTGAGACATGCTTGACTAGACTAGCATCACATTCATCTGCCAGCCAGGGTGGGGAGACATTAACAGGCGTATGAATATTCATGATGTCTGCTTAATTAAGTTAATTGTTCTGCAGAAGTGCCTTGCACACTTCCAAGTACATTTTATTTCTCTCTCACTCTCTTTTTTCTCTTCCTCTTTCTCTCTTTATTTGCTCTCTCTGTCTCTCTATCTCTACCTCTCTCTTCCACCCCTTCCTCCTGCATGTTCTCTCTTCATCTGTAGTGCTGTTGTATGTATGGTTGATGTACAGTGTTCATGTGGAGATATTAACATTGTTGGCGCAGTATGAACAAGTGTGTGCCTTTTGGGAAGAGGTACTTAATGAGGGTGGAATTACCATCGCTGGTGATAATGTGAGCACCACACACAACAATGGCTAGGAACAATAGATGCTAACACAACTGATGATGTAAAATACTATATTATCATCGACACTAGTTCCATTGTAGTATTGGGGAAATCTCAGGTGGCGTTTATCTACACTGTAGATATATTGGATTATAAGGGACAATAGAGTAAAGAGGTTATTAATCACACTATGCAAATGATTAGTTCATGCATAATAAGCAATTACAATGCTTATCCCCTCTAAACATTTAGAAATGTATTAGCTACTTTAAGTACCTTAATTACATGTAACTCACATTTCAATGTATTTTTTTAATTAAATTCTATGACTAATCGACATTCTGTATTTTTTCTGAATGAAAATATAGCTGAAATTCCCTTTATCCCCTTATCAAATGTAATTACAGCAGGGTCTGGTGAGGGGTTGGTTTGGAGGGGGGATGGGGGATGGGGGAGGGGGGTGTAACAGTATAACAGAAGCAGAAACTTGGGAGGTCTATCTCTCTGTAGCCAATCTGTCTGAATATGCCTCCTGTATGTGTTCCGTGGTATCCACACCACCATGTCAGAGGAGAGACGGGAAAGGTCAGTTTCTCACCCAGCCTGTCTGTCTATAGACCTACTCATTTACAGACACCAGTTCTCATATCCTGTTCATCTGAGCAAACAACATGGCAGATAGCAGCATGAAAGGAAATGCCTACTCATCAAGTGACAAACAACATTCTGTCTCTGTCTCTCTCTCTCTCTCTTCTTTCTCTCACTCTCGCTTGCTCTTTCTCTGCTCTATCTCTCTCTCTCTCCATCTCTTTCTCTCTCTCTCTGCTCTCTCTCTCTTTCTCATGCTCTATGTCTCTGTTTCTCTCTCTCACTCTCCTGTGTGTTTGTCTATGTCTGTAATCAGTACAAACACACTGACACCTGTTCTTTTCTGGCCACCGCTGACCGCAAGGTAAACTCGGCCTAATTGACATCAGACAATATTAAGGTTAATGACTTCCCTCTAACAAAGTGCTCATTTTGTTCATTATTAACCCAACCTCTACAGAAAGTGAGATACAGTGTGTTTGCATATGTTTCCTCATCTTTTGTATCACTGTGAATCGTGATAGCTTGCTACAATCAGGTGGCTTACTTCTGCAATAATAAGGTCAGCCATTATGGGTTTGGGAAATCCGAGAATTGATATTCTGTAAGTGAATGAGTGAATAGCCGAACGACCTGGATGGTAAAGACATTCCCCTGTGAGAACTACCTATTGCTTGATGACTGTATCATTTGTATTCTACTGTTGTGCATGTCTTTCTCTCCAGGCTCCACTGACGTGGTGGCCTGTTCTGTCCATGGCATACGGCATCCTGTTACTGCTGCAATGCACATCATCATGGGTACGTTCTCATGTTCTCCTGTGTTATCCCATTTCATCTGTAGACATCACTACAATACTACTGATTATAGAGCTGCAATGGAACAGCCTGGCGGGTAGGAGTGTTGGGCCAGTAACCGAAAGGTTGCTGGACTTAATCCCCGAGCTGACAAGGTAAAAATCTGTAATTCTGCCCCTGAGTAAATCAAATGAAATGTTACTTGTCACATGCGCCAAATACAACAGGTGTAGACCTTACAGTGGGTTAAGGTGGTTAACCCACTGATCCCCAGGCAGCGAAGACGTGGATGTGGATTAAGGCAGCCCTCCACACCTCTCTGATTCAGAGGGGTTGGGTTAAATGTGGAAGACACATTTCAGTTGAATGCATTCAGTTGTACAACTGACTAGGTCTCCCCCTTTCCCTAATGGAGCTGAAATATACACTGACTGGATTAATATGTAAATGGCATGCATATTTACTTTACTAGTCCACCGAGTTGTGTGAGCACGCATGCGTGTGTGTGCGCGTGTGCGAGCGTGTGTGAGCGCGTGTGTGAGCATGTGTGCGTGTGCGAGCGCGGTGTGTGAGCGCGTGTGTGAGTGCGGTGAGCGCGCGTGTGTGTGAGCGCAGCGTGCGTGTGTGAGCGCAGTGTGCGTGTGTGCAGCGCGCGTGTGTGAGCGCAGTGTGCGTGTGTGAGCGCGGTGTGTGAGCGCAGTGTGCGTGTGTTAGCGCGGTGTGTGAGCGCAGTGTGCGTGTGTGAGCGCGTGTGTGAGCGCGGTGTGCGTGCGTGTGTGTGCGTGTGTGTGTGTGTGATCCACACACAGAGTATCAGTTTCAGAATTATAAGGTTCTCTTCCGCCACAATAGAATGATCGGTAAGGAACTAGTAGTTGGTGCAATCTGGTGCTTAAAGTCCTTAATCAGCTCCATGAAGTCCTTAATTAGCTCCATAAAGTCCTTAATTAGCTCCATAAAGTCCTTAATTAGTTCCATAAAGTCCTTAATTAGTTCCATAAAGTCCTTAATTAGCTCTATAGCTGACATTGTGGGATGTGGGAGGCTCTGAGCAGAGCTGCTGGTATTGTCGTCTAGATCTGGTTAACAGGTCTTCCTGAAGAATGTCCAGTCCCTGGAGAACGACAGGGAAGGGCTGTCATTCTGTCCCTCACACGTTTTTTTCTCATATGACTAGATAGGGCTTTCTCACACTCACTGAGTCTGTTGTGACAGACTGAACATAAACGTTAATAAATCTAGTAGCTGCCTTGGTTCTGGTGTTACATAGAATACAAACACCTAAAACCATACGCACTCACACTCTCTCACACACACACACCTATACTATACATCTGTTGGCTGGTCTGCTGGTCCACAACCGACTGCAGTGATCTGCTTTTTAGGCTATTGTCTGTCTGTCTGTCTGTCTGTCTGTCTGTCTGTCTGTCTGTCTGTCTGTCTGTCTGTCTGTCTGTCTGTCTGTCTGTCTGTCTGTCTGTCTGTCTGTCTGTCTGTCTGTCTGTCTGTCTGTCTGTCTGTCTGCCTTGCTGTCTGCCTTGCTGTCTGTCTGTCTGTCTGCCTTGCTGTCTGCCTTGCTGTCTGTCTGTCTGTGTCTGCCTTGCTGTCCGTCGGGCCATCTGTCTGTCTGAGGAAGGAGTTGGAAGTTCCTGGTAGTTAACTGTCTGGTCTGTTGTGTTGTCAGTGCTGTGTGAGTCTGGGTTTAGCCTGACAGACAAGAGGATTGTGTCAAGGGATTACACATAATAGTAGGGCTTGGAAAACATGACACACAAAATAGAAATGGTAGGTTTCTCCTGTTGCGCTTAAGGTAGAGACTCAAAATCATAGAACAATAGAAAATAATCCTCTTTATGTGGACATTCCAGCAATACATTTCTTGCATTATCTGTCTTTGTGATATAAGTGCAGTACAATGTGTACTGAAATCAGTTTGAAATGTTCTGAAAAATAGCATCTATCCCATGCAGAAAATTGTGTGTACAGTACAAATGAAAATCCTATTGAAACAATCACTCATGCTACAATAGACTTCCATTATAAACCCAATGCTGACCTCAACTAAACGAGATAAACCTACTCTTCATTAAATCATCTGTCTTACGTTATGAACCATATGGTGCTGTAATCCATAACACTGAGCTAGGTGAAACTTCTAGCAGCACCCAGGCTGTGCAGTTTAGTCCAGTTTAGTCCAGTTCTGTCAGCGGTTATGTAGATGGATGAGCTGTTTTGTGTTCACATTCTTGTACACATATAATAGCACTGTGAGAATATGTCATACAATTCACACTGTATTCTGAGTTAACAATATGGAGCAGCATCTGATCGTTTATCTCCCTGTCTAAGCATCTTATTCAGGGAATGCAAACAAACATTTCTTAAGTCGTCTTTTTGACAAGACTGAACCCTTCCTCCTTCCAAAAAGCTGTCAAATCTCACCTGATTAGAAATGAACACACAGACAAATGTTTTTATTTTGGTCTTAAAATATGTCTAGCCTTTTGGCTTCGAGGCAAACTAATGTAAACAACAACACAGAACACCTGACATCAACAGGACATGGTGATGCGTATTTACGACAGGCTGATATAGGGCTTGTTGGTTTTCTAATTAAGCAATATTTACGCATGTGAATAAGGCCAACTGGCAGGACGTTTTAGACCATAATGAATATTCATGAGGTATGGGATCGGGGAGCCATATATGGGCGAGACAGAAAGAGGTCAGGAATGTGTGTAGACCAATAGGATGGGACCTGTGTCTGTACCATCAGAAGCCTATATTGCCGCAAGAGCTATGGCTATGACATAGTCTGATTATAATGGAAGTTATTAACCAGAGGTAAATAATTGGCCATTTTGATGCTGGACTAAATGTAGCCATACCGCTGAAGTGGAGGAATGCCATACATCTCCGACAGAAAACACTTTGTCCAGTAGAAACATGTCATTCAAGCTGCAGCATCGGGATGCCAACTTCATACTGTACAGTCATTGATATCTGTGATATCTATACTTCTGCTGTCTTTGTTTCCAATCTGTGTGTCTCTCCAGGCCACCATCAGGAGGTAGATGTGTGTAGTTTCAGTTGTCTGGGTCGCCTTCTGCGTTTCGGCTTCTCTGCCATGTTTGGTTTCGGCGGGCGGACGCTGGCCTTGGCAGAGAGACATCGCTGGATGCCACCCGGGCAGAGACGGGAGTTTGCCGTGATCAAAACGCTGGCAAAACTCAAGTAAGACAGTCTCTCTCTAGAGAGTCACATGCAAAGACACACATGCACAGTGTACACACACACACACACACACACACACACACACACACACACACCAGTTCCCTCATAAAGTGTGGCCTAATTCTCCAGGGACTGAGACTTGCCAGCCTGCTATCAAAGCTAGGGTTTCCTTCTGAGCAGTCTCTTTATCACACATGAATCTGTCTCTAGAGAACCATCCCTCCTCTTCTCCAATCCAGCCATCTGAAGTCTGCGCTCTCTCTTCTCTTTGGCACTCTTCTCCCCTCCCTCCCTCCCCTCTCTCTCTCCTCTCTCTCTCTCTCTCTCTCTCTCTCTCTCTCTCCTCTCTCTCTCTCTCTCTGTGTGTGTCTCTGTCTCTGTCTGTCTGTGTCTGATTGCAGGCCTGAAGACTGTGAGTTGTCCTATCTTCCTGTGAAGAAGGTCCAGACTGAAACGCTGGATCCAGTAAAGTAAGTGACAGAAGTCTGTCTGATGATTAGACTCTGCAGTCCAAGTTTGATAGTATTTAGCTGTGTGAAATTGATTTAAAAACAGGCATCTGTGGGCTTAATTGGTCATTGGAAGGAAACCAAAATGCCTCCGATGTAGAAGATCAACCGACTAAATATGAGGGGAGAATTTCACACAGAAAGACAAAAGACAAAATTATGCATCTGAAAACAAATTTCAAAACTGTTTTTACAACCGTTTTTTTCTTTGTTGCAGAAATGAGTACTTAAAGGACGACATGGGTGAGTTTGTCATGGATGATGTTTATCAATGTGAACTTTTCAAAATATCATCTTCTAGTGTAACTCTCTCCTCACTAAAACTTCTCCCCCTCCTTGGTCTTCTCTAGAAGAGGAAGAGTCGTGGACGACCACCCGGGGTCTGTTCCTCAACGTCAGCATCATGGCCATCCCCTGTCTCTGCTCCATGGCCCCCAGGGGCCTGGCCCCTAACACCAGGTATGTGAGTCTCTCTTTCTTTCAAACATTTTATTTTAGGTTTTCAATACATCACAGTCAACTACAACAACAACAACCACAACAACATATACACAAAACAACAGCGATGTCAAGGTCTTCTAAAAATTAAACATGTTAGAAAAAGCAAATGAGGAATGTGGGTCTCTCTGATCACAACTACCTCCTGCATGTGTGACTGCAATACACACACACACACACAAACCTGCATCAATCCCTACATGTGCGTGAGTGCATACGAGCCTGCATCAATGCCTACATGTGCGTGAGTGCATATACGAGCCTGCATCAATGCCTACATGTGCGTGAGTGCATACAAGCCTGCATCAATCCCTACATGTGCGTGAGTGCATACGAGCCTGCATCAATGTCTAGTATGTGTGTGTGGTTGACTGAGCAATGTGCATGACCTAAGTCCTGGACCAGTGATAATGGCTTGGTGATTCCGAGCTGCCATGCCATGCTGTGTTAGGTGTGAGTAAATAAGCCAATGAGTGAACTGGGTCAGTATGTCTGTGGTGTTTCAGTAGACATGGAGCCCAGCCTCCCAGCCTGGCCATTGCCATACAGGGGCCGCACCAGCCAGTTCCAGGTAATCCTCTGGGATTGAGATCAGACTACCGAGGTCAAAGGCTTCTAACTGGACTAATCAGCACATAATGACTCTGATTAAAGGGAGTGGCAGAGTTTATTAAAGGGAGTGGCAGAGTTTATTAAAGGGAGTGGCAGAGCTTATTAAAGGGAGTGGCAGAGCTTATTAAAGGGAGTGGCAGAGCTTATTAAAGGGAGTGGCAGAGCTTATTAAAGGGAGTGGCAGAGCTTATTAAAGGGAGTGGCAGAGCTTATTACAGGGAGCGGCAGAGCTTATTAGAGGGAGTGGCAGAGCTTATTACAGGGAGCGGCAGAGCTTATTAAAGGGAGCGGCAGAGCTTATTAAAGGGAGCGGCAGAGCTTATTAAAGGGAGCGGCAGAGCTTATTACAGGGAGTGACAGAGTTTATTAAAGGGAGTGACAGAGTTTATTAAAGGGAGTGGCAGAGCTTATTAAAGGGAGCGGCAGAGCTTATTAAAGGGAGTGGCAGAGTTTATTAAAGGGAGTGGCAGAGCTTATTAAAGGGAGTGGCAGAGCTTATTAAAGGGAGTGGCAGAGCTTATTAAAGGGAGCGGCAGAGCTTATTACAGGGAGCGGCAGAGCTTATTAAAGGGAGCGGCAGAGCTTATTAAAGGGAGCGGCAGAGCTTATTAAAGGGAGCGGCAGAGCTTATTACAGGGAGCGGCAGAACTTATTACAGGGAGCGGCAGAGCTTATTACAGGGAGCGGCAGAGTTTATTACAGGGAGCGGCAGAGTTTATTACAGGGAGCGGCAGAGCTTATTAAAGGGAGCGGCAGAGCTTATTAAAGGGAGCGGCAGAGCTTATTAAAGGGAGCGGCAGAGCTTATTAAAGGGAGCGACAGAGTTTATTAAAGGGAGTGGCAGAGCTTTTAATTTTTTATTTCACCTTTATTTAACCAGGTAGGCAAGTTGAGAACAAGTTCTCATTTACAATTGCGACCTGGCCAAGATAAAGCAAAGCAGTTCGACACATACAACAACACAGAGTTACACATGGAGTAAAACAAACATACAGTCAATATTACAGTAGAAAAATAAGTCTATATACAATGTGAGCAAATTAAGTGACTGACGGGATGAGGTCAATATCCTTCCAGGATAAGGGAGGTAAAGGCAAAAAAGGCCATGGTGGCAAAGTAAATACAATATAGCAAGTAAAACACTGGAATGGTAGATTTGTAGTGGAAGAAAGTGCGAAGTAGAAATAGAAATAATGGGGTGCAAAGGAGCAAAATAAATAATTAAATACAGTAGGGGAAGAGGTAGTTGTTTGGGCTAAATTATAGATGGGCTATGTACAGGTGCAGTGATCTGTGAGCTGCTCTGACAACTAGTGCTTAAAGCTAGTGAGGGAGATAAGTGTTTCCAGTTTCAGAGATTTTTGTAGTTCGTTCCAGTCATTGGCAGCAGAGAACTGGAAGGAGAGACGGCCAAAGGAGGAATTGGCTTTGGGGGTGACCAGAGAGATATACCTGCTGGAGCGCGTGCTACAGGTGGGTGCTGCTACGGTGACCAGTGAGCTGAGATAAGGGGGGACTTTACCTAGCAGGGTCTTGTAGATGACCTGGAGCCAGTGGGTTTGGCGACGAGTATGAAGCGAGGGCCAGCCAACGAGAGCGTACAGGTCGCAGTGGTGGGTAGTATATGGGGCTTTGGTGACAAAAGAGATGGCACTGTGATAGACTGCATCCAGTTTATTGAGTAGGGTATTGGAGGCTATTTTGTAAATGACATCGCCGAAGTCGAGGATCGGTAGGATGGTCAGTTTTACGAGTGTATGTTTGGCAGCATGAGTGAAGCAATGCTTTGTTGCGAAATAGGAAGCCAATTCTAGATTTAACTTTGGATTGGAGATGTTTGATGTGAGTCTGTTAGGAGAGCTTACAGTCTAACCAGACACCTAGGTATTTGTAGTTGTCCACATATTCTAAGTAAGAACCGTCCAGAGTAGTGATGCTGGACGGGCGGGCAGGTGCGGGCAGCGATCGGATGAAGAGCATGCATTTAGTTTTACTTGTATTTAAGAGCAGTTGGAGGCCACGGAAGGAGAGTTGTATGGCATTGAAACTCGTCTGGAGGGTTGTTAACACAGTGTCCAAAGAAGGGCCAGACGTATACAGAATGGTGTCGTCTGCGTAGAGGTGGATCAGAGACTCACCAGCAGCAAGAGCAACATCATTGATGTATACAGAGAAAAGAGTTGGCCCAAGAGTTGAACCCTGTGGCACCCCCATAGAGACTGCCAGAGGTCCGGACAACTGATTTGACACATTGAACTCTATCAGAGAAGTAGTTGTTGAACCAGGCGAGGCAACCATTTGAGAAACCAAGGCAATTGAGTCTGCCGATGAGGATGTGGTGATTGACAGAGTCGAAAGCCTTGGCCAGGTCAATGAATACGGCAGCACAGTATTGTTTCTTATCGGTGGCGGTTACGATATCGTTTAGGACCTTGATCATGGCTGAGGTGCACCCATGACCAGCTCTGAAACCAGATTGCATAGCGGAGAAGGTGGGGTGGGATTCGAAATGGTCGGTAATTTGTTTGTTGACTTGGCTTTCGAAGACCTTAGAAAGGCAGGGTAGGATAGATATAGGTCTGTAGCAGTTTGGGTCAAGAGTGTCCCCTCCTTTGAAGAGGGGGATGACCGCAGCTGCTTTCCAATCTTTTGGAATCTCAGACGACACAAAAGAGAGTTTGAACAGGCCCAGAGTGCTAAGAGCCTCGGCGTGACCCTGGACAACACCCTGTCGTTCTCCACTAACATCAAGGCGGTGACCCGATCCTGTAGGTTCATGCTCTACAACATTCGAAGAGTACGACCCTGCCTCACACAGGAAGCGGCGCAGGTCCTAATCCAGGCACTTGTCATCTCCTGTCTGGATTACTGCAACTCGCTGTTGGCTGGGCTCCCTGCCTGTGCCATTAAACCCCTACAACTCATCCAGAACGCCGCAGCCCGTCTGGTGTTCAACCTTCCCAAGTTCTCTCACGTCACCCCGCTCCTCTGCTCTCTCCACTGGCTTCCAGTTGAAGCTCGCATCCGCTACAAGACCATGGGGCTTGCCTACGGAGCTGTGAGGGGAACGGCACCTCCGTACCTTCAGGCTCTGATCAGGCCCTACACCCAAACAAGGGCACTGCGTTCATCCACCTCTGGCCTGCTCGCCTCCCTACCTCTGAGGAAGCACAGTTCCCGCTCAGCCCAGTCAAAACGCTGCTCTGGCACCCCAATGGTGGAACAAGCTCCCTCACGATGCCAGGACAGCGGAGTCAATCACCACCTTCCGGAGACACCTGAAACCCCACCTCTTTAAGGAACACCTGGGATAGGATAAAGTTATCCTTCTAACCCCCCCCTTAAAAGATTTAGATGCACTACTGTAAAGTGGTTGTTCCACTGGATATTATAAGGTGAATGCACCAATTTGTAAGTCGCTCTGGATAAGAGCGTCTGCGAAATGACTTAAATGTAAATGTTAAATGTAATAGGGGTTGCAACAATTTCGGCAGATAATTTTAGAAAGAAAGGGTCCAGATTGTCTACCCCGGCTGATTTGTAGGGGTCCAGATTTTGCAGCTCTTTCAGAACGTCAGCTAACTGGATTTGGGAGAAGGAGAAATGGGGAAGGCTTGGGCGAGTAGCTGTGGGGGGTGCAGTGCTGTTGACCGCGGTAGGGGTAGCCAGGTGGAAAGCATGGCCAGCCGTAAACAAATGCTTATTGAAATTCTCAATTATAGTGGATTTAACGGAGGTGACAGTTTCCTATCCTCAGTGCAGTGGGCAGCTGGGAGGAGGTGTTCTTATTCTCCACGGACTTTACAGTGTCCCAGAACCTTTTTGAGTTTGTGTTGCAGGAAGCAAATTTCTGCTTGAAAAAGCTAGCCTTGGCTTTTCTAACTGCCTGTGTATATTGGTTTCTAACTTATTAAAGGGAGTGGCAGAGCTTATTAAAGGGGGTGGCAGAGTTTATTAAGGGGGGGCAGGCTGGGGGTGGCAGAGCTTATTAAAGGGAGTGGCAGAGCTTATTGGGAGGGCAGAGGGGGTGGCAGAGCTTATTAAAGGGGGTGGCAGAGCTTATTAAGGGAGGGCGGCAGGGGGTGGCAGAGCTTATTAGGGGGGGCAGAGCGGAGTGGCAGAGCTTATTAGGGAGAGCGGCAAGGGGTGGCAGAGAGCGAGGACTTAAAGATCAGAGCATCTGTGGGCACTGCTGGACCAGGACTTCTAGGTGGTTTAGACAAATGGCATCCTATTCCCTACACTCTTAGAATGTCTGGTGACTTGAAGAACCCTGGCGATCCTCAAGGAAACTCTGGTTTTCCTCAAGGAACCATTGCTAGTCAATGGTTCATATTTGCACCTTTGTTTAGTAGAGGGGTTCTTGGAGGAACCTTTAATGTTTCAATGTAGCAACTGATTCCTGGAGGAACACTGGAATAGAAGCATGGCTTAATAGGGGCGTGCCTTTCATATAGATATTTTTCGGCCACCCGTGGGGCTAAACGTAATTCCTGTTCATCTGTTCTGTTGTATTGTTAGGTTGAACACTGACAGTTTTGTAGCTTCAGTCTTACAGAGGTGTATGAGTTCCGCAAGAGCCTTTGCAAGAGTTGGAATGGTTACCATGGTAACCATTCCAAGTAAGTATTATTTATATTATATTGTAAAATGCATAAATATTGATTGCAAATTTGAGGTGTACAAACTGAACATGATGAACAGGAATGTCATTTACTCTAACGGGTGGACAAAAAGACCCAGCTCAATGCCACGCCTCCAATAAGACACACCTCTAATCTTCTGATAGGCTGACACCTCTACTATATATTACTCAAAAGGTTTGAATCTCCTATCACAAAAATGTTCTGGTTTGAACCTTTACACAGGGGTTCCTCAAGGAACCTTTTTGAACTGGAAAAGTTCCCCCTGTGCGCCGATTTTTAGAACCCCAAAAGTCTCTTCCAAGCTCCTGTATAGTGCACTACGTAGGGAATAGAGTGCCATTTGAGACAGCTCCAGTCTGAGACTGGCCTCAGTAATGATATAGCATGTGGTAGAGCAACAGGCCCCACACAGTGAAGTGGAACCACTGCTTATTATAGCATCATCAACCTTAACTACACAAGACAGAAACAGTAGTGTTTGTAGAACTGACTATTAGTTGACCCGTATACAATAACACATACAGTAGTACGTGTAAGTAGAACTAATGTATACCACTCTCTGTTCTGTTCCTGACATTCTTGATTCTACTGCATGGTGACAGATGACAGGAAAAATATAGGATTTGTTGCTTTATCAACCTGTTTGGATTGAATTGGCCCACAGACTGATGTATCTAAAACCTGCTATGCATGTGTAAAACCTGTTTGGATTGCATTGGTCACAGCAATGTAGTATACATATGAAAATATTTAAAAAAATACATCTCTCTCTCTCTCTCTCTCTGTAAGACTGAACAATGGCAGCATGGCCCTGATCGCAGCAGGAAACACTTCCAGGGCAGAGTTTATCAAACACTTGAAGAGATACAACAGTGTAAACAATCAGGTGAGGTTACCAGGTCACCCTTCCTTCCTTACACAAATAAATGCACCCACGTACTTACGAAGTTACACACGCAGGCATATATGCAAAAACACACACACACACACACACACACACACACACACACACACACACACACACACACACACACACACACACACACACACAGAGGAAATCCTGCAGTCACTAATGGAGTTAGCGTCCATACAATTTTAAGTGGAATTAGCATACTGTCAAGTCAAATGAGTCGCTGATTGTCAGATTTCCCTAAAACACTTTTCAGGCTTATATAGATTAGTCCATTTCAGAGGCCAGCAGCCCGTCTGTCCCCTTTTTCCATCCAACACAATCTAATCTAAGCATGTTTGTTAACCTACATTCTAAATATACATTTGGAGGTATAGGGTGCTGTACGACATGCTACTGGCTGGCTGTGTGACTGGCTGGCTGTGTGACTGGCTGGCTGTGTGACTGGCTGACTGTGTGACTGGCTGGCTGTGTGACTGGCTGGCTGTGTGACTGGCTGGCTGTGTGACTGGCTGACTGTGTGACTGGCTGACTGGCTGACTGTGTGACTGGCTGGCTGTGTGACTGGCTAACTGTCCATCTGTCCGGGAGAAATTCTGACTAATGTTTATGTTATTGGGCTATTTCCCATGAATACAAGCAGGAAATGGAAATTATTCAATTATGACTCAGACAAACAAACAGCCCAGAGTTTATTTATAGTCGGACTTCTATTGAAATGTTTTAATTTGATTTGAACGATGTCTGGGATACGTCTGAAAAACTACTCTTGAAAAATCAATTTCCAGATGGGAAGTCAGAACATAAACCAGTTGAGGTCGGAAATATTCTACTATCATGTCTAGACCCAGTCCTCCTCCATGTCCCCCTCCATGTCCCCCTCCATGTCCTCCTCCATGTCCTCCTCCATGTCCTCCTCCATGTCCTCCTCCATGTCCTCCTCCATGTCCCCCTCCATGTCCCCCTCCATGTCCCCCTCCATGTCCTCCTCCATGTCCCCCTCCATGTCCCCCTCCATGTCCCCCTCCATGTCCCCCTCCATGTCCTCCCTGTTTACTTCATGAACAAATGATATGCTGGGGCGTTCATATGTACTATGTTCATGGTTACGATGGCTTAACTGAACTGAACTGTTGTCAAGGACAGGATGGAACCTCTGTGACCAGGGTCATAGATGGCGTCATTACTGTGTAGGGAATTGTCTTGTTGGGGATGCTGTGCATCATTGCCCCCTAGTGGTTGGAGTTGCTACTGACTGAGACGATGGTCTTGTTCTCTCAGTCCTTCTTTCCTCTATTCCTCGCCTCCCTCTAAAAGCTTATTGGAGGTCCTAGGGAGGGATGTTGGATCCTCCTTGTATACAATTGGACAATAATATAATCTTCTTCTCCTCCTCCTCCTCCCCAGTTCAGTTTCTCCTTCGTGGAGACGCAGACGGTGTGGGCTGTGAGGCTCCGCCCCCGCTCTCAGAGCAGCTGGTCTGATGACATCGCTGAGGACAATGGAGAGTATGACTCTAAGAACACGCCCATCATCTCCTCCGAGGGGGCCTACCCCTGGAACATAGACGGAGACCTACTGGAGGTGCCCTCAGAGCTGCTCATCAGGTACAGCTCCTGTTCTTGACCTGACCCAAAGCCCTCCATGATCCTAGATCAGCAGCCCTACTCTGAGACGCTGTGTGAACACTGGCCGATGTAGTAGGTAGAACTCTATCCTTTTGCTGGTCTAAAGCCCCATAGCAACTACACTGTCAGATAGACCTTCAACCTGGATACAAACCCTGTCTCAAATAACATGTTACCAAGGCAATGACCTACCCCTGCTCACTAAGTATAGCCCTACCTGTAATCTCATGGTCATATTACTCTGGGTTAAATTTACACTCCTCAAAGACAGTTCTTAGAGGTCATGTTCAGTGTAATTTAACCATTAGTCTTTTTTCGATCATATATTTAAATTTAAAACCGGTATCCAAGAATTGCTTCACTGAAGTAGAAGACAGTTAGTAGTACTGTTATGTCAGTCACATATGGGACATTTAAAACCTCTGTAACTGATTCAGTTGTTTCACCACCAGGTTAGATCCTCAACTCCTGACCCTGTTTGTTTCACCACCAGGTTAGATCCTCAACTCCTGACCCTGTTTGTTTCACCACCAGGTTAGATCCTCAACTCCTGACCCTGTTTGTTTCACCACCAGGTTACATCCTCAACTCCTGACCCTGTTTGTTTCACCACCAGGTTAGATCCTCAACTCCTGACCCTGTTTGTTTCACCACCAGGTTACATCCTCAACTCCTGACCCTGTTTGTTTCACCACCAGGTTAGATCCTCAACTCCTGACCCTGTTTGTTTCACCACCAGGTTAGATCCTCAACTCCTGACCCTGTTTGTTTCACCACCAGGTTAGATCCTCAACTCCTGACCCTGTTTGTTTCACCACCAGGTTACATCCTCAACTCCTGACCCTGTTTGTTTCACCACCAGGTTACATCCTCAACTCCTGACCCTGTTTGTTTCACCACCAGGTTACATCCTCAACTCCTGACCCTGTTTGTTTCACCACCAGGTTACATCCTCAACTCCTGACCCTGTTTGTTTCACCACCAGGTTACATCCTCAACTCCTGACCCTGTTTGTTTCACCACCAGGTTACATCCTCAACTCCTGACCCTGTTTGTTTCACCACCAGGTTACATCCTCAACTCCTGACCCTGTTTGTTTCACCACCAGGTTACATCCTCAACTCCTGACCCTGTTTGTTTCACCACCAGGTTAGATCCTCAACTCCTGACCCTGTTTGTTTCACCACCAGGTTACATCCTCAACTCCTGACCCTGTTTGTTTCACCACCAGGTTACATCCTCAACTCCTGACCCTGTTTGTTTCACCACCAGGTTACATCCTCAACTCCTGACCCTGTTTGTTTCACCACCAGGTTACATCCTCAACTCCTGACCCTGTTTGTTTCACCACCAGGTTACATCCTCAACTCCTGACCCTGTTTGTTTCACCACCAGGTTACATCCTCAACTCCTGACCCTGTTTGTTTTACCACCAGGTTACATCCTCAACTCCTGACCCTGTTTGTTTCACCACCAGGTTACATCCTCAACTCCTGACCCTGTTTGTTTCACCACCAGGTTACATCCTCAACTCCTGACCCTGTTTGTTTCACCACCAGGTTACATCCTCAACTCCTGACCCTGTTTGTTTCACCACCAGGTTACATCCTCAACTCCTGACCCTGTTTGTTTCACCACCAGGTTACATCCTCAACTCCTGACCCTGTTTGTTTCACCACCAGGTTACATCCTCAACTCCTGACCCTGTTTGTTTCACCAACAGGTTACATCCTCAACTCCTGACCCTGTTTGTTTCACCAACAGGTTACATCCTCAACTCCTGACCCTGTTTGTTTCACCACCAGGTTACATCCTCAACTCCTGACCCTGTTTGGAGTGGACATCGAGGAGGCAGAGGAGGCACACATCAAGTGCAGCTGCATTTAACACTGTATGTAGAGCGGAATCAATACCTTTTAAAGCTGTCTAAAGGGTGGATGGGTCTATACACATACCAACCTCCACTGGCATTGCCACAGAATGTAACATAGTCTTTCCTACTCTGCTTTACAATAAACTGTCTTCAGTGTATAGACTGTCTACAGTTTAAACTATCTACAAGAGAGGAGTCTTTACACACAACCTAAAACTGTATGTATGTAGGGGTTGTCTATACGCACCTCAGTTTGCACTATCACTGAATGTCACCTACAGGCTTTACTACTGTACATCTTTGAATGTTAGACATCAAATAACCAAATGGAGGACAGACAGGCACATTAAATAGAAAAAGTTGATTTATATTAAAGCAAAGACAACATAATAATACATTCCAGTGCACAATTACATAAATTATCAGACCAAAGTGAAATGTGTTGACAAACAAAATGTTATCTGTCCATTTTTACACGCCACACACTTATTTATTAAAAATAAAAAATGATTTCAATTTATAGAAATGTGGAATGTGCCCCCTTTATTTTTGTCAAAACTGACAACTTGGTCAGGAAAGGTTGACTCCCTGAAAATTCAAGCAGTAAAAACATGTTACTCTTCCGCATGCACCACCATCATCATAGCCTACCATCTCTCCAAAACCTGAATGTTCCAATCCCTCACAGCTACAGTAAGAACACAGAATCCAAAGATTCCAACACAAATCCAAAGGGATGAAAATGTTCCAAAAGGTAAGGCCGGTGTTCCGTGTTCCATTTGAGGAACGTTTGAGTCATTTCTGAAGAACAAGCTCTTTCATTTTTCATTTCTGACTGTGTTGGAAACTTCTGCTGCCATGGTGTATGAGTTGCTGTCGTACGCACACATTATAATGCATACACGCAAACGCACGCCACGTACACGCCCACGCCCCCCCCCCCGCACCACACACCGCGCACACACACACACACACACACACAGGGTGCTGTCCCCTTGAGGAGTGGCATGTGTCATTCAGTGAGTGAGTGAGTCAGTGAACAGATGTCTTTTTTCACTGATGACACTTCCCTGACCTCCTCATCCTTCTGTTACCTTCAGTTCTATATTATAACCATTAAACCTTCTGTCCCATTCACTCCATAAGCTGGTGAGCAAAAATACAAATTGAAGAATAAAAACCTATGCGGGGTGCAGGTACTGGTCTTACCGGTCTGCTACACTGGACACGTAACTTTTGCAGAGTGTGAGATGCTCCTATTCATTTCTATGAAACATGGGTTTAGGCTGTACGGCTCGGCAGAGGCTCTCGCTGGGTCTCACAGATCAACCAGAATAAACGTTCCTTCTTTCAGTCTGATGGTTTCTCACTGTAGTGAGAACTAGTTTCACAATAAATGTGTGACAGTTTGAGGCTGTTTCCCCTCCCTACCCATAGCATGAAGATAAAAAAGGAAATGTTTAAAAATGGTGATAAAGAAAGGTCCTCTTGATATATCTATATACACAGTATATACACACCTAATGAGGATAGATTTGGCATATAGATGTGTATATATCATTATATACAAATAGACTTCCTATCCATAGAGAAAAGCTTCAGCAGTGCATTCATAAACATTTTGTACAGCAGACCGAATCCAAGTAGTCAGGTATGTGAGAATGTTTTGCTACGTAAAATGAACGGTTCTTAATTCATGGACAGGCACAGAAAGTACCTCCCTGTTTCACTCTGTTTTGGAGCGTTTTCTTCTGTTTCATGCCTGTTTCATATTGAACAAGACCATGGAATGTTCCGCTTCATATCCTGAGTTCTTGGTGGGGAATAAAAACAGGAATGATGGGCCTGTTCTTGTGAGGTCACATAGCCCATGTTCTAATGTACATTCCACGTATGCAGTCCAATGTTCTATAGTCTCACTGCACCAAGCCCAGAGGTAAAGTGCAATACATTTGTCCCACTGACAACAAAGTTTACGTTTTTCCTCTTGCATGTTTTAGAAAAATTACATCATTTTGTTGATTCCTAGATTCTGAGCCACAAACGTTTGAATTGTCCTGCAGTTCTTTCCCTTGGGTTTGGATGATCTCAATCAAAATGGGCCTTTTAGTAGAGAAGTTGTTCCCCAGCAGTTAGTTCGTGTTGTAGTATAGAACCATTCTGTATTAGTACACTCTTAGGATATACTCTCAGTCTTCTCATTCTTTGGTACATAGTCCCAGCTATCTCTCCTGATCTCCTTCTTAAATTGTCTCTTGAAGAAACCAGCCTGGGAATGAAAGAACAAGGTTTGGTTTCAGATGAGAGGGAAAAGAATGCAGTGTGTTTGTATGCCATTTTGTGTGTAGCGTAAAAGCTGAAGGTGTCCTACTGACCTTCCAGAGGGCGAAGATGAGCAGGGCCAGGATCAAGAGTCCCACCAGTAGACTCCCTACAATGATGAATGCCTCCACTGCTGCCTGAGGCTTCTGGTTGAAGTGGGCCTCCAACACAACCTGGAACATCAGAATGAAATAAAACGTTATTACAGTGCACTAGTATTACATTGTACATCTATGACCTGGACATCAGACAAGGTCGGAAATGTCCTGTCATTTCCACCACTGTCCTAACATGGACACTACAATCCAGCGTTTTATAACAGTAAGGCACTCGGAGGTTGCATAGGCAATTTCCTGACACTTCTTAACCCTACCAGGACATTTGTATTTGTATTTATTATGGATCCCCATTAACTTCTGCCAAAGCAGCAGCTACTCTTCCTGGGGTCCAGCAAAATGAAGGCAGTTATACCATTTTAAAAACATTACAATACTTTCACAACATATTTCACCACACATTAAGTGTGTGCGCTCAGGCCACTACTCTACTACCACATATCTACAACACAAAATCTATGTGTGTATAGTGTGTATGTTATCGTGTGTTTGTATACTTGTGTTGTGTTGCTTCACAGTCTCCGCTGTTCCATAAGATGTATTTTTATCTGTTTTTAAATCAAATGTTACTGCTTGCATGAGTTACTTGATGTGGAACAGAGCTCTATATAGTACTGTGCGCCTCCCATAGTCTGTTCTGGACTTGGGGACTGTGAAGAGACCTCTGGTGGCATGTCTTGAGGGGTATGCATGGGTGTCAATACCTCTCACAAATACAAGTAGTGATGAAGTCAATCTCTCCTCCACTTTGAGCCAGGAGAGATTGACATGCATATCATTCATGTTAGCTCTCTGTGTACATCCCAGGGCCAGCCGTATTGCCCTGTTCTGAGCCAATTGCAATTTTCCTAAGTCCCTCTTTCTGGCACCTGACCACACGACTGAACAGTAGTCCTGTTTCGACAATACAAGGGCCTGTAGGACCTGCCTTGTTGATAGTGTTATTAAGATGGCAGAGCAGCGCTTCTCCCCATCTTAGCTACTGTTGTTTCAATACGTTTTGACCATGACAGTTTACAATCCAGGGTTACTCCAAGCAGTTTAGTCACCTCAACTTGCTCAATTTCCACATTATTCATTACAAGATTTAGTTGAGGTTTAGGGTTTAGTGAATGATTTGTCGTAAATACTATGCTTTTAGTTATATAGGACTAACTTATTCCTTGTCAGCCATTCTGAAACTTACTGCAGCTCTTTGTTAAGTGTTGCAGTCATTCCAGTCACTGTAGTAGCTGACGTGTATAGTGTTGTCATCCTCACACATAGACACACTGGCTTTACTCAAAGCTGATTGGTTGGCTATTTGAGCCAGTAAAGGGGGCTTTACTATTCTTAGGTAGCGGAATGACTTTTTTCCCTCCAGGCTTGAAGGCACAAACTTTCTTGTAGGCTTAAATCGAAGATATGGCAAATAGGAGTGGCAATATCGTCCGCTATTATCCTCAGTAATTTCCCATCCAAGTTGTCAGACCCCGGTGGCTTGTCATTGTTGATAGAAAACAATATTTTTTTCACTCACTTTACGGAAATCTAAATTACAATGCTTGTCTTTCATAATTTGGTCAGATATACTTGGATGTGTAGTGTCAGCATTTGTTGCGCATGTCATGTTTTTACTATCATTCTTTATATCATTTATCTTTGTTTCATAGTATAGTTTCATCTTTTTATTCAGTTTAGTCACATATGATTTCTCAATTTGCAGTACATTTGCCAATCGGTTGTGCTGCCAATTTATTTGCCAAACCTTTTGCCTCATCCCTCTCAACCATACAATTTTTCAATTCCTCATCAATCCAAGCGGACATAAGTTTTTACTGGAATAAGCTATTTTAGTAACTGGAATAAACAATTTCATAAATGTGTCAAGTGCATGGACTTGGACTTGAGTGATCTCCATTGTGGAACAGTGACATGGTATCCGCCAAAAGATTACTGTATAAGGCCAATGTATCACTACTGTATAGGCCTATCATTTCTTACCTGAGCGATAGGGATCTGCTGTAATAGGATGGTGTGAGGGTCCTCCCTTGGTGATGTGATGATGCCAGTACTCTCTATCAGCATCACTCCATGACGACCCTGAGGAGAGGGAGGGTAAGACTTTATTTTATTACATTAGAACACTTTAATATCCTCAATGAAGAAATTATGATTCATGTTGCCATTTTAAGAGATTTGAAAGTGTAGCATTAGTGAAGTGTTTACCGGTGTGAGCTGTAGAACGGTGGGGTTGAGCTTCACTTCCATCTGAATGGTGGCTTCTTTCCCGATGTCCATGTCTCCTAGTCTACACACCAGAGTCAGGCACAGGTCGTCTCCGTGAGCACAGAACTATGGAGAGAAACAACACTTGTGATTTCATTTTAAAACATCAACATCAGTGGAATACAGCACTGCTACATAATAAGGTTAGGGCCAATACCATTTCAACTCAGGAAGTAAACAACAATGTAAATGTTCCTCATTGAAAAGATGAGAGGAAAATAAGAATTCCAATTCATTTACTTCCTGAAATGACTGCATCAATATGGAATTGACCCCAACACTGCTACATACTGTAACTATATACACTGCTCCAAAAAATAAAGGGAACACTTAAACAACACAATGTAACTCCAAGTCAATCACACTTCTGTGAAATCAAACTGTCCACTTAGGAAGCAACACTGATTGACAATAAATTTCACATGCTGTTGTGCAAATGGAATAGACAACAGGTGGAAATTAAAGGCAATTAGCAAGACACCCACAATAAAGGAGTGGTTCTGCAGGTGGGGACCACTTCTCAGTTCCTATGCTTCCTGGCTGATGTTTTGGTCACTTTTGAATGCTGGCGGTGCTTTCACTCTAGTGGTAGCATGAGACGGAGTCTACAACCCACACAAGTGGCTCAGGTAGTGCAGCTCATCCAGGATGGCACATCAATGCGAGCTGTGGCAAGAAGGTTTGTTGTGTCTGTCAGCGTAGTGTCCAGAGCATGGAGGCGCTACCAGGAGACAGGCCAGTACATCAGGAGACGTGGAGGAGGCCGTAGAAGGGCAACAACCCAGCAGCAGGACCGCTACCTCCGCCTTTGTGCAAGGAGGAGCAGGAGAAGCACTGCCAGAGCCCTGCAAAATGACCTCCAGCAGGCCACAAATGTATATGTGTCTGCTCAAACGGTCAGAAACAGACTCCATGAGGGTGGTATGAGGGCCCGACGTCCACAGGTGGGGGTTGTGCTTACAGCCCAACACCGTGCAGGACGTTTGGCATTTGCCAGAGAACACTAAGATTGGCAAATTCGCCACTGGCGCCCTGTGCTCTTCACAGATGAAAGCAGGTTCGCACTGAGCACGTGACAGACGTGACAGAGTCTGGAGACACCGTGGAGAACGTTCTGCGGCCTGCAACATCCTCCAGCATGACCGGTTTGGCGGTGGGTCAGTCATGGTGTGGGGTGGCATTTCTTTGGGGGGCCGCACAGCACTCCATGTGCTCGCCAGAGGTAGCCTGACTGCCATTAGGTACCAAGATGAGATCCTCAGACCCCTTGTGAGACCATATGCTGGTGCGGTTGGCCCTGGGTTCCTCCTAATGCAAGACAATGCTAGACCTCATGTGGCTGGAGTGTGTCAGCAGTTCCTGCAAGAGGAAGGCATTGATGCTATGGACTGGCCCGCCCGTTCCCCAGACCTGAATCCAATTGAGCACATCTGGGACATCATGTCTCGCTCCATCAACCAACACCATGTTGCACCACAGACTGTCCAGGAGTTGGCGGATGCTTTAGTCCAGGTCTGGGAGGAGATCCCTCAGGAGACCATCCGCCACCTCATCAGGAGCATGCCCAGGCGTTGTAGGGAGGTCATACAGGCACGTGGAGGCCACACACACTACTGAGCCTCATTTTGACTTGTTTTAAGGACATTACATCAAAGTTGGATCAGCCTGTAGTGTGGTTTTCCACTTTAATTTTGAGTGTGACTCCAAATCCAGACCTCCATGTGTTGATAAATTGGATTTCCATTGATTGTTTTTGTGTGATTTTGTTGTCAGCACATTCAACTATGTAAGATAATAATAAGATTATTTCTTTCATTCAGATCTAGGATGTGTTGTTTAAGTGTTCCCTTTATTTTTTTGAGCAGTATACATTATAGGAGTAGGAGAGGGAGGTATCTACCATTTTGCGTTTGCTGGTTTTGGAGAAGAAGAAGACCAGTTCCTTGATTAAAGACGACCGTGGCACCTCGCAATCATCTTCTACTGTGATGGAGCCATTTTTAATGGAGCATTCTCCAAGAGAGGTCTAACAGATGAGGAAAGAAAATAAGTTAGATATTGGTGATTATAAACTGGGTGGTTCGAGCCTTGAATGCTGATTAGCTGAAAGCCGTGGTATATTTAAGCAATATGGCCCGAAGGGGTGTGGTATATGGCCAATATACCACGGCTAACGGCTGTTCTGGACACAGCCCTTTGCCGTGGTATATTGGCCATATATCACAAACCCCAGAGGTGCCTTATTGCTATTATAAACTGGTTACCAACGTAATTAGAGCAGTAAAAATAAGTGTTTTGTCATACCCGTGGTATACGGTCTGATATACTATGGCTGTCAGCCAATCCGCATTCAGGGCTTGAACCACCCAGTTTATAATAGATCGTATACCATTGGTTTGACAGAAATGTACTATTTAATGGTCTAATTACGTTGGTAACCAGTTTAAAATAGCAATAAGACACCTCAGGGGTTTGTGGTATATGGCCAATATACCACGGCTAAGGGTGGTATTTTTCATCAATCAATCACACACTTACCTGAAAATCTGCAATGTGGAGTAATCTGTATGGATATGGTGATAGTATTTTGGGAATATCAATCTCAACTTCCGTGTTGAGAGATTTGCTTGGACCGATATTGACAACCTGTCAAGGCACACCGATACAATGTCAATATAAACTCAGGCAGTCAGTCAGTCAGTCAGTCATTCAAATACTCCAACTAGGCTGTAATGATCACATCAGTTTCTGTTAGAAAACAATGTTATATTGTATCCCTATAGTACAAACCTTGTAAGTGTAGTTGAATGTCTCTGTGTAGCAATCAACTGGAGTAGGTTCCTGGTCACCAAATACAAAGGATGTTGGGGTCACAAACCTGCAAGGGAGATCAGTAATTAGCTTATGAAGTACAATAAGAGATGTTTATATATACTGTTAATGAAGAGCGAGGAACTGTCTTTGTTACTGTAAATAAATGTCTTACCCATGGACGCTTACATCCACGCCATATCTCAACGGTAACATCAGAGTGGCTGAGTTGTCATGCAGAAGATCCTCATTTTCATAATTGTCTCTGGAAAAGACAATGTCAGAAAAAACCCAGAAATTATCTATTTGGATTCCATTTCATATTAATCAATTTGATATATTGAAAACAAAACATTTAAGCACAGCCAATGCCACTATAGTGTTAAAGGAATTCAACTCAAAGCCAAAGAATTTCCAAACATCAGACGTTGCAGAACTTCACATTCCTAGTGTTTCTCAGAGTGAGAGGCCAAAGCATACCTTCACGCATTACAAGACACTTGAAGATGGTTTTCAGAGGTGTCATTCCCATAAGGGCATAAGGGCACAAGGGCACGTGCCCCCTCAGATTTGTCCTGTTTTTAAAATGTTCAGATGTTAAAGTAATGACTAAGCTTCATAATTATTTCTAAAAGGATTTGTCAGTAGTATTTTGTGGAGGGGGCACACTGACTGGACCAGGCAAAGAGTACCCCCCAGTAAGTGGTTCCTTCCAAGGTGCACTATCGAGCAAAGAGATATGTATGCAGACAGTATTGCCAGTGGAGGAGGAGAGAGAGAGTGTCACACACAGCATTTGATTTGATTTTAGCTTCCGGTGATGGGCAGGACTTGCAGGAGGTGTTTGTAAATGAATTTGATCAAGCTATGTAGCCTATTGATTCCTTCTTGATGAATAAATAAATAATAAAACAAAAATGTCCCAACCTCATAACTAGCTACCAATCAGGTTAAAGTAGCTAGTCTATCTTAGCTGACATGCCTGCTGGCAAGGTTGCTAGACTTTAGAAAATAATACAACTGCTTTATTAATGATTGGGTTATGATACTATGTACCAATGTAGCAGTTGTACTAAACCTCTACGGCATAAAGGTTCTTAAATAATCAATGTGCCTCATTCATTTAAATTACAATTGAACAGGGAAAGAAGTATGCTTCGATAACCTATGCAGAAAAAATATACATCTTTTTTTTTACATAGAACTAGGCATAACAATCATGGCTTTAGATTGCAGGAAAAAGCTGTTTCAGCTGTTCAAAAAAATTGACATTCTCTGAACAAAAGTTAAGTGTTACCAGATATGAACATGGAGTGTTTTAGAGTGTTCTGGAACTGTCAAACATTCCAAAGCTTTTCTTTACCCAAGCGACAAAACAGGGGCTGCCGGATGTACTTCTCAACTACACAACTATGTAACAACTACAGGAGGAAACCAAGAGAGGCAACCTGCAGCACCCTCTGATTTGAATAATTCAGGTCACTGGGACTGTGTTTCCTGTTCCCCTAGCAACAGAACAAACACACACACTGAGTGTACAAAACATTAGCTGAAATTGGCTGAATGTCCTTTGGGTGGTGGACCATTCTTGATACACACAGGAAACGGTTGAGCGTAAAAAACCCACTGGCACCTACTACCATACCTCATTCAAAGACATAGCTTTCACCTGGATTCATCTGGTCAGTCTATGTAATGATAGGAACCGGTGTTCCTAATGTTTTGTCCACTCAGTGGCTCATTGGGCTGTTGTACGATCCGTCTGTTAGGTTTGATAAGGCTGGCCAGTAGCGAGACGTCACCGGCGGTGTAACAGGATGTCAGTTTAAAAAACGAGCCATTCGATTATTTAATGTATTTTGGAGAAAGATTGCGTTTGTGGGTTAGGGGGACCTGTGCTAAGGTCAGAAGTACTGTAAGCAGATCCAGTTACTTGCAAAAGTCAAAAGAAAGATTATGACAAAGACCTGGGGTCAAAACATTGCACTCAATAACACTGCAGGCACATTCAGTGTGTGGGTATCTATCTTTCTTTTATGGGTCTGTACTTACCCACTAGTGTTGATGGATATACTAATGTCACCAGCACTGCTACTCTGGTTTACATCCAACAGAAAGCTGATGTTCACCTGCAGAAAATACAGAAATTCTGATTAGATAGCAATTAAGATATTAGCCTCTTAAACAGCAGTTTATAAAACGTTGCCTTTAAAACAGCAGCAGCATTGGCAGCAAACAGAAGATATGGGTCTGGATACCCACTGGGCACACACTGGTTGAATCAACATTGTTTCCACGCAATTTCAGCAAAATTACGTTGAACCAACAAGGAATAGACATTGAACAGGGCAATCTGATTTTTTTAAAATGTAACTGTAATCAGTTAGTTACATTACCAGCAAAAATAGTGTAATCAGATTACAGATACTTTAGAAAAACTAGTTAATTGCTTCTTGGATTACTTTTAAAATCAGAAAGGATGTTTGAAAAAAAATACATTAAGACACCTTTCTGTTTTTCTCAAAGACATTCAATTCAGATTTAAAAAAGGTGCAATTTAAAAACAAATTGAGAGAGACCACTATGATGACACACTAAATGCATTTGATGGGTCCTTTTTGTCTTCTTCTAATGCATTTTAAGGGAAGGTAACTAAAAGTAATCAGATTACGTTACTGAGTTTGTGTAATCCAAAAGTTATGTTACTTGTTACAATTTTAGACAGGTAACCAGTAACTGTAATGGATTAAATTAAGAAAGTAACCTATCCAACCATGACGTTGAATTTATGTCTGTGCCCAGTGGGGTAATTAGTTAAAGTATCCAGTGAAAGTATCCAGACCCAGATTAATAGAGTAAAATTGGAGTAACATGGAAGTAAAGTTTGAGTAATGTTAGAGTAACCTTGAAGTAATGATAGAGTAACAGAGTAAGGTTGGAATAATGTTAAGAGTAGCATTATAGTAAGGCTGAAGTAACAGAGTAAGGATGGAGTAACGTTAGAGTAAGGCTGGAGTAACAGAGTAAGGATGGAGTAACAGAGTAAGGCTGGAGTGACAGAGTAAGGATGGAGTAACATTAGAGTAAGGCTGGAGTGACAGAGTAAGGCTGAAGTAACAGAGTAAGGCTGGAGTAAAATTAGAGTAAGGTTGGAGTAACAGTAGAGTAAGGTTGGGATAAGGCTAGAGTAACAGATTAAGGTTGGAGTAAGTTTGAGTGTTGTGGCTACAGTACCTTGGCTCCAGAGCTGAAGTACAGGTTCCCAACACTACAGTCCATCCCTACTATTGTCTTGTTCTCCTCTGAAATGTCACAGCTCACATACTTCTCCTCCTGAAAATAATAACAGATAATAGGATTGTGTGTGTAATTTATTACAATCCAAGAGCGCATAGATTCACATGATTTTGTGAATCTAAAATTCCATTGGTGATTATGTGAGAAATGTAATAACTGCTACTTTGAGTAATTAATAAATCAATCAAACACGTACTGCATCAAGCACTTTAATGTAGTGCAGGTTGGAGGGGAAGCGTAACCGGAGCCTGGGAAGGAAGGCATCATCTCCAGCGTTCACCAGGGTTGTGTTCAACATGATGGTCTTCCCATTACCCAATGCAAAGTACTGTATGTTGTTGTGTTTCCTGCAAGATTAACAGTCTTAGGGGCTGGATTGAATAGAGCCCTATGTATAAAACTGGAAGGCTGTCGCCTCATACAGGACCAGTCAAAAGTTTGGACACACCTATGCATTCCAGGGTTTTTCTTTATTTTTACTATTTTCTTCATTGTAGAATAATAGTGAAGACATCAAAACGATGAAATAACACATATGGAATCATGTAGTAACCAAAAAAGTGTTAAACAAATTGTTAAAAAAACAAACAGATTTTAGATTCTTCAAAGTAGCCACCATTTGCCTTGATGACAGCTTTGCACACTCTTGGCGTTCTCTCAACTAGCTTCAGGTAG
This sequence comes from Salmo salar, assembly GCF_965601325.2. Lineage (NCBI taxonomy): Eukaryota > Metazoa > Chordata > Actinopteri > Salmoniformes > Salmonidae > Salmo > Salmo salar. The sequence continues at coordinate 36,282,625 of NC_138311.1, forward strand.
CCTAGTGGTTAGAGCGTTGGGTCAGTAACTGAAAGGTTGCTGAATTGAATCCCTGAGCTGACAAGGTAAAAATCTGTCGTTCTGCCCCTGAACAAGGCAATTAACCCACTGTTCCCCGGTAGGCTGTCATTGTAAATAAGAATTAGTTCTTAACTGACTTGACTAGTTAAATTTTTAAAAATGAGGTAGTCACCTGGAAAGCATTTCAATTAACAGCTTTGTGTTGTTAAAAGTTCATTTGTGGAATTTCTTTCCTTCTTACTGCCTTTGAGACAATCACTTGTGTTGTGACAAGGTAGGGGTGGTATACAGAAGATAGCCCTATTTGGTAAAATACATTTTTTTTTACTTTTATAAAAGTAGTGCACTATGTAGGGATTAGGGTACCATTTGGGACGTACCCCTAGACAAGCTGTATTGTTAGGGGAAGAGGCTATGCATATTCAGCTTTTCAACGAAGCACTGTGTGTCCAGTATGGGGAGGAAAAAGGCATTTTTAAATGACTAATGTCCATGTTGAAGAATTCGCTGCTTTGTGGGTAAGTGGGTCTGAAGGTGTGTGTGGGGTGGGGGGAGGTGTATGTGTACATGTGCGTGCGGACGTTTCCATGACACAAACAACGAGGGGCTCACAAGTCTGATGTTTCTCATCTAACTTAGCAAGGTAAGACACACACACACACCTCTGCGTCATGAATAATCAGATATTATATTAGCCTGGCCGTAACATAAATTAGCCTGGCAGTTAAGTGTTTAAGGGGAAATGTGACCATGAATAAACATGTACAACAATCCCCTCTTAATGAAGTGAACTGGAGAGTATTGACATCATGGGCACTACAGTCAACACCTGATCTAATCATATGAAAGTTGTTTTCCACAGAAATATTCTTTGTTTCGGGATGCTGTAATGAATTTGTAAAGTAAACCTTCAACAGCTCAGTTTTGTCCACAGAAGAGATAAGAAATAGAAAGTAAAAGCTTCAAGACAAAAGATTGTATTACAAAGAAAACACCAACATATTCTAATTGAACATTTATGCTAAATGCTACTTACTGTGGTAAGACCAGGTAAGCAGAGACCTGCAGATTGGTTGAACAGTTGGCCAATGAACAGTACCGAGCAAACTCAGTCTGGAGAAGGAAGGTTACTGTTAGATGATGATGATGGCGTCACTGAAAATACAGTAATGTAATCTAATATACAGTAACTACCATACATGGATGTAAGTGGAGAAATCTACACTCTTAGAAAAAAGGGTTCCAAAAGGATTCTTTGGCTGTCCCCATAGGAGAACCCTTTTTGGTTCCAGGTAGAACCTTTTTGGGTTCCGTATAACACACTCTGTAGAAAGGATTCTACAAGGAACCCAAAAGGATTTAACCTGGAACCTTTTAGGTTCTACATAGCAAGTTCTTTTCTAAGAGTGTAGCATCGGTTCTCCGGACATAGATTAAGCCTAGTACCTGGACTAAAGAGCAATTTCAATGCAGGGAAATTTCCATTAAGTATGATTTTTAATTCCAGGACTAAGCTGACCTTGTGTCTAAAACATTGTTCCTATTCTCCTAACCATGCATCGATATGAGTGGAGAGATGTAAGAGACTCACCTTATTGGCTACCAGGTTGCTGTGCCCCCCTCTCTGCTGCAGGATGGGTTTCAGGGCTGGGAAAATTCTGGATCCCCAGTTACGGACAGTGTGCTGTCTGAGGGCGTACGTCGCCTCAAAATGGATGGGCGTGAAGATATCCCGGACATCTTTCTAAAAAGGAAAGAGATACAGAGAATGGAAGCTTTCATTTACTGTACATACAACCTTGGGTAGAGGGGAGCTTCTGGGTTGACTGTGCTAATTGACTGTTCTTGGGTAAGTTATTGTGGGGGCCTGTCTGTGCTCTGGCACAATGTTACAGTGTCCTGTGCTCTCTGTCCCACTGCAGATGTCCCAAGGAGCCTCTGCTCTCCACTGCCACACCTGCATTTAGCTCGAGGGACATTCTGAGATACAGTTTTTATTCAAGACAAAAAATATATATTTTTAGCTGTTGCTGCTAAATTGTTGCAAAGTATTCTAAGTTAAAATGTTATGAAACAGAAAGAGAACGGCTAAACATTTCTACGACTGAATTATTGAATACACTGTCAAATAAAGCATGGTATCTATAGAACAAGACACTTGAATGGCTCCTATGTCCCACCCTCTCTTCTTTTATCAGTGAGCAGACATAGTAGCTAGAAACCAGTGCTTCATTAGCCATGCATGCACAGCTTTCTCCACTCTGTGAGGTTTAGTTTAACCACAAACTGAGTAACTTGGTGGTGTTCTCTCTCAATGTAAAACCACTCACCAGAGCCCATTCATTAACATACAGGAGCTTGGCAACACAGCGCTGATCATACATACTGACTCATGTGTACTGTACAGTATGTGAGTGGCAAAATAAACCTAAAACACATCTAACCATTACATAAGAATAACTCTATATCAAACCTTAAAGATGCATACAGTATGAGGGGGATGTGTGAGAGTAAGACAGAAAAGACAATGCAAAAGCCCCTGAGCCAGTATTTTTTATTCAACTAGGCAAGTCAGTTAAGAACAAATTCTTATTTACAGTGACGGCCTACTGGGGAACAGTGGGTTAACTGCCTTGTTCAGGGGCAGAATGACCAATTGTTACCTTGTCAGCACAGGGAGTCAATCCAGCAACCTTTCAGTTACTGGCCCAACGCTGTAACCACTAGGCTACCTGCTGCCGTATTAGTCTCATTATATCCCTATGTGACCTCAGCCATAGTCACATTCCCCTACCAGTCCCCTGTACTATCCTACTGCCACATCTGCTGTTTATAACATTCATTACTGCCATGACCCATTCATTCAACTTTAAAAATACATCAAATGTATAGTCACACAAACACTCACGCACACACACACATTTTGATTTCCTCTGACATATAATGACACTGGTTTATGGTCTCCAATAACTCCATCTCTAGCTATTAATAAGAAAAAGCCAGTATGGTTCAGCTCAAAGAGAGACTTGAGAGTCATCCATTAATTAGTGAGTGGGTTTAAACATGAGCTAACTTACATGGCCCTGATTAGAAGAGAGAATGAGGGAAGAGTCAGGAGGGGCCCCACCAAACACCTGGAACATTACACACACACATGCACGCATGCACACTGGGGCAGCAATGTATTCAATGTATTTTTTGCCAATCTACCAATCGGTGTACTTTGATATCAGGCATTGGAAAACTTCCCTGGTCTTTGTGGTTGAATCTGTGCTTGAAATTCACTACTTGACTGCGGGACCTTACAAAGATAGGGAAGTCATTCAAAATTCATGTTAACTACTTGTATTGCACTCAGAGCGAGTCCATGCAACTTATTTTGTGATTTGTTAAGCAAATGTTTTCTCCTCAATTTATTTAGGATGGCCATAACAAAGGGGTTGAATACTTTTTGACTCAAGACATTTCAGCTTTTCATTTTAAATTAATTTGTTAACATTTCTAAAAAGAAAATTCCACTTTGACATTTTTTTTATATTTATCCTTTATTTAAATAGGAAGTCCAATTGAGGTCTGAAGACCTCTTTCCTAAGGAAGACCTGGAAACACCCATCAGTGGTTACAGCTGTTGACCTCTCGACCCCTAACCTTTGAACTCTAAACCCTGACCTCTGACTCACCCTCATGAAGGCCTGGTGGGTGACGCAGGTCAGCTGGTCATGTCTGGCCTTGACTTGCCCTGTCGTAACGTTGGACGTCCCGTTGCCGTGGAAATGGAAGCGGGAGGGGAAAGACTCCTTGTGGTGCGTGTCGGCTGTCAGGTTATACTGCAGTTCTATGGGAGGGAGGGAGGGAGGGAGGGAGGGAGGGAGGAAGGGAGGAAGGGAGGAAGGTAAAGGTATTTAGTTTCAGAGAGCACCCAGAGTTCGTATAAACCAGGGCCACAGACATACATAGACGTAGAACCAACCTCACCCCAGCATCAACCCCAGTCCCAGACTCAACCCCAGTTTATCTATCAGGACAGGGCTGTGCCAGAGCCTTCTTGCTGTAACGGACACTTTCACCAAAGGAATGCTCTGCATTCTTTTCAGGTTGGGTTAACATACTGGACCAACTGCCCCAGGCCTCAGGGACTAGTGATAACATGGAGAGACTGACAGAGATAAGGAAACAGAAAAGGGTTGTCTCGGACACAACAGTGTTTTCTGTCAACCAGTCCAGGGCAGAGGCTTTTATCACTATTTTCTAAGAGACACAGGAGACTAGACATTGTACATTATACCATTTTACACATACAAACTAGTAGCATAATTATGCTCGCAGTACTATAGCACAGTTGCGAAATGAGTTTTTGGTCACTATTAAGTACACACACTAGAACCAAAACTGGCTTTTGTTTGTTAGTACCACTGCTGTGTATATAACCTTCACTAATGTAACGATTAACGCAGTGCAAATAGACAGGTTGGTTTTGCAGTGCAGGGCTAAGAGGGAGCCAGGGGCAAAGAGAGAGGGTCTGCTCACCTATGAGTCCGTTGTAGCGTCGAGCGCGGACCCTGAAGCAGACTGTCACGTTGATGCAGACAGCAGGAAGACCGTTGTCAGAACACAGAGCTACAGAGCGGTTCACACTTGCAGGCAGGGGCATGGAGGCCTCAACCACTACCACCGGACGAGTCCTGTTGGAGGGCAACGACAACATATCAACATAAATAACAACAATAACAACACAAACACAGTAACCAAATCAAATTTTATTGGTCACATATGAGTGTTTAGCAGATGGTATTGCGGGTGTAGCGAAATGCACATGGACATCTACAATATGGTGGCTCTATGGGCCAGGAGGCCAAAAAAGATTCAAAACGTAATACAGAAGTCCTAAAATATGGTAGATATATGGACCAGAACAGGTGCGAATTAGGTCAAAATCAATACATTTAAACCAGTTAAAGTAAAAGTTCACCCCTATGAGTGAAAGTTTACCCTTTAACCTAGATCTACGTGACAATGCAGGAATTCCTGCTAATAGGTCAGTTATCTTGTGGATGTGTTTGACATTTTTCCATGATCATGGTCTTACCTCAGAATCACAGCGGAGTCCGAGAGAAAAGCCCCTACCGCAATGTCTGTGGGTTACAGATGAAGATATGTTGAACACAGCATTTCCTTCATACTCTATTTGTAAACCTATCCTTCCTGCTGTACCCACAATACTCTCTAGACTTGTTAAAAGCCCTAAGACAGTTTGTTCATCAATTTAGAAGAGCTGGAGACATCAGTCTCATTTGTCATTCATTCAGTAATTTATTTATTCAGTCCACAACAGCCTGCAAATGTATGCACCCTGTTGACTACAGTAGTTACTAGCATGCCAATCACTTTAAAAGGCTTTTCATAGGTAGGATATCTCAGAATAATCTGTAACAGTGCAATTTTAAACTGGAAATCTCGTTTGGGGCATTTGCTATGTTTATTTGGCCGATTAATGCAACTCTGATCCCAGAACAGTGTACTGTTACAATGATCAATCAGTATGTGCTCCCTAATACTAATCCAAACATCTCAACAGACTTTTTCAACAATTCCTGTTCTATCTTCTAACAAGATATCAACTGTACTACGCTGACGTGTTTTGTTTTTAGACAAATACATCTAAACAGTCCCGTGTGGCTCAGTTGGTAGAGCATGGTGTTTGCAACGCCAGGGTTGTGGGTTCGATTCCCACGGGGGACCAGTACGGGGGAAAAAAATGTATGAAATGTATGCATTCACTACTGTAAGTCGCTCTGGATAAGAGCATCTGCTAAATGAGTAAAATGTATGTAATTCTTGCCCTTATGAATAAATCTATAGAAATAACAACTAACACATATAATAATAAATAAATAAAATGTTGGAGACAGACAGTACACAGTACTTTAACAATGTACTAGATGAGAGGATGGCCAAACTAAAGTGAGACTTGTGGAAGATGAGAATGTGAGAAGCAGCGAGGGAGTAGAAAACTATGTGACCACCTAGTTATAGAAATTCCCACTGCCCAGTTCTCTCTGGGTAGCAACACACATTTATACACGCACACATAATTCCCCATCCCCTGTCCTCAGTTCTGTTTCCACCACTGCCATATTTTGTGTTTTGACGACCTTACTAATTTAAGACACAGCGTGTGTGACATCATAGCGGGACACTACAGTGTGTTCTGTTCTAGTCAGCAGCAGAGAAACAGAGACAGACTCCATCATTGTGCTGGAGGGAAGCACTCTACACAACAGTGACAGTCAAGAAAGGGAGCACTACCTTGGTAACCGTTTCCGTCAACATCGATGCCTCCGGAAACAGACTGGCCGAACATCTTTAACTCATTGCCCAGAAGAGACCCGGTGATCCTCTGATGAAACAAGAACAGCTTGATTAGTCATACAGATAACAATCCTCTGTACCGTACACACTTTATACACTACTGTTCACATACACAAGTACACATAGATTTTGTGTTGTAGTTATGTGGTAGTAGAGTAGTGGCCTGAGAGCACACACTTAATGTGTGGTGAAATATGTTGTGAAAGGTAATGTAATGTTTATTTAATTGTATATAACTGCCTTCATTTTTCTGGGCCCCAGGAAGCATAGCTGCTCCCCCCTAATACATGGAGCGTTGAGATGCAAGCAATGTAATCTCTCTATATTTGGATACACAGTAACTGCATTTTCTCCAAGAGGTTGTACTCCACATTGACAGAAATCTATTTACATACAGTATAATTTGAGTTATCTTCATGGTATGTCTCATGCTCAGACAGAGAAAAGAAGGGGACCAAACAGTTTCAGGAAATTGCAGCAATTCAAAGTCAGGAACTCTCTTCTGACTGTCTGAGAGCACACAGAAAAAAACAAAGGAACATTTGTCACAGCAGGATAGGGGAGAGCCTTGGTCAGAGGGAGGAGGACCCTGACCCCCCTTTTTCCGTCACTCCCTCCTTCCTTCCCTTTTCCTCCCTCTCTTCTTTCCCTTCTTTCTTTCCTCCCTTTAATCTCCTGGCCCTAATAATTACTCGGAGAAGGGAGAACCCGACCCCATCCTTCCCTCCCTTCAATCCCTGACAGCCCAACTCCCTCCCTCCCTAATTTTTCCTTCCTTCTTCCCTCCCAGTAATCTCCTGTCCCTGAAGCCTGCAGACAAACGGCAGCTGTGACATAGCCGTAGCTGTGTACATACTTGAGAGTAAGTCTGAGAGATCCCTGTCTTCCTCCCATTGTAGATATATATAGCCCCACGCAGCTCTTCCTCCTGTGGAGCACCCACCGCCACATCTGGAACATATTTACAGTCAGCCAGTCAGGGGTTAACTTAGGATGCATCTCAAATGGAACCCTATTCCCTAGTAGTGCACTATATAGAGAATAGGGTGCTTTTTTGGATGCACATATGAGTTAACTTACAGGTTTACAGGGACATAATGCATAATGACCTAAATAACACCAGGCAGACCCCCACCACTCCTCTCAGACTGGCTGCACATGCTCTAACCTATGGCTAGTCTACACTGACCTGCCACACTCTCTCTCTATGTGTGTGTGTGTGTGTGTGTGTGTGTGTGTGTGTGTGTGTGTGTGTGTGTGTGTGTGTGTGTGTGTGTGTGTGTGTGTGTGTGTGTGAAGGACCTAGGCTGGTGTAAGTGGCAGTTGGAAGTACATTGAGGCCCTCTGATCAGCTTTGCCGATGTAGTTAGCTGGTTGGTGAGTGGTGATGCTCAGTGTGGAGCGTGGCTGTTATATGGTGTATGTCACTTACTCTAGTCTAGTTCGTCCTGAGAAAGACTGCTAATGTGTTTAACTAAAATGTGGGGAGATTTGCTTGCGCAACAAAAAGCACCAAAAAATTAGAACAGCACCTACTCGGAATATCACATCATTAACATATAAATTGTTATGCATCTTTGCTAAAATAATGATTAAAACTCACCAGGAAAGCCATCGTCATCAATATCTCCCAGATCGGTTATGGTCTCCCCAAATCTTGCAGCATACGATTTGCTTCCAGCCAACTGAAACTCTGCTTCCTTCATATTAGCCTGAAAAATAAATGTATTCACAGTCTTAAGATTCATTCTCTACTCATCCCAAGGTAATCGCTTTTAGAAGAAAAAATAAGTAATTTGATGAAGTAGATATATTGCGGAAATAGCTAGCTAGCTAAGCTTCATGATTGTGTAATTGCAGTTATTTAGTCACTAGGTTGGTAAGGAAGTTAGTCATGTCATTCAGAGTTGCCTGGTCCTTAGTGGAACACTGTAAATGTAGCAGATATCCTCTGGTTTAGTGTTCCGTAATACAAACTCATCAGTCATAGAAACAGCCCTCAAGTCCTGCTATCATTATGCTGGGTTGTTTTAGATCATCCGCCAGTGCAATATAGTATCTCCAGACACTTCTTGAATAGGAAATGACCATGAAAGGAAAATATATTTACTTCATGACCATATGCTTTTCTATAGAAGTATCTGATTGTTCTGAAAGCTGCATAGGTAGTCTAGATGTTAGGTAGTCTGGATGTTACTAGCCAATTATAAGAGCAACTTAATGTAAAGTGATACCATCATTGGTATTGAAAAGTGTTTGTTATAACAGCGCACACCACCAGTATTCTATGAGATGCGTAACTATCATATTATAGTAACTACAGAGTTAAGTTGTGATGGTAAGAGTGTGTGTGATATGTGATGTGAGGAAGTGCCTGTTGGTGTTGTTCAGTTTCATTAAGTATCTGAGATGGCCAAGTTGTTCATGAGGGTGTACTTTGAATATCACACATACGTGTTTATGGAGACCAACACACTATACAGGCCGAAGCCTTCATTTGTTGACATTCAATCTATTAATAAACTGAAAAAAAAGAAGAAAAAAAATAATGCATGAAATGAAATGAAAATGTATGAAATGTATGTATTCACTACTGTAAGTCGCTCTGGATAAGAGCGTCTGCTAAATGACTAAAATGTAAATGTAAATGAATTTAAGGCATTTTTCAGGGAAGTGTTCCATATAACAGCCATGCAAAGTTTAAAGTAAACATTTCAATAGGTAATGGGCCATCAAATTACTGTAGAACCAATGCAATTTGCAAAACAAAAAAAATGCACACTAATGTTTTCATGATAGGGTTGAAAGAAAGGTTGACTCGCTCTCAATAATTTTTTCCGAAATTACTCGCATCCACTCATATCGCCTCCTTCTCAAGCCACATTGGAGGAGAAAATCCAAGGTCCCTCCCCTCTGACCTTCTCCTCCAATGAGTTTTGAGAAGGCAAGAAGAGGAATCAGGGAAATCAAAGTGTTCTGTTATGTACTGTATTTTTTTATGTGAAAGGTGTTGTGTTGATTATGAAACTTTTAAGTATCATGCCTTTCTTAATTTCCTTTGAGGGCATACAAACAGTCAAAACATTTGGACCCACCTAATCATTGAAGGGTTTTCTTTATTTTTACTATTTTCTAAATTGTAGAATAATAGTGAAGACATCAAAAATATGAAATAACACATATGGAATCATGTAGTAACCAAAAAACTGTTAAGCTTTTCGGTGAAAGCACATTTTGCAATATTCTGAGTAGATAGCCCAGCCACCACGGCTAGCTATTTAGACACCCAGCAAGTTTAGCACTCACCAAAGTCAGATTTACTATAAGAAAAATGTTATTACCTTTGGTGTTCTTCGTCAGAATGCACTCCCAGGACTGCTACTTCAATAACAAATGTTGGTTTGGTTCAAAATAATCCATTGTTATATCCAAATAGCGGCGTTTTGTTCGTGCGTTCAAGACACTATCCGAAGTGTAAATAAGGGTCACGAGCACAACGCATTTCGTGACAAAAAAATTCTAAATATTCCATTACCGTACTTCGAAGCATGTCAACCCCTGTTTAAAATCAATTTTTATGCCATTTTTCTCGTAAAAAAGCGATAATATTCTGACCGGGAAAGCGTGTATACGTACAAAGAGAGAGAAAATAAAAGCATGGGATCCCCTCGTGCACGAGCCTGAGTTTCATAGTACTGTGACTGGCCACTATCCAAACGCGCTAATGTTTTTCAGCCAGAGCCTGCAAAGCCACGATTCAGCTTTTTCCCGCCTTCTGAGAGCCCATGGGAGCCGTAGGAAGTGTCACGTCATGCCAGAGATCCCCTGTATTTGTTAGAGATGATCAAGGAGGGCAAGAAATGGTCAGACAGGCCACTTCCTGTAAGGAATCTTCTCAGGTTTTGGCCTGCCAAATGAGTTCTGTTATACTCACAGACACCATTCAAACAGTTTTAGAAACTTTAGGGTGTTTTCTATCCAAAGCCAATAATTATATGCATATTCTAGTTACTGGGCAGGAGTAGTAACCAGATTAAATCGGGTACGTTTTTTATCCGGCCGTGCAAATACTGCCCCCTAGCCCCAACAGGTTAAAACCTTCCTTAACCAGAAACCGTGGATTGATGGCAACATTTGCACAAAACTGAAAGTGCGAATCACCGCTTTTAATCATGGCAAGGCGACTGGAAACATGACCGAATACAAACAGTGTAGCTATTCCCTCCGCAGGGCAATCAAACAACCAAAGCGTCAGTATAGGGGCGGCAGGTAGCCTAGTGGTTAGAGCGTTGGACTTGTAACCAACATTGAATCCCCGAGCTGACAAGGTAAACAAATCTGTCGTTCTGCCCCTGAACAAGGCAGTTAACCCACTGTTCCTAGGTCGTCATTGAAAATAAGAATTTGTTCTTAACTGACTTGCCTAGTAAAATAAATAAAAACAAGAGACAAAGTAGAGTTGCAATTCAACGGCTCAAACACGAGATGTATGTGGCAGGGTCTACAGTCAATCACGGATTACAAAAAGAAAACCAGCCCCGCCACGGACATTGACGTCTTGCTCCCAGACAAATTAAACAACTTCTTTGCTTTTAGGACAATACAGTGCCACTGATACGGCCCGCTACCAAAGTCTGTAGGCTCTCCTTCACCGTGGTCAATGTGAGTAAAACATTTAAACGTGTTAACCCTCGCAAGGCTGCTGGCCCACACAGCATCCCTTGCCACGTCATTAGAGCAATACCTATGTAAGAATGCTGTTCATCGATTACAACTCAGCATTTAACACCATAGTACCCTCCAAACTCATCATCAAGCTTGAGACCCTGGGTCTTGACCCTGCCCTGTGCAACTGGGTCCAGGACTTTCTGATGGGCCACCCCCAGGTGGTGAGGGTAGGAAACAACATCTCCTCAACACTGGGGCCCCACAAGGGTGCGTTCTCCCTCTCCTGTTCACCCATGACTGCGTGGCCATGCACGCCTCCAACTCAATCATCAAGTTTGCAGACGACACTACAGTGGTAGGCTTCATTACCAACAACGACGAGACGGCCTACAGAGCGGAGCTGAGGGCCCTCAGAGTGGACGATGATCGTGGACTTCAGGAAACAGCAAAGGGAGCACCCCCCCCCCCCCCCCCCCATCCACATCGACGGGACAGTAGTGGAGAAGGTGGAAAGTTTTAAGTTCCTCGGCGTACACATCACGGACAAATTGAAATGGTCCACCCACACAGACAGCGTGGTGAAGAAGGCATAACAGCACCTCTAAAAGACTCACAAACTTTTACAGATGCACTATCGATAGCATCCTGTTGGGCTGTATCACCGCCTGGTATGGCAACTGCACCGCCCACAGCTGCAAGGCTCTCCAGATGGTTGTGCGGTCTTCACAACACATCACCGGGGGGAAAACTACCTGCCCTCCAGGACACTTACACCACCCGATGTCACAGGAAGGCCAAAATTATCATCAAAGGACAACAACCACCCGAGCCACTGCCTGTTCACCACGCTATCATCCAGAAGGCGAGGTCAGTACAGGTGCATCAAAGCTGGGACTGAGAGAGTGAAAAACAGCTTCTATCTCAAGGCCATCAAACTGTTAAACAGCCATCACTAACATAGAGTGGCTGCTGCCAACATACAGACTCAAATCTCTGGCCATAAATGTAATAAATGGATTTAATTTAAGGTATCACTAGTCACTTTAAATAACATCACTTTAATAATGTCTACATATCCTACATTACTCATCTCATATGTATATACTGTATGGCTACCTTGAAGAATCTCAAATATAAAATATAAAATGTATATTTGTTTATCACTTTTTTGGCTACTTACATGATTCCATATGTGTTATTTCACAGTTATTTCATAGTTTTGATGTCTTCACTATTATTCTAGATTGTAGAAAATAGTCTAAATAAAGAACCCCCCTGGAATGAGTAGGTGTGTCCAAACCTTTGACTGGTTCTGTATAAAGTTGGATTGAATTGAAGGAAAAACTAATACGGAAAGATCCCAGTACTTACAGCTCCTTGGTTGATGTAGACATGGACTCGTCCCTCCTCTCTCATGGTGCTGTACATGGGAGCTCCTACCAGTAGATCAGACAGGCCATCTCCATTCAGGTCCACGGCACACACACTGGCACCAAAATAGGAGCCCAGCTACAGTATAGGAAAGCAGGTTTTATGTCTATATAGTCAATCACATCAACCAAATGTATTTTTAAAGCGAGGAGGTATGATCTAGTTCTGTGTCAAAATTAAGACATTAAGAACTGAGACATTAAAGACTGGTTTCCCAGACACAGATTAAACCCAGTCCTAGACTAAAGAGCATGTCCAATGGAGATTGGTCCCACGTTGGTAGAGCAAGGTGCTTACACTGCCTGGGTTCCCACGGGGGACCAGTACGAGGGAAAATACATGTACTCACTAATGTAAGTCGCTCTGGATAAGAGCGTCTGCTTAATGACTAAAATGTCAAAGATATATGGCTACTAATTTTCACCTTGCTTCCCTTGACTTCACTGATGATCTTCAGCATGTTTTCTTCAGCTCTGAATAGGTAGGCCTGGAGAAGAGGAGAAACAAGACCTGGTCACATCAGGACCTAAAGCCAACTAATGATGAGTATACAGGTGGTAAAATGCATTCACACAGACCCACAGACCCAGACCCAATGCCCACACATCATCTGCTTTCTACTGATCAAATATAATTAATCTATCATATTAACACTCCTGTGGGGGATGCATTTGATAAGGTCATTGACAACTGGCAACTTGTACAGTAAAAAAACATGTAAATAACAATGTCCTTCATAAAATGTGTACTGAATTGCCACATGACATAATGATTCCCCACTTCCTCTTTCTGCAGAGAGATACATTTACATTAGTTTAGCAGACATACGAACGTATACATACAGCAGAGGCAGAGGTAACTACAGTATATGTCATCAATCTATCACTCATATACAGTTACTTGCCCACATTGTATCTACCTTGATTGAATGCAGTGACTGTATGTCGCTCTGGAAAAAGAGCTTCTGCTAAATGACTTAAATGTAAATATATTTACAACCAAATCCTTTCAGCTATTTCAGAATAAAGGCCTTCTGCCTTAGTGCCATCAATCAACAGAGGGCCTATCATCACAAGATCTTACTATAGTAATAGACATACCTGAGCAGCTAAAACATGGTATGTGTCCCCCACATGTCACCCCCATAGGGCTCTGGTCAAAAGTAGTACAGTATAGGGAATAGGGTGCCATGGTCTTTTTCAGCAACACATATTTCATACATTTCCCCAGCAGAAGGAGGAATGCCCGATGCATCATATATTTTGCATCAGCCTGGATGGTGATTTAAACACACATACTGCATTGTACTTACCGCTTTACTACCCCCTGCTTGTCAGTTCAAACGAAACGAGCCGATACATGTGCAAGTGTTGGTACTGTGCTTTCTATCTACAGGCAGGTGATGGAGTGATGGGACGGGGGTAAAAGGAAAAACAGGACTTAAATGAACTCTTACTTTACCAGTCTGCCTGTGCTGGGGTGCACCTCCAACGATCTCTGTGGAGTCAGGGTGAAGGAAGTGGCCGGCGCCAACCGAGTAGCCTGGTGATGAAATTAAGGATCATAACGTTAGTACAACACCAGTACAACTTTATTATAACCAACGAATCAGACTATCAAAGTTGCCTGGCAATGGAAATGTATTACAACGTTAAAACTTCTTTGGGATCGGTGTACCATCCACGGGACTTTTGAGCTAACGTAGGCTAATGCGATTAGCATGAGGTTGTAAGTAACAAGAACATTTCCCAGGACATAGACATATCTGATATTGGCAGAAAGCTTAAATTCGTGTTAATCTAACTGCACTGTCCAATTTACAGTAGCTATTAGAACTGTTTTTTTTGTGTATTATCTTTTACCAGTTCTATTGTGTTATATTCCCCTACATTCCTTTCACATTTCCACAAACTTCAAAGTGTTTCCTTCCAAATGGTACCAAGAATATGCATATCCTTGCTTCAGGGCCTGAGCTACAGGCAGTTAGATTTGGGTATGTCATTAATTAATACAAGGGCGGATTCTTAATTAATACAATGTCCGTACAATGTTAGTAAAACCTTAATACAACCTTGGTACAACCTTAGTATAACCAACAACACAGGTAGAACCAGATGGTACTGGTTGAGATAAGAGCAACAAGCCACACTGTGACTGGCTTGATGAGAAAACAACATTCCTTTGATAAGAGCTTTAAAAAAGGGTTACACGAGAGGTCTTTTCCATGCATGAAAGTATGTTTGAAAAATGCACTTTTTGACAGCACTAGTTTGGTTAAAAACACTGATATGAATCCCCTTGACAGAGAGACATCATTTTTTGCAGTAACTACAATTGATCACATACTGAGCAATAGTGTGTGTGTGTGTGTGTGTGTGTGTGTGTGTGTGTGTGTGTGTGTGTGTGTGTGTGTGTGTGTGTGTGTGTGTGTGTGTGTGTGTGTGTGTGTGCACCTGACAATCAGCTTCCTGTTCACACACACAGAGCGTGTTCTCTCAACACACAAAGACACAGAAAAAGCATGCTTCCTCTTCAAATTTCATTACGTTACACTTCACTAACTTACAGCCTCTGCAGAAAAACAACTGAGACGTGTGACAACAAGACAAGTCCTTCTGATCGTCTCCAACCATGATATTATTAATGTACCTAATGTGCCATATGTTGTATTACATATATGTACCCAGATAACTGCCATAGAGGACAGTGCTGTCGTCATCCACATAGGCAGACAGGACCATACTGGAGGTGTTGTAGACCAGAACAGACCCAGTCCAGTACGATGTCCCAGGGGCTCCCATTATTATCAAGTCCTGAAGAAAAACAACACAAAACATACATTATAGAATGGCAGTTTGTGATGTATCTTTGTGATTTACTGTATATTCGTGATTTTCTGTACGTGCTTGTAAGTTTGTGACTTGTATTACCAGCACAGGCTGTATTTCCAGAACAAGCTGTATTACCAGCACAGGCTGTATTTCCAGAACAAGCTGTATTACCAGCACAGGCTGTATTTCCAGAACAAGCTGTATTACCAGCACAGGCTGTATTTCCAGAACAAGCTGTATTACCAGCACTGGCTGTATTACCAGCTCATGCTGTATTTCCAGCACAGGCTGTATTACCAGCACAGGCTGTATTTCCAGAACAAGCTGTATTACCAGCACTGGCTGTATTACCAGCACTGGCTGTATTACCAGCACATGCTGTATTTCCAGCACAGGCTGTATTACCAGCACTGGCTGTATTACCAGCACAGGCTGTATTACCAGCACAGGCTGTATTACCAGCACAGGCTGTATTACCAGCACTGGCTGTATTACCAGCACAGGCTGTATTACCAGCACAGGCTGTATTACCAGCACTGGCTGTATTACCAGCACAGGCTGTATTACCAGCACAGGCTGTATTACCAGCACAGGCTGTATTACCAGCACAGGCTTCACATAAACTATGGATCTAAAAAGAATATCTAGATGAATTAATACCTCATTCAGAAAGTTGGATATTCCTGCTTGGCATGATCCGTAGTCTTCACCAAACTTCCGTTGATGATCTGGAAAGAGACACATGTAATTTCATTCAACCTCTCAGTGCAGATTAATTACAGGAGTGGCGTGGTCATGGTGAGAAAAAAACCATATGGATTACTCCTGTTTGTCCTGGGTTATTGACTGATTGATGTGCTTGTGTATAGGCCACACTGGTAGGCCTACAGGTGATGGTTTAGATTATTTTTCTGTGAGTAATCTAGAAGAAAAAGAAACGCACACCTATATAAACGAGTCATCTCGCAGTGTTTGTGATCATACCCTGATGAAGACAGCTTGGCTGTAGAAACGTTGGATATTACATTTTTGCATCTGAGCTCCTAGAGTGTGCGGCTCTCCCTTATTTTCTACTTTTCTGTGAGTATCTAGCTAGTCTAGCAGACTGCATACTCCCAATCATCTGAGAAGAAGCAATGTTTCAGCACTATGGGGTTATCTAGACAAGTCTCACAACAAGAAAAAGGTAGTTTTACAGGTACTAAACAGAAAGACGTTGTACCTTTATAGCATGGGATAAGTGGTTGAGACTGTTTCAGGTCAGCTTCGTATCTGTAGCAGACACCATGAGGCAGCTTGTTCTGGTTGTCTTTCCTGGAATAGAACACGTTCTTCCAACGATGCCCACATGCCTGTGGAACGAGAAGCAGCACAGATGTTTTGGATGAAATGCAACTGTTTGAGCAACAATGGAATAAGCTACACACAAAACATGTCAACTCGATGGTTCTTCTAACGAGTGACATAATGCAAGCCCTGTCCAGCAGATGGTACCAAGAATATGCATGTCCTCCACTACATGACCGAAAGTATGTGGACACCTGCTCGTCAATCATATCATTCCGAAATCATGGGCATTAATATGGAGTTGCCCCTCCCCCCCATCTTGGTGCTTTATAGCCTCCAATCTTCTAGGAAGGCTTTCCACTAGATGTTGGAACATTGCTGGACTTGCTTCCATTCAGCCACAAGAACATTAGTGATGTTGGGCAAACCATTTCTGTATGGACCTCACTTTGTGCACAGGGGCATTGTCATGCTGAAACAGGAAAGGGCCTTCCCCAAACTGTTGCCACATAGTTGGAATCACAGAATTGTCTAGAATGTCATTGTATGCTGTAGCGTTAAGGTTTCCCTTCACTGAAACTAATGGGCCTAGCCCGAACCATGAAAAACAGCCCCAGACCTTTATTCACCAAACTTTACAATTGCCACTATGCATTCGGGCAGGTAGCGTTCTCCTGACATCTGCCAAACCCAAATTCGTCTGTCGGACTGCCAGATCGTGAAGCGTGACTCATCACTCCAGAGAGCGTTTCCACTGCTCCAGAGTCCAATGACGGCGAGCTTTACACCACTCCAGCCGACGCTTGGCATTGCGCATGGTGATCTTTGGCTTCTGTGTGGCTGCCTGGCCATGGAAACCCATTTCATGAAGCTCCCAACGAACAGTTAGGATTTCGGTAGTGAGCGCTTTTTACGCGCTACACATTCAGCACTCGGCAGTCCCGTTCTGTAAGCTTGTGTGGCCTACCACTTCACGGCTGAGCCGTTGTTGCTCCTAGACGTTTCCACTTCACAATAACACCACTTACAGTTGACTGAGGCAGTTCAAGCAGGGTAGAAATTTGAGGAACTGACTTGTTGGAAATGTCGCATCTATGACGGTGCCACATTGAAAGTCACCGAGCTCTTCAGTAAGGCCATTCTACTGCCAATATTTGTCTATGGAGATTGCATGGCTGTGTGAACTATTTTTATAAAACTGTCAGCAACAGATGTGGCTGAAATAGCAGAATCCACTAATTTGAAGGGGTGTCCACATACTTTTGAATATATAGCGTAGTTTCCTAAATAACGTTCACCAACAATAGACTATAAGGCTAAACAAAACATGTACATTTTGTGGGTCTTCTAACTAGTGACATAGGTCTGATAGGGTTGCAAATGATGCTAGTCTTGTTTCTTATTTAAACTAAATTCACCAGATGTTGCCCATCTCATCATTTGATTTAGGTCTCAGAATGGGCACAAAGACTGTGTATCACTGTACTGTTACATATCAATACATGGCCATCACTGGACTATTGAGAATGGGTTGTAACATTTGTGTACCGCTACTGGGACTAATTGACATACCAATACATGGCCATCACTGTAATGCAATGTGTGATAGCTGCTGCTGTAAAAAGGGCTTTATAAATCAATTTGATTAATTGAGAGACTTAACATACCAATACATGGCCATCACTAGGCTGTCTAGACAGGCTGACTCCGAGCCACTGGTTGTCACTCTCAGAGACGCAAGTCTTCCCACAACTGTCCACACCTGTAGTACACACACACACACACACACACACCACACACACACACACACGCGCGCGCGTAGAGAAAGAGAGAGAGCGTGAGAACAAGAGCAAGATATGAGAAGTTGCCATAACCAGTAATATTGCCTTATAAACCCTTCGATTAAAACATGAAGAAAAGTATTATGTTTTCTTATAATCCAATGTCAGTGAACAAATACCCCAAACCACCTTGGTCAAATAAACAGAACCACTTAATCTTTAACATGGAGGTCACACATTCTTTCTTTGTAAAGTTGAGTGGATATACAATACATCAATAATACAAACCCGTTGATATTTGCTGACATTCTCTATTGCCTGAGATGCTGCACTTATAAATTGCTCCTGGTTTTATAAGGGATGGATCGAATGTTGAATTCGCGACTGGAGCTCCGACTAATAACCTATAACAGACAATTATGGAAATCACCATCAGCCAACCATTCACTAAAGTTATAGTTTTACACACATCAATATCCCAACTGTGTGATTTAAAAATATATATATATTTCACACTCAAAAAGTTGTCAAACGGCAACTGGACAGCAGTTACTGGTCAAAGTTCATTGTGCTCATAGACTCCCTAATTAAAATGTATCACACAGTTTCAAATTTGAAGAACCCCTAAAGGACCCCCCAGGAAACTTTTATTCTTAGAGGATAATACATGTGTGATGCCTAATCAGTTAGTGTTTTATGACTAACGTTGTAAAATAAGCCTACAAAATGTTTTAATCGCTTACCATGTGTGTTGCTTGTTCTTATGTAACAACACAGAATATCCAAATAAAGATCCATTTGGGCCAGTGAAACTAACCGGATGGTCTACATCCAAATTGTAACAGTCAGTGAGACTACAGCACCAAGCGAGAAGAAAGCTCCAACAGCAATAAACATTCACCGGCTTCTTTCGCTCCATTTAAAAAAGGAAATAAAACACAAACTTTTCCAACACGTAGAGACTTCAATTGATGGCAGAGGGAAACAAAAGAAAGGTCAAACTTTTCGATGATTAAAAGTCAGGATAACAGCGGAAAGTTGTACATAACGATAAGAAGTTTAGAATGGCGGTTGAATAATCTGAACACTCTTGTTGCGAGCTGCGTGAGTCCGTCAGTCTGCTCGTGCTCATGGATAAATTCCGTCACGTGAAAGTTCTCAGCTTTGAACCTCTGGTGGGCGGCGGGCTCATGCTGCTCCCCAAACTCACAGCGCTGAACCCTCCTACCTACACATCAGTCAAACTAAGAGAACGATGTGTTCCCTGGAATTAACAGTACAGTGAAAAGTTTCAGAAAGGCTTGAATCAAATCCACACTGTACAGTTAACTGCCAAAATAAAGGAGACGGCAATATAAAGTGACTTAATAGGGCGTTGGACCACCTCGAGCCACTAGAACAGCTTCAATGAGCCTTGGCATACATTCTACAAATTTCTGGAACTCCATTTGCGGGATGCAACACAATTCTTCCACAAGAAATTCCATCATTTGGTGTTTTGTTGATGGTGATGGAAAACTGTCTCAGGCACTGCTCCAGAATCTCCCATACGTGTTCAATTGGGTTGAGACTTGGTGACTGACTGATGCAGGCGTGAACACACCCATTCACACTCAAACACACCCATTCAGACTCCAACACACACACACACACACACACACACACACACACACACACACACACACACACACACACACAATCACACACACAAACATATAAACCCCACCTTTACTCCTTTGAGACCCCTCTTTCAAAGTCACTGAGATCTCTTCTTCTAGCCATGGTAGACAAAATAATGGGCACCTGGGATTTTTTATACATGACTCTAAGCAGGAACCACACCTGTGTGGAAGCACCTGCTTTCAATATACTGTACTTTGTATCCCTCATTTACTCACCTGTTTTCTTTATTTTGTCAGATACATGTAGATGCTGCTGAAATTGATTGTTGGCTATATATGGCTGGGCTACTATATATTTCTGATGCTGTCATTTTGTGCCAGAATAATGCTAATTTGCTTTTTGTAATAGGTGAGGAAATAGAAAAAGTAACACATACAAAACATAGACTTTATCTTTCTGACAAAGTTCATTGTATATAGCCAACTTAACTTGACTTATTGTGTATTTATTCCTTGTGTTATTATCTTTCTATTATTTTTATATTTTTATCTCTGCATTGCTGGGTAGGGCCTGTAAGTAAGCATTTCACTGTTTGTCTACACCTGTTGTTTACCAAGCATGTGACAAATACAATTTGATTTGATTTCATAAAGTTCATTAAGAAGGAATGGAATTAGGCTATTGATATTTTATTTTAAAAAACAAATTAATATGGACAATGATTGAGTATCAGGAAACAGGGAATGTTATCCTACGGGGCGAGACCGTCTGGAATGTCTGTCTACGATATTTTCCCATATTGGTCCGTCCGGAACATGATTTGAATTTAGCATCTGTCAGGATTTTTTCCCTGTGTCCATTCATTTCTGTACATCATTATTTGCAGTAACTACAATTGTGCTAATATTGAGCAACAGTGTGTGTGTGTGTGTGTGTGTGTGTGTGTGTGTGTGTGTGTGTGTGTGTGTGTGTGTGTGTGTGTGTGTGTGTGTTTTCTTTGTGAGCTAATAATCTCCTGCAACCAAGCCGGTATTATTCCCACGGTGTAGGCCTAAATGAACCATGCAGAGCCAGTGCTGGTCTTACCAGTGGTCTGCTGGGACAATTACCTGTTCAGTTATATTAGGTGAAGGATAGCGGGAGGGTTTGTCCACTTGGCTGAACGGTGGTGGTTAAAACCTGTGTTTCGTGAGAGAGACCACACACAAGTTGACACAACAAAGCAAATATTTGGTGTTGTGCTCTTTGGCTTGTGGTGTTTTCCCAACAGAAGTAACAGCAAGAGCAAATCAAGTAAAGAGAAGAAAAGAGAAAGGAAAGAGAGAGGAAAAGAGAGAGGAAAAGAAGGAAGGAGGTAGCAGGTCTAAGTGTAATGGAACTTGATTCATGTCTTATTGCCAAACCCTCAGAGGTCGATGGCCGCGCAGGGACAGACATTAGTGACTAAATAAAACCCAGTGTGCTTATGCTGGAGACTTCATGTTCCACCCAGTGTTGTGTTCAGACCACCTAAAGCGAGACCAAGTTAAGACTGGAGCAAATCGAGTCAGAGTCAAGACCAAGACTGGAGGGGGGGCAAGACTGAGTCAAGACCGAGACCGGGAGTGGGGAGAGGCCTGAGAGTCTGAGTCAAGACCATGATTGTAATTGTGTCAGATCGGCACCATAAGAAGAGCTACCAAAATTACAGTACTTCTGTGTTAATATTTCAGAAGAACATATGGAATCCTTAGCCATTCATAATGGTTAAAAGATGCATACTGTGGACAAAAAGAGAGCTGCTCAACAAATGATTAAACTTGTCTAAACCAAAGGCTTAGACTCAAGAGGCAGTTCATCAGCTGTTTTGAATTCTGCGCTGTACTACCAGTTTGCTTTCAAACAAATTTTCCTCACATATGACACCTCCAAGAAGAGTGGATAGACGTTGGCATTCATAACATATAATGCAATAAAGCACATCTCTGTCTTTTCAAAGACGTACTTAACATTTCACATGCATGGCTGTCTCATGGCTGAGACAAAGTCATGTCTTTCAGATTCATGAGGTAGTCACCTGGAATACATTTCAATTAACAGGTGTGCCTTGTTAAAAGTTAATTAGTGGAATTTCTTTCCTTCTTAATGTTTGAGCCAATCAGTTGTGTTGTGACAAGGTAGGGTTGGTATACAGAAGATAGCCCTATTTGGTAAAAGACCAAGTCCATTTTATGGCAAGAACAGCTCAAATAAGCAAAGAAAAATGGCAGTCCATCTTTGTTTTAAGAAACTTGGACAGTTTCTTTAAGTGCAGTCGCAAAAACCATCAAGTGCTATGATGAAACTGGCTCTCATGAGGACCGCCAAAGGAAAGGTAGACCCAGAGTTACCTCTGCTGCAGAGGATAAGTTCATTAGAGTTACCAGCCTCAGAAATCGGCAATTAACTGCACCTCAGATTGC
This sequence comes from Salmo salar, assembly GCF_965601325.2. NCBI lineage: Eukaryota > Metazoa > Chordata > Actinopteri > Salmoniformes > Salmonidae > Salmo > Salmo salar. Next base: position 36,305,077 of record NC_138311.1, read on the forward strand.
AGCCCAAATAAATGCTTCACAGAGTTCAAGTAACAGACACATCTCAACATCAGCTGTTCAGAGGAGACGGCGTGAATCAGGCGTTCATGGTCAAATTGCTGCAAGAAACCACTACTAAAGGACACCAATAATAATGAGAAACTCTTTTGGGCCAAGAAACATGAGCAATGGACATTAGGCGTACAGAGACACTCTAATGTACTTGTCTTCTTGCTCAGTTGTGCACCAGGGCCTTCTACTCATCTTTCTATTCTGGTTAGAGACAGTTTGCGCTGTTCTGTGAAGGGAGTAATACACAGCGTTGTACGAGATCTTCAGTTTCTTGGCAATTTCTCGCATGGAATAGCCTTCATTTCTCAGAACAAGAATGGACTAATGAGTTTCAGAAGAAAGTGATTTGTTTCTGGCCATTTTGAGCCTGTAATCGAACCCACAAATGCTGATGCTCCAGATACTCAACTAGTCCAAAGAAGGCCAGTTTTATTGCTTCTTTAATCAGGACCAGTTTTCAGCTGTGCTAACATAATTGCAAAAGGGTTTTCTGATGATCAATTTGCCTTTTAAAATGATAAACTTGGATTAGCTAACACAACATGCCATTGGAACACAGGAGTGATGGTTGCTGATAATGGGCCTCTGTACGCCTATGCAGATATTCCATAAAAAATCTGCCGTTTCCAGCTACAATGGTCGTTTACAACATTAACAATGTCTACACTGTATTTCTGTTCAATTTGATGTTATTTTAATGAACAAAAAATGTGCTTTTCTTTCAAAAACAAGGACATTTCTAAGTGACCCCCAAACTTTTGAACAGTAGTGTATATACACATTTTATTTTTGATTATTCACTGGTGCTGCAACACCCTCAGCACCCCTACTTTCCGTGACTATGCCTCTCACTACTTTCCCCATCTCTCTCTCTCTGTTTATATTTGTTTATGTGTGTGATGACTTTGCATGTCTTTCTCCTCCCGTATCTCATCACCATTAGTTAATATTCTCTGAAGTTTCCTGAGTACCAATGAAGTCATAAACAAAACAAAAGCCTTGTTACATCCCGCTGTCCTCAATATTGGGAAAACCTTCATAAGGATCTCCTCCAGATCTCTGTAACTCTGTAGAGGAAATGTCATCATGTAAACAAACAATGGACCCCACTGTATAGTTTCTCTAGTCAGAGGTAATTGAGTTGATTTGTGGAAACTACCCATGGGGTACGTCAAGGGACAAGTGAGGGACATCTTTAGTTTGGCCATTGAACAAACAAAAGTTCACGTGTGGCCAGCCCATGGATGTGCTAATGCATTGTGTATGTAGCATATGACAGGGATAGGAGTGGAACATGGAGGGACTTAAATTGCACAAACTGTCCATGCAATGGTTGGACGAACGGTCGAGGGTTCCATATTTTACAAGACATGAGTGAAGTGGACTCCAGATCATCCCATCACTGTAAACAACCCTTCTTGTTGTTGAATATGACATCATGTCTGCTCTTCTTACTCTAATCTCATAGGCGTATTTACTACTACTACTCTCTCTCTCTCTCTCTTTCTCTCTCTCTCTCTCTCTCTCTCTCTCTCTCTCTCTCTCTCTCTCTCTTTCTCTATACAGTGACAGACAGGGAACTGAATTGAATGGTCAGTGAATAAATGGAAAGGCAGCAGCAGCTTGGAATAGCTGATTCATGATCTTTTCCAGCAGGCAGATAGGCAGTGTCTGCATCCCAAATGGCACCCTATTCCCTATAATGTGCAATACTTTTGACATCTGGTCAAAAGTAGTGGACTAAATAGGAAATAGGGTGCCATTTGGGACACAAGGAGTCAGACCTCCCCTCCCAGGGGCCTCATCCGCAAGGCTACCTCTGTCGTAACATCCTTAACATGGCTGTTTGGTGTGTGTGTGTGGGTGTGACCCGCTCCGCCCGACCTGAGGTCAGGGCTTTCCAGAGAAGATCATCCAGGAACCCTTTCTGTACACCACACACACACACACACACACCACACCACACACACACACACACACACACACACACACACACACACACACACACACACACACACACACACACACACACACACACACACACACACACACACACACAATCTAACACAGCCTAGATTTGAGCATTGTTTTAGCCGTACACCACCAGGCATTCCCAATAATTTCATAAAAGCAGTTTTACGAAAATCCTGGCAACTGAAGACATACATCCCTGTTTCTTTATTCAGGTATTACTATCACGACTGTTCCCGCTCCTTCTCTCTGGTGCTTGAGGGCGCCAGGCTGCCCTTCATTACGCACACCTGTCACCATCATTACGCAAATTTGCGCTCATTGGACTCACCTCGACCCCTTCACGCTTGTTGATTGCCCCTCCTATATCTGTCTGCTCCTCAGTTTGTTCCCCGTGTCAGCATTATTGTTGTTTTGTTTTCCCCTGTCCAGACGCTGCCTGTATTCTGTTCCTGTCTGTGTTTCATTAAATGTTCTCCTTGTACTTGCTTCTCGTCTCCAGGATCTGTCCTTACAATTACGAATGAATAAACAAATGACACACATGGCTGTGTTTAAACATTTAACCTAACTGTCTATGTTGTCTGTGTCCAGATATCCAGCTTCCCTCAGCTGTCTCCTTTATCTTATCTCGTGTGCCGGTTTGCCAGCTACTGCCAGGGAGTTAAAGGGATCTGGTTAAAGCACCAAGAACAGGAAGCATAAAGGTCACTTACATTTTTCCTAAAGAAAGAAAAATCATCTTTTTTTTGTTGTTGAAGAAAAAAGATAATTCACAGTTTCTGACTGTATGTACCCTTTACAGTATATCCATGTGAGGTTATTTTCTAAAGCCTGGATGTTTAATGTGGTCTTTGTCTGGTTATCTGAGATATTTGAATACATGTACTAAACTGTTATACCTCTGGCGCTATAGCACATAAAGGCAAGGTGAGGATCTTCCCTTCTGAACACTGATGATCACCTTGAATCACTGTGACATTCCTGATACTGTGAGAAGTGGAACAATATCAGGGCTATGTTCATTAGGACATGCAATGGAAAATGATTATGAGCATTTCTTGTTGTAAAGTTCAGGTAGTCCCTTCTGGTTTCAGTCTATTTTCTTCTGTTTAGTTCCTAATTAACATGATCCAGGTAATAATTACAGTAGCTGAATGGTCATTAGTTGAATCTCTTACCTCTGTGTATGCCATAGCAGGATGTGGTTATTCTACTCTACAGGGTATGTACCCTACTACCCCATGCTACCACCACCCACGCATCTTTGGCCTAACGTTTTATCACTACCCTTATTAAAGGAGTTAAATTAGAGGGAGCTCCTGAAGCGCTCTCTCTCTCTCTTACAGTAGTTTGTAATGACTTCGGTCATGAGAGTGCCTGTGTTGGCATTACGTGGTGGCTGGTGAATGCCCACCCAGTCTCTCCATGGCATGGTCTCAATAGGCAGGTGAACTCATTATGTAGTCAGTGTCCCAGAGCCACTGTAAACCATTATACTCAGACCTTGTATGCCACTGTAAACCATTATACTCAGACCTTGTATGCCACTGTAAACCATTATGCTCAGCCCTTGTATGCCACTGTAAACCATTATACTCAGACCTTGTATGCCACTGTAAACCATTATACTCAGACCTTGTATGCCACTGTAAACCATTATGCTCAGCCCTTGTATGCCACTGTAAACCATTATACTCAGACCTTGTATGCCACTGTAAACCATTATACTCAGACCTTGTATGCCACTGTAAACCATTATACTCAGACCTTGTATGCCACTGTAAACCATTATACTCAGCCCTTGTATGCCACTGTAAACCATTATGCTCAGCCCTTGTATGCCACTGTAAACCATTATGCTCAGCCCTTGTATGCCACTGTAAACCATTATGCTCAGACCTTGTATGCCACTGTAAACCATTATACTCAGACCTTGTATGCCACTGTAAACCATTATACTCAGACCTTGTATGCCACTGTAAACCATTATGCTCAGCCCTTGTATGCCACTGTAAACCATTATACTCAGACCTTGTATGCCACTGTAAACCATTATACTCAGACCTTGTATGCCACTGTAAACCATTATACTCAGACCTTGTATGCCACTGTAAACCATTATACTCAGACCTTGTATGCCACTGTAAACCATTATACTCAGACCTTTTATGCCACTGTAAACCATTAGCAAGGGGAAATATTAAGTGTTGCTTCAAAACTACAAAAACGAATTCCACACCGAGTGTAACATGTGACATGCCTTGTATTAGATACCATTGGGAAAAGGTACCACTCATTACACCAGCCTTGTTGTACCACTGTAAACTGTTAGCATGACGGTATCATACTTACAGGCAAAATATTATTAAGTGTTCACTGTAATAATAATAAAAAACAGCCAAGCATGATTATATGCGTTTTGAAACACACAACACAACAACAACGAAAACGTAACGGGGAAAGAAAATATGATCAAGGGAATGCTTTGATGGTTGTATCTGTGACCACCCTGTGTGAAACACGCCATTGATTTAAAACATATGAAGAGTTTATTTCTAAAACGTTATATCCCCCCAAAATTTACCAACTTTAATTTACCAACTTTTCTGAAAATGGATATGTAGTGTTTTGGGAAGAAGCTCTTCATATTTACTGTTATCCCTCTGTTTACTTTGAATTTGACAACCCCTCATCAGAAATATCAGTTTCTCCCATCAAAAGGAAGCCATGAAATTCCAATGTTTGTGTGGATAAAGCCAAGAAAATATGAACGATCCCTAATTCCCCAATATGTTCCTCTCCTCCTCTACTCTACTCTACTCTTCCCCTGGGCTCCATCCACATGGTTGTCACATGGTTGTCGTGTCTATTCGAGACACGCACGCGCACGCACACACACACACACACACACACGCACGCACGCACGCGCACACAGACACACACACGCACACGCACGCACACACACACACACACACACACACGCACACGCACACACACACACACAGACACACGCACACACACACACACAGACACACACACACACACAGACACACACACACACACTCCCCTTGAGCTCCATGCACAAGGTTGTGAGAGGCCCTAGTGTCTCTCAGGAGAACCATGATGAGCTGCCTGTGAATTGCACCCAGGGCAGCAGCTCATGACAGGCCCCAGCTGTGGCCAAGGCATGCATTGGTCCCACAGGACCCACTACAAATCTTATAATGGTGCTCTCCAATGGGCCAGGAGGAGAGGGGGGAGGGGCATGGAGGGATGGTTCCGCTTCATTGGCAGGCGATGCACTACCTTGTTCATGGGTTTGTATGAAGAGCTGCTCCTTAAGAGTAAATACATGATGGAACTAGGGGGGTTCAAGGATAGAGCACTGTGCTGGTCTTTATTGGGGCTGAATATTGGTGTGAAGAAGAAGATCTCCAAAAACAAGCACACACAGAGGTTGATGGTGTTCCAACTAGAAGGAGCATCCCCCTTACGGGAAACCACGATATCACATGATTTGACGTGTGACATTTCCACATATAGCACATGGGGAAACCATGTGTTTTTGAAACACTTCACATGTGACGATGTGGATTTTCACATGTGCAAGCAGTAGAATCGGATTTAAAAGATAAAAATACACCTTATGTAACAGTGGGGACTGTGAAGAGACACACACTGGCACAGACACACATTCACATGATAAAACACGAACTCTACACACACGTGCACATGGATCTTGTCTTGTAAATATGTGGCGGTGGAGTGGTGGCCTGAGGGAGCACACTGAATGTATTGGGTAATGTGCTATGAAATGTAACGTCATGTAGTATTTCAAACTGTTTGTAACTGTGTTATGTTGCTGAACTACTGGAAGAGTAGCTGCTGCCTTGGCAGCACCTAATGGGGATCCATAATAAGTACAAATACAAATGTGAAAACATGTGTTTTTGAACACTTCACATGTGGATTTTTCCCATGTGATCACATAATTTGAATCCACATCTGGAAGGTTTTCACATTGTACCGTAACAGTACTCTTATTTTTGAGTGTGTGGATATACACTTAGTGGCCAGTTTATTAGGTACACCACCCAGTTCACAAAAATTATTCACATGGCCGTGGCTTGCTAAATAGAGCATGCAGACATGCACCTCTCTCATCAACAACTGTCTTCCCCCACAGGACTGCTGCTGACTGAATGTTTTTCTTTGTCGCACCATTCCCGGTAAACCCTAGACACTGTCGTGCGTGAAAAGCACAGGAGGCCGGAAGTTTCTGAGCTACAGGAACCGGTGCGCCAGGCACCGACGATCATACCATGCTCAAAGTCACTTAGGTAATTCATTTTGCCCATTGTAACGTTCAATTGAACAGTAACTGAATGCCTCGACGCCTGTCTGCATGCTCTATTTAGCAAGCCACGGCCATGTGAATAATTTTTGTGAACTGGGTGGTGTACCTAATAAACTGGCCACTAAGTGTATATCCACACACTCAAAAATAAGAGTACTGTTACGGTACAGTGTTGTTCTATGGTGTACAAAAAGGTACATTTTCCTACCAAATATATTAAATATAAAGCTGTGCTCGTAAAATGTGGGAGGTGGGAATTTACCAGTTGTGGTATATTCACACTTCCCACTTGTTGACGAATGCTGCATTAGTTACAATCATTACTGTTCTTAGAAATGTAGGTGGGTGGGTCTCATTAGCATATTTGGGGGCATGGTCTAAAATATGTTGTATTTGTGCCATTCATCAGTGCAAATGTTGTACCAGTTTAAGTGCTTGCAAGTTCAAATCCTCAAATAATTGTATACTCTATGTCAAGTGTCCTTGAGCATTGCTAGCTTTAAGTTGATGTTACATTGGTGGTGATAATTGGACAGTTATTTACTTAATTCTGGGCAGCTTTTAGAAAGTGCAGAAATCCATTCTTGCCAATAAGTCTTTGGCCAAATCGCTTAAATGTTCACAGATCTGGTGGTGTTGCTGCACTGAAGCAGGACATTTCAGGTTGATAGCAACAAAGAGGTTATGAGTTCAAATCCCATTTAAGGCTCAGTCATAATTGTGTTCACAGTACAAGATTCTACAGTAATTGAAATCAGCACACTGTTACTTGATAGAAATAATGCCTACTAGTTGTTGAATACATTTACTTTATTTTTACTGCAACTTTAGTCAAAGTGCAGAAGTGTGTTCTTGCTAATCTCCATTATGTCCACAGACCTGGTGGCGCAGCAGAAACTTCAGGTATTTTTAGCAGTAAAAATACTCTAACTAGTTGTATATTTTCACCTCAACTAGACAAAAACCTCCAGGGGACCATGAAACAACGTTCTAAGAACGTCCTTGGGGACATCCCTGGAACAAACTGGGAACTAGACATAATCTGCAGGGGACCATGACTGTTTAAATGGAATTAATGTCAGTTGTGCCTCTCAAAGTAAAAATGTTGTAAATCACATTTGAAACCTGGGTTTTCACATGTGCTCAAATGTTGTCACTTGTTTAGTGTCATGGTATCACGTGGAGATTTTGCATCCCTATGTTGTCACATTTATTTCACATGAGATTGTATTTTCACGTGCTCACATTATCACATGTTGCTTCACATGTTGTCACATTAACTTCACATTAACTCACGTGATCACATGAGATCACACAAGATCACACATTCACATGTGAAATTCATGTGTTTTTACCATAAGGGTCAGCTTAGTGGATAAATGCTTTTCATTGTCAAAAACTGGGCGACTCGATGGTAAATGTTTAACCATTCACAGCCGATCATGAGGTCAGTCAGATGATGATGCAGAAAAGCTGTCAAAATAACAAATGAGTGAGAGAATAGACGAGTAGATCCCTAGCAACAGAGTCCCCCTCAGGACAAACAAACCCACTAGCAACAGTCCACGCGGGTGCCGATACGTTGCAGCTAATTGAATCCATCAGCAGATGGGTGTGTGTGTGTGTGTGTGTGTGTGTGTGTGTGTGTGTGTGTGTGTGTGTGTGTGTGTGTGTGTGTGTGTGTGTGTGTGTGTGTGTGTGTGTGTGTGTGTGTGTGTGTGTGTGTGTTTGTTTGTGTTTGTGGGTGTAATCTGTTACAGATACTAGTTACTTGTCCAAAATTGTATTCAATAACGTAACTTTTGGATTACACAAACGCAGTAACGTAAAATGATTACTTTCAGTTACTTTTAGATTACTTTCCTCTTAAGAGGCATTAGAAGACAAAAAGGACCCATCAAACGCATTTAGTGTGTCATCAAATCAAATGAAATGTTATTGGCCACATACACATATTTAGCAGATGTTATTGCGAATGTAGCGAAATGCTTGTGTTCCTAGCTCCAACAGTGCAGTAGTATCTAACAATTCACAACAATACACACAAATCTAAAAGTAAAATAATGGAATTAAGAAATATATAAATATTAAGACGAGCAATGTCGGAGTGGCATTGATTAAAATACAGTAGAACAGTATATACCGTACATATGCGATGAGTAAAGCAGTATGTAAACATTATTAAAGTGACTAGTGTTCCATTATTAAAGTGACCAGTGATTCCATGTCCATGTATATAAGACAGCAGCCTCTAAGATGCAGGGTTGAGTAACCGGGTGGTGGCCGGCTAGTGATGGCTATTGAACAGTCTGATGGCCTTGAGATAGAAGCTGTTTTTCAGTCTCTCGGTCCCAGCTTTGATGCACCTGTACTGACCTCGCCTTCTGGATGATAGCGTGGTGAACAGGCTGTGGCTCGGGTGGTTGATGTCCTTGATGATCTTTTTGGCCTTCCTGTGACATCGGGTGCTGTAGGTTTCCTGGAGGTCAGGCAGTGTGTCCCCGGTGATGCGTTGGGCAGACCACACCACCCTCTGGAGAGTCCTGCAGGCTACAGTCCTACAGCCCAACAGGATGCTCTCAATTGTGCATCTGTAAGAGTTTGTGAGGGTCTTAAGGACCAAGACAAATTTCTTCAGCCTCCTGCGCCTTCTTCACCACACTGTCTGTGTGGGTGAACCATTTCAGATTGTCAGTGATGTGTACGCCGAGGAACTTGAAGCTTTCCACCTTCTCCACTGTGGTCCCGTTGATATGGATAGGGGCGTGCTCCATCTGCTGTTTCCTGAAGACCACAATCAACTCCTTCATTTTGTTGACGTTGAGGGAGAGGTTATTTTCCTGGCACCACTCCACCAGGGCCCTCACCTTCTCCCTGTAGGCTGTCTCGTCATTGTTGGTAATCAGTCCTACTACTGTTGTGTCGTCTGCGAACTTGATGATTGAGTTGGAGGCATGCAGTCATGGGTGAACAGAGAGTACACGAGGGGGCTGAGCACGCACCCTTGTGGGGCGCCTGTGTTGAGGATCAGCGAAGTGGAGTTGTTGTTTCCTACCATCACCACCTGGGGGCGGCCCGTCAAGGAAGTCTAGGACCCAGTTGCACAGGGCGGGTTTCAGACCCAGGGCCTGGAGCTTAATGATGAGCTTAGAAGGTAGGGTGCAGTGCGATGGCGATTGAATCGTCTGTGGATCTATAAGTCAGTTTAAGTGGGTCTTGGGTGTCAGGTAAGGTAGAGGTGATATGATCCTTAACTATCCTCTCAAAGCACTTCATGACGACAGAAGTGAGTGCTATGGGGCGATAGTAATTTCGTTCAGTTACCTTTGCTTTCTTGGTTACAGGAACAATAGTGGACACCTTGAAGCATCTGGGGACAGCAGACTGGGATAGGGAGAGATTGAATATGTCCGTAAACACTCTAGCCAGCTGGTCTGCGCATGCTCTGAGAAGTGCTACGGGGCGTCGGTGTCCGCGACGTGGCTGGTTTTCCCATCATAGTGGTCTCTGACTTCTGGTCAGACTAGCTCAGGTGGAACAAACTTAAACTTTCACCTTTTTTCAATGCTGAATTGAATGTCATTATGAAAACAGAATGGTGCCATAATGTCTTGTTCCGCAAACATCCTTTTCTGAATGTAGAAGTAATGTTTGTTTTTCAAAAGTATCTAATCTAATTACAACATTTTAGCTGGTATTGTAACTGATTTCATTACTCCCCAACAGTGTGTTATGTGTGTGTACCTGCGTGCGTATGTGTGTGTGTGTGTGTGTGTGTGTGTGTGCAACCATGGAGCATCTGAACCACATCCATGGGAATAGGAAACGGCTATTTAAATCAGACTATGTTAAAGAGTTTGTCGAGGGACTGAAATGTCTCACTGGGGACTAGAATGAGTTGTTATTATCCCACCAGAAACAACAGTCATCTGAAATGGACCTTAACAGGCAACTTTCTGTGGATCTCTCACTGAGAACACCCCTGTCCCATAATGCTTTTCATTTGCTTTTTCTACAATTTAGCTTTTATTCTTAAAGGGAAATGTCACAATTTATTATTAGTCCCGATTCTCCTTTTGTTTTCATACTCGCTCTCTCTCTTTTCCTCTTTCTCTTTCTTTCTTCCTCTCCATTCTCTCTCCTGCTCTCTCTCTCTCTCTCTCTCTCGCCCTGTCCTAGGATCAGTTGTGGTCCAGGTGACTGTTATAGAGGGGCCCAGCCATGCACACATCCAGCTGAATCCAATCAGCCGCCCTTTACATCATCTAGGATGGAATTACCCTCATCTGATTTCCACGCTGAGCAGGACATTTGACACAGAGCAGGCCAGGCTTAGCCTCATCCTTGACATCTTCACCAGGAGGCCAGGCAGGCAGCATGCAACAGGCTGAAAGAGAAAGTGGGGCATCGCTGCCCTGTTTCTGCACAGCACATCACTGCTGGGTGTTCGTGTGTTTTTGTCTTTGTCTGTGTGCATGCCTTGGCCTGGCCAACCCTTTTAAAGGGAGAGATCTTCTGGGGTGTGGAGAGGAGCAGTGAGCACGTACTAAGCCTAGCGTGCCAAAGAAGCTCAGCTGTAGCTGCAGTTTGGCACCAGCAGCCCAGGTACCATATACTGTACCTGCACCATCCTGGGATTTTAATTGGCATTCAGTGGCTTGATAAATGGATTGGCATAATGGGACGATATACTTGACATATGCAGGGCTCTCCTGAGGGATTTATCTTTCGTACTTCACACGTCGCTTGCTCGACATGCTGCAGATACCAACACAGCGAGAGAGGCTCTTCTACCAGCTGCGTCCCTGTCACCGATACACCCCCTTCTCCCCCATCACCTCCCTCTCCCCCTCACCCCCATCTCCACCCACTCCCCCTCTCTAACCCCCTCTCACCCTCTTCTAACCCCTCCTCACCTCAGCCAATCAGATCGCAGCCAAGTTCACAGCACTGCACTTCTCTCCATGGGGGTTATAGATTAAAGCGGAGTAGAGCCAAGAGGCCACACCACAGCAGAGCAGAGTACTCTCTCTCTCTCACTCTCTACTCAATTCAATTCAATTTCAATTTAAGGGCTTTATTAGCATGGGAAACATATGTTAACATTGCCAAAGCAAGTGAAGTAGGTAATAAACAAAAGTGAAATAAACAACAAATGAACAGTAAACATTACACTCACAGAAGTTCCAAAAGAATAAAGATATTTCAAATGTCATATTATGGCTATATACAGTGTTGTAACGATGTGCAAAAGTACAAAAATAAACATAAATATGGGTTGTATTACAATGGTTGCCCTTTACTTGTGGCAATAGGTCACAAATATTGCTGCTGTGATATTTCTCCCAGCAGACTGACTCTCTCTCTCTCTCTCTCTCTCTCTCTCTCTCTCTCTCTCTCTCTCTCTCTCTCTCTCTCTCTCTCTCTCTCTCTCTCTCTCTCTCTCTCTCTCTCTCTCTCTCTCTCTCTCTCTCTCTCTCTCTCTCTCTCTCTCTCTCTCTCTCTCTCTCTCTCTCTCTCTCAGCATCAAGATGGCAGTTGAAAACACTAACATTACACTATCAGATGTTCAATTTTGTTATGATCTGAGTTTACATACACCTTAAATACATTTAAGAGTAAAAATTCCCTGTCTTAGGTCAGTTAGGATCACCACTTTATTTTAGGAATTTCAAATGTCAGAATAATAGTAGAGAGAATGATTTATTTCAGCTTCTATTTCTTTCATCACAGTCCCAGTGGGTCAGAAGTTTACATACACTCAATTAGTATTTGGTAGCATTGCCTTTAAATTGTTTAACTTAGGTCAAATGTTTCAGGTAGCCTTCCACAAGCTTCCCACAATAAGTTAGGTGAATTTTGGGCCATTCCTCCTGACAGAGCTGGTGTACCTGAGTCAGGTTCAGTTCAGTTCTGACCACAAATTGTCTATAGGATTGAGGTCAGGGCTTTGTGATGGCCACTCCAATACCTTGACTTTGTTGTCCTTAAGCCATCTTGCCACAACTTTGGAAGTATGCTTGGGGTCATTGTTCATTTGGAAGACCCATTTGCTACCAAGCTTTAACTTCCTGACTGATGTCTTGAGATGTTGCTTCAATATATCCACATAATTTTCCATCCTCATGATGCCATCTATTTTGTGAAGTGCACCAGTCCCTCCTGCAGCAAAGCACCCCCACAACATGATGCTGCCACCCCCGTGCTTCACGATTGGGATGGTGTTCTTCAGGCTTGCAAGCCTCCCGCTTTTTCCTCCAAACATAACGATGGTCATTATGGCCAAACAGTTCTATTTTTGTTTCATCAGACCAGAGGACATTTCTCCAAAAAGTTTGATCTTTGTGCAGTTGCAAACCATAGTCTGGCTTTTTTATGGCGGCTTTAGAACAGTGGCTTCTTCCTTGCTGAGTGGCCTTTCAGGTTATGTCGATATAAGACTCGTTTTACTGTGGATATAGATACTTTTGTACCCGTTTCCTCCAGCATCTTCACAAGGTCCTTTGTTGTTGTTCTGGGATTGATTTGCACTTTTTGCACCAAAATACGTTCATCTCTAGGAGACAGAACGCGTCTCCTTCCTAAGTGGTATGACGGCTGCGTGGTCCCATGGTGTTTATACTTGCGTACTATTGTTTGTACAAATGAACATGGTACCTTGAGGCATTTGGAAATTGCTCCCAAGGATGAACCAGACTTGTGGAGGTCTACCATTTTTTTTCTGAGGTCTTGGCTGATTTCTTTTGATTTCCCCATGATGTCAAGCAAAGAGGCACTGTGTTTGAAGGTAGGCCTTGAAATACATCGACAGGTACACTTTCAATTGACTCAAATTATGTCAATTAGCCTATCAGAAGCTTCTAAAGCCATGACATCATTTTCTGGAATTTTCCAAGTTGTTTAAAGGCACAGTCAATTTAGTGTATGCAAACTTCTGACCCACTGGAATTGTGATACAGTGAATTATAAGTGAAATAATCTGTCTGTAAACAATTGTTGGAAAAATTACTTGTGTCATGCACAAAGTAGATGTGTTAACTGACTTGCCAAACCTATAGTTTGATAACAAGAAATTTGTGGAGTGGTTGAAAAACAAGTTTTAATGACTCCAACCTAAGTGTATATAAACTTCCGACTTCAACTGTATATGGGTATACACTGAAAATACAAAACATTAAGAACACCTACTCTTTCGGTGACATAGACTGACCAGGTGAATTCAGGTGAAAGCTATGATTCTTTGTTGATGTCACTTGTTAAATCCACTTCAATCAGTGTAGATGAAGGGGAGGAGACTGGTTAAATAAGGATTTTTATGCCTTGAGACAATTGAGACATGGATTGTGTATGTGTGCCATTCAGAGGGTCAATGGGCAAGACAAAATATTTCAGTGTCTTTGAACAGATCTGGTGCCAGGCGCACTGGTTTGTGTCAAGAACTGCAGCACTGCTGGGTTTTTCATGCTCAACAGTTTCCTATGTGTATCAAAAATGGTTCACCACCCAAAGGACATCCATCCAACTGGACACAACTGTGGGAAGCATTGGAGTCAACATGGGCCAGCATCCCTGTGGAACGCTTTCGACACCTTGTAAATTCCATTTACCGACGAGATAAAACTCAATATTAGGAAGGTGTTCCTAATGTTTGATATACTCAGTGTATGCCACAATGTGTTTTTTATCAATTAAATCTGGATAAACAAGATTGAATCAACAACGAAGCACCAGCCTAACTTGTCTCTGGGGCAGTGAATAACAATAAGCATGGATCCAGACATTTGCATATCCCAAACAAATTTGCATACCCAATGAAACACAAAGTGGTCACATCTGTGAGTGCAACGCATCACAACACACTCAGAGGTCGCCATGGTGACAGATGAATGAATCAATGAAAGTTTATGCTGTATTTTAGTATATTTTCTATTCCCCAATTAATTAAAACCAGCTCAAAGTCAGTAAATCATGAGTAAACAGGGTGCCCAGCAGGTAACTGAAGACATTAGATATCCCCTCTCATGTTGAGGACTGCCAGGGAGGGATATAATCCTATTATAGATTCCCTGGGATGAAGAGCCCTGCTGGGGCAGAGAGTGGTGGAGATGTGGTCACTGTTCGTACCTGACCTGTGACTTTCCACATGGTTAGAGTTTAAAGCAAGCAACGTTGTGGTCAGACACCCCTATTAGACTTGTATATATGGAGAAAGATGGAGATAGAGAGAGGAAGAGAGAGGAAGAGAGAGAGAGAGATCTAAATGAACCATCAGAGGAGTTGACCTGGATAATGTGGTTATATGTGTCACTGGAGACCTCGTCGGGAACGGGAGCCAATGATTGCCCTTCAGGCTAGGCATGATGGTGAGGGAAGCTATCATGTGAAGCTTAATCCATACACATCAACCAGGTTGTGTTTGTATGAGAGAGACATTTTGTGTGTGTATGTGTGTGTGTCTGTGTGTGTGGAGAGAGACAGACAGTGGAAAATAAAAAGGGAGAAACAGGGAGCGATAGAGAGACTCAAAGACAGATTCTAATTACTGTGTAAAAACAACATATGGAATCTTCAATGTCCATTTCATGCCTCAATGTGCCATCAAGTCAAATCTCTCCTGCTCAATCATCCTCAGAGATTGTGTGGAGGTCACTGTGTTTGTCTGGGTGCATGTGTGTGTGTACGTGTGAGAGAGAGAGAGGCAGCGAGAAACAGAGAGTGAGAGGAAGTGTTAAAGAGAGTGAGAGTCATATAGGCATTGTGCTCATCAAGCAATCACAGACTGTTCCTTTGTGTGCAGACTGCTAGCATGCTGGATGGACACAGTCAAGGCCTTGCCCTTCTGACTGGACTTAGAGTAACTAGAGCCAAACAGATCTCTATATATGGTTCTGACAGTATCTAGATTAGGATGACAGCATCACAACACATTCTCTGAAGGGAATGAATGGCTGGAAAACACTGTTGTTCCAGGCAAGCAACACTGAATCATGCACGAGAGCACCAGCTTTTCTGGATAACTGTGTGATAACACTCTCGGTAGCCGATGTGAGCGAGACCTTTAAACAGGGCCAGACGGATTACCAGGATGTGTACTCAAAAACTGGCAAGTGTCTTCACTGACATTTTCAACCTCTCCCTGACCAAGTCTGAAATACCTACATGTTTCAAGCAGACCACCTGTGTCCCTGTGCTCAAGGAAGCGAAGGTAACCTGAATAAATGATTACCACTCCGTAGCACTTACGTCGGTAGCCATGAAGTGCTTTGAAAGGCTGGTCATGGCTCACATCAACAGCATCCTCCCGGATACCCTACACCCACTCCAATTCGCATACCGCCCCAACAGATCCACAGATGACGCAATCTCAATCACACTCCACACTGCACTTTCCCACCTGGACAAAAGAAACACCTATGTGAGAATGCTGTTCATTGACTACAGCTCAGCGTTCAACACCATAGTGCCCACAAAGCTCATCACTAAGCTAAGGACCCTGGGACTAAACACCTCCCTTTGCAACTGGATCCTGGACTTTCTGACGGGCCGCCATGAGGTGGAAAGGTTAGGCAACAACACCTCTGCCACGTTGATCCTCAACATTGGGGCTCCTCAGGGGTGTGTACTTAGACCCTTCCTGTACTCCCTGTTCAGCCACGACTGCGTGGCCAAACACGACTCCAACACAATCATTAAGTTTGCTGACGACACAACAATGGTAGGTCTGATCACCGACAACGATGAGACAGCCTATAGGGAGGAGGTCAGAGAATTGGCAGTGTGGTGCCAAGACAACAACCTCTCTGTCACGTCCTGACCAGTAAAGGGGTCATTTTGTTATTGTAGTTGGTCAGGACGTGGCAGGGGTGTGTTTGTTTTGTGTGTTTCGTTTTTTTGGGGGGTTATGTTCTATGTTAATATATTTCTATGTTTGTTCTAGTTCTTCTATTTCTATGTTTAGTTTATTGGGTTGACCTTCAATTGGAGGCAGCTGTTCCTCGTTGCCTCTAATTGAAGGTCCTATTTAGTAGGGGTGTTTTTCTACAGGTTTTGTGGGTAGTTGTTTCTTTGTATAGCTGTGTAGCCTTACAAGACTGTCGTTCGTTTTCTTGTTTTGTTTAGTGTTCACATTTAAAAAATAAAAGTATAAGTATGGACACTTACCACGCTGCGTATTGGTCCGATATTTCTTACTCCTCAGAAGACGAAGATTATGACACTCTCCCTCAATGTGAGCAAGACAAAGGAGCTGATTGTGGACTACAGGAAAAGGAGGGCTGAACAGTCCCCCATTAACATCAACGGGGCTGTAGTGGAGCGGGTCGAGAGTTTCAAGTTCCTTGGTGTCCACATCACCAACAAGCTATCATGGTCCAAACACACCAAGACAGTCGTGAAGAGGACACGACAAAACCTTTTCCACCATAGGAGACTGAAAAGATTTGGCATGGGTCCCTAGATCCTCAAAAAGTTCTACAGCTGCACCATCGAGAGCATCCTGACCGGTTGCATCACCGTAAGGCGCTACAGAGGGTAGTACAAACATCCCAGTACATCACTGGGTCCATGTTTCCTGCCATCCAGGACCTTTATAATAGGTGGTGTCAGAGGAAAGCCCATAAAATTGTCAGAGACTCCAGTCACCCAATTCATAGACTGTTTTCTCTGCTATTGCACTGCAAGTGATACCGGAGCGCCAAGTCTAGGACCAAAAGTCTCCTTTACAGCTTCTATCCCCAAGCCATAAGACTGCTGAACAATTAATAAAATGGCCACCGGATTATTTACTGTACATTGACACCCCCCTGTACATTGACACCCCCTACTCGCTGTTTATTATCTATGCATAGTAACTTCACCCCTACCTACATGTACAAATTACTTCAACTAACCTGTGCCCCAGCACACTGACTCGGTACCGGTACCCCCTGTAGATAACCTCGTTATTGTTATTTTATTGTGTTACTTTTGATAATTTTTTTACTTTAGTTTACTTGGTAAATATTTTCTTAACTCTTCTTGAACTTTTTTAAGGGCTTGTAAATAAGCACTTCACGGTAAGGTCTACACTTGTTGTATTCGGCGCATGTGACAAATAAAGTGTGATTTGATTTTTGATTTCATTTGAAATATATTTGTGTTCTCATGGATATGAGGAGCTTCCTCTAGCAGAGCATATGTAACAGATGTTACACTGCTAGCTTAGCCAGTACCGCTTCCTCCTGATTTGACTCATACTGAGGCTCGAACCCAGAACCTCTGCCTCGCAAATACACATGACCGCCCTCATTAAACATTTTACCCAGTTGTGCCACTGAAAAGCTAACTATTTGGCAGCGGAAATGGAGACACCGAAAAGCTGAGGAGTGAGTTTCACAGATCCCCATCTGCTACATATACACACATCCCACACTTACGGTACAACACAATGTAACATCGGAAACCAATGACAATATTCCCCAACATCATGTTCAATTAACTAAATTACAAATGTAACAGGATGTGGATAATGTGTTCTTATTGCAGCTCTAGAAATAGAGGATGTCCGCTGTCAACAATGGACAATGACTCTTACATGAAAAGGGCAAAGCCTTATTCGTCCCTTTATCCATCCATCCTTCTATCCATAGCTCAACACACAATGTACCGTGACAAAAGGAATAGACCAAGATGTCATTTCTAAAGTTGAACACAAAATCCCTGCAATTACTCAGCCTTGAATAGAGTCAACCAATCAGTAAGGGATTACGTTTGATTTACTTGACTTTAATCTTTGGGTGCTCAGTCACTAGATTTCTTCTCAGGATTAACATCCAATTTAATCAGCCTGACTGAATGGAATTACATTTCAATTCATTTTTCTTTCTTTTCAAATCTGCCTGGTTACGATTCATACAGACAAACTCTGAATTTAATTAAATGTGTATGACAAGTGTGTAGCTCTATTTAGTGGATCTGAATATCTTTAAATGTAACTCCTTTTCTTACATCTAACCCTACTTATGTGGAACTAAAACTGTCCCAAAACAAAATGAGCCATAAGAGTAAATGGTTTCAGATTGATATAGGAAGTGTTGTTTAACACTGTTAGGTGTAAGACATGTAGACGTGTTTGCTACAGTGATACTTCGACAAGGTACAGTGTAACTGCATTTACAGTATTCTTATAACAAAACTGCAAGCCTCTGCAACATATCATTCTACATGTACTGTAGCCTATGATCATTTAAAAGAATTGAACAGAGAACTCAAGGCGGGTCCAGATATAGTAGACATACAGTAATGGTCTCAGCTTCGAGTCTTCCAGGAAGGAAGTTAAAATCTACAGGGAACAATGCTTCTATGTTTCTGTAATGTGTGTGTGTGTGTGTGTGTGTGTGTGTGTGTGTGTGTGTGTGTGTGTGTGTGTGTGTGTGTGTGTGTGTGTGTGTGTGTGTGTGTGTGTGTGTGTGTGTGTGTGTGTGTGTGTGTGTGTGTGTGGATGTGGGTGTGGGTAGATCCTGTTGATGTTGACTCCCTGTACAGCTCATCCTGGAGGTCAGAGATGAACAAATGAACACTTCCTATGTTCCTTTATTTTTGCTAGTCCTCTTTTAAACATATTACCTTATTGTTAGTAAGTGACCTCTTCTTCTGTATTGTTAGTAAGTGACCTCTTCTTCTGTATTGTTAGTAAGTGATCTCTTCCTTTGTATTCTTAGTAAGTGACCTCTCCTACTATATTGTTAGTAAGTGACCCCTTCTTTTGTATTGTTAGCAAGTGAGTTCTTCTATTGTATTGTTAGTAAGTGACCTCTTCTTTTGTATTGTTAGCAAGTGAGCTCTTCTATTGTATTGTTAGAAAGTGACCTCTTCTTCTGTATTGTTAGTAAGTGAACTCTTCTTCTGTATTGTTAGTAAGTTACCTCTTCTATTGTATTGTTAGTAAGGCACTTCTTCCACTGCATTGTTAGTAAGTGACCTCTTCTATTGTATTGTTAGTAAGTGTCCTCTTCTATTGTATTGTTAGTAAGTGACTTCTGCTACTGTATTGTTTGCAAGTGACCTCTCCTACTATATTGTTAGTAAGTGACCTCTTCTTTTGTATTGTTAGCAAGTGAGCTCTTCTATTGTATTGTTAGAAAGTGACCTCTTCTTCTGTATTGTTAGTAAGTGAACTCTTCTTCTGTATTGTTAGTAAGTTACCTCTTCTATTGTATTGTTAGTAAGGCACTTCTTCCACTGCATTGTTAGTAAGTGACCTCTTCTATTGTATTGTTAGTAAGTGTCCTCTTCTATTGTATTGTTAGTAAGTGACTTCTGCTACTGTATTGTTTGCAAGTGACCTCTCCTACTATATTGTTAGTAAGTGACCTCCTCTTCTTTATTGTTAGTAAGTGACCTCTTCTATTGTATTGTTAGTAAGTTATCTCTTCTACTGTATTGTTAGTAAGTGACCTCTTCCTCTGTATTCTTAGTAAGTGACCTCTCCTACTATATTGTTAGTACTGACCTCTTCTTCTGTATTGGCAATAAGTGATCTCTTCTTCTGTATTGTTAGTGACCTCTCCTACTGTATTGTTAGTAAGTGACCTCTTCTATTGTATTGTTAGTAAGTGGCCTCTTCCTCTGTATTCTTAGTAAGTGATCTCTCCTACAATATTGTTAGTAAGTTATCTCTTCTGTATCATTAGTGACCTCTCCTACTGTATTGTTAGTAACAAATGAACAAATGAACACTACCTAGGTTCCTTTATTTTTGCTAGTCCTCTTTTAAACATATTACCTTATTGTTAGTAAGTGACCTCTTCTTCTGTATTGTTAGCAAGCGAGCTCTTCTATTGTATTGTTAGTAAGTGACCTCTTCTTCTGTATTGTTAGTAAGTGACCTCCTCTTCTGTATTTTTAGTAAGTGACCTCTTCTACTGTATTGTTAGTAAGTGACCTCTTCTATTGTATTGTTAGTAAGGCACTTCTTCCACTACATTGTTAGTAAGTGACCTCTTCTATTGTATTGTTAGTAAGGTATTTCTTCCACTGCATTGTTAGTAGGTGACCTCTTCTATTGTATTGTTAGTAAGGGACTTCTTCCACTATATTGTTAGTAAGTGACCTCTTCTATTGTATTGTTAGTAAGTGACCTCATTCATTCTTTCTTTCTTTCTTTCTTACTTTCTTTCTTACTCGGTCGTTCTCTCTGTCGTTGTCTCTGTCGTTCTCTCTCTCTCTTTCTTTCTTTCTGACTCGCTCACTCGCCGTCGTTCTCTCTGTCGTTCTTTCTTTCTTTCTCTTTCTTTCATTCTTTCTTTCTCACTCACTCTGTCGTTCTCTCTCTGTTGTTCTCTCTCTCTCTCTGTCTCTGATGGAACAACAGGATTCCAATCTACTGACATGATGACATCTTTTGTCATTCCATAGAGTCACACTGTAACAGCTCATGGTCAATCTCTCTGAACTCTGAATACCCATCTCTCTCTCTTCTCAATTCCATTTCAATTTCAATATAAGGGCTTTTGGCATGGGAAACAAATGTTAACATTGCCAAAGCAAGTGAAGTAGATAATAAACAAAAGTGAAATAAACAATACAAATGTACAGTAACATTACTCACAAATGTTCCAAAATAATAAAGATATGTCATATTATGTGCAAAAGGGAAAATAAATAAACATAAATATGGGTTGTATTTACAATGGTGTTTGTTCTTTACTGGTTGCCCTTTTCTTGTGGCAATAGGTCACACATCTTGCTGTTGTGATGCACACTGTGGTATTTCACCCAGTAGATATAGGTGTTTATCAAAATCGGGTTTGTTTTCGAACTCTTTGTGGATCTGTGTAATCTGAGGGAAATATGTTTCTCTAATATGGTCATACATTTGGCAGGAAGATAGGAAGTGCAGCTCAGTTTCCACCTCATTTTGTGGGCAGTGGACACATAGCCTGTCTTCTCTTGAGAGCCAGGTCTGCCTACGGCGGACTTTTTCAATAGCGAGGCTATTCTCACTGAGTCTGTACATAGTCAAGTGTAACCCTCTCACCAGGCTCGAATATGACTCTCACAATATTAACTTATGCAGAGTATCTCAGCAGCATGGGATGTTAGGTGAGAAGGACATCTCCAATAAGAATTCCTATTGTAAACTATCTAGGGTTATGACAATAGGGTATTAACTTCAGATTAAATGATTATAGGTTTCTGTTATTGAATCAGGATAGACCATCCCATGCATTGAATTACATTGAGACAATCAATGACTCCACCAACTCAATATACATAACGTTCCATATGTGTATTAAAACCTTTTCAAACACAAATACATTTTCAGACACAACAAAAGAAATAGAAAATAATAAACCCCAATGAGTCCAAATTATTTCAAGTTCGCTTAAATAAACCGTTGGCGCGCGTTGGAGCTCAAAAAATGATGACACCCAAAAATATCCTGAAGCACCTCACGTTGTGGTTACTCACTGCTTGGTAGATATTCCCTCAGCGAAGTATGGCAGTTCCATGCAGGTTTCCTCACAAAGTCCAAGGCAAGCACAGCTACCCATGCAGACAGTACTCCTTAGCTGTAACCGATATCCCATGGGAACACGAACTCATTAAGCTTCCCAAGCAATTATCTCCCAGTGTCACACGATGCTAGGCTAACCTCAATGCTGACGAATACCTCCACGACGAGACGGTAGCTTCAGTCTTTACTAAGTTTTAACAAAATTATAACAACTCTTTTATAAAATAAAACATGTATTTCCCTTCATATCCTAGTAGGTATGGGTTTTGTTCTAGTTCTGTCGTCTTCTTTTATCATTTCTTTACCCACCGTCCTAAGGTAAAAACGTCCATCCTTTTCATCAACGTCTTTTCTCCTCTCTTTTTTTCCCGGCCTCCCGTTAACCAGGTCAACTCCCATTGGCCACAACTTAACGAGCGACCTTATTGGTCAAAACTTACAATTCAAAGTAAAACAAACTATTCACTTATACATTAAATAAATATTTCTTCAAAAGCATAATGCATTAACAACATTACAGTTTAGGAGCAATTCAATTATCTTTTAAATATATAACCAATTAATTATAACAAATAAACTCAATACCTGGTTCAAACAAGGGTATTACACTCTCCCCCCACCAAAATTAGGCATGTCCTCATGACTTGTAAACACACAGTTGAAAAGTAATAAGTAACCGTGTCAACTCTTAACTGTCTACAACCTACAACTGAGACAAATCTTGTTAGATAATTGAAAAGGAGATACATGTGTATTTCCCTTATCCAATCCACTTGTATAGTGTGGAACAATATCTGACAACTGGGGCTAGACTTGGAACTCCAGGTTTATCATAGGTAAGTAGTACAGGAGCTTTCTTTATTCTCTGAGATCTTCGTATCCCTGGTCCTATTTCCTCTGAAATTTCCACTTCTCCTTGAACTTCCTGTTCCTCTTCTTGAATCTCCTCCATTGAATTAGATGTCTCATTATCATCTGCTTCAACTCCAGTTGCGACCTTAGCTTCTTGACTGGACTCTATTGCTTCTCCAACTTGTTCTGTTCTTTCAGATTCCCCTGTCATTTGATTCCAGACTATGTCTAGGTCCAAGCTAAACGGTTCCGACATCTCTTCCACTTCTCGGCTCATACAATTTGTATTAGGCACGTCATACCATACTCCGATGTCCTCATCTTCTGAGTCAAAATCCTTCTCATCTTTTGGATTCTTAACCTCTTCAACTTTCTCATCATTCTGAGGAGTACATTTCCCAGGCAACTTTTCATTTCCCTTTCTCTTCCTCCTTCTTTGCAGCGTCCTTCTACTAGGAGTTAGTTCTATGTTAACCACAGGTTCTAGGCGCACTTTCTGCCCCAGTGGTAGCAGGTGATTCCGATGAAGAATCTTATTGGGTCCATCTCCACTCTCAGGCTTCAAACGAAACACAGGTACGTTTGACATCTGACTCTCCACCACATATGGCGTGGAAACCCAGCGATCTGCCAGCTTATGTTTTCCATGCAGTCCTAGATTCCGTATAAGAACTCTGTCTCCAGGCATAAGTTGCGTGTAGCGAATCTTCTTATCATATCGCTGTTTGTTTTCATGGTTTTGCTTTTCAGCAGTGCTCTCAGCAACTTTGTAAGCAGCTTGTAACTGTTTCTTCATATCAGATACATACTTGAGGTATGTTCTCTCTGATGAGCTATCACTCGAGACTCCAAAACAGATATCAACGGGCAATCTAGCTTCACGTCCAAACATCAGAAAATAGGGCGAGTAGCCAGTCGCTTCATTCCGAGTACAGTTATACGAGTGCACTAGATGACCAATATACTGACTCTATTTTTTCTTTTGAGTAGGATCAAGAGTTCCAAGCATGTTCAACAAGGTTTGGTTGAATCTCTCGGGTTGTGGATCTCCTTGAGGGTGATATGGTGTTGTCCTTGACTTCTCCACTCCAAGCATATTCAGTAGCTCACGGATGAGTCGACTTTCAAAATCTCTACCTTGATCGCTATGCATCCTCTTCGGAAGACCATAATGGATGAAGAACCTCTCCCACAATACTTTGGCGACAGTGGATGCTTTCTGATCCTTCGTAGGAAAAGCTTGAGCGTATCTCGTGTAATGATCCGTAATGACCAGGACATTCTCTATGTTACTTGAGTCAGGCTCAATGAACAGGAAATCCATACACACAAGGTCCATAGGTCCATCACTTTGCATATGACCAAGTGGAGCAACAATCTTTGGAAGTGTTTTCCTCTGTACACAGCGAGCACAGGACTTACAGTAGTCCTCTACTTCCATCTTCATGCGTGGCCAGTAGAACCAGTCTCTGACAAGTCCATAAGTCTTGTCAAATCCTAAATGACCTGAGTCATCATGCAGCGACTTGAGAACAATAGTTCTGAACTTCTCTGGAAGTAGTAACTGAGCACGACGAGTTTCGTTTGGCAGATGCATGATCCTGTACATAACTCCATCTTCCATCTTTAGCTTCTCCCACTCTCTCAGGAGCAAAGAGATTAATGGATGTTTGGTCTTTGTCACCCTGGTAACATCATGTTTATTAAGAGCAACCCACATCTCTCCCAAACAAGGGTCTTCTTGTTGCGATGCAGAAAGTTCCACAGTGCTCAATCTGGGCATTTGAGACTTCAACATGCTCAGGTTACAGTATGCTTGAGGCACAGCATGCATAGAGGCTCCCAACTGATCAATCACTCTACTAGATGATCCAGGAGTTACTATAACAACATTAGACATCTGGTACATGGCTCGGACACCAGATGCAGGAATGTCTCTCCAATCTTGTTCCACTGCAGATTGCTGATGAGAGCGGCGAGATAAAGCATCGGCATCTATGTCCTGCCTGCCGGGCCTGTACTTGAGACTAAAGTCATAGGTAGACAACGCAGCTAGCCAACGATGACCAGTGACATCCAATTTTGCGGACGTGAGGACATATGTCAATGGGTTGTTGTCTGTTCTAACCTCAAACTTGGCCCCATACAGGTAATCGTGTAGTTTGTCAACCACGGCCCACTTCAACGCAAGAAACTCTAACTTGTGAGCTGGGTAGTTCCGTTCAGAAGCGGTTAGGCTTCGACTCACAAATGCCACGGGACGCGGACCCTCACCTTGATCTTGGTACAGTACTCCTCCTAACCCTTCGCGGCTAGCATCTACATGGAGAACGTATGGCAACTGAGGATCAGCAAAAACCAACACAGGAGCTTTTGTGAGGCTTTCCTTCAGTGTCTCGAATGCTAATTCACACTTCGCATCCCACCTTGATCCAAATGGTTCTGAGGGGTTAAGGTAGGCTTTCTCTTCCTTAGACTTTCTTCCTTTCTTGGCAGAGGGAAGATATCCACATAAGAGCTGATTCAGGGGGTAACTGACTTTAGAATAGTCTTTCACAAATCTTCTGTAATATCCACAGAATCCTAGGAAAGAACGCAGAGCAGTCACAGTTTCAGGCTTTGGCCACGTGGTGACAGCTTCAATCTTTGAGGGGTCTGTAGCCACTCCATTCTGGGATATGATATGTCCAACATAGTTGACAGATGTGCGGCAAAACTGACACTTGTCAAGGGACAGTTTTAGACCTTCACTTTTCAAGCGGTCTAACACCTTCAGTAACCTCTGCTCGTGTTCCTCCAGCGTCCTTCCAAACACGATTAAGTCATCGAGGTACACAAGAACTTCGAGTAGGTTCATGTCTCCAACTGTCTTTTCCATGACACGTTGAAATGTTGCAGGTGCTCCGGACACACCCTGTGGCATCCTCTCAAATTGGTAAAATCCAACTGGACAGATAAATGCAGTCTTCTCTTTATCTGTATCGCCCATCGGAATCTGATAGTATCCACTTCTGAGATCTAATACACTGAACCATTTGCTTCCACTCAAACATGTCAGAGCGTCCTCCACACGTGGGACTGTGTACTGATCTGGAACAGTGCGCTTGTTGAGAGTCCTATAATCAACACACATACGTATGGTGCCATTTTTTTCCACACCACCACAATAGGAGACGCATAGGGGCTTCTCGACTCAGATATGATCCCAGAACTTTTCAAGTTATTAAGATGCTTCCTCACATCTTCAACATCAGCTGGTGCCAAGCGGCGAGATCTCTCCCTAAACGGTTTGTCTTCAGTAACTCTGATGGTGTGGTGAGTACTCTTTGAACAACCCACATCAAACTCATGTGTTGAGAACACTTCTTTCCGTTCCATCATCTTTTCACATAACCTCTTCTTCCATCCTTCAGGCACTGAAGAATCTCCAAAGTTGAATGAAGAAGACGTCAGTCTCTCAGATGAATCCTGTTTACTTTTCAATGGGACACCCGGAGCAACATCTACAGGAAACAGATGAGCTATAGGCGTACCTCGTTTCAGGGTGATCTCTTTTGTCGAGACATTCCTGACAGTAAGAGTGTTTCTTCTAGATGACACAACTGCAACCGTATGGATTTCAGGCCTCACTAGAAGTTCGTCGGGGAACCGGGGTTCTTCAGGCCTCTCTACCAGAATGGCTTGAGTAGAAGGTATCCCAGGAAACTTTGGAATTCCAGTAACTCTCATCTGCCCACCAGGTGGCAGGGTGACAGGTTTTGTCTGTGCGAACCAGACCGTTCCTCTTTTCTCTTCATCATCAGTTGAGCTTTCTATCAGCCTCTCATATGCCTCTTTGATAGCAGGATGAACTTGTAGTGTGCTAAGGAAACCTTCACCTTCCTTTTCTTTGCAAGCAGTCATAAGTCTCCTCACTACAGATGTATTGGTGCCGACCAGAATAGAAACGTCACCTTTCATGGCCAGATCTGGACATACCAACACAAGTGCTTCCATGGTCTCTGCTACACCCACAACCGATCCTGAGAACTCAAGCTTGAGTGATAAATAGCCATCATATGGATACTGATCAGAGCTAAGGCCCCATATCTCTAAGTTTCCTATAGGAATCAATGGCAAATGCGTCAAGTACTTGTCATAAAAGGATCTGTACAGTAGAGTAATCTGAGAACCACTATCTAGTAAAGCTTTAGCATAGATACCTTCAATCTGTACAGGAACGACAGAACTTGGACCAACTAAACCTGTAGGTAGCATGTCTTTCATGTCTTCATACTTGTGGCACTTGGTGGAACGTATCTTCACCGGGACGTCAGGCCGCTCCTTTACTGGGTCCCTCTGTAGTTTCCCATAGACCGCTTTTGTTTGATTAGGCGTGTGTTGACTTTCCTCAAGTTCTCCTCACCTTCACAGTTTCTCTTGAAATGGCCATCTTCTCCACATCTATAACAGAACACTCCGGGGTTGCTGTCGGCTTGTGTCTGTTCTTGTGATGGATTTATTCTCTTCTTTTTGCTTTTAAATGCCACATCTGACCTTTGTATGTCAGATTGAGCTGTTGTGACATTAGCAGACATGAGACGTGTCATTTCAGTTTTTAAACCATTCAGCTCTTTCCTCAGCACTTCTATCTCAGAATTAGCTTCTTTGCAAACTGTGGCAACCGGAGCAACAGCTGATGACTTCACAACACTCTTTGTTGTGTTCCTGTCTTGAATCATGTCCTCCTCCTCCCTTACTTCTTGCAGTAGTTCAGTAAAGGTTGGTGGTTCACACAGTTTATAGGTCATGCAAATACGAAGCGCAACCATGTCATGTGAGGAGGCACCTCTCACTATTTGGCCAATGCGTGTGCGATTCATTTCTGACAGCTCAATGCCTCCTTTTCGATAAACAGCATGCAGCAATTTGTCAAGTCTCAACAGGTAAGCTGAAAGCTTCTCTCCTTCATTTTGGAATGTGTTCCTGAACCTTACCATGAGATCAGGTGCACTTTCGGTGGTACCGAATGCCGTTTCTAGAGCCTTCATGTATTCGATCGCTGTAGCATGGGGGTTTCCTGTCTTGAAGAACCTCACAATGTCAGCAGCAGGCCCTTTAAGACTTTCTATTATTCTCTGTTTTTTCACGTTGTCGGCGCATTCCTCTAGAAAATGGGTGGTTTGTTCAGCCCATGCATCATACTCTTCCTCTCCACTAGGAGTGGGTTTCACACCTGAGAACATACGCAGCTTACGGTAACTCTGAGTCTCAGATGGCACATTGTTGCATTTCTCTACCAGTGAACTTATGGCAATAACCAGTTCAGTGTTGAGGTCAGCACCAGAGGGACTTACCAGGCCTTTAACATCAGATACAGTCTTCCCTTCATGTCTTAGAAAGGATAATAGCTTCGCCTGAAAATCTTCACCCTCTCTCTCAACAGGAGATGTGACTTGTGAAACTACATGTACAAGCCAGGGACCCAACTCTCCAGGTATCCCAACCACACTTGGCACAGCTATTTCGTTAAGGTTGTTTGATATCTCCACCAAAACATACTGCTTTTTATCAGCTGAATAAGAACAACGACCATGCAGTCTAATTTTACCAAAAGCCTTAACATAAGTCAGCGTTTCCAGCAGAACCTCATCAGACATATCCTCTGTCACATTGCTAAGGACAAATGCACGATTAATAGCTAGTTGTTTCTCTCTACACCAGGTAACAATCTCGTCAGCATCCATGTTGTAAGTCTATACCTATACAGCAATGTTAGATAGAAATTCAAAATTTCAATTAAAACATTCAAATGGTGAGTCAGTGTAGAATCTTAGCATAGATGTCAGCAGTGAAAACAGTGGACAAAGAAATCTACACCAGAGTCATTTCTGAAAATATCCATCAACAATAACAGAAATCCCGGATGAGCCCCCATAAATGTAACCCTCTCACCAGGCTCGAATATGACTCTCACAATATTAACTTATGCAGAGTATCTCAGCAGCATGGGATGTTAGGTGAGAAGGACATCTCCAATAAGAATTCCTATTGTAAACTATCTAGGGTTATGACAATAGGGTATTAACTTCAGATTAAATGATTATAGGTTTCTGTTATTGAATCAGGATAGACCATCCCATGCATTGAATTAAATTGAGACAATCAATGACTCCACCAACTCAATATACATAACGTTCCATATGTGTATTAAAACCTTTTCAAACACAAATACATTTTCAGACACAACAAAAGAAATAGAAAATAATAAACCCCAATGAGTCCAAATTATTTCAAGTTCGCTTAAATAAACCGTTGGCGCGCGTTGGAGCTCAAAAAATGATGACACCCAAAAATATCCTGAAGCACCTCACGTTGTGGTTACTCACTGCTTGGTAGATATTCCCTCAGCGAAGTATGGCAGTTCCATGCAAGTTTCCTCACAAAGTCCAAGGCAAGCACAGCTACCCATGCAGACAGTACTCCTTAGCTGTAACCGATATCCCATGGGAACACGAACTCGTTAACCTGTTGGGTCTAGGTGGCAGCATTTGCACGTCTGGATAAAAAAAATGTACCCGATTTAATCTGGTTACTAATCCTACCCAGTAACTAGAATATGCATATACTTATTATATATGGATAGAAAACACTCTAAAGTTTCTAAAACTGTTTGAATGGTGTCTGTGAGTATAACAGAACTCATTTGGCAGGCAAAACCCTGAGACATTTTCTGACAGGAAGTGGATACCTGATGTGTTGTATTGACTTTAAACCTATCCCATTGAAAAACACAGGGGCTTAGGAATATTTTGGCACTTCCTATTGCTTCCACTAGATGTCACCAGCCTTTACAAAGTGTTTTGAGTCTTCTGGAGGGAGATCTGACCGAACAAGAGCCATGGAACGATGATGTCCCATTAGACACCTGGCGCGCGAGTTCATGTTGGGTACCCTCGTTCCAATACGTTATAAAAGAGTATGCATTCGTCCACCTTGAATATTATTCATGTTCTGGTTAAAAAAGGCCCTAATGATTTATGCTATACAACGTTTGACATGTTTGAACGAACGGAAATATATTTTTTCCCCTCGTTCATGACGAGAAGTCCGGCTGGCTTACATCATGTGCTAATGAGACGGAGATTTTTGGACATAAATGATGAGCTTTTTTGAACAAAACTACATTCGTTATGGACCTGTGATACCTGGAAGTGACATCTGATGAAGAGAATCAAAGGTAATGGATTATTTACATAGTATTTTCGATTTTAGATCTCCCCAACATGACGTCTAGTCTGTATCGCAACGCGTATTTTTCTGGGCGCAGTGCTCAGATTATTGCAAAGTGTGATTTCCCAGTAAGGTTATTTTTAAATCTGGCAAGTTGATTGAGTTCAAGAGATGTAAATCTATAATTCTTTAAATGACAATATAATATTTTACCAATGTTTTCTCATTTTAATTATTTAATTTGTGACGCTGACTTGACTGCCGGTTATTGGAGGGAAACGATTTCCTCAACATCAATGCCATAGTAAAACGCTGTTTTTGGATATAAATATGAACTTGATAGAACTAAAAATGCATGCATTGTCTAACATAATGTCCTAGGAGTGTCATCTGATGGAGATTGTAAAAGGTTAGTGCATCATTTTAGCTGGTTTTATGGTTTTGGTGACCCTGTCTTTGACTTGACAAAACATTACACACAACTCTTGTAAATGTACTGTCCTAACATACTCTAAATTTATGCTTTCGCCGTAAAACCTTTTTGAAATCGTAAAACGTGGTTAGATTAAGGAGATGTTTATCTTTCAAATGGTGTAAAATAGTTGTATTTTTGAAAAATGTGAATTTTGACATTTATTTGGATTCAAATTTGCCGCTCTTGAAATGCACCTGCTGTTGATGGAGTGCACCACGGGTGGCACGCTAGCGTCCCACCTAGCCCCAAGAGGTTAAGCTTCCCAAGCAATTATCTCCCAGTGTCACACGATGCTAGGCTAACCTCAATGCTGACGAATACCTCCACGACGAGACGGTAGCTTCAGTCTTTACTAAGTTTTAACAAAATTATAACAACTCTTTTATAAAATAAAACATGTATTTCCCTTCATATCCTAGTAGGTATGGGTTTTGTTCTAGTTCTGTCGTCTTCTTTTATCATTTCTTTACCCACCGTCCTAAGGTAAAAACGTCCATCCTTTTCATCAACGTCTTTTCCTCTCAACGTCATTTACCTCTCTTTTTTTCCCGGCCTCCCGTTAACCAGGTCAACTCCCATTGGCCACAACTTAACGAGCGACCTTATTGGTCAAAACTTACAATTCAAAGTAAAACAAACTATTCACTTATACATTAAATAAATATTTCTTCAAAAGCATAATGCATTAACAACATTACAGTTTAGGAGCAATTCAATTATCTTTTAAATATATAACCAATTAATTATAACAAATAAACTCAATACCTGGTTCAAACAAGGGTATTACACAAGGTTTTCCTTAGGTTTGGGTCAGTCACAGTAGTCAGGTATTCTGCCACTGTGTACTCTCTGTTTAGGGCCAAATAGCATTCTAGTTCGCTCAGTTTTTTTGTTAATTCTTTCCAATGTGTCAAGTAATTATCTTTTTGTTTTCTCATGATTTGATTGGGTCTAATTGTGTTGCTGTCCTGGGGATCTGTGGGGTCTGTTTGTGTTTGTGAACAGAACCCCAGGACCAGCTTGCTTAGAGGACTCTTCTCCTGGTTCATCTCTCTCTCTCTCTCTCTCTTACTCTTACCCATGGAATGCCACTACAGCCATCTATGCTGTAGACGTAGTGAGTGTTAATATGTCAGGACATCTGGTAACCAGCTTCTTTTCTGATTCACTAGCTGATGTTGCTGCTGTGACCAGAGGACTGTACAGTGGAGAGGAGAACTGAGGAAAGGAGAGGAGGAGGGAGGTGGTGAGGGGTTTTGGGTAGGTGCGGGGAGGGAAGGGGGAGGAGGAGGCAGCAGTGGGGGTAAGAGATGTGGGAGGTGAGGGTAGAAGGGGGTAGTAGGGGTGGGGGAAGTGAGTTCACAGCCTGGGAGGAGTTCTGTGAATACCTCATCCCTTACATAAGTGATGAGGACCACAAAGCTGAGTACTCACAATAACTAATGTGATCTGAGAGAGCCCTTGGCTGTGGAAAAATACACACACACACGCACGCACGCACGCACGCACAAACACACACACACACACACACACACACACACACACACACACACACACACACACACACTATGACAATTCCCAAGTTGCCCACATTTGTGTAGAAAATAGACAGTATATAGAGATACATTTACTTCACGCTTCCCTAATAAATAGGCTATTACTATAGAAACCATACATCTCAAACCTGCTCATTCATTTCTACAAAATATGCAGAAGGATTGCTCCTAACACTCTCAGTGTGTCTTGTATCATTTATTTGCTAACAGCACAGCACAGATCCGCAAAAGCATTATTAATTCCAGCATTCCGTAATTATGCAAATTAGTTGCAATTAACTAATCTCTTTCTAAGACACCACTTGCATGGTAATGAACTACATGGCTGTGACACAATTTAATTGGTTAGATAGGTGCATTAAATGCACAGTGTGTGTGTAGTAGACTATCACAATGTGTGTAGCTAGATCAACAAATCAATGTAGCATAAAAGTAATACAACTGTAAATTACATTTACAGTATAACACTTCATACTAAATTAACGTAGCGTACCTTTCCTCAATGGTACATTTTTTAAAGCAGTTACAGTAATATGTAATCTTTGATCATTTCTTCGTCAGGAAGTTGGCTTCTACAAGTCAGTGGAGGAGTGTACTGTAGATGTCTGTAATATAATGACAGGGTCCAAGTGATGGTTAGTATCTCAGTGACCATCATGTGACCTCTCCTCTCCAGGTGATGTCAAAGGTCTGGGGAGACCTTGCCCTGCATAATGAGGGGGTGAAACCCTTTAAAATGACCTGCCTTGCTTATCTCTGGTTTAGGAGGCTGCATCACACACCGCAAGAACGTTTATTAGACTGTTAGAGGTTAGGGTTAGAAGTTTTTGAGGGAAGGGGGAAAACCAGGGATTTTGTAGATTAGCCTTCACAGATCAGAGAACTGGCAACATTACACTAGACTAGAGAGTTTGTGTATTGTAACCTAAGTGCTGAATAACACTCTGAAACACAGTGTGGACTTTGACTTCTACATCCGCGGTGTTAACAACGAACATCTCTATCATTGGTCCTTCCATCCTGACCCTGGCAATTTCCCTGATGTTCGTTGTTAACACTGCAGATGTAGAAATCACAGTCCACACTGTGTTTCAGAGTGTTATTGCAGTCTGTTTTGGAAGGGGTGGCCAGTAATAAACTGGTCCTGAACGTCTCTAAAACTAAGAACGTTGTATTTGGTACAAATCATTCCTTAAGTGCTAGACCTCAGCTGAATCTGGTAATGAATGGTGTGGCTGTTGAACAAGTTGAGGAGGCTAAATTACTTGGCGTTACCTTAGATTGTAAACTGTCATGGTCAAAACATATAGATTCAATGGTTGTGAAGATGGGAAGAGGTCTGGCCGTAATAAAGAGATGCTCTCCTTTTTTGACACCACACTCCAAAACCAAGTTCTGCAGGCTCTAGTTTAGTCTAATCTTGATTATTGTCCAGTCGTGTGGTCCAGTGCGGCAAGGAAAGACCTAGTTAAGCTGCAGCTGGCCCAGAACAGAGCGGCACGTTTTGCTCTTAATTGTAATCAGAGGGCTGATATAAATACTATTATTAATGCCAGTCTCTTGGCTAGGAGTTGAGGAGAGTCTGACTGCATCACTTCTTCTTTTTATAAGAAACATTAATGTGTTGAAAATCCCAAATTGTTTGCATAGTCAACTTACTGACAGCTCTTACACACACACTTATCCCACCAGACATGCCACCAGGGGTCTTTTCATAGTCCCCAAATCCAGAACAAATTCAAGAAAACTTACAGTATCATATAGAGCCCTTATTGCATGGAACTTCCTTCCTTCTCATATTGCTCAAATAAACAGCAAACCTGGTTTCAAAAAACAGATCAAGCAACACCTCGCGGCACAACGCCTCTCTCCTATTTGACCTAGATAGTTTGTGTGTATGCATTGATATGTAGGCTACGTGTGCCTTTAAATGTTTTTTATGTAGTTCTGTCCTTGAGCAGCTCTTGTCTAATGATGTTCTGTATTATGTCATTCTGTATTATGTTTCATGTTTTGTTTGGACCCCAGGAAGAGTAGCTGCTGCTTTTGCAACAGTTAATGGGGATTCTAATAAAATACCAATAAATACCAATACCCTGCTTCCCTGCTGAAGGATAGCCACCAGGCTTTCAGGCTTCTCTCCTACTGTTCGTCTTATCAAAGACAGGATAGGACAGAGATGTTACAGTGTGGGTCCTTTTTATTTATTTAACTTGTATTTAACTAGGCAAGTCAGTTAAGAACAAATTCTTATTTACAATGATGGCCTACCTCTGGCCGGAGTCTTAGCTCTCCTAGTTTGGACCTCTAGCTGGGACCCGGGCCTTATCAATCTCTTGATTGGGTGGAGGCTTCAGAAGTGAGAGACAGGACTGAAGAGAGAGGTTATGGTGTGGGCCTGGACATCTGGCAAGAGGGTGGGAGGATGGGTGGAGGGGTTCTCTATTATCTCCACTGGTTTCCACTATCTCCTACCAGTGAGGGTCCCTCAACCCCCACCTCCGGTTGTCACTATTGGGTCCAGCTGCAAAGATGAAAGTAAACCAATTTATCCATGTAGAACCCATGCCTGCTAAGCTGCATCTCTATCTGTGTCCACTCTGTATCTCTGTGTCCACACTGTGTACATGTCAGATAGAAAACCTTGGCTCGATGCGGTTTCCTCTGCAGACAGGAAGGGATCTGTTCTGGAAGTGTGGAGGGAAACACAGGACACAGCTGTGACTTTAACATGCAGTGTTCAGGGGAGTAAATTGAGATATTTTACTCCTACTCTTATGGTTAAAAATATAAGCTATCTATGAAGCCTCTTTAGTCATAAGAGTCTCAGCTAGTCGACATATATTTAGGACACCTCATGATTTCACGAGGCCTATTTCACACTTCGGAAAGTATTCCACATTTTGTAATTTAACAGCCTTATTCAAAATGTAATTAAAATAGTTTTTTCCCCCTCATCAATCTACACACAATACCCCATAATTACAAAGCAAAAACCAATTTTTAGAAATTTTTGCAAATGTATAGAGAAACCCCCCCCCCCCCGGAAATATAACATTTACATAAGTATTCAGACACTTTACACAGTACTTTGTTGAAGCACTTTGGCAGCGATTACAGCCTCAAATCTTCTCGGGTATGACACAATAAGCCTGGCACACCTGTATTTGGGGAGTTTCTCCAATTCTTCTCTGCAGATCCTCTCAAGCTCTGTCAGGTTGGATGGGGAGCGTCTCTCCAGAGATGTTCGATCGGGTTCAAGTCTGGGCTCTGGCTTGGCCCCTCGAGGACATTCAGAGACTTTTCCAGAAGTCAGTCCTGCGTTGTCTTGAGTGTGTGCTTAGGGTCATTGTCCTGTTGGAAGGTGAACCTTCGGCCCAGTCTGAGGTCCTGAGAGCTCTAGAGCAGGTTTTCATCAAGGATATGTCTGTCTGTACCAGGACAGCGGAGTCAATCACCACCTTCCGGAGACACCTGAAACCCCACCTCTTTAAGGAATACCTTGGATAGGATAAAGTAATCCTTCTAACCCCCCCCTCCCCTTAAAAGATTTAGATGCACTATTGTAAAGTGGTTGTTCCACTGGATATCATAAGGTGAATGCACCAATTTGTAAGTCGCTCTGGATAAGAGCGTCTGCTAAATGACTTAAATGTAAATGTAAATGTAATGTAAATGTACTTTGCTCAGTTCATCTTTCCCTCGATCCTGACTAGTCTCCCAGTCCCTGCAGCTGAAAAACATCCCCATAGCATGATGCTGCCATCACCATGTTTCACCGTAGGGATGGTGCCAAGTTTCAAATGTAGTAGACGAGTGTGTTGATATAACGGAAGTAATATTGTCAAAATTCTGCTTTAACATCCATCAGAATTGGTAAAAAATGTCTCAGCCTCCAGTATTTGTGCTGCAGTAGTTTATGTGTCGGGGGGCTAGGGTCAGTCTGTCACATCTGGAGTATTTCTCTTGTCTTATCCGGTGTCCTGTGTGAATTTAAATATGCTCTCTCTAATTCTCTCTTTCTCTCTCTCGGAGGAGGACCTGAGCCCTAGGACCATGCCTCAGGACTACCTGGCATGATGACTCCTTGCTGTCCCCAGTCCACCTGGCTGTGCTGCTGCTCCAGTTCCAACTGTTCTGCCTGCGGCTATGGAACCCTAACCTGTTCACCGGACGTGCTACCTGTCCCAGACCTGCTGTTCCAGACCTGCTGGAACCCTGACCTGTTCACCGGACATGCTACCTGTCCCAGACCTGCTGTTTTCAACTCTCTAGAGACAGCAGGAGCGGTAGAGATACTCTCAAAGATCGGATATGAAAAAGCCAACTGACACTTACTCTTGTGTTGCTGACTTGTTGCACCCTCAACAACTACTATGATTATTATTATTTGACCATGCTGGTCATTTATGAACATTTGAACATCTTGGCCATGTGCTGTTATAATCTCCACCTGGCACAGCAAGAAGAGGACTGGCCACCCCTCATAGCCTGGTTCCTCTCTAGGTTTCTTCCTAGGTTTTGGCCTTTCTAGGGAGTTTTTCCGAGCCACCGTGCTTCTACACCTGCATTGCTTGCTGTTTGGGGTTTTAGGCTGGGTTTCTGTACAGCACTTTGAGATATCAGCTGATGTAAGAAGGGCTATATAAATAAATTTGATTTGATTAATATTCATGCCAACATTTTAGGCAATAATGAAGAGTAGGCAAAGGAAATTGTCAGTCAATGGAAATTGTCTGGTGGTGATTTTTATGAATTGTTCAGCAGTCTAATGGCTTGGGGGTAGAAGCTGATGAGGAGACTTTTGGTCCTAGACTTGGCGCTCCGGTACCGCTTTCCGTGCGGTAGCAGAGATATATCTTGGGTGACTGGAGTCTCTGACAATTTCATGGGCTTTCCTCTGAAATTGCCTAATATATAGGTCCTGGACGGCAGGAAGCTTGGCCCCAGTGATGTACTGGGACGTTTGCAGT
The DNA here is from genome assembly GCF_965601325.2 of Salmo salar. Taxonomy (NCBI): domain Eukaryota; kingdom Metazoa; phylum Chordata; class Actinopteri; order Salmoniformes; family Salmonidae; genus Salmo; species Salmo salar. Next base: position 36,342,023 of record NC_138311.1, read on the forward strand.
ACCCTCTGTAGCGTCTTACAGTCAGATGCCGAGCAGTTACCATACCAGGTGGTGATGCAACCGGTCAGGATGCTCTCGATGGTGCAGCTGTAGAACCTTTTGAGGATCTGGGGGCCCATTACAAATCTTTTCAGTCTCCTGAGGGGAAAAGGTTTTGTCGTGCCCTCTTCACGACTTTCTTGGTATGTTTGGACCATGATAGTTCGTTGGTGATGTGGACACCAAGGAACTTGAAACTCTCGACCCGCTCCACTACAGCCCCATCGATGTTAACGGGGGCCTGTTCGGCCAGCCTTTCCCTGTAGTCCACGATCAGCTCCTTTGTCTTGCTCACACTGATGGAGAGGTTGTTGTCTTGGCACCACACTGCCAGTTTTCTGACCTCCTCCCTATATAGGCTGTCTCATCGTTGTCGGTGATCAGGCCTACCACTGTTGTGTCGTCAGCAAACTTAATGATGGTGTTGGAGTTGTGTTTGGCCATGCAGTCGTGGGTGAACAGGGAATACAGGAGGGGGCTAAGTACACACCCCTGAGGGGCCTCAGTGTTAAGGATCAGCGTGGCAGAGGTGTTGTTGCTTACTCTTACCACCTGGGGGTGGCCCGTCAGGAAGTCCAAGATCCAGTTGCAGAGGGAGGTGTTTAGTCCCAGAGTCCTTAGCTTAGTGATGAGCTTTGTGGGCACTATGGTGTTGAATGCTGAGCTGTAGTCGATGAACAGCATTCTCACATAGGTGTTCCTTTTGTCCAGGTGAGAATGCCTCATCTGTGGATCTGTTGGGGCGGTATGCGAATTGCAGTGGGCCTAGTGTCCGGGAGGATGCTGTTGATGTGAGCCATTACCAGCCTTTCAAAGCATTTCATGGCTACCTACATGAGTGCCACGGGGCGGTAGTCATTTAGGCAGGTTACCTTCGCATCCTTGGGCACAGGGCCTATGGTGGTCTGCTTGAAACATGTAGGTATTACAGACTCGGTCAGGGAGAGGTTGAAAATGTCAGTGAAGACACTTGAAAGTTGGTCCGCGCATGCTTTGAGTACACGTCCTGGTAATCCGTCTGGCTTTGTGAATGTTGACCTGTTTAAAGGTTTTGTTCACATCGGCTACAGAGAACGTTATCACACCGTCATCCAGAACAGCGGGTGCTCTCGTGCATGCTTCAGTGTTGCTTACCATGAAGCAAGCATAAAAGGCATTTAGCTCATCTGGTAGGCTCGCGTCACTGTGCAGCTCACGTCTGGGTTTCCCTTTGTAGTCCGTAATAGTTTTCAAGCCCTGCCACATCCGACGAGCGTCAGAGCCGGTGTAGTATGATTCAATCTTAATCCTGTATTGACACATTGCTTGTTTGATGGTTCGTCTGAGGGCATAGCGGGATTTCTTATTAGCGTCCGGATTAGTCTCCCGCTCCATGAAAGCGACAGGTCTAGCCTTTAGCTCGATGCGGATGTTGCCTGTAATCCATGGCTTCTGGTTGGGACATGTACGTACAGTCACTGTGTCAGGACGACATCATCGATGCACTTGTTGATGAAGCCGATGACTGAGGTGGTGTAATCCTCAATGCCATTGGATGAATCCCGGAAAATATTCCAGTCTGTGCTACCAAAACAGTCCTGTTGTGTAGCATCCGCGTCATCCCCATCATTTGCAACAATGTCAGTGAACGTCATTACTATCTTTCCTTTGCGGTACCTCAAACTGTCGTGATAACCAGCTGAGATAAAATGTTATGAGTTGATTTTACTCCTGGCTCAGAGGTTGTCTGAGCAGTGTCTTAACATCCTAAAGCTTACTCTTAGCTGGGAGTAAAAAAATAAAAAATAAAACAGGTTTTAACATGATTCCTTGGATCTTTTCTAACATGTTTTGTGGATACGGACCCTGGTCTTCATAATGAGTTCGGCCTGTCCTACGACGTGATGGTGCATAATTAGCAAAGCTTCTCCCCACTCCTCTCCTCTCTCCCCTCTGCTCTCTCCTCCCCTCTCTCTCCTCCCCTCTCTCCCCTCCCATCTCCCCTCTGCTATCTCCTCCCCTCTCTCCCCTCCCCTCTCCTCTCACCTCTCCCCCCTCCTCTCCTCTACTCTACTCTACTCTCCTCACAAAGGCACCAGAAGGAAGATGTTTAATTTTGTTTCCACCCTCTTCTCCACAAGACGGCACTGGTATAATTAGCATGCTTCTCACCCCTGAAGAATAGAGGGGTGATTTGGAAGTCGTCCAAATTGCAAAGCCTTAATGAAAAGAAGCCGCATGCGTTGGTTGAAGGGTAGTCTGTCAAAAGATGGTAAACTTCTCTAGGGCAAAATGTGTTGCTATGACTTGGCCATGTTTAAATGAGATCTATTAATCCCATGTGGCGGTAGAGAAAGAGGGGAGGGGCGGGGAGCAGGGAAAGGGAGGAAGAAGTGGGGAGAAGGCAAGGAGGTGGTGGGGAGGAGGGTGGAGGAGCAGAGGAAAGGGAGTGGGAGCAGGATGGAGGAGGGGGGAGGAGACGGAGGAGGAGAGGAGGAAGGTTTAGGGCAAAACTAAACAGATTTAGAGCCCAAAGGGCTCTGCAGTAAAAGTTTAATGGAAGAATTGAAGTGATAAAATATCATGACCCATGCTGTATGCTGGTGATGTCACTGTCGTGACAAGAGCTCACTGAGAGTCCCTGCTTTGTTCTACTGTAGTAACAAACCTCAGAACTACCGGTAGACAATTATAGTTTTTTTGTTTGCATTGTAATATTTTGTCACGAATCTGTATCATTTTTAGAATATTCATATTCACATCCAAAAGGAATGTGAGCAGAATTACAGTGAGGGAAAAAAGTATTTGATCCCTGCTGATTTTGTACGTTTGCCCACTGACAAAGAAATGATCAGTCTATAATTTTAATGGTAGGTTTATTTGAACAGTGAGAGTCAGAATAACAACAAAAGAAATGCAAAAAAACGCATGTCAAAAATTTTAGAAATTGATTTGCATTTTAATGAGGGAAATAAGTATTTGACCACCTCTCAATCAGAAAGATTTCTGGCTCCCAGGTGTATTTTATACAGGTAACGAGCTGAGATTAGGAGCACACTCTTAAAGGGAGTGCTCCTAATCTCAGTTTGTTACCTGTATAAAAGACACCTGTTCACAGAAGCAATCAGTCAATCAGATTCCAAACTCTCCACCATGGCCAAGACCAAAAAGCTCTCCAAGGATGTCAGGGACAAGATTGTAGACCTACACAAGGGTGGAATGGGCTACAAGACCATCGCCAAGCACCTTGTGGAGTTGCAATGATCATGAGAATGGTGAGGAATCAGCCCAGAACTACACGGGAGGATCTTGTCAATGATCTCAAGGTAGCTGGGACCATAGTCACCAAGAAACCAATTGGTAACACACTACGCCGTGAAGGACTGAAATCCTGCAGTGCCCGCAAGCTCCCCCTGCTCAAGAAAGCACATATACATGCCCATCTGAAGTTTGCCAATGAACATCTGAATGATTCAGAGGACAAATGGGTGAAAGTGTTGTGGTCAGATGAGACCAAAATGGAGCTCTTTGGAATCAACTCAACTCGCCGTGTTTGGAGGAGGAGGAATGCTGCCTATGACCCCAAGAACACCATCCCCACCGTCAAACATGGAGGTGGAAACATTATACTTTGGGGGTGTTTTTCTGCTAAGGGGACAGGACAACTTCACTGCATCAAAGGGACGATGGACGGGGCCATGTACCGTCAAATCTTGGGTGAGAACCTCCTTCCCTCAGCCAGGGCATTGAAAATGGGTCGTGGATGGGTATTCCAGCATGACAATGACCCAAAACACACGGCCAAGGCAACAAAGGAGTGGCTCAAGAAGAAGCACATTAAGGTCCTGGAGTGACCTAGCCAGTCTCCAGACCTTAATCCCATAGAACATCTGTGGAGGGAGCTGGAGGTTCGATTTGCCAAACGAACCTCCATGACTTTGTCATGACGTTGCCCTCTTTGAGTACAGGGAGGACACTTGACCCCCTCCCCCCTTGCACCATCCCCCAACCTACCTTCCCCCACCCAGGCCCTGTGTGAAAGGGTTGTAAAAACTCTAAGAGGAGAATCTCTTGCCACATGGCCCATAGAGAGACACAGGAAATTCTTCCAACTCACAGAATTGGGGAGCCAAGCGACCTTTGTGTTCTGGAGAAGGTATGGAAGATTGGTGAAGAATCCAGCTACGAACTGGTCTGCTTGGTACAATTTTGTGATACTCAGAAGAGACAATATTGCCATATTACCATAAAACTGTTTATATAATAGCCTCAGCGATGAGACTTGCATCCACATGGTTGTATAGAATGTATTAATAAGGATAAAGCTTTTGTAATACATTGAGATGCTATGTACTGATGTTAATGTGATAGAATTGTATTCCTGTACCAAGCTTAACTCAGTCATCGGCACGCCCCCAGGGACACAGACAGGACCAGGCATCATGTGACATGTTCACTATAAAACCCACGCTGATTTACATTTCTAACAGACCCGGCCTCCACTCCATTGCGAGTTGGCCAATAGGTTTGACCATCCAAGTACTCTACTGAAAGTGAACTATACCACGTGGTTAACTTTTAGACTATCGATACCGACAGAATAAGAACAAGTCTTTGATATTAATTATTAGTCTGCAGCTAAGTAAATTATATCATTGAACGCGAAGACCAACGAAACATCCATTCTATAACGACATTAATGAATGTCGCTTTGAAAGATCCATTCTAACCCGAGAGAGAGCGCGAGAGAGAGAGAGAGAGAGAGAGAGAGAACTCTCCAACAGAACGACTTTTCAACAAGGATCCCGACGACACACTGAGCGTAAATATATATATTGATTGCAATTGTTCTCAAATGAGTGAGCGTTCATGTGCAAAGGATTAGCATGTCAATTGTTAATATTAATGAACTGTAGGGTCTTCTCAGCTGCCCTTTATGACCCATTGTTAACAAGACACCAGCCATGCCTGTTTTAGCCCACTAGGGCACATTACTCTACCAATTCTTTGTGATGATAATTACTGTTTGTATACTGTCTGTGAATTACTTAGTTTAGTAAATAAATGATTTTAAGACAATTGATGTATGGATGATTTTAGTAAAGACTGGGTTCATGCAGATACAACAATTTACGACGTTTGGAATGAGACTGGACGCGAGGTAAAATACACCATTTAAACCAGAAGATAATCGGCCTATACTATAATAGAATAGAATATATATTGTTATAATATAGGAAAGTTATGTTAGGAAAATTATAACTTTGTAATCTGAATATTTTCCTTGGTGCCCCGATCTCCTAGTTAATTACAATTAAACGATTAATCAGTTTAATCGCGTGATAATAATTACAGGGAGTTAATTGATAAACATGTCTTCAGTTTAATGGTACCCCAAAGACACGACAACTTTAATGACTTTGAGAAGATCTGCAAAGAGGAGTGGGACAAAATCCCTCCTGAGATGTGTGTAAACCTGGTGGCCAACTACAAGAAACGTCTGACCTCTGTGATTGCCAACAAGGGTTTTACCACCAAGTACTTAGTCATGTTTTGCAGAGGGGTCAAATACTTATTTCCCTCATTAAAATGCTAATAATTTTATAACATTTTTGACATGCGCGTTTTTCTGGATTTTATTGTTGTTATTCTGTCTCTCACTGTTCAAATAAACCTACCATTAAAATTATAGACTGATCATATCTTTGTCAGTGGGCAAACGTACAAAATCAGCAGGGGATCAAATACTTTTTTCCCTCACTGTAGTTATTGCAGGAAATTAAGAGAGAAGTGCCAATGGGTTCAGCTGTATTCAATCAGAGTCAGTTAGTGGTTGCGATAGAGATGCTAAAAAATACATAAGTACATAATTTATCTTTCATTTCAATGAAGCCAGAGTCCTGCATGGCGATGATGAGTTTGAAGTGTAAAGTTTTCTTTAAACCAAAGGAACCAAAGGCAGTCCAAGCAGAGGGGGACAGATTAAAGACGCACACCCATCTCCTTCTACACACACACACATACACACACTCGCTCTGTCTCCATGGTGTCTGAGTGGTGTAGTTCTAGTGCTAATGAAGACAGTCTAAACATAGCTAACCCCAGCCCTCCAGCTCTAACACCTTCCAATTAACACTCCCACAGTATGTAGCCTCCTATTACCTAGAAACTGAGCACGCAAAACACACGCAGGCATCACTCCTCTCCTCTGCTCCCTCTTTCCGTCAGTAATGGAAAATAATGGAAGAGTTAAGATGTTGTGATTACTCCGACAGCAGGGTAGCAGCCACACACAGACCCCAGCTAGGCTAATACCTTGGTTCATCTTCACAAAATGTCTTTGATAATAATTAAATTGGCTTCCATCTGATGATTATTCCTTAACGCTTCATTCTTTTTGTGAAAGATCATTTCACCACCTATTCCACCTCCCTCTCCCCCTCTTTCTCATTGTCTCTCTGTCTGTCTCTGGACTCGAATAGCGAACATGCCATCACTGAGAATGAGTTAATTGCTGAGAAAAGTTGTTAATTCACTGGGGAGTTGCTGCTTGCGTTCCTGCTGGCTTAAACTAAACAACAGTTTTCTGAGATTCCCTTAAGGTACGTGTCAAACTCGCCCCCCTGAGGGCCAAGTGTCTGCAGGTTTTCACTCCACCCTTGTACTTGATTGATCAATTAAGGTCACTGATCAGTAAAGAACTCCCCTCAGCTGATTGTCTAGGTCTTAATTGAAAGGAAAAACCAAAAACCAGCAGAAACCATGCTCTCCATCGAATGCTTGACACACCCTTTTGTTGTCCACAACACAAGGTGCACCTGTGTTATGATCATGCAGTTTTGTCAGCTTCTTGATATGCCACACTTGTCAGGTGGATTATGTTGGCAAAGAAATACTCACTATCAAGGAAATAAACAAATGTTTTAACAATAACATATTCACTTAAGATCTCACTGGGTGAAGCCGATAAGTCCATGTCTCTGTCACTAACAAATTCAGTCATGGCTGGTAACGCTACAATTCACCCCGAAAGGTAAGACACTCTGGGTTTTATGCAAATGTCTATATGGATCCACACTTTCAGTGTTAATTTAACACTGGTGAATTTTCTATGTGCAATTGTAGGTAAAAACTCTGCAAAATAAGTCTCTAATATAAACAAAATGCCATACATTTCAGCTGTTTCAAAGACATTGCTCTGCTATTACGATTTATACTGTAGGAATTTTGGGCTCAACGAGACAACTCTGTTTACACTGCCCTGCTTGGTGAGGGGCAACTATCAGGCGAGTGTTGTGCTCTAAAATCAAATCAAATAAAAATCCACACGAGTTGTAAACAACAGGTGAAATGCTTACTTACGGTTGAAACTTGACAAGTTCACAAGTTTACATTATAGTTAAATGTCTAGTCAAGCTTTTTTCTCTCAGAATCTCTAGGCAATCTCTCCTAGTGAGAAGAGTCCCTTAGTCAGAGGTTGTAGACTACACGTTACTACTATTTGGTTGCAAGGCAGGAGAACCGACAGTCATGAGGCTGGCCATCACTTATAGAGAGAATGATTCGTGACGTTTCTAATTCTGATTGGTTTATCACAGAGATCTTCAACCTTGTCTTGCCCGGGAACCCTCCTAGGCAACTGCCGACCCAGGGACCCCCATGATACGTTAGCAATTTCTTCTCTCTCATGTCATGACGTTGGCCTCTTTTGGTACAGGGAGGACAGTTGACCCCTCCCTTTTGCACCACCACCCAACCTACCTTCCCCCCAATCCACCCGGTGTGTAAAGGGTTGTAAAAACTCTAAAATTCCAGGAGAGTCTCTGGCCACATGGCCCATAGAGAGACAAAGGAAATTCTTCCAACTCATAGAATTGGAGAACCGAGCGACATGTGTGTGCTGGAGAAGGTATGGAAGATTGGTGAAGAATCCAGCTACGAACTGATCCGCTTGGTACAATTTTGTGATACTCAGAAGAGACAATATAGCCATATTACCATAAAACTGTTTATATAATAGCATCAGCTTGAGACTTGCAACATAATGGTTGTATAGAATGTATTAATAAGGATAAAGCTTTTATAATACACATGAGATGCTATTGTACTGATGTTAATGTGATAGAATTGTATTTCTGTAACCAAGTCTAGCTCAGTCATAGGCACGCCCCAGGGACACATACAGGACCACGCGTCATTTGACAAGCCTGTTCGATGGGCACTATAAAACACCCCCTGATTTACATTACGCGCAGACCAGGCCTCCACTCCATTGCGAGTTGGCCAATAGGTTTGACCATCCAAGTACTCTACTGAAAGTGAACTATACCACGTGGTTAACTTTTAGACTATCGAGACCGACAGAATAAGAACAAGTCTTTGATATTAATTATTAGTCTGCAGCTAAGTAAATTATATCATCGAACGCGAAGACCAATGAAACATCCATTCTATGACGACATTAATGAATGTCGCTTTGAAAGATCCATTCTAACCGAGAGAAAGACTCTCCAACAGAACCGAACTCTCCAACAAAGAATGACGACACACTGAGCGTAAATATATATTGATTGCAATTGTTCCCGAATGAGTGAGCCTTCAATTGTCAATTGTTAATATTAATGAACTCTGTGTAACTTCTCAGCTGACCGTTTATGACCCATTGTTCAACAGGCCGACCTGCCTGTTTAGCCCACAAGGGCACATTCCTCTACCAATCCTTTGTGACGATAATTACTGTTTGTATGTTTTCTGTTAATTACTTAGCGTAGTAAATAAATGATTTTAAGACAATTGATGTATGGATGATTTTAGTAAAGACTGGGTTCGTGCAGATACAACAATTTACGACGTTTGGAATGAGACTGGACTCGAGGTAAAATACACCATTTAAACCAGAAGATAATCGGCCTATACTATAATAGAATAGAATATTATAGTACAGGAAAGTTATATTTGGAAAATTATAGCTTTGTAATCTGAATATTCTCCTTGGTGCCCCGATCTCCTAGTTAATTACAATTAAACGATTAATCAATTTAATCGCGTGATAATAATTACAGGGAGCTAATTGATAAACATATCTTCAGTTTAATGGTACCCCCAAAGACACGACACTCATGTCTTATCATCAGATGAACTAAAATTGCAAGGATAAAAATCAACATTTTAAAATAGATTTGGTAGATTTTCATTATTTGTAGTCTAGACTCTAACATAGTCTATTAGCAAGAAAGGTAACTCCAAACAGACTTTCACCAAGAGCGGCCTTTTAGCTACACTGTTAGCCATTTTTGGTATTTTATCAGTAACAGTGTATTAATCAACAGTATGATACTGTACAAACTGAATACAGTAGATTACTATAGAATGCACAGTAAAATACTGTGCATTTGTTTTACAGCACAATGTAAAGGCGTCAGCATGCTTCAGTTCGGCTGGCACCAAGCTGAACTCGGCTAGCCGAACCGAGCGAGTGTGCTCACATACTTCCTTAAAAGTATGTGAGCCTCAGCCACGCTCAAGGTCCTAAACGATATCATAACCGCCATCGATAAAAGACAGTACTGTGCAGCCGTCTTCATCGACCTGGCCAAGGCTTTCAACTCGGTCAATCACTGCATTCTTATCGGCAGACTCAACAGCCTTGGTTTCTCAAATGACTGCCTAGTTCACCAACTACTTCTCATATAGAGTTCAGTGTGTCAAATCGGAGGGCCTGTTGTCTGGACCTCTGGCAGTCTCTATGGGGGTGCCACAGGGTTCAATTCTCGGGCCGACTCTTTTCTCTGTATATCTATCAATGATGTCATCTTGCTGCTGGTGATTCTCTGATCCACCTTTACGCAGACGACACCATTCTGTATACTTCTGGCCCTTCTTTGGACACTGTGTTAACAAACCTCCAGACGAGCTTCAATGCCATACAACACTCCTTCCGTGGTCTCCAACTGCTCTTAAATGCAAGTAAAACTAAATGCATGCTCTTCAACCGATTGGTGCCTGCACCCGCCCACCCGTCTAGCATCACTACTCTGGATGGTTCTGACTGACAACTACAAATACCTAGGTGTCTGGTTAGACTGTAAACTCTCCTTCCAGACTCACATTATTAAGCATCTCCAATCCAAAATTAAATCTAGAATTGACTTACTATTTCACAACAAAGCCTCCTTAACTTATGCTGCTAAACATACCCTCGTAAAACTGACTATCCTACCGATCCTTGACTTCGGCGACGTCATTTACAAAATAGCCTCCAACACTACTCAGCAAATTGGATGCAGTCTATCACAGTGCCATCTGTTTTGTCACTGTATGCTCTCGTTGGCTGGCCCTCGCTTCATATTCGTTTCCAAACCCACTGGCTCCAGGTCATCTATACGTTTTTGCTAGGTAAAGCCCCATCTTATCTCAGCTCACTGGTCACCATAGCAACACCCAACCGTAGCATGCGCTCCAGCAGGTATATCTCACTGGTCATCCCCAAAGCCAACTCCTCCTTTGGCCGCCTTTCCTTCCAGTTCTCTGCTGCCAATGACTGGAACGAATTGCCAAAATTTTACATTACATTTAGCAGACGCTCTTATCCAGAGCGACTTACAGTAGTGAATGCATACATTTCATACATTTTTGTTTTTCTGTGCTGGCCCCCCGTGGGAATCGAACCCACAACCCTGGCGTTGCAAACACCATGCTCTACCTACTGAGCTACAGGGAAGGCCCCTGCAGTTGGAGATTTATATCTCCCTCACTAACTTTAGGCATTAGCTGTCAGAGCAGCTTACCGATCATTGCACCTGTAAACAGCCAATTTGTAAATAGCCCACCCAACTACCTCATCCCCATATTGTTATTTATTTTTGCTCCCTTGCACCCCAGTATCTCTACTTGCACATCATCTTCTGCACATCTATCACTCCAGTGTTTAATTGCTAAATTGTAATTATTTTGCCACTATGGCCTATTTATTGCCTTACCTCCCTAATCTTACTACATTTGCACACACTGTATATAGATTTTTCTATTGTGTTATTGACTGTACGTTTGTTTATTCCATGTGTAACTCTATGTTGTTTGTGTCGCAATGCTTTGCTTTATCCTGGCCAGGTCGCAGTTGTAAATGAGAACTTGTTCTCAACTGGCCTACCTGGTTAAATAAAGGTGAAAAATAAAATAAAAATGGAAAACAAGAAAAAAGCAGCAATAGCACTGTTTGCACATTTTAAGACGCCGTAGCCAGTATACACGTCCTCAAAATACTTTTGACGTTTTTGCCACGGAGCTCTTAATTATTTTACATCTAACTAAGAGGTTTGGTATTTCTCAGTGAAAATATGTGCATGAAAACGAGTCATCTCTCGTTGAATGACAACAAATACTTAATAAAAACGTCACAAAATGTCATCATAAACTCTTCCGAACTGTTTCAGCTAGGAAGCGAACACGTTAAGACCTTTCTATAATTTCAACAGTAAAACACTGTAGAATGCAGAGTAAAATACTGTAAATGTCTTTTACAGTATTAGTTATGGAGCGTTGTAGGAAAATGTTGTGGGTGGGGAAAGAGTCTCTGGCTCATCAACATATTTTAAGACATGCCTTGTAAGAGACTATATTAGTTGCACCCGTGAGTGAGAATGCTGTACCCCCACAGAATACGGTAATATGCTGTATTTTATGAATTTTACTAACCTTGTCCTGAAACTCTACAGTATCAGTAATTTGCTGTAATGCAGAATACAGCACCATACTACATTTTTAGGAGCGCCGAAAACTCTTTGAGCACTAGTGGGTGCATGGTATTGTTGTTTTTCACTCGTTACCATATTTTGAGGTGTGTTTTGTAAGAGACTTTATTTTATCACCCATTAGTGAGAGTGCTGTACTTATTTTAATTATATTTGGTAGTGTTTCCCTTGAAATTACATTTGTTTTGGGGACAGACAAGAGTGGCAGCAAGTCTCAACCCTTTAAATGCAACACAACCACTCCACTAGACCAACCATGACTGACTGACAAATTGATGAACAGATGATTGTTATTTAAATTCATGCATTTTTGTTTTTGGTCAATGTTTGTTTTTCTTTTGATTTTATTAACTACTTAATTTGGTTGATTATTTATTGTTCATATTTTTTTTAAAGTTTAACGAAATTTGATTTGAAATTGTAACGTAATGAATTTAGGAAAAAACAAAGGAATTGATCTTTAATGGTTCAGTGGCTAGCCATGTACTTTTGATCTTCACCCTATATTCACGGTCAGTTTAGAAGCCTTTCTTAAGGCCTAAAGTGCAGGTGATATAAGACAACAAATATCAGTTGGTATGCTGTAATATATAATACAGTTTACAATGGGTGGGTCTAATCCTGAATGCTGATTGGTTAAAACCGCATTCCCGCTGGTGTCTATTCCACAAGTTACCACCAGCTAATGCCTATTTACTCTGTTCCATCTGACTGCGCTATCCATTGTCTCATCAGCCCAGCCAAGCAATTTATAAACTTGATCTCCAATATAAAAAAGCATCAAGCCATTATCTCACATTTCTTTTAGACTAACATTTAGTTTTCAACAGCGGAGATTTGAATAAACCTTGCTGTCTGTCTCTCCGACATTTGCAACATTGTTTCAATATTCAAATTCGATCTCCAGCTGTCCCATAGTAATGAATGAGTCAGGACGAGACAGACAGGCAGGCAGCGTTTCTCAGCCAGTCAAAATCATGAATCAGCTGGCATCATTTTTATGGCTATATACAAAGAAATGTAAATTGAAAAAATGTAAAACGAAATGAAGTGCAGCTAGTTTACAGTCTTTCCAGCTTCAGATTGAAGTGATTGTGTTAGCCATGTTGTTGGCTAGCTCCTCTGAACAACAGTGTCCTGACGAGAGAGCACATTTTCTATGCCAGGTGAAATCGCGCCTCATTAGCTCATTGTTATGGATGTATCCAGGTAAATATCACTATAAAGCAACTTAAACAAATGCAAATGAAGCTACTTTGCTGTTATTCAGGCTTCACATTTTGACGTAACTGTAAGTTAGCCGTAGTTGGCTAGCAAGCAAGGGATAAGGACGTTGCCAGCCATTATGGCAATGGAAAATTTAGAACGAACGACTGGGTCACTACCATAGACACAGAACAAAAAGACTGAACGACTGGGTCTCGTCTCTGGCAACTGAACCGATAGAACGAACTACCAGCCGACTTGAGTAGCAACCCTAGATTTGTGTCGGGACTACAGTACCAGTCAAAAGTTTGGACACACCTACTCATTCAAGGGTTTTTCTTTATTTTTACTATTTTCTACAATGTAGAATAATAGTGAAGACATCAAAACTTTGAAATAACACATATGGAATCATGTAGTAACCAAAAAAGTGTTAAACATATGAAAATATATTTTATATATGAGATTCTTCAAAATAGGCAAATTGACAAGGACAAGAGCGCCCGCTAAATGACCAAAATGTAAATGTAAAAATGAAAACTTGCAAAGAACATGTCGCTGCATGGGTAATTAAAGTAATATGCTGTAAATTGGATTAGTCCTTTTCTTTGACTTCAATTTTTGGTTGAGATGGAGACACAAATCCATGGTACATGTACAGTCGTGGCCAAAACTTTGGAGAATGACACAAACATTAATTTCCACAAAGTTTGCTGCTTCAGTGTCTTTAGATATTTTGTCAGATGTTACTATGGAATACTGAAGTATAATTACAAGCATTTCAAAGGCTTTTATTGACAATTACATGAAGTTGATGCAAAGAGTCAATATTTGCAGTGTTGACCCTTCTTTTTCAAGACCTCTGCAATCCACCCTGGCATGCTGTCAATTCACTTCTGGGCCACATCCTGACTAATGGCAGCCCATTCTTGCATAATCAATGCTTGGAGTTTGTCAGAATTTGTGGGTTTTTGTTTGTCCACCCGCCTCTTGAGGATTGACCACAAGTTCTCAATGGGATTAAGGTCTAGGGAGTTCCTGGCCATGGACCCAAAATATCAATGTTTTGTTCCCCGGGCCACTTAGTTATCACTTTTGCCAAGGTGCTCCATCATGCTGGAAAAGGCATTGTTTGTCACCAAACTATTCCTGGATGGTTGGGAGAAGTTGCGCTCAGAGGATGTGTTGGTACCATTCTTTATTCATGGCTGTGTTCTTAGGCAAAATTGTGAGTGAGCCCACTCCATTGCCTGAGAAGCAACCCCATACATGAATGGTCTCAGGATGCTTCACTGTTGGCATGACACAGGACTGATGGTAGCGCTCACCTTGTCTTCTCCGGACAAGCTTTTTTCCGGATGCCCCAAACAATCGGAAAGGGGATTCATCAGAGAAAATGACTTTACCCCGGTCCTCAGCTGTCAAATCCCTGTACCTTTTGCAGAATATCAGTCTGTCCCTGATGGTTTTCCTGGAGAGAAGGGGCTTCTTTGCTGCCCTTCTTGACACCAGGCCATCCTTCAAAAGTCTTTGCCTCACTGTGCGTGCAGATGCACTCACACCTGCCTGCTGCCATTCCTGAGCAAGCTCTGTACTTGTGGTACCCCGATCCCCCAGCTGAATCCATTTTAGATGACGGTCCAGGCGCTTGCTGGACTTTCTTGGGCACCCTGAAGCCTTCTTCACAACAATTGAACCGCTCTCCTTGAAGTTCTTGATGATCTGATAAATGGTTGATTTAGGTGCAATCTTACTGGCAGCAATATCCTTGACTGTGAAGCCCTTTTTGTGCAAACCAATGATGACGGCGCGTGTTTCCTTGCAGGTAACCATGGTTGACAGAGGAAGAACAATGATTTCAAGCACGACCCTCCTTTTGAAGCTTCCAGTCTGTTATTCAAACTCAATCAGCATGACAGAGTGATCTCCAGCTTTGTCCTCGTCACCACTCACACCTGTGTTAACGAGAGAATCACTGACATGATGTCAGCTGGTCCTTTTGTGGCAGGGCTGATATACAGTGGAAATGTTTTTGGGGAATTCAGTTAATTTGCATGGCAACGAGGGACTTTGCAATTAATTGCAATTCATCTGATCACTCTTCATAACATTCTGGAGTATATGCAAATTGCCATCATACAAACTGAGGCAGCAGACTTTGTGAAAATTAATATTTGTGTCATTCTCAAAACATTTAGCCACGACTATACTTCAAGGTTTCAGTGAGTGACGTCACCAATTGAAACACTACTAGCACGCACTGCTAACTAGCTAGCCAATTGACACCGGTTACACTCACCCCCCGTTGACCTCCTCCTTCTCCGCAGCAAACTCAGTATCTGGGCAGAGCCCAACTGAGTGATCTGGGTCGACAGCATCAATGTAACAGTCCTGCTTCCGTCCCTCTCCTTGCACCAACCTGGACTCGAACCAGGGACCCTCTGAAAAACATAGGTAAAGCTGCTTCGTTGGAGACAGATGTCTATCACTCCACAAAAGCCATGGCTCTTGCAGAGCAAGGGAAACAACTACTTCATGGTCTCAGATTGAGTGACGTCACTGATTGAAACGCTACTAGTGCACACCGCTAACTAGCTAGCCATTTCACACCGGTTACATAGGCATCAGGATAGATAGGAATAAGAGTAAAATAAATAATTGAGCAGCAGCAGCATATGATGAGTGTGAAAATGTGTGTTCGTGTGTGTAGTGTATGGGAATGTGTGTGGGTTTTGTGTGTCTGTAGCGTGTATATATAGTCTTGTGGGTGGGCATAGAGTCAGTTCAAGATAGGATTAATGCAGATATTCTGGGTAACCATTTCATTAACTATTTAGCAGTCTTATGGCTATTTATCAGTCATAAGGCTTGGGGGTAGAAGCTGTCTCGGAACCTGTTGGTCCGAGAGCCTATGCTCCGGTACCATTTGGGTGGCTGAAGTCTGTGGCAATTTTTCGGGCCTTCCTCTCATACTGCCTGATTTAGGGGCCATGGATGGCAGAGAGCTTGGCCACAGTGATGTACTGGGCCGTCCACACCACCCTCTGAGGCGCTTTGTGCTCGAGGGTGGTGAGCTTATGCAGTCAGTCAAGATGCTCTCGATGGTGCAACTGTAGAACTATTTGAGGATCCGAGGGCCCATGACAAATCTTTTCAGCCTCCTGAGGGGGAAGAGGCGCTGCTGTACAGAGCTGAGTGTTCTGCGTCACACATGACCCTAAGGCGTTTTGCTTATTGCTTCTGTGTGTTCGCATTAGTCTTGTTTTGCTTAGAAAATAGTGCTAACGTTCAATTATACACATGCTGGCTCAAACTATCAGCCCCAAGCTTGTCCTGAAGCTGCAGCATATGATTGTTTTGTCATCGGAACAGTCCCCATAACCCAGCTACAAGTGGGTCAGTGTAAGCCTTAGGTACTGTACTCTCTCTCCTTGACTCAGGCAGATAACATACTTACTGTATTTCATTTATTTTACCATATATCCCTTGTCAAACAGTGTTTGGCGAAGTGCAAGACAAGGGCTTTGTAAATTGTGTCAATGTCAAATACTGCCACAACCATCATAACCTCACAGATCAGATTAGTTAACAGGACATATTTATCTAGTAAATATTGCCATCGTCTTGGCAACCACAGTGCATTTCCCTTTTTATTTGACAGCAGATTTGTATCAGTGTTCTGTAGACATCGTCCAGGGTGGACCCATTGGCCCAAAACAGATGTTTGCTGATTCAGTTTCTTCGTTCCTCCCATTCCTCTCGCCTCTATTTCTCTATTTCTCGCTGTTTTGTTCTCTTTCGCCTGGCTGCCACAAAACCTGGTTGCTACCATGCCCTCTGTCAGACAGCTCTGTCAACGCATGGAGAACACAACACATGCAGTCGGAACCCTGTCACATCCAACGGGCCTCACATCCACAACAACAACTCCCCTGACATAGCCTACACTGAAGGATGTCACACATTATCATGATGTCTGTTTTAGGGAGATAATTTGATTTAAAGCAACTGAGAAAGCTCCTTTCCACAAGTCTATCATTTCCTCCTGACTCCTCTGACACCCAGCTTCACCATGTGTGTCATAACACAGTAAATCTCCTACACAAAAAACACCTTGTTCAAACGTGGCACTTGTTGGAAATACACAGTTCATACGAGACACCAATGCCTGTGTGTATGTGTTGCATTGTGTCAGTATGCATGTGTGTTTGTGTATGTGTGTGTATTTGAATGTGAATGCGTGTGAGTTTTGTGTGAGAGTGTCAGTGTAGTGTGTGTGAGTGAGTGAGTGAGTGAGTGAGTGAGTGAGTGAGTGAATGAGTGAATGAGTGAATGAGTGTGTATGTAGTGTGTATACAGCATATAGTCTTGTGAGTATGTATAGATAGTGCAAGATAGGGTCAATGCAGATAGTCCGGGTAACCATTTAATTAACTATTTAGCAGTCTTATGGCTAATTAGCAGTCTTATGGCTTGAGGGTAGAATGTGGCACTTGTTGGCAATGTACATACCCTATACCGATGCCTTCCATTGAGGTCTTAGTTGTCTATACAGACTATAGAGACTACAGTATAAACATTGAAACACATCTAATACTATCTATGAAAACAGTTTCAAAGCTATTTATGATCTCACAAACAGGACGTGAAAATAGAAAGCATCATTATGCTTCCCCTTTACATGAAGGCAGGGATGTGCAAAAACTATAAAATACAATAAAAAAATACAATAACAAAATACCATAAAGATCAATGTATCGAAATAAACTACAAAATACTTGTATTTTGAAAGTATTTAATTAAAATACAGAAATGCATTTGCAAGTAGCTTGCCCGAACAGCAACAACATTCTGGGGCGGCAGGTAGTGGTTAGACCATTGGGCCAGTAAGTGAAAGGTTGCTGGCTCGAATCCCCGAGCTGACAAGGTAAAAATAAGTGATTCTGCTCCTGAACAATGCAGTTAACTGTCACGATTCCTACCGACGGTGGCGCCCCCTCCTGCTCGGGTGGCGCTCGGCGGTCGTCGTCACCGGCCTATTAGCTACCACCGATTCCCTTTTTGTTTTCCCCTTTTTTTATGTTTTCTCACCTGCCCTGAGTTAGGCAATTAAGAGGGCTATTTAGTTCAGCTGGCCCGCACCCTATTGTGCGGGATTGTTTTTCTGTGTGTCGACTGCGTTTGTTCGACTGTGCTTGTCTATTGTATTTTTCCCTGTTGTTGGGAGACCTTTTATTTTGTACAGGTGGTTCCATTAAAATTACCACACAGTGTTCGCTGCTTCCTGCGCTTCTTTCCGCCACACTACAGACAAGACGTTACATTAACCCACAGTTCCCTGGTAGGCCTTCATTGTAAATAAGAATTTGTTCTTAACTGACTTGCCTAGTTAAATAAAGGTCAAATAAAAAATTCTCAGTAACGTGTACAGAAACATTTTTGCTTGCTGTGACTGTGACATGTTGTTATGTTTCACTCCAATATATTGGTATATCACTCTGAAGCGGAGGTATACATCTGAGGTGATTTTCTCCCGTGTACACCTGTGTCACGGCTAGGGTCCGCCCCTATATAGACCCCATTGGGGTTCTCTTTAATTTTCTCGGCGGATGTCCGTATGGTTTGAAGGTCGTTTAGTAAGTCACTGGTAAGTGTAATAGCTTGCGTGGAAGTATACTCAATGGCTGTTTGCAGCCTGAAGCAGCTGGCCACATGGCGAGCCCCTCCTCTTCAGTGCTCCACTCGCAGCGCACGGTTGATCTGAATCTTCCGCCCGTGGTTTGTCGTACTTGTGTTTCGTTAGCGTTACACTACAACTCTGTGTGCAACCATTAGTATGGTGGCTCTTGCTGCCACAAACTGTAATTTACCTTACACAACTTGCCCACTGGCTTGTTCTATGTGTGTGTTGTGAATTGCTTTAACATGCTGCTTCTCTGCTAATTACCCTGCAGGGTTTTTCTTGTTCTTTCCCCTGCAGAGTGTAAGAGTATCGTGGTGGGCTTTCCACTACGTTGAGACATTAACTTAGGAGTTCCTTAACGGAGTTTTTCCATCATATTGTTCTGTTTTTACTGCTTGGATATTAAACTGGCTAGGTAATATTGCAGTTGACGTAAAACAAATACAAAAAAAACAAATAACCAAATCCATTACCTGATTGCTGCTTTTCCCACATGGGTCTTCCAGTTTTTTGCAGAAGTACTGTGTAATTGTTCCTCCAAGTGGGTTACGACATAAGCTCTCCCACACGGAGAGGGCGGTGGAGCGCTCTACTGGATGCCTGTTTGTGTGGTGTTCTCTGAACACCTGCACCTGGCGCGATTGGAGGCCATACGCGAGTGGGTAAACCAGGCTCGGGCTCAGGCTGGGGACAAGCTCCCTCCCTCAGCAGTGGTGCGCCAGCGAGCTGTTAGTCCCTCTACTGGGCCCAGTACACCTCCCAGGAAGCGTGGCCGGAGCCACCGTAGGCAGAGCTCATCTGCTGCCAGTCCTGGATGGGGGCCGCTGGGACCACTGGGACCACCTTGAACAGAGGTCGAATGCCCTGCTTCAGGAGTTTGATAGCTTTGATGGAGACGACAGCTGTTCCCTGTTGGCCAGTGATAGGCTGTTCCTGGGGGACGATGCTGGCACTGTTCACCACCGTGAGCGGGGCTATCAGGCTGACAGGCCGTCAGAAGCCGGCAGCGGGGCTTCATTGCCCCCAGTTGCTCGAGAGGCTACGTGGAGCCTACTCACTCAGGTACCCACTGCACTGGACATCAAACTGGTGGACAGTGATGACTCTCCATTTGCAAGGCCTTGCAGGAGAGCTGGGCATCTGCTAGGGGGCACTTCGGACTCACAACAGAGACTGGACCATGGAGTTATGTTGTGGGCACGGAGTCACTCAGCCTCCGGGAATACCCGACCATGGACACCATGATAGCTGCCAGTGGTTTGTGACGCTGGCTCATTGGCAGTACCTCCAATTCACTTTCACAGGGATGGCTTACGAATTCATCGTTCTTCCCTTCGGCCTCTCCTTTGCACACCACACTTTCACAAAGTGCAGGGACGCTGTCATGGCACCTCTCATGTCCCGAGGATTGTTGATCCTCAATTACCTGGACGATTGGCCTCCATCTTATGGCACGGGAGCTCCTTCTCTGGGCTCAGGGATGTCTAGCATCTCTACTCACACGTACCTGGTATCCTGAATGTGGCAGCGGATATGCTCTCGAGGGAGGGCCCACCTCCTTGGGACTGGAGCCTACATCCCCAGGTGGTGCAACACCTGTGGGACACGTTCGGGAGGGCGCAGGTGGACCTGTTTGCCTCCCTGGACAATGCACACTGCCCCCTGTGGTACTCCATGCCGGAGCCACCAGAGCCTCTGGGCTTAGATGCTCTGGTTCACGATTGGCCAGGACTGGAGCTTTACGCATTACCCCCTTTCCCCTGATCCAGGCTGTGCTGGACAGGACCAGGATGGCGGAGCATCGTTCGCTGCTGGTGGCAGTAAGTTGACTGAGAACACATTCTCATTTACAGCAATGACCTGGGGAATAGTTTCAGGGGAGAGGAGGGGGATGTATGAGCCAATTGTAAGCTGTTGAGGTTGTGCCCGAGTCATGCGGGTTGCAGTATGTCCTTCAATACCTGCAGTCTCACTTGGATGAGGGCTTGGCGACTTCTACACTGCGAGGGTATTTGGCCACTCAATTTGCCTGCCATGTGGGGTTGATGGACATGCCAGTGGGGCGCCATCCCTTGGTCTCCAGGTTTATGAAGGGGGTTTGTCGCCTGCGTCCAGCTAGGACCCGCTCAATGGCGAGCTGGGATCTGGATGTGGTCTTGGCAGCTTTGGCAAAGCCGCCTTTCGAACCGTTGGGGTCTGCCTCCCTGAAACACCTCTCTATGAAGGTGGCAATTACTTGGTAGCAATTACTTCCATGAAGAGGGTGGGTGAGCTCCATTCTCTTTCGTTAAGTTTTGAGTGCTACCAAGGAGTATATCTCTCCACCGCAACCCTTCATTCCTCCCAAAGGTTCTGTCTGACAGGCATGTGAACATCCCTTTTATCCTGTCTGCTTACGACCCCCCGGCAGTGGCAAGGGAGTCTGGATCTCCCTCCGGCATGCTGTGCCCTGTGCGGGCACTGACTGCCTATGTGGAGTGAACACGGTCGGTGAGAACAACAGACCAGCTCTTTGTCTGCTATGGTGAGAGAGTCCTGGGGGTTAAGCTATCGAAACAGAGGCTCTCTCACTGGATTGTGGACATGATTACAACAGCATACCGCTTGGCTGGCAGGCCAGTGCTGGGATCTGTGGTGAAACAATCAACACGAGGTGTGGCTGTGTCCTAGGCTCTACTGAAAGGAGTGCCTCTCACTGATATCTGTGCTGCGGCCAGCTGGGCTTCCTCTTGTACCTTTGCTAGGTACTATCGGGTAAATGTGGTACATTTACCCGATAGTACATTTACCTCCCTCTGCGGTTGGTTTAGTGGTCCAGGGTGTCGCTCTGGATAAGTGTAAATGTATATGTGAAAATGAACATACCAAAATGAACTCCAAAGCACACTGGGTATTATTATTGGCCTTGTTTCGGGGTCATGTCTATATAGGACACATTTTAACCTTATTCTCCTAACATGCTACGTTAATTATCCTAACCTGCAGCTTAAATTATCCTAAACATTCTACAGAAAGTACATTTTGACAAAAGCTTATCCCTTCTACACAAAACCTTGTTTCAGTGCAGAGCTTATTAGAATAATACTCAGGATGCTTTGGCGCCGACAGAGATGGCCACCTTGCTTCGCGTTCCTAAATACTATGCAGTATTCGTTTTTTCTATGTGTTATTTCTTACATTGTTACCCCAGGAAATATTAGGTTTTATTACATACAGTCGGGAGGAACTATTGGATATAAGAGCAATGTCAACTCACCAACATTACGACCAGGAGTACGACTTTCCCGAAGTGGGTCCTCTGTTTGGACCACCACCCAGGACAATGGATCGGATCCCAGCCGGCGACCCAAAACAACGGCGCTGCAAAAGGGGCAGACGGAGCAGTTTTCTGGTCAGGCTCCGTAGACGGGCACATCGCGCACCGCTCCCGAGCATACTACTCGCCATTGTCCAGTCTCTTGACAACAAGGTAGATGAAATCCGAGCAAGGGTTGCCTTCCAGAGAGACATCAGAGATTGTAACGTTCTTTGTTTCACGGAAACATGGCTCACTCGGGATATGTCATCAGAGTCGATACAGCCACCTGGTTTCTTCATGCATCGCGCCAACAGAAACAAACATCTCTCTGGTAAGAAGAAGGGCGGGGGTATATGCCTTATGATTAACGAGACGTGGTGTGATCATAACATCATACAGGAACTCAAGTCCTTTTGCTCACCTGACCTAGAATTCCTTACAATCAAATGCCGATCACATTATCTACCAAGAGAATTCTCTTCGATCATAATCACAGTCGTGTATATCCCGCCCCAATCAGACACATTGACGGCCCTGAAAGAACTTAATTTGACTCTATGTAAACTGGAAACCACATATCCTGAGGCTGCATTTATTGTAGCTGGCGAATTTAACAAGGATAATCTGAAAACAAGGCTCCCTACATTTTGTCAGTATATCGAATGCGTGACCCGGGCTGGCAAAACCCTGGATCATTGTTATTCAACCTTCCGCGACGCATATAAAGCCCTCCCCCGCCCTCCTTTCGGGAAAATCTGACCACGACTCCATTTTCTTGCTCCCAGCCTATAGACAGAAACTAAAACAGGAAGTGCCCGTGCTCAGGCCTGTTCAACGCTGGTCCGAAGATTCGGATTCCACGCATCAAGATTGCTTCGATCACGTGGACTGGGATATGTTCCGCATAGCGTCGGACAATAACATTGATAAATACGCTGATTCGGTGAGCAAGTTTGTTAGCACGTGCATGTTGTACCCACAGCGTCTAATAAAACATTCCCCAACCAAAAACCGTGGATTGATGGCAGCATTGGCAGAAAACTGAAAGCGCGAACCACTGCATTTAATCAGGGCAAGGTGACTGGAAACACAACCGAATACAAACAGTGTAGCTATTCCCTCCGCAAGGCAATCCAACAAGCTAAGCGTCGGTATAGAGACAAAGTAGAGTCGCAATTCAACGGCTCAGACACGAGAAGTATGTGGCAGGGTCTACAGTCAATCACGGACTACAAAAGGAAAACCAGCCCCGTCGCGGACCACGATGTCTTGCTCCCAGACAAACTAAACAACTTCTTTGCTCGCTTTGAGGATAACACAGTACCACTAACAAGGCCAGTTACCAAAACCAGCGGGCTCTCCTCCACTGCAGCCAACGTGAGTAAAACATTTAAACGTGTTAACCCTCGCAAGGCTGCTGGCCCAGATGGCACCCCCAGCCGCTTCTTCAGAGCATTCGCAGTCCAGCTTCCTGGTGTGTTTACGGATATATTCAATCAATCCTTATCCCAGTCTGCTGTTCCCACATGCTTCAAGAGGGCTACCATTGTTCCTGTTCCCAAGAAAGCGAAGGTAACTGAGCTAAATGACTATCGCCCCATAGTACTCACTTCCGTCATCATGAAGTGCTTTGAGAGACTAGTCAAGGATCATATCACCTCCACCCTACCTGACACCAAAGACCCACTCCAATTTGCTTAACGCCTCAACAGGTCCACAGACGACACAATCGCAATCACACTGCACACTGCCCTAACCCATCTGGAAAAGAGGAATACCTATGTAAGAATGCTGTTCATGCTGTGCAACTGGGTCCTGGACTTCCTGACAGGCCGCCCCCAGGTGGTGAGGGTAGATAACAACATCTCCACCCCGCTGATCCTCAACACTGGGACCCCACAAGGGTGCATTCTCAGCCCTCTCCTGTACTCCCTGTTCACCCATGACTGCATGCCTCCAACTCAATCGTCAAGTTTGCAGACGACACTACAGTGGTAGGCGTCATTACCAACAACGACGAGACAGCCTACAGGGAGGAGGTGAGGGCACTCGGAGTGTGGTGTCAGGAAAATAACCTCACACTCAATGTCAACAAAACAAAGGATATGAATGTGGGCTTCAGGAAACAGCGCCCTATCCACATTGACGGGACAGTAGTAGAGAAGGTGGGAAGTTTTAAGTTCCTCGGCGTACACATCACAGTCAAACTGAAATGGTCCACCCACACAGACAGCGTGGTGAAGAAGGTGCAGCAACGCCTCTTCAACCTCAGGAGGCTGAAGAAATTCAGCTTGTCACCAAAAACACTCACAAACTTTTACAGATGCACACAACCGTAAGGCTCTCCAGAGCGTAGTGAGGTCTGCACAACGCATCACCGGGGGCAAACTACCTGCCCTCCAGGACACCTACACCACCCGATGTCACAGGAAGGCCAAAAAGATCATCAAGGACAACAACCCCTGCCTGTTCACCCCGCTATCATCCAGAAGGTGAGGTCAGTACAGGTGCATCAAATCTGGGACCGAGAGATTGAAAAACTGCTTCTATCTCAAGGCCATCAGACTGTTAAACAGCCATCACTAACATTGAGTGGCTGCTGCCAAAATACTGACTCATCTCTAGCCACTTTAATAATGAAAAATTGATGTAATAAATGTATCACTAGCCACTTTAAACAACGCCACTTTATATAATGTTTACATACCCTACATTACTCATCTCATATGTATATACTGTACTCTATACCATGTACTGCATCTGCCTCGGCCGTTCGGCCATCACTCATTCATAAATGTTTATGTACATATTCTTATTCATTCCTTTACACTTGGATGTATAAGGTAGCTCTTGTGAAATTGTTAGGTTAGATTACTTGTTAGATATTACTGCATGGTCGGAACTAGAAGCACAAGCATTTCGCTACACTCGCATTAACATCTGCTAACCATGTGTATGTGACAAATACAATTTGATTTGATTTGAATTGTTCATTTTTACATGCACATTCATATTTAGTTCATTTAGCAGACTCTCTTTTCACACCATAGTACCATCAGACTTCTGATACCAATGAAGGATTAAGGGAGCCACAAAATGGGGCCTAGTATTCAGCTGACTTGTTCACTCTTAATGAGGATATCACTGGACAATAGTGTCATTGATCACATCTCACCCTACTGCTCCTGCTTTTCATTTTAAGATGCTAGACATCTTCCTATTAATTATCAAATTAGGCACATTTGGGCAGTCTTGATACAACATTTTTAACAGAAGTGCAGTGGTTCATTGGATCAGTCTAAAACTTTGCACATATACTGCTGCCATCTGGAGGCCAAAATCTAAATTGCATCTGGGCTGGAATATTACATTATGGCCTTTCTCTTGCATTTCAAAGATAATGGTACAAAAAAATACAAAATAACGGTTGTTTTTTTCTTTGAATTATCTTTTACCAGATCTATTGTGTTATATTCTTCTACATTCCTTTCACATTTCCACAAACTTCAAAGTGTTTCCTTTCAAATGGTACCAGTATATTCATATCTTTGCTTCAGGGCCTGAGCTACAGGAAGTTAGATTTGGGTATGTCATTTTAGGCAAAAATTGCGGATCCTTATTAAGTGGAGTAAACAAACAAATGTAACTCTCTTTTTATGTTTTTTTTTATTTCACATTTATTTAACCAGGTAGGCTAGTTGAGAACAAGTTCTCATTTACAACTGCGACCTGGCCAAGATAAAGCAAAGCAGTGCGACACAAACAACAACACAGAGTTACACATGGAATAAACAAACATACAGTCAAAAATACAATAGAGAAAGTCTATATACAGTGTGTGCAAATGAGGTAGGTGTTAGGTATGCGTAACTGGCTCTAAGGGAGTCAGGCGCAGGAGAGCAGAAGTTGGGTAGCCAAAGGAGCCTTTTATTTCGGCGAACAAAACACACAGCACTAAGAACACTAAACACAATATGGGTTGACATAACCCAGCACAAACCAGTCTAGCGTGTACATACACGAAACAACAAACAATTCCACACACAGACATGGGGGGAAAAGAGGGTTATATACACGTCTAATACTGAGGGAATTGAAACCAGGTGTGTAGGAAAACCAGACAAGACAAATGGAAAAATGGAAGGTGGATCGGCGATGGCTAGAAAACCGATGACGTCGACCGCCGAACGTCGCCCGAACAAGGAGAGGAACCGACTTTGGCGGAAGTCGTGACAGTAGGATAAGGGGGGTGAGGCAATAAATAGGCCATAATGGCGAAATTATTACAGTAAGGCAAATAAACACTGGGGTGATAGATGCAGAAGATGAGTGTGCAAGTAGCGGTACTGGGGTGCAAAGGAGAAAAATAAATAACTATATGGTGATGAGGTAGTTGGATGGGTTATTTACAGATTGGCTACGTACAGGTGCAGTGATCTGTGAGCTGCTCTGACAGCTGGTGCTTAAAGCTAGTGAGGGAGATATGAGTCTCCAGCTTCAGTGATTTTTGCAGTTCATTCCAATCATTGGCAGCAGAGAACTGGCAGGAAAGGCGGCCGAAGGAGGAATTGGCTTTGGGGGTGACCAGTGAAATATACCTGCTGGAGCGCGTGCTGCGGGTGGGTGCTGCTATGGTGACCAGTGAGCTGAGATAAGGCGGGGCTTTACCTAGCAATGACTTATAGATGACCTGGAGCCAGTGGGTTTGGCGATGGATATTAAGCGATGGCCAGGCAACGAGAGCATACAGTTCGCAGTGGTGGGTAGTATATGGCGCTTTGATGACAAAACGGATGGCACTGTGATAGACTGCACCCAAGTTGCTGAGTAGAGTGTTGGAGGCTATTTTGTAAATGACATTGCCGAAGTCAAGGATCGGTAGGATAGTCATTTTTATTAGGGTATGTTTGGCAGCATGAGTGAAGGATGCTTTGTTGCAAAATAGGAAGCCAATTCTAGATGTAATATTGGATTGGAGATGCTTATGTGAGTCTGGAAGGAGAGTTTACAGTCTAACCAGACACCTAGGTATTTGTAGTTCACATATTCTAAGTCAGAACCGTCCATAGTAGTGATGCTAGACAGGTGGGCAGGTGTGGGCAGCGATCGGTTGAAGAGCATGCATTTAGTTGTGCTTGCGTTTAAGAGCAGTTGGAGGCCACGGAAGGAGAGTTGTATGGCATTGAAGCTCGTCTGGAGGTTAGTTAACACAGTGTCCAAAGAAGGGCCAGAAGTATACAGAATGGTGTTGTCTATGTAGAGGTGGATCAGAGAATCACCAGCAGTAAGAGCGATATCATTGATGTATACAGAGAAAAGAGTTGGCCTGAGAATTGAACCATGTGGCACCCCCATAGAGACTGCCAGAGCTCCGGACAACAGGCCCTCCGATTTGACACACTGAACTCTATCAGAGAAGTAGTTGGTGAACCAAGCGAGGCAGTCATTTGACTGAGTCGAAAGCCTTGGCCAGGTTGATGAATACAACTGCACAGTATTGTGTCTTATCAATGGCGGTTATGATATCGTTTAGGACCTTGAGCGTGACTGAGGTGCTTCCATGACCAGCTCGGAAACCAGATTGCATAGCGTAGAAGGTACGGTGGGATTCGAAATGTTCGGTGATCTGTTTGTTAACTTGGCTTTCGAAGACCTTAGAAAGGCAGGGTAGGATAGATATAGGTCTGTAGCATTTTGGGTCTAGAGAGTCTCCCCCTTTGAAGAGGGGCAGCTTTCCAATCTTTGGGGATCTCATACGATACGAAAGAGAGGTTGAACAAGCTAGTAATAGGGGTTGCAACAATTTCGGCAGGTCATTTTAGAAAGAGAGGGTCCAGATTGTCTAGCCCTA
Organism: Salmo salar; assembly: GCF_965601325.2. NCBI lineage: Eukaryota > Metazoa > Chordata > Actinopteri > Salmoniformes > Salmonidae > Salmo > Salmo salar. The sequence continues at coordinate 36,369,829 of NC_138311.1, forward strand.
CTGATTTGTACGGGTCCAGATTTTGCAGGTCTTTCAGAACATCAGCTATCTGGATTTGGGTGAAGGAGAAATGTGGGAGGGTTGGGCAAGTTGCAGTGAGGGGTGCAGGGCTGTTGACCGGGGTAGGGGTAGCCATGTGGAAAGCATGGCCAGCCATAGAAAAATGCTTATTGAAATTCTCTATTATCGCAGATTTATCGGTGGTGACAGTGTTTCCAAGCCTCAGTGCAGTGGGCAGCTGGGAGGAGGTACTCTAATTCTCCATGGACTTTACAGTGTCACAGAACTTTTGGGGTTAGTGCTACAGGATGCAAATTTCTGTTTGGAAAAGCTACCCTTTGCTTTCCTAACTGCCTGTGTATATTGGTTCCCAACTTCCCTGTTATGGTGTTGTGTTTGTTAGAAACAGATTTTACTAGAAGGCAACTTCATTTATAGTACATGTAGTGCTGTTATTTTTGCCTCTGCAAAAGGATGGCATGTGGCAAACCACTGAATCAAAACTCCAACATCATACATATTCATAGCACATCTAAAGGCCTCAAATAAAAATTTGCTTAAACACCATATTTGATTCACTATCAAAACCCATAACTAACTGGCCCAACAGAATATCATGCTCAAACTTACAGAGTATGTTTAAATCTAACAGTTAAGTATGTTTAAACGTAATTGTCACAATAATGTTCGAATAAATTAAAACAATTACAGACTGAGTGAGACAGCTGCTGGTACAGCTTGATGGTGGTCCCTTTCTAAGCTAGCCAGGCATGTCGTTGTGCCTGTGCCACACACACACCACACACACACACACACACACACACACACACACACACACACACACACACCACACACCACACACACACACACACACACACACACACACTACACTAATCACAGACGACTCACACACTTCAATTACAACATCAAAGAGATTCTCCTTAACAGTCCCTTCCTCTGAGACTGTCTCGCCCTCAACCAGAATCTAACATCTAGATAGAGAATGACTCAGCAATCACCCAAACACACACACACACACACACACACACACACACACACACACACACACACACACACACACACACACACACACACACACCACACACACACACACACACACACACACCAAATGATCTCCGATAGCGATCTGAAACAGCGTTGGCACACCTTGTAGGGCTCAGTCATTATGGCAACAGTTATCAGAGTCTGGCAATGCTAGATGTCTATCATAAAACTTCAATAAAATGTTTATAAAATAGGAAAATCATAAACTTAGAAGCACAAATCAAACAAATCCACCATGTAGCTAATGTTACTGTGATTCTGTGTAAAAGAGAGTCCTAAAGAGAGATTTTCTGAATGATCAAGGTATGAAGTTGGCATGTACATGGATGGATACGCACACACACACACGCACGCACGCATGCAAGCACACACAGTAACTTACTGTATTAATCAACAGTATAATACTGTATAAACTGATTACAGTAGATTACCATAGAGTGCACAGTTTGCCGCCCTGGATCCAGAGGTTCCAGCGCCTTCTTCCTTGGGGGCTTCCCATGTAAGATCGGATCCGGAGGTACTTGCGTCTTTGTCCTCTGTTCTGTCTCCCTTTCCGGGGGCTTCTATCTCGGGTTCCGATCCTTGGAGCACCCACCCTCATCAGACCGTGAGGCTGCCTGAGAGACCTGCCCATTCAACATCACCAGCTGTCATCATAGGCAGCTCTATGGTGATAAACAAGGCAAAAACCGGTTCCCAAGGCAAAAACCCAGGAGCACGAGTACAGGACATAACAAGGCTGCTTCCGACTGTTCTACGACAGATGCCGGGAGCTGACACTGTCGTAGTCCATGTGGGGTCAAACGACATCAGGAGGGCTAGCTCGGAACATCTGAAAATTGATTTTAAAGAACTGATTTTAGCATTAAACGACTCCAAAAAACAGGCAATAATTTCAGGTCCAGTACCATCGTTGGGCTGCGGGTGTGAAATATTCAACAGGCTACTGACATTACCCATCTGTCAAAAGGATGAATGTAGCTCTGCTGGAGTTACTTTTATAGATAACTTTGACACCTTCTGGAAACAGAAGATACTCTACAGCAATGGTTCCCAAACGTTTTATTGTCCCGTACCCCTTCAAACATTCAACTTCCAGCCTCTAGCACCAGGGTCAGTGCACTCTCAAATGTTTTTTTTTTGCCATCATTGTAAGCCTGCCACACACACACACACACACACACACACACACACACACACACACACACACACACACACACACACACACACACACACACACACACACACACACACACACACACACACACACACAATATGATACATTTATTAAACATAAGAATGAGTGTGAGTTTTTGTCACAACCCGGCTAGTGGGAAGTGACAAAGAGCTCTTACAGGACCAGGGCACAAATAGTAAAACGTATTGATTAGTATAATAATGATCAATAATTTTGCTCTTTATTTAGCCATCTTACATATAAAACCTTATTTGTTCATCAACAATTGTGAATAACTCACCACAGGTTAATGAGAAGGGTGTGCTTGAAAGGATGCACATAACTCTGCAGTGTTGGGTTGTATTGGAGAGAGTTTCAGTCTTAAATCATTTTCCACACACAGTCTGTGCCTGTATTTAGTTTTAATGCTAGTGAGGGCCGAGAATCCACTCTCACACACTGTAGGTACGTGGTTGCAAAGGGCATCAGTGTCTTAACATTGCGATTTGCCAAGGCAAGATATTCTGAGCACAGCCCTGCCTAAAAAGTCAGCAAGGCCAGAAGGCCAGCATCCCGGAGTCTCCTCTTCACTGTTGATGTTGAGACTGGTGTTTTGCGGGTACTATTTAATTAAGCTGCCAGTTGAGGATTTGTGTTTCTCAAACTAGAGACTCTAATGTACTTGTTCTCTTGCCCAGTAGTGCACCGGGGCCTCCCACTCCTCTTTCTATTCTGGTTAGAGACAGTTTACGCTGTTCTTTGAAGGGAGTAGTACACAGCGTTGTATCAGATATTCAGTTTCTTGCCAATTTCTCGCATGGATTAGCCTTAATTTCTCAGAACAAGAATAGACTGACAAGTTTCAGAAGAAATGTCTTTGTTTCTGGCCATTTTGAGCCTGTAATCGAACCCACAACTGCTGATGCTCCAGATACTAAACTAGTCTAAACAAGATACTAAACTAGTCTAAAGGAGGCCAGTTTTATTGCTTCTTCAATCAGAACAACAGTTTTCAGCTGTGCTAACATAATTGCAAAAGGGTTTTCTAATGATCAATTAGAAAACCCAGATTCATCTGCCTCACCTAAAGCCCATTCTCGTGGGTAGCTCCTGCAGACCACCGAGTGCTAAATGTCAGTATCTGGATAATATGTGTGAAATGATTGATAATGTGTGTGATATCAACAGAGAAGTATATATTCTGTGTGATTTAAATATTGACTCGCTCTCATCAAGCTACCCACTCAAGAAAAAAATTCAAACTGTAACCAGTGACTGCAACCTGGTTCAGGTTGTCAGTCAACCTATCAGGGTATTTACAAACAGCACAGGAATGAAATCATCAACATGTATTGATCACAACTTTACTAATGCTGCAGAAATTTGCTTTAAAGCAGTATCCAAATCCATAGGATGTAGTGATCACAATATAATAGCCATATCAAGGAAAACCAAAGTTCCAAAGGCTGGGCCTAATATAGTATATTAGAGGTCATACAATACGTTTTGTAGTGATTCATATGTTTGTGATGTAAAGAGTATTTGCTGGTCTGTGGTGTGTAATGAGGAGCAACCAGACGCCGCACTTGACACATTTATGAAACTACTTATTCCAGTTACTAATAAGCACGCATCCATTAAGAAAATGAATGTAAAAACTGTTAAATCCCCTTGGATTGATGAGGAATTAAAAAATTGTATGGTTGAGAGGGATGAGGTACGGCAAATAAGTCTGTCAGCCCAACTGATTGGCTAACATACTGCTAATTAAGAAATCTTGTGACTAAGCTAAATAAAAATAAACTACACTATGAAACAAAGATAAATGATAGAAATAATAATAGTAAAAAACTTTGGAGCACCTTAAATTAAGTTTTGGGGAAAAAAGCCAACACGGCTCCTTCATTCATTGAATCAGATGGCTCATTCATCACAAAGACCACTGATATGGCCAACTACTTTAATTACGTTTTCATTGGCATGATAAGCAAATTTAGGGATGACATGCCAGCAACAAACGCTGACACTACATATCTAAGTATATCTGACCAACTTATGAAAGACAATAATTGTACTTATAAATTCCGTAAAGTCATCCTTGTTGTTTCAGTTTTAGAAATATTTAGGACTAACTTATTCCTTGCTAATAAACATTTATTAGCTTTTAATTTGGCATGAACACAATAAGTAATTATGTTTTCATCTGCAATTTACTTTAAAAAGTAGGCTACCTGCGCATGTTCGTCCACTCCAAAATATTTCCAGCAAACAAAGGGTGCACTGTGCACTGTGCCATTTTGATGAATAGAAAGAGACTTCTGTTACAAAACACCAAAAAGTGTAATGACATGTGGCTATTGTCATTGGGTCTACACTCTTGTGGCCTGAATTAATTGATTCGTGTTGCTGAAAAAAAATTACCTTTTTTTGTAGTAGAAAAGTTGGGTCACCTGAAAAGGGGCTGAGATACGAGACTGTCCCGGGATGATAAGTGCAGCCACATGGAAAAAAATATGTTTAAACAAATAGGAGAATGGTTAAATTGTCATTATTTAGAGACCCACCAAAGTTGGGAAAATGACCTTTGTTGCATTTAGGGGGATTTGTGTCTCATTCAGGGGTCGGAGACCGTGCTAGGTCCCCCGTAGTTCACACTCTGGTTATATGACCCCTCATAGCCTGTTTTTCTCTATGATTCTGCTGCCCATGACTCCAGAGCATGACTGGCAGGGTTCAGGCCAGGGGTATATGGCCTACAGGTGTACAATCTTAATTTTAGCCAGTTTGCTACAGCAGGAAAATAATCCTGCAGCAATAGGGAATGTGAATTATTAGGTTGTTTCTAATTAATGGCATTTTTTAAAGGGGTTGATACATTTTTCATTATGGAAAATCAAGTCTGAAATTTGAAAGTGTAAATACAAACATCAGAAGCCTTTTTAAATCTCAATATACTAATGCACTGCAGGAAAGTCGACCTGCAAATTAAGATCCTACATCTGTATGTGTATGACTAAGGCTGTATGTCCCCTGTCTCCCCGGTCTCTCGACCCCTGATGTAATAATGAAAGAAAAATGCCTCATGATGGGTTATTGTCATAGGTTGTGACACCATCAATTTGGGAAATACTAGTACAGTATGAATACATGAACGTCCTTTGCCTCCCACATAACCATTTTCAGCAACTTTCTCCTCTGTGATTCATGTATTGATAATGTCTCTCATAGTGATGGTGGTGCAACCAGTGAGTGACAGGACTAATCCATGATGGATCGTTTAGTTTTCATCATGTATTCAGTCAGTACACACTGTTATCACCGCCAAGATTAACAGTTTACACTGTACATGTTAGGCCTACAGTATGTTGATACAGCTGTGCCTGTACAGCTAAAACACAGGGGATCGTTCACAACTACTTTATGTTAGCTAAAACACAAGGGTACCATAACTATTTTGTGTTAGCTTGTTTGCAACAGATTAAACATAGGGGGATCATCCATCCACAACTACTTTGAAGGAAGGGGACAAAGCATTGTTAATGTGTTAGCTCAGAGTCAGTTCCACTTCCCCAACCCGTACCGTATGCGATTGTGTAAACTACAATATTGTGCTGCTGATAGTGAGGAGGAAGCAGACAAAGCAGTGTTAACGTTAACTGCTGCTTATGTTTGGCGTTGCCCATTTGCCCTGCATGGGGAAGGCAGTAGGGTACTTAAAACACATTACAGGAGGCAGAGACAGTGTCAGTGACCCAAATGGCACCCTATTTACTATATAGTGCACTACAGAGGGAATAGGGTGCCATTTGGGTCACTGACACTGTCTCTGTCTCCTGTAATGTGTTTTAAGTACCCTTCAGACGCCGACTTAAAGAACTAATAGGTTGAATATAGACTGATTCTTTTCTCGTACACGCTGGTCTTGCTTCACATTCTTTAATATAAAAACAATGTTTTTAACTGCGGTCTTTCTTCAGCTATCAAGATACTACAACAGCCAGTTGAGCAAACTTTCAAAAGCACAGCCTCAGAACCTTAGAGCTCTTTAGTGCAAAACAACAGCTTATTATAGTCAGTCTTTTGAATCAATGCCAGTGTCAAAAGGGTGATGCTTTAGAATTTTTGTTGCTATCTGCACTGACTTCTGCACTGACTAACCACACGTTTGCCGTATGTATTTCACACTGTTGTTTCCAAGAAATAACATAGCAATAGGATGATAGTTCACCGCAGAACACAGGATGTGACTGAATCGTTACAAGAGGTTTGAAGTGCTCTGTTCATGTCTGTCTGTATGTACATTATCAAAACACAAGCACTTCATACCACATTATCTTGATATACGGGTCTAATAATTCCTTATGAGTTTCCATGACTTTGAAGAACAAACACGATAATCATGTTGTAGTTAATGGTTCTAGTCAACATCAGAGGGTATTGTATCAAACAGCTGGATGTAATCCAGGTCAGTGTAACCCGAGGGGAAGAAGCCAACACTGGCACATGAGCTCACTATCAGAGTTCTCTACCTCCTCTCTGGTGTGGCCTGGTCTGGCCTGGCGGGTGCCTTACCCATGGGAAATAAGTCAGTCTGCCATGCTACCATAAAAAGATATCTAGACTTTATTTAAGTTTATTTTTACCGTGACAAATGTAGAGTTCTCCTGTCCTGTGCTATCTGAGAGAATCCTAGACTAGATACAGAATGTTGCAGGACAGTCTGGACCCCAGCTGACTTGCCATCGCCCTCTACATTTATATTTACATTTTAGTCATTTAGCAGACGCTCTTATCCAGAGCGACTTACAGTAGTGAATGCATACATTTCATTAAAAAAAATTCCATACTGGTCCCCCGTGGGAATCGAACCCACATCTACAATGATTTATGGAGCGGAACTCATAGACTGAGAACATATACAGTAGATACCAAAAGAAGGCGGGGCCCACTCTATGACAAACAAAAATGAGCATGGTACACAGTTCATTTAACTTCATCTTTATTTGACCCACTTTATAAAGCAACAGCAGCAGCATTATCAAAGGAACTAGTAACCGAGCAGGGAACTAAATGCAGAATTCAAATGTTGACGATGGGCTTTCTGCCAGATGAGGAATCTTATTACTGACAATTTATATCTGGCTGGCTGTCATCTTCACAAACAAACAGATTCTCAGTCCTGTACACACAGAAACATGCACACACACACACACACACACACACACACACACACACAACCATGAACACAAACACACACACACACGATTATAAATGTAACTTGTGTATCAGTGGTCTTGATATAAATGGAAGGTTTAATTGTAGTCCAAATAGGCTCTTCCTGCCTACAAGGTTCCCACAGCTGACAGGAACCAAGAAAGATTTTCCCACCAATAGTAGAACTTGACTTTGCTTTGAGGAACTTTAACTACGTCACAGTAACAATGCATGGTCATAAATCAATGTTACAATATTTCGCTGTAATTAACAGACGCTTTGTACATGAATGCCATTCTAACAAATAAAAAAATAAAAGCTGAAGTTAAAAAGTTGAACTTGGGGTTTCTCAAATCTCTCGAGGTCGTTGACCTCAAATGGAGCCGACTGACTCTGTAACTGAGCATGTTTCCTTGCAGAGATTCTAAACACTATTCTCTATATTTGGAGTTGTTTATAGGACACATGTCATAGATTGTTTCAAGTTCGGAGGCCACCCCAAACTGAGACACAAACACCTTCTGGACTGTCCACATTTTTCATTTGATGTAAAACACTTTTAGAGCTCTGAGTCAGATTTTGAATAGACAAGTAATAGGATTTAAAAAAACATATTTTCAGAATTAATTGGGTGACACATTACCTTTAGCTATACAGAATATCTCACCACCACGCGTTTCCATCTCCTGCTCTCTCTCCTTTATTCCTTTCTACAGTGAGCAGAGGGGCTGTCAACAGTTTAATTAAATATGTTTTGTTGCAAAAACATCTTACTATCAATGTTCCCAAACAGATTTCACTTGGCTTCCCAAATGAAGCACTGGTTATGTCACGTCCTGACCAGGTAAAGAGGTCATTTGCAATAGTATTATGGTCAGGGCGTGGCAGGGGGTTGTATTGTGTGGGTTTTATTTTGTTGTTGTTTCTATGTGGGAGTGTTCTAGTTTTCTATTTCTATGTGTTGTTTTTCCATGTTTGGCCGGGTATGGTTTTCAATCAGAGGCAGGTGTCTTTCGTTGTCTCTGATTGGAAGCCATACATAGGCAGCCTGTTTTCATTTTGAGTTTGTGGGTAGTTGTTTTCCGTTCTAGTCTAGTGTACCTGACGGGACTGTGTTGGTTGTTTGTTATTTTGTCAAGTGTGTTCATTAAAAAGTTTGAAAATGAGCACTATCCATGCTGCGTCTTGGTCTCCATTTTACGACCCCTGTGACAGAACTACCCACTGTAAAAGGACCAAGCTGCGTGAGAAAGTCGTGGACTTGGGAGGAAATATTAGATGGAAAAGGACCCTGGAGCCAGGCTGGGGAGTATCGTCGCCCGAAGGAGGAATTAGAGGAAGCCAAGAGGGAGCGACGATACTACGAAGCGCTATATCCACCAATAATCAAGGTGGAGAGGCAGCCCCATACATTTTTTTTTTGGGGGGGGGGCATAAGGGGAGTTTGTCGACATCAGGGGGGAGCCCTGATCTAACTTCCCGTGCCTAACGGAGAGAGACGTGGAGCAGACAGAAGCCAGTCAAGGAGTCAAGCGCGGAGCTCGACGCGAAAATCCGAAGAGAAGTACTGGCAGAAAGAGCACGGTGGAGCGGGTGTGCTGAGGAGCGAGCGATGAGTTACGGTGTGGTGCGCACTATATCGCCCATACGCACTCACAGCCCGGTGCGGTCGGTGCACGCTCCTCGCCGGTGTAGGTCGAAGATGATCATTGAACCCGGAAGGAGTAGGCCTGCTCAGCATGCCAGGTCTCCAGTTCACCTACATAGCCCGGTACGTCCTGTTCCTGCTCCCTGCACAAGTCCTGAGGTGCGTGTTACCAGTCTGGTGCCACCTAAGCCAGTACCACGCATTAAGTCTCCAGTACGTATCCATAACCCAGTACGGCCGGTGCCTGCTTTGAGCACTCGGTCCCCAGTGCGTCTCCCCAGTCCGGTGAGACCGGTTCCTGCTCCACGTTCAGTACGCATCCATAACCCGGTACGGCTGGTGCCTGCTGTGAGCACTCGGCACTTAGTGCGTCTCCCCAGTCCGGAGCCTCCGGCGACGTTCCCCAGCCCGGAGCCTCCGGCGACGCTCCCCAGCCCGGAGCCTCCGGCGACGCTCCTCAGCCCGGAGCCTCCGGCGGCGCCTCCCAGTCCGGAGCCTCCGGCGGCGCCTCCCAGTCCGGAGCCTGCAGCGGTGGTTTGCAGCCCAGAGCCTGCAGCGGTGGTTTGCAGCCCAGAGCCTGCAGCGGTGGTTTGCAGCCCAGAGCCTGCAGCGGTGGTTTGCAGCCCAGAGCCTGCAGCGGTGGTTTGCAGCCCAGAGCCTGCAGCGGTGGTCTGGAACCCAGAGCCTTCAGCGGTGGTCTGCAACCCAGAGCCTTCAGCGGAGGTCTGCAGCCCAGAGCCTTCAGAAGAGATCTGCAACCCAGAGCCTTCAGCATAGGTCTGCAGCCCAGAGCCTTCAGCGGAGGTCTGCAGCCCAGAGCCTTCAGCGGTGGTCTGCAACCCAGAGCCTTCAGCGGTGGTCGGCAGCCCAGAACCTCTGGTAATGATCCACAGGTCAGGGTTCCAGAAGCAGAGGGATCTGCGGGTAGAACAGGGGCTACGCCCGGAGCCGGAGCCACCTCCGTAGCGGGAGGATTGGCGGAAGGTCTGGGTGTAGCACAGGAGCCGTCATAGACGGTGGCTACCCTAAATTCCCTCCCTTTATGTTTAGGGTTGTTTATGTGGGTTTTGGTGTGGAGTGCAGTCGGGGTCTGCACCTTCGGGGGTGGGTACTATCACGTCCTGACCAGGTAAAGAGGTCATTTGCCATAGTATTATGGTCAGGGCGTGGCAGGGGGTTGTTTTGTGTGGGTTTTTGGTGTTTTTGTTTCTATGTGGGAGTGCTCTAGTTTTCTATTTCTATGTGTTGTTTTTCCATGTTTGGCCGGGTATGGTTTCCAATCAGAGGCAGGTGTCTTTCATTGTCTCTGATTGGAAGCCATACTTAGGCAGCCTGTTTTCATTTGGGGTTTGTGGGTAGTTGTTTTCCGTTCTAGTCTAGTGTACCTGATGGGACTGTGTTGGTCGTTTGTTATTTTGTCAAGTGTGTTCATTAAAAAGTTTGAAAATGAGCACTATCCACGCTGCGTCTTGGTCTCCATTTTACGACCCCTGTGACAGGTTAGCTGCAGGAATAGGGTTGGCGAGCCCATGGCATACAGAGTTTGGGCGGAATATCACCTGTCACAGAGCGAGAGCATGCTCCTCAAATGGTGGTTAATGCGTAGAGTGAAATAAGTGTTCTTATATTTATTTATAAGCTGCTCATATTAAACAGGTGGAGCAGGTTGAAAGCTTCAAGTTCACTTTTACTGATGCGCAATTGTGAGCATCCTGTCGGGATGCATCACCGCCTGGTACGGCAACTGCACCGCCCGCAACAGCAGGGCTCTCCAGAGGGTGGTGAGGTCTGCCCAAAACATCACCGGGGCAAACAACCTGCTCTCCAGGACACCTACAGAACCCGATGTCACAGGCAGGCCAAAAAGATAATCAAGGACAGCAACCACCCGAGCCACTGTCTGTTCACCCCGCTATCATCCTGAAGGCGAAGTCAGTACAGGTGCATCAAAGCTCGGACCGAGAGACTGAAAAATAGCTACTATCTCAAGGACATCAGACTGTTAAATAGCCATCACTAGGGAGCTTCCACCCAGTTACGTAAGCCTGCACCTTAGAGGCTGCTGCCCCATATACATAGATTTGAAATCACTGGACAATTTAATAATGGAACACTAGTCACTTTAATAATGTTTACATATTTTTGCTTCATTCATCTCATACGTACAGCTAAAGTCGGAAGTTTACATACACTTAGGCTGGAGTAATTAAAACTCATTTTCAACCACTCCACAAATTTCTTGTTAACAAACTATAGTTTTGGCAAGTCGGTTAGGACATCTACTTCGTAAATGACACAAGTAATTTTTTCAACAATTGTTTACAGACAGATTATTTCACTTATAATTCACTGTATCACAATTCCAGTGGGTCAGAAGTTTACACACACTTCGTTGACTGTGCCTTTAAACAGCTTGGAAAATGTCAGAAAATTATGTCATGGCTTTAGAAGCTTCTGATAGGCTAATTGACATCATTTTAGTTAATTGGAGATGTACCTGTGGATGTATTTCAAGGCCTACCTTCAAACTCAGTGCCTCTTTGCTTGACATCATGGGAAAATCAAAAGAAATCAGCCAAGACCTCAGAAAAAAATGTAGACCTCCACAAGTCTGGGTCATCCTTGGGAGCAATTTCCAAAGTCCTGAAGGTACCACGTTTATCTGTACAAACAATAGTATGCAAGTATAAAAACCATGGGACCACGCAGCCGTCATACCGCAAGGAAAGATAACGTGTTCTGTCTCCTAGAGATGAACTTCCTTGGGGGGGAAAAGTGCAAATCAATTCCAGAACAACAGCAAAGGACCTTGTGAAGATGCTGGAGGAAACAGGTACAAAAGTATCTATATCCACAGTAAAACGAGTCCTATATCGACATAACCTGAAAGGCCGTTCAGCAAGGAAGAAGCCACTGCTCCAAAACCGCCATAAAAAAGACAGACTATGGTTTACAACTGCACATGGGGACAAAGATCATACTTTTTGGAGAAATGTCCTCTGGTCTGATGAAACAAAAATAGAACTGTTTGGCCATAATGACCATCGTTATGTTTGGAGGAAAAAGGGGGAGGCTTGCAAGCCAAAGAACACCATCCCAACCTTGAGGCACGGGGGTGGCAGCATCATGTTTTGGGGGTGCTTTGCTGCAGGGCCTGGTGCACTTCACAAAATAGATGGCATCATGAGGGAGGGAAATTATGTGGATATATTGAAGCAACATCTCAAGACATCAGTCAGAAGTTAAAGCTTGGTCGCAAATGGGTCTTCCAAATTAACAATGACCCCAAGCATACTTCCAAACTTGTGGCAAAATGGCTTAAGAACAACAAAGTCAAGGTATTGGAGTGGCCATCACAAAGCCCTGACCTCAATCCTATAGAAAATTTGTGAGCATAATTGAAAAAGTGTGTGCGAGCTAGGAGGCCTACAAACCTGACTCAGTTACACCAGCTCTGTCAGGAGGAATGGGCCAAAATTCACCCAACTTATTTTGGGAAGCTTGTGGAAGGCTTCCCAAAACATTTGACCCAAGTTAACTTTTTAAGGTATAGGGGGCAGTATTTTCATTTTTGGATGAAAAGCGTGCCCAGAGTAAACTGCCTAATACTCGGGCCCAGAGTCAAGTATTTGCATATTATTAGTAGATCTGGATAGAAAACACTCTGAAGTTTCTAAAACTGTTTGAATGATGTCTGTGAGTATAACATAACTCATATGGCAGGCAAAAACCTGAGTAAAATCCAACCAGGAAGTGGGAAATCTGAGAATTGTAGTTCTTCTTTTGAATCCCTATCGAAACTACAGTGTCTGTGGGGTCACGTTGCCCTTCCTAAGGCTTCCATTGGCTGTCAACAGCCTTTAGAAATGTGTTTCATCCTTCTCCTGTTACTGGGCAGAAAATAGGAGCTCAGTCAATGAGTGGACTGCCTGAGGACAAAGGACTTGGTGATGTGCGAGCCCGCCAGGGCGCCGTTCCTTCTTTTTCTTCTTGAATGAATACGCTATTGTCCGGTTGGAATATTATCAACGTTCTATGTTAAAAAGACCCTAAGGATTGATTGTAAACAACGTTTGACATGTTTCTACGAACGGTAATGGAACCATTTGACTTTTCATGTCTGGATTTACGCTCGCACGTTATGCCTTTGGATAGTGATTTGAACGCACGAACAAAACGGAGGTATTTGGACATTAATATGGAGTATTTCAAACAAAAACAAGATTTATTGTGAAAGTAGGAGTCCTTGGAGTGCATTCTGATGAAGATCAGCAAAGGTAAGAGAATATTTATAATACTAATTCTGAGTTTAGTTGACCCCAGAACTTGGCGGGTATCTGTATAGCTTGCTTGATGGTTGAGCTATGTACTATTGAAAGATGTGCTTTCTCCATAAAGCTATTTTAAAATCTGACACAGCGGTTGCATTAAGGTTAAGTATATCTATAATTCTTTCAATAACTGTTGTAAATTTTATCAACATTTATGATGAGTATTTTTGTAAATTGATGTGCACTTTCACCGGATGTTTTGGTGGGAATACATTTTCTGAACATCACGCGCCAATGTAAAATGGGGGTTTTGGATACAAATATGAACTTTATCGAGCAAAACATACATGTATTGTGTAACATGAAGTCCTATGAGTGCCATCTGATGAAGATCAAAGGTTAGTGAATATTTTAGCTGTATTTTTGGTTTTTGTGATGCATGTCCTTGCTTAGAAAATGGCTGTGTGGTTTTTCTACAGAAGTTTATGTCCCAATATAATCGAATTTTATGCTTTCGCCGTAAAGCCTTTTTGAAATCGGACAATGTGGTTAGATTAACGAGAAGTTTATCTTTAAAATGGTGTAAAATAGTTGATTGTTTGAGAAAATGTGTTGAATAGTGTGTCCCGCAGGTGGGACGATGACGTCCCACCTAGCCCATAGAAGTTAAACAATTTAAAGGCAATGCTGCCAAATACTAATTGAGTGTATGTAAACTTCTGATCCACTGGGAATGTGATGAAAGAAATAAAATCTGAAATAAATCATTCTCTCTACTGTTATTCAGACATTTCACATTCTTAAAATAAAGTGGTGATCCTAACTGACCTAAAACAGGGAATATTTACTAGGATTAAATGTCAGGAATTGTGGAAAACTGAGTTTAAATGTATTTGGCTAAGGTGTATGTAAACTTCCGACTTCAACTGTATATACTGTATTCAATTCTAGTGTATTTTAGTCTATGCCACTCCGACATTGCTCCTCCTAATATTTATATATTCCTTAATTCCATTATTTTACTTTTAGGTTGTGTGTATTGTTGTGAATTGTTAGATATTACCACACTGTTGGAACTAGGAACACAAGCATTTCGCTACACACGCAATAAGATCTGCTAAACATGTGTACATTCGTGGTCAATAGTTTTGAGAATGAATCAAATATTCATTTTCACAGTCTGCCACCTCAGTTTGTATGATGGCAATTTGCATATACTGCAGAATGTTATGAAGAGTGATCAGATGAATTGCAAAGTCCCTCTTTGCCATGCAAACGAACTGAATCCCCCAAAAACATTTCCACTGCATTTCAGCCCTGCCACAAAAGGGCCAGCTGACATCATGTCAATGATTCTCTCGTTAACACAGGTGTGAGTGTTGACGAGGACAAGGCTGGAGATCACTGTCATGCTGACTGAGTTCCAATAACAGACTGGAAGCTTCAAAAGGAGGATGGAGCTTGGAATCATTGTTCTTCCTCTGTCAATCATGGTTACCTGCAAGGAAACACGTGCCGTCATCATTGCTTTGCACAAAAAGGGCTTCACAGGCAAGGATATCGCTGCCAGTAAGATTGCAACAAAATCAACCATTTATCGGATCATCAAGAACTTCAAGGAGAGCAGTTCAATTGTTGTGAGGAAGGCTTCAGGGCGCCCAAGAAAGTCCAGCAAGCGCCAGGACCGTCTCCTAAAGTTAATTCAGCTGCGGGATCGGGGCACCACCAGTACAGAGCTTGCTCAGGAATGGTAGCAGGCAGGTATGAGTGCATCTGCACGCACAGTGAGGCGAAGACTTTTGGAGGATGGCCTGGTGTCAAGAAGGGCAGCAAAGAAGCCCCTTCTCTCCAGGAAAAACATCAGGGACAGACTGATATTCTGCAAAAGGTACAGGGATTGGACTGCTGAGGACTGGGGTAAAGTCATTTTCTCTGATGAATCCCCTTTCCGATTGTTTGGGGCATCCGGAAAAAAGCTTGTCCGGAGAAGACAAGGTGAGCGCTACCATCAGTCCTGTGTCATGCCAACAGTAAAGCATCCTGAGACCATTCATGCGTGGGGTTGCTTCTCAGGCAATGGAGTGGGCTCACTCACAATTTTGCCTAAGAACACAGCCATGAATAAAGAATGGTACCAACACATCCTCTGAGAGCAACTTCTCCCAACCATCCAGGAACAGTTTGGTGACGAACAATGCCTTTTCCAGCATGATGGAGCACCTTGCCATAAGGCAAAAGTGATAAGTAAGTGGCCCGGGGAACAAAACATCGATATTTTGGGTCCATGGCCAGGAAACTCCCCAGACCTTAATCCCATTGAGAACTTGTGGTCAATCCTTAAGAGGCGGGTTGACAATCAAAACCCCACAAATTCTGACAAACTCCAAGCATTGATTATGCAAGAATGGGCTGCCATCAGTCAGGATGTGGCCCAGAAGTTAATTGACAGCATGCCAGGGCAGATTGCAGAGGTCTTGAAAAGGAAAGGTCAACACTGCAAATATTGACTCTTTGCATCAACTTCATGTAATTGTCAATAAAAGCCTTTGACACTTATGAAATGCTTGTAATTATACTTAAGTATTCCATAGTAACATCTGACAAAAATATCTAAAGACACTGAAGCAGCAAACTTTGTGGAAATTAATATTTTTGTCATTCTCAAAACTTTTGGCCATGACTGTATGTGACAAATAACATTTGATTTGATTTTAAGCACATGCTCCGCTATAAAACCAAAGTAGCCTACCAGTTATCATTGAAAAATGGACTGGCGGGAAAACGCGCGACCTCCATTCGAGTGCATACAGATGACGTATTTTTTAACCTGCCCCTTTTCCTGCCCATTTTTGATAACGGGACGTTCTAAATCGAAACACGTTTTTACATATTAGTAAAGACAAAATGAAATTGAGAATAGTCTGATAGGTGAAAATATGATCACTTGATGAGAGAACATCTGTGCAGCTTGAGGCACAGAAGAAAGCGCAAGCTCTTTTTTGCTTCTGTCTCAAACAGCATTTAGTCGTATCATGCAGCCCATATATGTTTAGATTTCTAAGACATTCTAAAGTTTGTATCATCCACAACTAAAGTTGCCAGATAACTCTAGCATTTAGGACCTGTTTCAAATGATCTCTTTTATACTCAACATGCCACTTCATCTGCGCACAGGTGCCGGAATTGTAAAAATATCCTTTCTGTTTATTCAGCCGAGTTAAATTATATTCTTCTTACTATAACATCATAAAATATTAAATAATGGCATGGGACTTATAAGCAGATCTTGTCTGCTAAATTAACAAGCCCACAGCCTATGGCAGGGGGCATAGCCAGATAACATATAGTAGGCCAACTCATATTCTGTTCTTCTGAAAAAAAAAAAAACATCATATCCTAATGTTTCTTTATCCCTGACTAAAATAAACAATATATTTATTGTGATGGTGTATATTAAATTTATTTATTATACTTTTTAAAATGTAGATGTTCCAAAGGCACCACATCAGCGGCTTGTATCAAATCAAATCAAAGTTTATTTGTGTAGACCTTACAGTGAAATGCTTATTTACAGGCTCTAACCAATAGTGCATAAAAGGTATTAGGTGAACAATAGGTAGGTAAAGAAATAAAACAACAGTAAAAAGACAGGCTATATACAGTAGCGAGTCTATAAAAATAGCGAGGCTACATACAGACACCAGTTAGTCAGGCTGATTGAGGTAGTGCATATATGATGAACAGAGAGTAGCAGTAGCGTAAAAGAGGGGTTGGCGGGTGGTGGGTGGCAGGACACAATGCAGATAGCCCGGTTAGCCAATGTGTGGGAGCACTGGTTGGTCGGCCCAATTGAGGTAGTATGTACATGAATGTATAGTTAAAGTGACTATGCATATATGATAAAGAGAGTAGCAGCAGCGTAAAAAGAGGGGTTGGGGGGGGGGGGGGGGGGCACACAATGCAAATAGTCCGGGTAGCCATTTGATTACCTGTTCAGGAGTCTTATGGCTTGGGGGTAAAACTGTTGAGAAGCCTTTTTGTCCTAGACTTGGCACTCCGGTACCGCTTGCCATGCGGTAGTAGAGAAAACAGTCTATGACTGGGGTGGCCGGGGTCTTTGACAATTTTTAGGGCCTTCCTCTGACACCGCCTGGTGTAGAGGTCCTGGATGGCAGGCAGCTTAGCCCCAGTGATGTACTGGGCTGTACGCACTACCCTCTGTAGTGCCTTGCGGTCAGAGGCAGAGCAATTACCGTACCAGGCAGTGATGCAACCAGTCAGGATGCTCTCGATGTTGCAGCTGTAGAACCTTTTGAGGATCTCAGGACCCATGCCAAATCTTTTTAGTTTCCTGAGGGGGAATAGTCTTTGTTGTGCCCTCTTCACGACTGTCTTGGTGTGTTTGGACCATTCTAGTTTGTTGATGATGTGGATACTAAGGAACTTTGAAGCGCTCAACCTGCTCCACTACAGCCCCATCGATGAGAATGGGGGTGCGCTCAGTCCTCCTTTTTCTGTAGTCCACAATCATCTCCTTAGTCTTGTTTACATTGAGGGAGAGGTTGTTATTCTGGCACCACCCGTCCAGGTCTCTGACCTCCTCCCTATAGGCTGTCTCGTCGTTGTCGGTGATCAGGCCTACCACTGCTGTGTCGTCTGCAAACGTAATGATGGTGTTGGAGTCATGCCTGGCCACGCAGTCGTGGGTGAACAGGGGGTACAGGAGGGGACTGAGCACGCACCCCTGGGGAGCTCCAGTGTTAAGAATCAGCATGGCAGATGTGTTGATACCTACCCTCACCACCTGGGGGCGGCCCATCAGGAAGTCCAGGATCCAGTTGCAAATGGAGGTGTTTAGTCCCAGGATCCTTAGCTTAGTGATGAGCTTTGAGGGTACTATGGTGTTGAACGCTGAGCTGTAGTCAATGAATAGCATTGCAGCTTGTATGCAGCTTGTATGCAGCTTGTATGCATGGAGGCCTGGAGATACCAAACTTGTTAATTATTAATCCATGAGACCGGCAGGCTTTTGCATGACAATAACCTGCTGACAAATGTCATGACCACCACAGCCCTAGCTCTGAGATGCTTACAAGACAGTAACTTAAACATGTTGACTAGTTCACAGACCAGACTTGCAAGCTATGTGGAGTGTGTATATGCATGGTCTGCGTTCCACCACTGCAGTAGCCTTGTTCATGCTTACACTGATATGTTTTATAGCTCAGACAAGCTACATTATCTGGAGCATGTGTGTGGTGCACTCCACTGCTGGAATGAACGAGGCTACTGCACTCCGCTGCTGGAATGAACGAGGCTACTGCACTCCGCTGCTGGAATGAACGAGGCTACTGCACTCCGCTGCTGGAATGAACGAGGCTACTGCACTCCGCTGCTGGAATGAACGAGGCTACTGCACTCCGCTGCTGGAATGAACGAGGCTACTGCACTCCGCTGCTGGAATGAACGAGGCTACTGCACTCCGCTGCTGGAATGAACGAGGCTACTGCACTCCGCTGCTGGAATGAACGAGGCTACTGCACTCCACGGCTGGATGTAGGCTCCAATACAGTTTCTAGGAAGGCATCATGGGTCTCTTCTGGGTTCTGTGTAGGAGCTGCAGTGGTATTGTTTGCTGCTGATGAGCTCCAGCTCAGCTTGGTCCTCTGGTGGAGGGAACCCGAGTGGAAAACGCAACGTGACACATGTTGCCTCTCCCAGCTGCTTTGTTTCCAGCTAGCGGGGCTATAGCGAGGCTGCCAGGTGGGAGCGTGTCTGTGGCTGGCTGTCTGAGGCAATCCCTGGGCTTTGTGCTTTGTGTTAGCGGGGGCCACACAGAGAGATCCACACTCCATGTCAACCAGCTGGATCTGCAAGTCCTCTTCTGCTCCATAACTCACATGAACTCACATCAGCCCCAGACACACACATTAGTAATGTGATACAATACACAGACTAACAAGAAACATACCTAATAAGCAGCATTGTCAGACTATCATGCTCATATAGTGCTTGCTTTTGCTGCTATCTTCATATACTTAAGTATTGAAGGGGATTTTCATAGATACTGTAAAAATGCTAATTGAACACAGACCAACAGCCACACAATGTACGGTATTCCTAAGTGGTGCACTTGTGGTTTGTTCATGATTGCATTGTTTCCACTCCAAAAGAACAAAAACTTTACATGGGTGAGTTGTTTCCCAGTCTATGGTTCAATCCCAAATGGCACCCTATTGCCTACATAGTGCACTACTTTTAACCAGAGCCCTATGGGCCCGGTCAAAAGTAGTGCGCTATAGAGGGAATAGGGTGCCATTCGAAACGCAACCTCGGTTCTCTGAGATCTCAGTCCAGATACAGTGACTGCCTGGTATTAGGGGCCAGCACAGGCAAAGTGGCAGGGTGTGAATCCAGTAGGAATGTTCCATCGGAAGCCAGACGTTGCATTGGAACTCCAGAAACTCTCATAAATGACTCAATGAAAGGTTGCAGATGGGGTTTCCTCTCTCCCGTTCCTCGCCCTTCCTCACCTCATCCTGCCCTTTCCTCTCCCAATCCTCACCCCATCTCTCCCCTCTCTCACCCTTCCTCCCCCTTCCTCGACCCTTCCTATTCTTCCTCCCCTTCTCTCACCTTTCCTCACCCCTCCCTCTAGTTTCCTAACTGAATACCAGATCAGTCTGGCCCAAGGGCCGTCCCTGTTAGGACCTAATAAGGCCAGTTTGGGAGTAAACCCAGCCCAACCCAGGCCAAAGCCAGAGCAGAACTGCTCTCTGTTCCCACTGCCCACGCAGAGTAGACCCAAGCCAGCCTCACCAAGGAAGATCCCTCCCTCCCTCCCTGCTACAGTCCAGGCCAGGCATACACAGAGGACTGGTGGGAAACAGAGGTGATTTGGCCCTTCCATCGGCTCCATGTTAGCAACAGAAATATGGATATACAGTAGGTATTATAGAAGCTTTGTTATTCTAACAAACCACCAGAGCCCTGTGGATTTGTCACATCTTGAGCATGAAGGACTTCCCAAAGACTGAACTTTAGACATGTTCTTACAGCGGCAGAAACGAGCCTCACTGAGGAGGATCCCTGCTTGCTGCAGGCCATGGCAGGCTAGGCTGAGAAGGGAGCTGAGGGTGAAAAAGAGGTTAACTGTAGGTCATGGATCCCACTCACCACCTCATCAATAACCAGAGCAACCTTACCAACAGACCAACAGACCACATATGTATCAGGGAATAATGTGTGAAAGGGGAGTTGACTTTTGTCTTGTGAAAACAGCCCTGTCCTCGCTTGAGCGCACTTGAGTGTGAAAAAAACAAATAAAGAACTCTCAAGAGACAGCACTTAATCTCCCAATATGACATGAGTCAAATGGGAAACTCGTACTCTAGGCCAGAGCCAGTAAACACTAGTAATATACAGAAAACAGACTAGAACAGACCAGGCCAGAGGTGACTGCCACAATACGGTCAGATGGACGCTTTGTTAAGACTATAGTATATGCACTAAATCTGGTCTTAATTTGGGGCCGATTCATGGTTCACTACTGGAAAACAGACAAAAAATGCCCAGGTTTTCCAGAAATCGCAGTTGGAAGGTTCCCGGAATCTGGAGGGAATAAACAGAAAATCCGGTATACTCCAACCAGTACTTCAGGAATATCTGGGAATTTTGGGAAAGTTCCCGGAATTTTGCAACACTAACTATACTTGCTTCAGCTCATTGCTCCTCAGGGAACCAAGGCCATCAACTACTCCTTTCCAATGTACTCTTTCTGGGCAGTCTTCTCCCGCTCGTTCCACCCAATGACGGTTTTTCTCTAGCTATGGCCAGCATGAAATAAAGTGGGCATCCAATTCCCATGTAGTCTGTGGTCTGAGCAGGCTGTTTTGTGGGTGCCAAGACTGATTCCTGTATAATTCTACATCAACTCTTCTCTGGCACATAAGGCTCCTGGAGGGCCAACATTCTGTTTATTTTAGATGACAGGGTGTTGGTGTGGGTTTGAAAAACCTGCATGTTTTTTAATGTTATAATCTCTAGAGCTGAAATGTCAACATGAAATGTCTAAACTACTCTATATCACCTCTTATTGCTTTCCCTGTCTTATCTTTTTTTATATTTTCAAAACAGCTAATTTTATAATTTACTGTACCACATACTGTATCTCATACACTGAGGGTACAACACATTATGAACACCTGCTCTTTCCATTACATAGACTGACCAGGTAAACCCAGGTGAAAGCTATGATCCCTTATTGATGTCACTTGTTAAATCCACTTCAATCAGTTTACATGAAGGGGAGGAGACAAGTTAAAGAAGGATTTTTTATGCCTTGAGAAAATTGAGACATGGATTGTGTGTGTGCCATTCAGAGGGTGAATGGGCAGGATAAAATATTTAAGTGCCTTTGAATGGGGTATGGTAGTAGGTGCCACGAGCATCGATTTGAGTGTGTCAAGAGCTGCAACGCTGCTGGGTTTTTCATGCTCAACAGTTTCCCATGTGTATCAAGAATAGTCCCCCACTTGACACAACTGTGGGAAGCATTAGAGCCAGCATCCCTGTGGAATGCTTTCAACACCTGGTAAAGTCCACGCCCCGATGAATTGAGGCTATTCTGAGGGCAAAAGGGGGTGCAACTCAATATTAGGAAGGTGTTCCTAATGTTTTATGAACTTAGTGTTTATTTCCTCAGTGTATATAGTCTCTTTACATTTTAAACTACTGGTTCTCCAGCTGTCAGAAAATCTTATATTAATCTCTTCTTACAACACTTAAGCCTTGACATATTTCAGATCATTTTTGAAATTCACAGGACTCTGGGATGTTAAATCGAGATGTTCCAGTGATGCTAAATTCAATTTCAGTGTGAAGGCTCCTATCACTATGTTCACTTTACAAAGGGTTCTTCACTCCATCCCTCCCCTCGCTGTCATTCACAGAGAGCAGGATGTCTTTCTCTCTATCTCTCTCATCCTCCCCTCTCTCTCTATCTAATAGTGGGATAACACAAACAAATGAGGCCTGCAGGGCGAGCAGTGAAAGCCACCAATACAACACACGACTACACAGCCCCAGCAGTCAGTAAAAGCTGGCATAATGAGGGCCGGAGGACGTGGGTGTGTGTGAGAGATAGCGAGCGAGAGGAGGAGGAACATATGGACGCTGCTGCCAACCGCTGTGGCCCACAGCAAGCCTGCGAGCTGGGCAGAATTGAGCAGACACACCAACAGCTGGCAGTTGTTAACCAGAAGTGACCCCCCCACCCCTTTGCCTACCGATATCTGAACACAGCACACTGCTGTCTCTTGTACACAGAATAAACATACTGTATTACACACGTTAAACATGTGCCACTGTGGATGTATTGCTACTAGTGGTGTAATGGTTCAACAAACCCACAGTTCTGTGCATATTACGATGTTGAGCTCACGATTCGGTTCGGTTTCGGGGAAAAGCGAAAAATATAATGCAAACAGTTACTGTAGTTAATTTTTGTTTATTTAAGAAAATTCTGTGTTGGTGTTGGTATTCCTGATTCCATATTTTATCAATAGCCTCCAATACCCTACTCAATAAACTGGATGCAGTCTATCACAGTGCCATCCGTTTTGTCACCAAAGCCCCATATACTACCCACCACTGGGACCTGTACGCTCTCGTTGGCTGGCCCTCGCTTCATACTCGTCGCCAAACCCACTGGCTCCAGGTCATCTACAAGACCCTGCTAGGTAAAGTCCCCCCTTATCTCAGCTCACTGGTCACCGTAGCAGCACCCACCTGTAGCACGCGCTCCAGCAGGTATATCTCTCTGGTCACCCCCAAAGC
Source organism: Salmo salar (assembly GCF_965601325.2). Taxonomy (NCBI): domain Eukaryota; kingdom Metazoa; phylum Chordata; class Actinopteri; order Salmoniformes; family Salmonidae; genus Salmo; species Salmo salar. Next base: position 36,393,041 of record NC_138311.1, read on the forward strand.
CAATTCCTCCTTTGGTCATCTCTCCTTCCAGTTCTCTGCTGCCAATGACTGAAACGAACTACAAAAATCTCTGAAACTGGAAACACTTATCTCCCTCACTAGCTTTAAGCACCAACTGTCAGAGCAGCTCACAGATCACTGCACCTGTACATAGCCCATCTATAATTTAGTCCAAACAACTACCTCTTCCCCTACTGTATTTATTTATTTATTTATTATGCTCCTTTGCACCCCATTATTTCTATTTCTACTTTGCACTTTCTTCCACTACAAATCTACCATTCCAGTGTTTTACTTGCTATATTGTATTTACTTTGCCACCATGGCCTTTTTTGCCTTTACCTCCCTTAACTCACCTCATTTGCTCACATTGTATATAGACTTATTTTTCTACTGTATTATTGACTGTATGTTTGTTTTACTCCATGTGTAACTGTGTTGTTGTATGTGTCAAACTGCTTTGCTTTATCTTGGCCAGGTCGCAATTGTAAATGAGAACTTGTTATCAACTTGCCTACCTGGTTAAATAATGGTGAAATAAATAAAATAAAATAAAATTAGTCATATAATGCCTGATGAGAGCACCATCAGGAATAACAACACTGTGTATTTTCTTAAATAAAAACACACATTATTCATCAACCAGCCTGGTGTCATAAACTAGACGTAGTAAAACATAGTAAATGTAAATCATGGACACTCTTACTGACAGTTGTGGCTGCTTTGGGTGATGTATTGTTGTCTCTACCTTCTTGCCCTTCGTGCTTTTGTCTGTGCCCAACAATGTTTAAGCTGCCCCTACCTGGGCTTGAACCAGGGACCCTCTGCACACATTGACAACAGCCACCCTCGAAGCATCGTTACCCATCGCGCCACAAAAGTCACTGCCCTTGCAGAGCAAGGGGAACAACTACTTCAAGGTCTCAGAGCGAGTAAGATCACCTATTGAAACGCTATTAGCGCGTACCACCGCTAACTAGCTAGCCATTTCACATTGGTTACACTGTTACCATGTTGTGCTGCTGCCATGTTGTGTTGCTACCATGTTGTTGTCATGTTGTGTTACTACCATGCTGTGTTGTCATGTGTTGCTGCCATGCTATGTTGTTGTCTTAGGTCTCTCTTTATGTTGTGTTGTGTTGTCTCTCTTGTCGTGATGTGTGTTTTGTCCTATATTTTTATTAAATGTATTTGTATTTTTAATCCCAGCCCCCGTCCCCGCAGGAGGCCTTTTGCCTTTTGGTAGGCCGTCATTGTAAATAAGAATTTGTTCTTAATAACTGACTTGCCTAGTTATATAAAGGTCAGATAAAAAATACAAAAAATAAACTTAAATGAGTATGATATGTTACATTTGGTATGGTTACATAAGACAGAAGGTTAATTAAGGCAAAAACTAAAATAGGGTGGTTGGTGGGGGGGATGGTTAGGCATATCACGTGAACGTCTAGCAACCCAAAGGTTGTGTGTTTGCTATACATGTCGGGATGCTATTTATGAGGACATATTGTTTTCCGTCTCACGATTCCCGAGCATGAAAGGGCACAGGGGAAGATCAGTGTGCTGCATGGCTATTTTGACGAAAAACCGATTCCATGGGATCGAATGGTGGGCTTTTGCACAGATGGGACTCAGAACGGCAGGCAGGCCTCTGCACTCTAGTTATGAATGTGTCTCCCTCTGCCATTGGGATGCATTGCATTGTATGATTCACCGAAAGCAAGTGGTGGCAAAAGAGCTGCGCACAGAACTCGGAGATGTACTGCAGCAGGTAACTTCGACTGTAAACTTCATCAAACCACATCCACTGCGCGCACGCCTGCTTGCAAAACTATGTGGAGATCTGGGATCAGAGCATGACAATGTTCTATTTCACACTGAGACTTGTTGATTATCGAGGGGGAGTGTTGGAAAGACTTGGTTGACTTTCTGTGTAATGAAAATAACATTTGTCTCCTTGCCTATGTAACAGAAATATTTGGGAAACTGAACGAACTGAACGCAAGCATCCAGGGGAAATACAAAACATTCTACAGATGAGTGACCGAATCAGTGGATTCAGAGGAAATAATTCTTATTGGAAAGAGAGTCTTTCAAAAGCAAACCATACCCCCTTCCCTCGGCCGGGCATGTTTTTAACAGAAAACAGCATCAGTAAGTGTCCCACACGAGTAATGACTGCTCACCTCCAACACTTGGAAGAGCACTTTGGGACCTACTTCCCAATCAATTTGACTGTGATCCTGGCTCAGTTGACATGCTGTTAAGTGAAATCGAACAGCTGATCTAGCTGTCATGTGATCGAATGCATTCACTAATCACTACGGAGGAGTTTTGGTTCTTGACTCAAAGGGAATACCCTGCCATCTGCCTCTGAGCATTAATGCCATGTTCAAAACAACTGGGAACTGGGAAATCTCTGACTTACGACTTCAGTACGATCAAGACAACTGGAAACTGGAAACAGCCCCGAAAAATTATTCCGAACGGTCATCCAACTTAGGATTCCAACCCTTTCTAAAACTCATATTTTTCTGAGTTCCCAGTTGTCTTGAAAGCACCATAAAACTCATGGTACCCTTCGCCAGCTCACATCTATGTGAAGCTGGATTCAGTGCTCTCGTCTGCATTAAAACCAAATATCGATCCAGGTTAGCTGTCACAGCACAGATGAGGTGTGAACTTTGAGAAGCTACGACGTGACATGCATCAAGCACTCCCATCTCATTAGTGGGGATGAGATAAGATACATTATGTCAGACTAATTTGCAATTGACTGTCATAGCCGTACATTAAAAGTATGTGATGGTGAGTTGAGAAGACAATCAGAAATACCGTTAGAATGTTTTTCAATTGACTGCCGTAGCCTCAAATAAAAAAGTAAACATTGCATAATTTTTTACACATGGTTGTGGTTGCAAGAATTTTCAGATATCAAAATGGGGTTGTGGGCCAAAAAACTTTTGGAATCCCTGCCCTAACCCCTAACCCTAAGTCCCTAGCCTAGGTAACATTAGCCAAATAGCCACCTAGTTAACGTTAGCCACAACAAATTGCAATCCGTAACATATAATACATTTTGCAAATTCGTAACATATTGTATGAATTGCAATTTGTAACATATTGTACAAATTGCAATTCATATCACACGAATTGTAATTCGTAACATATCATACAAAATGAATGATGAACATCAACAAATGAATACATACAATACGGAATGTAGTGTATCATACTAATTGGAGTGTCCCGGATTTAAATGTACTATGTTACGCCTACCCCTAAATCCAGGTTGGATTATCAACAACACTAAAATAAAGTGCAATATGCATGTGAAATCAACATGTTAACATGGCTCAGACATTGTATACAGGCATATGACGGGGTTTCCCAAACTCGGTCCTTGGGACCCCAAGGGGTGCACGTTTTGGTTTTTGCCCTTGCACTACACAGCTGATTCAAATAAACTAATCAAGCTTTGATCATTTGGATCAGCTGTGTAGTGTTAGGGCAAAAACCAAAATGTGCACTCCTTGGGGTCCCGAAGGACAGAGTTTGGGAAATGCTGGCCTCTTACAAAGATAAAAAGATGCACACTTATGTGAATCTCATAAAGGGGGCGTGTCTGTAACACAGTACTTCTTATTTCCCACTCCGGGGTAATGTGACGAGCTGTCACATTAAACCCCCTAGAGCATAATAAAAAAAATCCCATCAAAATCCATCAGTTTAAGCTACAGATATCCACCGATGTCACCCTACCGTGTCTGCGATGAAAGGTGGCAGAGTTAGAGCGATGTTTGTCAGAACATGAGAAATCCCAAAAATCGGACTTCTCACGAAAACGTCTGTAGCGTCCGAAAAGTTCGGCCTACATACTATTATTATGAGACTCTCAAGATTACAATGGTGTTCTCCTTTGTGCTCTACGACCCCCACAAGCGTCACGGGATTTTTCTGAAATCGGTACAGCCAATCTGACAACTTCTGTCTGTAGCATCCGAACAGTTTGGGTTACACACTAATATGACCCCGTTATGGAAAGGTGAGTCTCTCAAAAATACATACAGTATTAGTCAAAAGTTTGGACACACATACTTATTCAAGGGTTTTTCTTTATTTTTACTATTTTCTACATTGTATAATAATAGTGAAGACATCAAAACTATGAAATAACACATATGGAATCACGTAGTAACCAAAAAATTGTTAAACAAATCAAAATATATTTTATATTTGAGATTCTTCAAAGTAGCCACCTTTTGACTTGATGACAGCTTTGCACACTCTTGGCATTCTCTCAATCAGCTTCATGAGGTAGTCACCTGGAATGCATTTCAATTAACAGGTGTGCCTTGTTAAAAGATAATTTGTGGAATTTCTTAATTTCTTAATGCTTTTGAGCCAATCAGTTGTGTTGTGACAAGTTAGGGGTGGTATACAGAAGATATCCCTATTTGGTAATCGAACAAATACATATTATGACAAGAACAGCTCAAAAAAGCAAAGAGAAATGACAGTCCATCATTACTTTAAAGACATGAAGGTCAGTCAATCCGGAACATTTCAAGAACTTTTAAAGTTTTTTTAAGTGCTGTGGCAAAAACCATCAAACGCTATGATGAAACTAGCTCTCTTATCTCTCTGCTGCAGAGGATAAGTTCCTTAGAGTTACCAGCCTCAGAAATTGCAGCCCAAATAAATGCTTCACAGAGTTCAAGTAACATCAACATCAACTGTTCAGAGGAGACTACGTAAATCAGGACTTCATGGTCAAATTGCTGCAAAGAAACCACTACTAAAGGACACCAATAATAAGAAGAGACTTGCTTGGGCCAAGAAACACGAGCAATGGACATTAGACCGGTGGAAATGGGTTATTTTGTCCTATGACTCCAAATTTGAGATTTTTGGTTCCAACTGCCGTGTCTTTGTCAGACGCAGAGGACTTGAACGAATGATCTCCGCATGTGTGGTTCCCACCGTGAAGCATGGAGGAGGAGGTGTGATGGTGTGGGGGTGCTTTGCTGGTAACACTGATCTTTCTTATATCTCTCAGATATAGGACAGACACTTCAGAACAAACTTCCTTTAGATTTTGTGGGGGATTATCTCTTTATCCATGTATGAAGCTTTTATTCAATGGGTTTCTATGGGCTAATAGCAGTGAAAGGCACTGTATGGTCAATCCGACATCTGCATTTAAGGTGATATGGCCCCTGCAGAAGTCAGGGCATTCATACTTCTTGCGCTTCGCAGAGCAGTGCAGAGCTGTTGATTAGAGTTGTTGTCAAGGAAGTGAGTTTGTGTTTATACAGGATCTCCCGCCCCCACCTACCATCAACCAATCATGTCAATGCAGAGCTATACGGAGCTATACAGAGCCCTCCGCATTGTTACAAAAATTTGGAGGCTCATGGCCATGCGGTACGGAGCCTCTGGAGGCTCCGCAATTGCGTGACACCCTCCATATTTTCGGATCAAACATCAATTGGCTTTAAGGCGAAATTCAATGTTTCATCATATATATACACTGCTAAAAAAAATAAAGGGAACACTTAAACAACACAATGTAACTCCAAGTCAATCACACTTCTGTGAAATCAAACTGTCCACTTAGGAAGCAACACTGATTGACAATACATTTCACATGCTGTTGTTCAAATGGAATAGACAACAGGTGGAAATTATAGGCAATTCGCAAGACACCCCCAATAATGGAGTGGTTCTGCAGGTGGGGACCACAGACCACTTCTCAGTTCCTATGCTTCCTGGCTGATGTTTTGGTCACTTTTGAATGCTGGCGGTGCTTTCACTCTAGTGGTAGCATGAGACGGAGTCTACAACCCACACAAGTGGCTCAGGTAGTGCAGCTCATCCAGGATGGCACATCAATGCGAGCTGTGGCAAGAAGGTTTGCTGTGTCTGTCAGCGTAGTGTCCAGAGCATGGAGGCGCTACCAGGAGACAGGCCAGTACATCAGGAGACGTGGAGGAGGCCGTAGGGGGGCAACAACCCAGCAGCAGGACCACTACCTCCGCCTTTGTGCAAGGAGGAGCAGGAGAAGCACTGCCAGAGCCCTGCAAAATGACCTCCAGCAGGCCACAAATGTGCATGTGTCTGCTCAAACGGTCAGAAACAGACTCCATGAGGGTGGTATGAGGGCCCGACGTCCACAGGTGGGGGTTGTGCTTACAGCCCAACACCGTGCAGGACGTTTGGCATTTGCCAGAGAACACCAAGATTGGCAAATTCGCTACTGGCGCCCTGTGCTCTTCACAGATGAAAGCAGGTTCACACTGAGCACGTGACAGACGTGACAGAGTCTGGAGACGCCGTGGAGAACGTTCTGCTGCCTGCAACATCCTCCAGCATGACCGGTTTGGCGGTGGGTCAGTCATGGTGTAGGGTGGCATTTCTTTGGGGGGCCGCACAGCCCTCCATGTGCTCGCCAGAGGTAGCCTGACTGCCATTAGGTACCGAGATGAGATCCTCAGACCCCTTGTGAGACCATATGCTGGTGCGGTTGGCCCTGGGTTCCTCCTAATGCAAGACAATGCTAGACCTCATGTGGCTGGAGTGTGTCAGCAGTTCCTGCAAGAGGAAGGCATTGTTGCTATGGACTGGCCCGCCCGTTCCCCAGACCTGAATCCAATTGAGCACATCTGGGACATCATGTCTCGCTCCATCCACCAACGCCACGTTGCACCACAGACTGTCCAGGAGTTGGTGGATGCTTTAGTCCAGGTCTGGGAGGAGATCCCTCAGGAGACCATCCGCCACCTCATCAGGAGCATGCCCAGGCATTGTAGGGAGGTCATACAGGCACGTGGAGGCCACACACACTACTGAGCCTCATTTTGACTTGTTTTAAGGACATTACATCAATGTTGGATCAGCCTGTAGTGTGGTTTTCCACTTTAATTTTGAGTGTGACTCCAAATCCAGACCTCCATGGGTTGATAAATTGGATTTCCATTGATTATTTTTGTGTGATTCTGTTGTCAGCACATTCAACTATGTAAAGAAAAAAGTATTTAATAAGATTATTTATTTCATTCAGATCTAGGATGTGTTGTTTAAGTGTTCCCTTTATTTTTTTGAGCAGTATATATATATATATTATATATATATATATATATATTATACCTTAATGGGTCTTAAATTTACAAATCAAATAGCTAAATGATCCTTGGTATGAGCATCTTAAAACAATTCCATATGTTAACTGAGTATAACTCAATGGGAGGATCCACTTTCTCCAAAAATGTCACTCCTAATGGACCAAATATATATTTTTCATAACGATATCCATCAATGCAAGGCTCCAAGCTCCTCACAACACCTTCTACCCCTTCATTTCACCTCCAGAACTCGAACTGGCGTTCGGCTCACTCTGTTTGAACTTGACGCTAATATTCTTCGACATACCCTCTCCCTTGTTATTGCTAGCTTCAACAGATTCAAAGCCATCCTCTGCCTCCCTCAGTCTTTTCAACCTCCTCTTTCTTTCCCTCCAATCCCCTTCCCCTAAGCAATTACGCAACTCCTTCTGAAAATATTCATGCTCTAAACCCTTGGCCTAGTGTTTTTATTTATTTGTATATTTTTTCATGTATTCATTCCAGTTCACAGTGCGGACCGAACCGAGGTCCCTGTAAGAAACAGTTTGGTACACCTAATTGTTACTATAGTTTACTGTAAAACATGTGTCCATGTGGATGTTTTGTTACTGTAGTTTACTGTGAAACATGTCACTGTGGATGTAATGCTACTGTAGTTTACTGTAAAACATGTCACTGTGGATATATTGCCACTAGTTTTATAGTTATGTTGAAACAGGAATTTCTGAATTCCAGGATTACTTACTGAACATTTACATTTTATCATGACTGGAAGATACAGTACCTTTACTGAAGCAGAAAAAGAATCTAAGCCTCAGCATGCCGCATCACTCTATGGTTTCAAAGTTAAACATACAGTATTTCACCACCTGAAATGTTGTCCAAATGTAACTTTCAAGAATACCTTACTGTTTCTTCTTCTCTCACAGGAAGACTATTATTCAGTCTTCTCTCAACACTGGACAGCATCTGGAGGAGGAGGATACTGAGAACCTTTAGCTTTTACAAAATGAGGAAATGCAAACCAAATGGCAGTGTCTCTCCCCAGTGCCTAACTTTCTTCCCTATCCTTTGAGCTCCCCATGGAGGATTCCTGAGATGTCAGCAGCCCAGGCACGCACCCACATACGAACACACGCACACATATTCACACAAACACATCCTCCGTGTTCTAAGGGTCATTAGGCCAGCCCAGACCCAGAGGAGAGAGCCTCCAGTGGGGGCTAACATCTGAAGAGTAGAGACTCATATTCAGGGCTGAATAAACAACAGCCCACTACCTGGTACTCCCTGGGCTCTAACAGCTCTAACAGGGTTGTGACTAGATGGAGTACAGCTATGACCGGAAATTACTTTTTGTAGCAGGTTATGAAAGCATTTTAGCTAACCTTAACCCTTTTACTAACCTTAACTTAACTCTCCTAACCTGCTACTTTAATTTTCCTAATCTGCTGCATAATTCTCCTAACCTACTACAAAAAAGTCACTTCTGGTCATAGCTGTATACCACCTAGTCAACACCCTCTCACAGCTCAAACAGTTGACATGTGGACCATCAATGAAACATTATCTTTGAAGAGACCTTTCCTGTGTTTTATTCACATAGAGCTATTGAGACCATGGTCTCATTAGAATATTTCAAAATAGTGGCATTTAACCATTGTTGTTATATTGAATGTCACCTAGGCTGACATATTAGTTATGAGATACATTATGTCTGGTTTAGACAGGCATATGCAGTTTAGCATTGTGTGCTAGTGGACAGCATGATAGGTTTAGAGTGGACAGCATGATACGTTTAGAGAGGATGATTGGGAATAGTAACAGTCGACTCCATTTCAACACGGTCAATTTAAAATAAAATCAGGCATAAAAAGCAGGTGTGTTTATTGTTCTTAGATTGTTGCATACTTACAAAAAGCTCTCTTGAGGTTGATGTGGAGTGGATAACATGTGACCTTTGAGTTAGATTATTGTGTTAGATTCCAGTTCTCTCGGACCATACAAAGAATGTTCTCTGCTTTGATCTGCTTTTCATCAAATCTAGATTATACGCCACATTTATACTAAAACAAGCAGTGCTATCTTTAAGGTGAAGTAAGCTGGTACTCCCAGATACCTCTGGCCATTTAAAAGACCTCACCTCTGTCCATTCTAACTCTCACCCCCAAATTCCAGAAATTCCTTCTGTAAGGTCAGGCCGGTAGGAAAACAAACAGACACAGGAGTAGAGAGCCAGGACCTGCTGCTTCTGTCAGTAAATCAATGTGAGGGAGATTTGGCTGTGAAATAAAACCAGGCAAGAACATCTGATAAGTCTGATAGCCAGTCAGTAGAGAGACATTCAACAGAACAGAAGCTGATGTTATGAGAGAGAACGAGAGAGCGAGAGACTAGCGGTTAACAGCATTGGGCCAGTAACCGAAAGGTCGTTGGTGATAAATCTGTCATTATGCCCTTGAGCAAGGAACTTAACCTTAATTGATCATGTAAGTTTCTCTGAATAAGAGCTTCTGCTAAATGACTTAAATGTAAAGAGGGGGAGAGAGAGACGATAAGGGAGAAACCCCTTTCCCATAATTTTTTGTACCACTTATTCTCTTCAAATGGAAAACATTAAAGGCCCAATGCAACCATTTTATATCAATATCAAATCATTTTGGGGTAACAATTAACTACCCTACTGTAATAGATTTCCATTAAAATGGGCAATATAGCTTTTTAGCAATTTTTTTTCTCAACGTGAATTTTGCTAGGACAGTCTGGGAGCGGTTTGAGTGGTAGGGGAAAACTGAGAACTACACTTTCAGAAAATATGTAATTTTTATGTGTATGTAGTTAGGGACGACACATACAGGTGTGTGTGTGTGTGTGTGTGTGTGTGTGTGTGTGTGTGTGTGTGTGTGTGTGTGTGTGTGTGTGTATATATATATCCAGTTGAAGTTGGAAGTTTACATACACTTAGGTTGGAGTCATTAAAACTCGTTTTACAACCACTCCACAAATTTCTTGTTAACAAACTATAGTTTTTGGCAAGTCGGTTAGGACATCTACTTTGTGCATGACACAAGTCATTTTTCCAACAATTGTTTACAGACAGATTATTTCACTGAAAATTTACTGTATCACAATTCCAGTGGGTCAGAAGTTTACATACACTAAGTTGACTGTGCCTTTAAACAGCTTGGAAAATTCCATAAAATTATGTCATGGCTTTAGAAGCTTCTGATAGGCTAATTGACATAATTTGAGTCAATTGTAGGTGTACCTGTGGATGTATTTCAAGGCCTACCTTCAAACTCAGTGCCTCTTTGCTTGACATCATGGGAAAATCAAATGAAATTAGCCAAGACCTCCACAAGTCTGTAGACTTGTCTGTAGTCTGTAGACCTCCACAAGTCTGGTTCATCCTTGGGAGCATTTTCCAAATGCCTGAAGGTACCACGTTCATCTGTACAAACAATAGTACGCATGTATAAACACCATGGGACCATGCAGCAGTCATACCGCTCAGGAAGGAGATGCGTTCTGTCTACTAGAGATGAACGTACCTTGGTGTGAACAGTGCAAATCAATCCCAGAAAAACAGCAAAGGCCCCTGTGAAGATGCTGGAGGAAACAGGTACAAATGTATCTATATCCACAGTAAAACATGTAAAACGAGTCCTATATCGACATAATCTGCTCAGCAAGGAAGAAGCCACTGCTCCAAAACCACCTTAAAAAAGCCAGACTGTTTGCAACTGGACATGGGGACAAAGATTGTACGTTTTGGAGAAATGTCCTCTGGTCTGATGAAACAAAAATAGAACTGTTTGGCCATAATAACCATCGTTATGTTTGGAGGAAAAAGGGGGAGGCTTGCAAGCCGAAGAACACCATCCCAACTGTGAAGGACGGGGGTGGCAGCATCATGTTGTGGGGGTGCTTTGCTGCAGGAGGGACTGGTGCACTTCACAAAATCGATGGCATCATGAGGAGGAAAAATGATGTGCATATATTGAAGCAACATCTCAAAACATCAGTCAGGAAGTTAAAGCTTGGTCGCAAATGGGTCTTCCAAATGGACAATGACACCAAGCATACTTCCAAAGTTGTGGCAAAATGGCTTAAGGACAACAAAGTCAAGGTATTGGAGTGGCCATCACAAAGCCCTGACCTCAATCCTATAGAACATGTGTGGGCAGAACTGAAAAAGCATGTGCGAGCAAGGAGGTCTACAAACCTAACTCAGGCTACCCGAAATGTTTGACCCAAGTTAAAGAATTTTAAGGCAATGCTACCAAATTCTAATTGAGTGTATGTAAACTTCTGACCCACTGGGAATGTGATGAAATAAAAGCTGAAATAAATAATTCTCTCTACTATTATTCTGACATTTCACATTCTTAAAACAAAGTGGTGATCCTAACTGACTTAAAACAGGGAATATTTACTAGGTTTAAATGTCAGGAATTGTGAAAAACTGAGTTTAAATGTATTAGTCTAAGGTGTATGTAAACTTTCGACTTCAACTTTAAATATAACCCCCCACATTGCTAGAGGAAGCAGTGTCCAATAATCAGAGACCTTCTCTCACTTTTCATTCATTCCTTTATAATTAACAAAATAACAATCTCCGGCATAGGAATCCATTCATGGAGACATGCTGCATGCTGTTCTCCTCTGTGTCAGAAGGATTCTACCTCAGAGTGTGGTAAATTACTGATATAGGCTGTGTGCGTGTGTATGTGTGTGCGCACTTGTGCGTGCATGCTTGTGTGTGCGTTCGTACATGCGCGCTACTGATGGCTCTGTCTCCGAGTGTGGTAAGTGACTGAATGGCAGCGTCTCTGCACATTACAGTATAAATAACTTCACTGGTACATTCATTACCACCTCTGACTAGATTTCACCCCATAATCTCACCGCACAAACAGCTATCACAACGCACACACAGTTTATGACAACCACAGCTAATGTCAAACCATGTCAAAGCATCGGCGTGATCAGCAGGAACCACTGACACCTTCCTGTGAAGAGAAGGTGATGATATTGAGAAAGGTAAGTATCATTAGACCAGAGTCTGTTGTGGAAGTGACAAAATGCACTGAAATGACAAGTCGAGGTGACAGGATGTGTAAAAGTTGTCACCTTCCTCCGGTAGACATGTTTGCAGTCATCTGTCATCGTCTCAGACATTTAGATGATTCAGAAAGAAAAGAAAAAACACTTTTCCTAATTCCTATGGAATGTTCTGGAGATTAACACTCAGTATGGTCACACTTCCTGTGATCATCTGATTGGCTATCACAGCTCAAAGATTTTGTAAGAATTTAGAGCTTATAGAGAATGTACTTGACATTAAGATCAGAACAGCGTCTTACAGGTGTTCTTGTAGAAACTTCTCAAGGGACTTGAATAACATGGCATATGTATAGAGATGTGTTATGGAGGATAGAGTGTACTATGGGTTATGTGAGGATGTGTTGTGTGTAGTATTAGGCCTAGGGGATGTTTGCGGGATTGTTTGATGAGTGGATTAAAGGCATGCAGGGGAGAGGGAGCGAAAGGCACTATGTACTGAAAAACCACATTATGCATATTTAACTGCTGAAGCTGGAGACTCATATCTCCCTCACTAGCTTTAAGCACCAGCTGTCAGAGCAGCTCACAGATCACTGCACCTGTACATAGCCCATCTGTAAATAGCCCATCCAACTACCTCATCCCCATACTGTATTTATTTATCTTGCTCCTTTGTACCCCAGTATCTCTACTTGCACATTCATCTTCTGCACATCTATCATTCCAGTGTTTAATTGCTATATTGTAATTACTTCGCCACCATGGCCTATTTATTGCCTTACCTCCCTTATCCTACCTCATTTGCACACCCTGTATATATACTTTTTCTATTGTATTATTGACTGTTGTTTGTTTATTCCATGTGTAACTCCGTGTTAATGTATGTGTCGAACTGCTTTGCTTTATCTTGGCCAGGTCGCAATTGTAAATGAGAACGCGTTCTCCACTAGCCTACCTGGTTAAATAAAGGTGAAATAAAAAATAAAAATAAATTTGAAATTGCTCCCATGGATGAACCAGACCTGTGGAGGTCTACAATTTCGTTTCTGGGGTCTTGCTGGTTTCTTTTGATTTTCCCATGGTGTCAAGCAATGAGGCACTGAGTTTGAAGGTAGGCCTTGAAATACATCCACAGGTACACCTCCAATTGACTCGAATGATGTCAATTAGCCTATCAGAAGCTTCTAAAGCCATGACATCATTTAATGGAATTTTCCAAGCTGTTTAAAGGCACAGTCAACTTAGTGTATGTAAACTTCTGACCCACTGGAATTGTGATACAGTGAATTTTCAGTGAAATAATCTGTCTGCAAACAATTGTTGGTAAAAATTACTTGTCATGCACAAAGTTGCCAAAACTATAGTTTGTTAACAAGAAATTTGTGGAGTGATTGAAAAACGAGTTTTAATGACTCCAACATAAGTGTATGTAAACTTCTGACTTCAACTGTATATATATATTTCTCCCATTTGGCATGTCTCTTGTGAATGCGGTTCACAGCAGCACTAATGGATGTGTTGGCTTGACAACTGTGCCTGAGTTTTTAATTACCCTTTCCCCCCTTTTCTTCCATGCTGGATGAAGAACTAGCTACCGAGTAACTTGCTAGCACCAGACATAGATGAAAGGGGAAATATATAAATATCTTTGTCATAGATGAATAGGGTAAACTTTTAATTACAGTACCAAGATTGGACACACTTACTCATTCAGGGTTTTTCTTTTCTTTTTACTATTTTCTACATCGTAGAATAATAGTGAAGACATGAAAACTATGAAATAACACATATGGAATCATGTACTAACCAAAAAAGTGTCTTTGTGAGACGCAGAGTAGGTGAACGGATTATCTTCGCAAGTGTGGTTCCTACCGTGAAGCATGGAGGAGGAGGTGTGATGATGTGGGGGTGCTTTGCTGGTGACACTGTCAGTGATTTATTTACAATTCATTGCACACTTAACCAGCATGGCTACCACAGCATTCTGCAGTGATACGCCATCCCATCTGGTTTACGCTTAGTGGGACTATGACCCAACACACCTCCAGGCGGTGTAAGAGCTATTTAAACAAGAAGGAGAGTGATGCATCAGATGACCTGGCCTCCACAATCACCCGACCTCAACCCAATTGAGATGGTTTGGGATGAGTTGGACCGCAGAGTGAAGGAAAAGCAGCCAGCAAGTGCTCAGCATATGTGGAAACTCCTTCAAGACTGTTGGAAAAGCATTCCAGGTGTAGCTGGTTGAGAGAATGCCAAGAGTGTGCAAAGCTGTCATCAAGACAAAGGGTGGCTACTTTGAAGAATCTAAAATCTAAAATATATTTTGATTTGTTTAACACTTTTTTGCTTACTTCATGATTCCATGTGTGTTATTTCATAGTTTTGATGTCTTTACTATTATTCTACAATGTAAAAAACAGTAAAAAAATAAAAAATAAAAAATAAACCCTTGAATGAGTAGGTGTGTCCAAACTTTTGACTGGTACTGTATATTTGCTGTCACCCTACAGTCAAATGGCACCAGTAGATTAGCTATCTAGCTGTAGAAACCACACCCCCCTGCATCACTACCGAACAGTGAACACACCTTCTCCGAAAATGTTTACTAAACGGTACTTATTTAAAATAGGTAAGAGAATATCATGTTACCCTTGGTGTATTAAAATGAGCGTTAAAGGTGATGTCACGATGGGGAAGGGGACCAGTAACTTTTTTACATTTATTTTTTATTTCTGTTTCACCTTTAATTAACCAGGTAGGCCAGTTGAGAAAAAGTTCTCATTTACAACTGCGACCTGGCCAAGATAAAGCAAAGCAGTGTGACACAAACAACAACACAGAGTTACATAGTCAATAACACAATAGAAAAGTCTATATACAGTGTGTGCAAATGAAGTAAGATTGGGGAGGTAATGCTAAAGCAGTGGGGGGAAAAAACTTAAGGAGGAGGGCTTCTGATGTTAACATGCATGAAACCAAGGCTTTTTCAGTTACAGAAGTCAACAAATGATAGCGCCTGGGGAATAGGAGTGGAACTGGGGGCTACAGGGCCTGGGTTAACCTCTACATCACCAGAGGAACAAAGGAGGAGTAGGATTAGGGTACGGCTAAAGGCTATAAGAACTGATCGGGACAGACAATAAAAGGAGCAGATTTCTGGGCGTGGTAGAATAGATTCAAGGCATAATGTACAGACAAGGGTATGGTAGGATGTGAGTACAGTGGAGGCAAACCTATGCGTTGCATGATGATGAGAGAGGTTTCGTCTCTGGAGGCATCAATTAACGTAGGGGAGGTCTCTGCATGTGTGTGGGGTGGGACAAAATAGCTATCTAAGGCATTTTGAGCGTGACTGAGGGCTCTACAGTGAAATAAAGCAATAAAAACTAGCCAAGACAGCAGTAGACAAGGCATATTGACATAAGAGAGAGGCATAAAACAATCACAGGTGTTGATCAGGAGAGCTAAGACAACAACGGGTAAATGGCGATGAAAGGGCAGAGCGGGTCAGTTAGATACATACAGGACCTGAGTTTGAGGCTGGGGCCGACAGGTAAACAAAATGAGGTACCTTGTTATTCAAACAGTCCAGGGGTCATCAGCTGTGTAGCCGAGTGATCATAGGGTCAAAAGAGTAGCAATAGGTGAGTCAGGGTGCTGTACGGTATTCACTACTACGCTGGGCGAGCAGGGGACACAGCATTCAGAAAAAGCTAACGGGCCGGGGCTAGCAGATGGTTCTGCGGCGATATCGTAACAGAATAGCCTGTTGAGACCACATCGGGCGATCACATTGGCAGTCCAGTCGTGATGGATCGGCAGGGCTCCGTGTTGACAATGAAGGCTCCAGGCCAATTGGCAAAGGAGGTATTGTAGCCCTAGAATTAGTTTGTATATGGGCCTAGCTTGAAGCTAGCTCAAGGTAGCTGGTGCTTGCGCTGGGTTGATATCGCACTGCGCAGGTTGGCAGGTGATTGTCCGAGTAAAGGCTGGCTGTTTCCAGGGGAAAAAGGCGAGGACTGCTAGCCATAGCTAACAAAAAATAGTAGCTAGTTAGCTGGCTAGCTCCTGATGGAAGTTCAAGTTATACGAAATAAAAATAGCAGATCCATATCATATTGGGAGAGGCGGGTTGCAGGAAAGTATATTTAGTTCGTAGATAGAAGTGAGATTAAGATATACACGGAAAGAATACTGGCTATTTACAAGGGATAAGACACGGGATAAGACAAAGACAGATATACACGTCCTACTGCGCCACCATCTTGGATTGAGCTACTTTATCAATGTAGAAGCAACTGTCATTTTTCAAATTTGGTCATCATACTTTGATCTGGTTTCCTTCAAATACCATCCAATTTGATGAAAAACATGATTTCGACGTTTAAAATGTAATTCTTTAAGACAATACATTACATATTTCGTAAGACCTTCTGTAGAGACCCTAGTTTTTCCCATAATACGATGGTCTGAAACTCAAAGTTTACAGGCCAAATCAGGCCTGCAAGTCACATTATGCTAGCAAAAGATGCGTTATTCCGATTGGAACCCAGCCAGAGTGGAGCTATCAAACATTTGGAATTTTTAGATCACCTGCAACCTGCATTCAGAATGACTGCCAGGGTTGGGAAGTCTATGCTATGACATGAACTTAAACATCTCAGCTAGAACAACCATTTCAGAAGCGGGTGCAATTAGTCCAAGTAACAGATTGGAATAGTTTAGAAAATCTATGTTATTTATATTTGAGTAGCATACAATTAATTAATCAACTGAACAAAAATATAAATGCAATATAATTTTACTGAGTTACAATTCATATAGGACAATCAGTCAATTGAAATTGTTCTGATGGACATTCCTGCAGTCAGCATTACAATTGCACGCTCCCACAAAACTTGGACATCTGTGGCATTGTGACAAAATGGCACATTTTACAGTGGCCTTTTATTGTCCCCAGCACAAGGTGCACCTGTGTAATGATCATGCTGTTTAATCAGTTTCTTGATATGCCCCACCTGTCAGGTTTATGGATTATCTTGGCAAATGAGAAATGCTCACTAACAGGGATGTTAACAAATGTGTGCACATTTGAGATAAATAAGCTTTTTGTGCATATGTAACATTTCTGGGATATTTTATTTCAGCTCATGAAACTTGGGACTTTACATGTTGTGTTAATATGTATTATGTTCACTATACATGCAACAAATCTACCTGCAACAGAGCATGCTGGAAAATATGATAATGATGGGAGTGGTTTTGGTTGAACACTAAGGTTTATTTCCCTCTTGAATCAACACTAGAAATATTACATTGAACAGTCTAAACTAGTTAACACTGGCTAGTTTGCTGTGTGCTATGAAAGAGATCTGCAGACTTCCATACATTTCAATAACCTTTTAGAACTCTCTCTTTCTCTCTCTCACACACATTTTTCAGCGCTTCCTGGGACTGTGTACAGAAGGACCCTGTCTCTCCCAACCCTCTCCCAGCCCTGACTTTTTATCTCCCACATTCTTCAGTGCTGGGTTTGGGCCAAACAGGAAGCAGTAGAAGTCAAAGTTCATGTTTGGTGTCCCACAGTGTCCATCGGTCCGCATCCCACGTCCCCAAACCCCCTCCAGGGAGTTTCAACCCCCTCCTGCACAATCCCCAGGAACACATGGTATCAACTAGCCCCAGCCTCCCCACACCAAGCATCAATACCAGATACACTTTGGGGCTAAAACCAACAAGGATTGTGATCTGATAAAACATAGGAACCACACTTCACTCAATTAACTTTCTCTAGCCACACACCACAATGGCATCAAATAGCCTCCCCACACCAGAGGCATCAAATAGCGTGAGCTTGCCACACAAAAGGGGCAGCAGGTAGCCTAGTGGTTAGAGCATTGGACTAGTAACCGAAAGGTTGCAAGATCGAATCCCCGAGCTGACAAGGTAAAAATCTATCGTTCTGCCCCTGGACAAGGCAGTTGTTCCTAGGCTGTCATTGAAAATAAGAATTTGTTCTTAACTGACTTGCCTAGTTAAAAAAGGTATGATAAAGACCTTATAACATTAGGGCTATTCAAATGGTCTTCAAATAATTGTCATAAGATTTCTTATGATAATATATCACTGACAATCTCTAGATAGTGCCAATATATTACAAGCAATGCAAATGTAGAAGCACGGTGGCTAGAAAAAACTCCCTAGAAAGGCAGGAACCTAGGAGGAACCAGGCTCTGGGGGGTGGCTGTGCCGGGTGGAGATTATAATAGTACATGACCAATATGTTCAAACCTTAATAGATGATCAACAGGGTTAAATAATAATAATCACAGTGGTTGTAGAGTGTGCAACAGGTCAGCACCTCAGGAGTAAATGTCAGTTGGCTTTTCATAGCCGAGCATTCAGAGTTAGAGACAGCATGTGAGGTAAAGAGAGAAAGTCGAAAACAGCAGTTCCGGGACAAGGTAGCACGTCCTATGAACAGGTCAGAGTTCCATATGCAGAACAGTAGAAACTGGAGCAGCAGTATGACCCGGTGGACTGGGGACAGCAATGAGTCATAGGTCAGGTAGTCCTGAGGCATGGTCCTAGGGCTCAGGTCCTCCTGGAGGGGAGGGAGAGAGAAATAGAGGGAGCATACTTAAATTCACACAGGACACCGGATAAGACAGCAGAAGTACTCCAGATATAACAGACTGACCCTAGCCCCCTGACACATAAACTATTGCAGCATAAATACTGGAGGCTGAGACAGGAGGGGTCAGGAGACACTGTGGCCCCGTCCAACGATAACCCGGACAGGGCCAACTAGGCAGGCTATAACCCCACCCACTTTGCCAAAGCACAGCCTCCACACCACTAGAGGGATATCTTCAAACCACCAATGTACTACCCTGAGACAAGGCTGAGTACAGCCCACAAAGATCTCCCCCACGGCACGAACCCGAGGGGGGCGCCAACCCAGAGAGGAAGATCACATCAGTGACTCAACCCACTCAAGTGATGCACCAATCCTAGGGACAGCATGGAAGAGCACCAGTAAGCTAGTGACTCAGCTCCTGTAATAGGGTCAGAGGCTGAGAATCCCAGTGGAGAGAGGGGAACCGGCCCGGGCAGAGACAGCAAGGGCGGTTCGTTGCTCCGTTCACCTTCACACCCCTGGGCCAGACTATACTCAATCATAGGACCTACTGAAGAGATGAGTCTTCAATAAAGACTTAAAAGTCGAGACTCAGTCTGCGTCTCTCACATGGATAGGCAGACCATTTCATAAAAATGGAGCTCGATAGGAAAAAGCCCTGCCTCCAGCTGTTTGCTTAGAAATTCTAAGGACAATAAGGAGGCCTGTGTCTTGTGATCGTAGCATACATACAGTATAGGTATGTACGGCAGGACCAAATCGGAGAGATAGGTAGGAGCAAGCCCATGTAATGCTTTGTAGGTTAGCAGTAAAACCTTGAAATCAGCCCTAGCCTTAACAGGAAGCCAGTGTAGCAGCCGTGTTTAGCACTAACTGAAGTATATTTAGTGCTTTATCCGGGATGCCGGAAAGTAGTGCATTGCATTAGTCTAACTTTCCTGCATCATTTTTGGACAGAAAGTTTCTGATTTTTGCAATGTTACGTAGATGGAAAAAAATCTGTCCTTGAAATAGTCTTGATATGTTTTGTCAAAAGAGAGATCAGGGTCCAGAGTAATGCAGTGGTCCTTCAGTTTTATTTGAGACGACTGTACAACCATCAAGATTAATTGTCAGATCCAACAGAAGATCCCTTTGTTTCTTGGGATCTAGAAGTAGCATCTCTGTTTTGTCCGAGTTTAAAAGTAAAACATTTTCAGAGTACAAGCTCAACAGACATTATGAAAGCTTTAAACCAAGTTTATTCTGCCCAAGGGTCAATACAGCTGCATTAGACAAAAACTTGGTTTCAACCGTGGTAGTATACATACCCCACTTTGGATGGAGTTTCCTCCTTATCACTAAACATTGCATCATTATTGTGAGGCAGGGAGCTGAGTGATATGGGCCTTAAACAGTTCCTCCCCTTATCAGTACTGCTACATGTGTCATAAAATAAGTTGTACTCATCCTTGAAAATGTCGTACTGGAGAGAAGAGGACCAAGGCGCAGCGAGACTGTGAATACTCATACTTTAATAGACTCCAGTAAGGCATCCACAGGAAAACAATAACACGACAATAACAGTCTGACTAGGCACACGGCTAAGCACAGAACAATTCCCCACAACCCCAAAGACAAACACACACACCTATATAGGACTTCCAATCAAAGGCAACTATACACACCTGCCTTCAATTGGAAGTCCCAATCATCCACCCAACATTTAACCAACACAAACATGCCACGTCCTGACCCCAAAACTAAAACACTAGCTCCATCTGCTGGTCAGGACGTGACAGTACCCCCCCCTCAAGGTGCAGACCCCGGAATGCACCTACCAACAAAAAACCCCAACACAAAACCCATAAACAATAACCCTAAAACAATAAGGGAGGGAAGGGAGGGTGGCTGCCGTCACCGACGGCACTGTGCTACACCCTCCCTCCTCAACCCACCTATCCTGGAGGTGGCTCAGGTGCAGGGCATGGACCTTGCTCCACCGTCGGCGTAGCCCACTTCGGTGGCTCTGCTAGCTGCGCCGGGCAGACGGGCCACTTGGGCTGACCCTGGCAGACGGGCCCCTCGGGCTGGGCCGGGGGACAGGAGGGCCCCTCGGGCTGGGCCGGGGGACAGGCTGGCCACTCGGGACGGTCGAGGCAGTCTGGCCACTCGGGACGGTCGAGGCAGTCTGGCCACTCGGGACGGTCGAGGCAGTCTGGCCACTCGGGACGGTCGTGGCAGTCTGGCCACTCCGGCAGTTCAGCGCAGTCTGGCCACTACGGCAGTTCAACGCAGTCTGGCCACTCCGGCAGTTCAGCGCAGTCTGGCCACTCCGGCAGTTCAGCGCAGTCTGGCCACTCCGGCAGTTCAGCGCAGTCTGGCCACTCCGGCAGTTCAGCGCAGTCTGACCTCTCTGGCGACTGTTGACTGGCGGGCAGCTCTGACGACTGTTGACTGGCGGGCAGCTCTGACGACTGTTGACTGGCGGGCAGCTCTGACGACTGTTGACTGGCGGGCAGCTCTGACGACTGTTGACTGGCGGGCAGCTCTGGTGACGACTGTTGACTGGCGGGCAGCTCTGGTGACGACTGTTGACTGGCGGGCAGCTCTGGTGACGACTGTTGACTGGCGGGCAGCTCTGGTGACGACTGTTGACTGGCGGGCAGCTCTGGTGACGACTGTTGACTGGCGGGCAGCTCTGGCGACTGTTGACTGGCGGGCAGCTCTTGCCCCGTCAAACAGCCCTTGTGCCCCCCCCTAAAAAATTCTTGGGGGTGCCTCTCGGTCTCCCTTACCTCGCCAGCCTTCTTCCGCTGCTTGGTCCTTTGTTGGTGGGGAATTCTGTCATAAAATAAGTTGTACTCATCCTTGAAAATGTCGTACTGGAGAGAAGAGGACCAAGGCGCAGCGAGACTGTGAATACTCATACTTTAATAGACTCCAGTAAGGCATCCACAGGAAAACAATAACACGACAATAACAGTCTGACTAGGCACACGGCTAAGCACAGAACAATTCCCCACAACCCCAAAGACAAACACACACACCTATATAGGACTTCCAATCAAAGGCAACTATACACACCTGCCTTCAATTGGAAGTCCCAATCATCCACCCAACATTTAACCAACACAAACATGCCACGTCCTGACCCCAAAACTAAAACACTAGCTCCATCTGCTGGTCAGGACGTGACAACATGTGATTGTTTCCCCTGCACTCAGCCCCTCCCAAGCTTACTTATGGCACTCCCTCATGTCTCTATTATACCTAATGATTAATAATATATAAAGCTCAGAAACCAAAATCTATCACCGCAATCCACTTCCTTATGTCTGAAACACATGTGGTGATTGATGGTGTCAAAAGTATCACTAAGGTCTAGGAGCACGAGGACAGATGCAGAACCTTGGTCTGACGCCATTAAAAGGTAATTTACCACAGTCTCAGTGCTATCATGGGGTCTAAAACCAGATGATCATCATTGGTGCCAACGTGGATAATAATATCTCTATACTCTCTACTCTCGCCAGTTTTAGCCTTAGCCAGCACCATCTTCAGATTAGCCTTTATGTTGGTAGCCCTGCCCCCTGGTAAACAGTGTATGATCGCTGGATGATTATATTAAAGTCTAATACTGCAGGTAATGGAGTTGCCAATGACTAGGGTTTTCAATTTGTCAGAGCTAATGTCGGGAGGCTTCGGCGGCTCAGACCCTGTAACGGGTGGAGGAGACACAGAAGAATGCTCGGCCTCTGATTCCGACTCGTTGCTTAATAGGGAGAACCGGTTGAAAGTTTCTGCCGGCTGAATGAGCGACACCGATTGACCATTCTGACAGCATTTCCTTCCAGAAGCCAACTCAAAAATTGTCCGGCTGCGGGGACTGGTCGAGGGGATTTATACTACTATCTGTACTTATTGGTGGTACAGATGCTGTTTCATCCTTTCCTACACTTAAATTACCCTTGCCTAATGATTGCGTCTGAAGCTGGGCTTGCAGCACGGCTATCCTCACCATAAGGCGATAGTTCTCCTGTATATTATGACTATAGCAACTGCAATTAGATGGCATAATGTTAATGTTACTACTTAGCTTCGGCTGGTGGAGGTCCTGTAGAACCATGTCCAGATAAAGTGTCCGGGGTGAAAAAGTTGAATGAAAAAAGTTGAGCGAGGGAAAAATGTAAATATAAAACGGTTATTAAAAAGTAAAAACTGTAAAGTTGGCAGGTAGCAAGTAGCAACAAAGTAGCAACAAACCACACAGCAGCATGGAAACAAGTCCGGAACTTGTGACCGGAAATGACAACACAAATCTCAGCCCGGAGATCAATATGGTGGCACTCCCCTGTGGTCTGCTCGCTCCGGTTGAAGGTTAGTGCTTTGGTCCATCCTATGCACCTCTTCCGGTGTTCTGATATTGCGATTGGTGCTGGGTCTGGTGCTAGAACTGCAGAGGGAAGAAAGGACAAGCTGAGGAGCAAGCAGACACACATGGGAGCCCAGGACCCAGAGGTCAGTGATGGTATACTCTGTGGCCTGCTCATTTCGGACATAGGTCTAGATCTTTGGTCCTTCCTCCACATCTCTTCTGGTGTGGTGATGAATGGTTCCTGGTTCTGGCCTGGTTCTGGTCCTGTGAGATGGATAAATGTAGAAAGAGGGAGGGGGAGAGAGATGGAGAGGGAGAATGGGGTGGTGGAGGGTATGTCCATTGGCCTGGGCTAGTGCTGGAGGAGGAGCAATGTGGCAGCAATGCTGGATGCTGGAGGACAGAGGGAACAAATCAGGCCCAGTCCCACCTGGCCACGGAGCACTCACAAACAGTTGGTCGGTTGTGTTCAGTGTGAGTGCATCCGTGGGGGCAGTTCTCTGTACCTACCTTGTGCTGTCTATGGATGGATTCCTTAGGGTGAAGGCAACCATGAACAGCCATCTGGAGTGTGTCTTTCTGTTCTGAGTGTATTGCCAAGGTCATGGTGATGGGTTATTGGGGGGGGGGGGGTCTGGGTTTTATCATTTTGTTGAAGAGGTAGATGAGGGCCTCTAGTGTGTCATTTGTGTTGTTGGGTGATTCTTGGCTGTTCACAGGTCTTGGCGTGCCTCCCATCACAGGTCTTGGCGTGCCTTGGCGTGCCTCCCCTTTACTGACTTGATGATAGAATGGGGGGGTGCTGGGAGGGGTGAAGACGTTTCAGAGGGTCCAGGGGGTCTGGACTGAGGCTGGCTGGCTTACTGCTGTGCGGGATCAGGGGCAGGAAGGGCTAATGCAGGTGGATCTGGGTCAGTAAGGAGCAGGGGAGAAGAGTCAGGAGCAGTAGGGGGTCAAGGGCAGTTGGTGGTGGGAGGTGGGATCAGGGACCAGAAGGGGCAATCAGAGGAAGTAATGGACTGTGGGTGAAGGGGGTGGTTTGGTGAGGGGTCTTGAAGGAGGAGACTGTTTCGCAGTGGGGATAAGGGGTTTTGCGGGTTGTGTTTGTTGCCGTCAGTGTTTTGGTTCTCTGGTGGTCTTAGGGGCCGGTCTTTTGTTTTTTTGGTCTTCAGCATTTAGTCATTTTTGTCAAGTTTGGGTTGTCATCATTTTACATAGGGAGTTGAGACAAAGTATATATTTTTCAAATCTTCCATTAAATGTTTATAAAACATCTGTACCCTATAAACAACAAATTGCCATGTCACTACTACCTCATATCAGTTCAATTGGTACAGCATTGTTACTAACGGGAGCTACAAACATAGCCATGCAGAAGGCACACCTTAAAATATGGTAATGAGACAGCAATTCTTTCCCCTTCCCCAATTTGTTTTCCACAATGCACCATAATAACATTATAATTATATAATTATAAACTGCAAACCAAATTATATTTAGTGTTTTTTATCACTTGTACTTCAGGCCTTAACAAAGTCTTCTGAACTGACAGTTACTACAGGGAAAAACAGATCAAAAGTCCATTTTTAACCATGCAACCATTAGTGCTACTTAAATTCGTACAGCATTCTTTCCAACAAACATTTGTCAATAAAACTCATGAATGCAACTGTTTTTGTCCAATTGTTGTGTTTTCCTTCTAGCCCTGGTTGTCCTGAAAATAAAATGGTAAAACACTTAATTGTGAGGCTAAATATAAGGCCTGGACATGCAGATCAATGAAAGTCAGATAAAAGAAAAGCACATTTTTGTTGAGGTCTCAGGACTGAATGGGTTAACAATGGATAATTTTACTGTGGAAATTACAGAAAATCTTACAGTGTGGTGTGAAACACATTTACGGTATTTTACTGTGAATTCTACAGTTTTTTACTGTTGAAATTACATTGTGCAGTATGCTTCCCTTTACCTCCTCAGTCGATAAGACACAGTGTATTAATGTGTGCGTCTCAAATGATACCCCTATATTCCCAACATGGTGCACTACTTTGGACCAGAGCCCTAAGGGCCCTGGTCAAAAGTAGTGCACTACATAGGGAAATGGGTGCCATTTGGGATCCACACAGTGTAATAATACTGAACAGAGCTGAAGCTCAAGCCAAACTTTACACAGTCTAAAGTCCAACTAGTCAAGTCTCACAGCGATTTACATTAACTGTTAAACAGTACTGAAGTTTCAAGGAAGGTCAGTTGACTCAGTTGTTCATTTCTGTTTCACAGGAAAATGTTGGTTCAATTTCTGCTCTGTAAATCATCCTTAAATCAATGTGGTTAGTTTCCAGATATTACAGGTTGTGTTTTGGAGCATGTGGTTCTGGGTGACACACAAGCAAAATCTCTGCAAATGCAGCATTTTTCCAAGAACATCAAAACTGTAAATTGCTATTTTCATGCCGTGTAAATCAGTGCACCACTTTACAAGTTCAGTATGCCTCTTTGGGCGTCTGGCACAATCACTTGTGTAGGTACCAGCATACTTACTTGATTATCATTCTCAACTGCAGCCAAGGGTCAAGAAGTTCTTATCACACACACTGACTTTGACCGGATCAAGGTGAAGAACACCTTTACTGATTTCACATTCCATTAATAGGATGTGCTTTAAGTTATTTTCTCGGTTGTAAAGATATCAGAGTTCCAGCGGTGCCTCTGAGTTATTGGAGGATTTAATGTTTTAGTGCAACCATAAATAACTTCCCCAAACACGTTGGTTCCACAGGCCTTGGTTCCACTTCTGTACATGGGGTACCAGAGTGGTGAAGCAGCTAATAGGGGCTAAGAGGGGTTCCCAGGTCACATGTTAGCAGACTGGAGGAGACATCTCCCTGGTAATGGAGGACATCTGTTCTTTGGTATTTAGTGTGACTTAAACACAAGAACCACAAGAGCAAACTGCAGAATTCAATTAGCATTCATTCTCACTCACAGAAAAATAAACATAAATGAAACATGGGAGGAGTCCCTCGTGTTTCAATGGTTTCAATGGCCAGATTGTCCAGAATAACTCTTGCATGTCATTGTTTGCTAAACCATATGCTTTCACTATACACTACGGCCTAGGTGATTAAGTTAAGCTGTTAACCTTTTGATTGAATTAAGTGTTCAGAGGTCCCCTTGTGAAAATGGGGTTTGATCTGGCAGCAGCTGAGTGCTGGTTGTGGGAGCCAACAGACCTGGTTTCAAATACTATTTAAAATCTTTCAAATATTTTGAGTGTTTGCTCTAGCCTGCCTTCAGTGACAAATCAGCAGAGCTTTCAGTTTTGGAACTATTCTATTGATCCATTAAGCCAGGCAAGCTCAATCATGCACAAATCAAGTATTTGAGAGAATCTCAAAATGTTTCAAAGGGAGAATCTCATTGCATACTCCTCGCATCCTCTCTACTCTTGCCATGCCTCCTTCTCAAAACCCATTGGAGGAGAAGGTCAGAGGGGCGGGACCTCTGGCTTCTCATCCAATGGGTTTTGAGAAGAAGGCGAGGAGCGAGGACGCAAGGAGTATGCAATGAGATTCTCCCTCTGAAACATTTTCTAATACTATTTAGACTCAGGTCTGGGAGCCAATGAGAAAGTTTCTTGCTGGGTGGTGATGTAGGAATGTAACAGAAAGTCAAGGGGCAGTGAGCCTAAATAAAGATTCCTTCCTTTTAAAAGCGATGACATAAATGTCTATATTCTCCTTGTTTGCATCCCAAATGTCACCCTATTCCCTATATATACCTATATAGGGCTCCCGAGAGGCGCAGCGGTCTAAGGCACTGCATCTCAGTGCTGGAGGCGTCACTACAGACCCTGGTTCGATTCCAGGCTGTATCACAACCGTCCATGATTGGGACTCCCATAGGGCGAAGCACAATTGGCCCAGCGTCATCCGGTTAGGGTTTGGCCGGGGTAGGCCATCATTGTAAATAAGAATTTGTTCTTAACTGACTTGCCTAGTTAAATAAAGGTTTAAAAAAATACCCTTTCTTGGTGCTATATATAACCTTTTTTAATAGAGCCTTAGGAAAGGGTTCTTTATAGCACCATACAGGTTCCATTTAGAACCTTATGAGCATGGTTCTTAATAGAACCTTAAAAATAAGAACCTTAAAAAAATAAACGTAACCCCAGTTGGTATTAGATAGAATGTTGCGGCCCCACCCACATGTGGGGAAAACAACCTGTGGTTACCTAGGTTACCCCATTGGCTCACAGCAAATACTTGACCTTTTTCAAATGCAATGTTCTTGTTATCTGCTTGTTTTAGACAATTACAAAACTACATTTAAGAAAAGTACAAATCAAATCAAATTTATTTATATAGCCCTTCGTACATCAGCTGATATCTCAAAGTGCTGTACAGAAACCCCAAACAGCAAGCAATGCATGTGAAAGAAGCACGGTGGCTAGGAAAAACTCCCTAGGAAAAACTCACTAGAATGGCCAAAAACCTAGGAAGAAACCTAGAGAGGAACCAGGCTATGAGGGGTGGCCAGTCCTCTTCTGGCTGTGCCGGGTGGATATTATAACAGAACATGGTCAAGATGTTAAAATGTTCATAAATGACCAGCATGGTCAAATAATAATAATCATAGTAGTTGTCGAGGGTGCAACAAGCACGTCCGGTGAACAGGTCAGGGTTCCATAGCCGCAGGCAGAACAGTTGAAACTGGAGCAGCAGCACGGCCAGCTGGACTGGGAACAGCAAGGAGTCATCATGCCAGGTAGTCCTGAGGCATGGTCCTAGGGCTCAGGTCCTCCGAGAGAAAGAAAGAAAGAGAGAAAGAGAGAATTAGAGAGAGCATATTTAAATTCACACAGGACACCGGATAAGACAAGAGAAATACTCCAGATGTAACAGACTGACCCTAGCCCCCCGACACAAACTACTGCAGCATAAATACTGGAGGCTGAGACAGGAGGGATCAGAAGACACTGTGGCCCCATCCGATGATACCCCCGGACAGGGCCAAACAGGCAGGATATAACCCTACCCACTTTGCCAAAGCACAGCCCCCACACCACTAGAGGGATGTCTCCAACCACCAACTTACCGTCCTAAGACAAGGCCGAGTATAGCCCACAAAGATCTCCGCCACGGCACAACCCAAGGGGGGGGGGGGGGGCAACCCAGACAGGAAGACCACGTCAGTGACTCAACCCACTCAAGTGACGCACCCCTCCCATGGACGGCATGGAAGAACACCAGTAAGCCAGTGACTCAGCCCCTGTAATAGGGTTAGAGGCAGAGAATCCCAGTGGAGAGAGGGGGAACCGGCAAGGCAGAGACAGCAAGGGCGGTTCGTTGCTCCAGCCTTTCCGTTCACCTTCACACTCCTGGCCCAGACTATACTTAATCATAGGACCTACTGAAGAGATAAGTCTTCAGTAAAGACTTAAAGGTTGAGACTGAGTCTGCGTCTCTCACATGGGTAGGCAGACCATTCCATAAAAAATGGAGCTCTATAGGAGAAAGCCCTACCTCCAGCCGTTTGCTTAGAAATTCTAGGGACAATTAGGAGGCCTGCGTCTTGTGACCGTAGCGTACGTGTAGGTATGTACGGCAGGACCAAATCGGAAAGATAGGTAGGAGCAAGCCCATGTAATGCTTTGTAGGTTAGCAGTAAAACCTTGAAATCATCCCTTGCCTTAACAGGAAGCCAGTGTAGGGAGGCTAGCACTGGAGTAATATGATCAAATTTTTGGGTTCTAGTCAGGATTCTAGCAGCCGTATTTAGCACTAACTGAAGTTTGTTTAGTGCTTTATCCGGCTAGTCGTATAATGTCTAAAGATTTGTTTTCAACCTTGCCTGCTCTCGAGCATTCTCACTACTTAATAAACGTAATATTGTGGGGCTTCCTTCATGCCCTTTCATGATAGTGCTAGCAGTCACATGAGTTAGCTAACAACTGGAACATCAAGCTAGCCAAGCTACAAAACAAACAAACTATGCAGCGAGAAGTAGTGAGTGGAGTTACACACGGACTATGCTAAACAAGTAAAATGTCTTACCTGTGATAAAATGTTTTTCACACATATAGCCTACTTGGACACCGGGTCCCCATATTTGTCACTCTCCCACACTTAATAGCCTGAAGCCCTATGGTCACTCGGCTTCACAGCTGATGCCTGCTGGACTGTTCATTAACACAGTACTTCATTTTGTTTATTTGTCGGCCCAAGCCTCGAACTCAGGCCCTGTGTGTAGCTAACTGACCCTCTCTGCCCATTCATCGCCATTTATCCGTTGTTGTTGTCTTCGCTGTTTACCCGTTGTTGTCTTTACCCGTTGCTGTTTAAGCTCTCCCAATCAACACCTATGACTGCTTTATGCCTCTCTCTAATGTCAGTATGCCTTGTATACTGTTGTTTAGGGCAGCTCTCATTGTTTTATTTTACTGCGGAGCCCCTAGTCCTGCTCAACATGCCTCAGATAGCTCCTCTGTCCCACCCCCCACACATGCGGAGACTGCACCTAGCTTAACTGGCGCCTCCAGAGATGCAACCTCTCTCATCGTCACTCAATGCCTAGGTTTACCTCCACTGTACTCGCAACCTACCATATCCTTGTCTGTACATTATGCCCTGAATCTATCCTACCACGCCCAGAAATCTGCTCCTTTTATTCTCTGTTCCCAACGCACTAGATGACCATTTCTTATAGCCTTTAGCCGTACCCTCATCCTACTCCTCTGTTCCTCTGGTGATCTAAAGGTTAACACAGGCCCTGTGTGTCCACAGGCGCTTTCATTTGTTGACTTCTGTAACCGTAAAAGCCTTGGTTTCATGCATGTTAACGTCATTGCTTTATTCATTGCTTTATTCACTGCTTTAGCACACTCCATCAACCCTGATGTCCGAGCCGTGTCTGAATCCTGGCTTAGGAAGGCCACCAAAAATTCAGAAATTTCCATCCCCAATTACAACATTTTCCGTCAAGATAGAACTGCTAAAGGGGGCGGAGTTGCAATCTACTGTAGAGATAGCCTGCAGAGATCTGTCATACTATCCAGGTCTGTGCCCAAACAGTTCGAGCTTCTACTTTAAAAAATACATCTCTCCAGAAATAAGTCCCTCACTGTCACGGCTTGTTATAGACCCCCCTCAGCTCCCAGCTGTGCCCTGGACACCATATGTGACTTGATTGCCCCCCATATATTGTCAGGGTTCGTACTTTTAGGTGACCTAAACCGGGATATGCTTAACACCCCGGCCGTCATACAATCTAAGTTAGATGCCCTCAATCTTACACAAATTATCAAGGAACCTACCAGGTACAACCCCAAATCCGTAAACATGGGCACCCTCACAGAAATCATCCTTACCAACTTGCCCTCTAAATACACCTCTGCTGTTTTCAATCAGAATCTCAATGATCACTGCCTCATTGCCTGCGTCCGTAATGGGCCCGCGGGTCAAACGACCACCCCTCATCACAGTCCCGCCCCTACTAAGCCAAGCCTCCCACTGGGTCATATCTCAAAAACCTAGCATCAACAAACTAACGTTGCTCTTTTTTTTTTTAAAACAACCCAACTAAGTGACCCGATACCTTCAACACAGCAGTTGGGTCATTTAAACGACACAGTATTTTTTGTTTAAAGTCCTCAAAATTTGGCTTTATGAAATACATACTGTATTGTACTGTGTTAAAAATAAATAATGATGACATATTCACTTAGCCCATAGAACTGAAAATGGATAAATGCAACAAGTATATTTCTGTCACTAACAAAGTCAGTCATGGGTCGTAACTCTACAATTCATTTGAAAGGCAGTTTTACAGTATGTAGAATTCCGAAAATACTCGTCATCTAATGCGCGATTGTGTTGACTCCCACCATTCATTCATTCATTCATTTTGGTACAGTACGTCAATGTATCATATTATCAGCTGTTGTCGGAAAAGACAAGTGAATTCTACTAGTGAATATCAAACACGGAAATGAGTACGTGCGTATGGGTATTCGGACACGGCCAGTGTCTATACGGGTCTACACTTTCAGCGTTAATTGAACACTGGTGCACTTGCTGTGTATCTGTAACGATATGCAGTATGGTACCTACCTCTTATTACTGGCTTAGTTAATACAGCATAATCCACATCTAAGGTATTCTCTGAATCTGTTTACATTTACATTTACATTTAAGTCATTTAGCAGACGCTCTTGTCCAGAGCGACTTACAAAATGGTGCATTCACCTTATGATATCCAGTGGAACAACCACTTTACAATAGTGCATCTAAATCTTTTAAGGGGGGGGGGGGGTTAGAAGGATTACTTTATCCTATCCTAGGTATTCCTTAAAGAGGTGGGGTTTCAGGTGTCTCCGGAAGGTGGTGATTGACTCCGCTGTCCTGGCGTCGTGAGGGAGCTTGTTCCACCATTGGGGTGCCAGAGCAGCGAACAGTTTTGACTGGGCTGAGCGGGAACTGTGCTTCCTCAGAGGTAGGGGGGCCAGCAGGCCAGTGGTGGATGAACGCAGTGCCCTTGTTTGGGTGTAGGGCCTGATCAGAGCCTGAAGGTATGGAGGTGCCGTTCCCTTCACAGCTCCGTAGGCAATCACCATGGTCTTGTAGCGGATGCGAGCTTCAACTGGAAGCCAGTGGAGAGAGCGGAGGAGCGGGGTGACGTGAGAGAACTTGGGAAGGTTGAACACCAGAAGGGCTGCGGCGTTCTGGATGAGTTGTAGGGGTTTAATGGCACAGGCAGGGAGCCCAGCCAGCAGCGAGTTGCAGTAATCCAGACGGGAGATGACAAGTGCCTGGATTAGGACCTGCGCCGCTTCCTGTGTGAGGCAGGGTCGTACTCTGCGAATGTTGTAGAGCATGAACCTACAGGATCGGGTCACCGCCTTGTTTATTATTTCAGGCTGAAGCTCATTTGAATGGTGTAAATGTTAAGTGAAATCGTCCTGCTGTGGTTCCTCGTGGTGCAGGATTATACTCCAAACCAGTCGTAGATCCTCTCACTGGGCCTAGGTGAACCTGCAGAGAATCAATTGAGGGACAAAAACATGAAATGACCAAGTGAACAGGAGCAATTAACCAAGTCGTCTCATGCTCTATGACAACACATATCAGCAATCAGGATGGGGTTTAGGTAGGAAGGAATGTTGTTCCGTTTTCGTGGTTCTACCGGTGTGTTCACTCATTAACTTCACAATTGTTCTCGTTTCCTCTCCACTTGGTAACATTCTTGTTATCATTCTCGGTGCATACAGGGTCTTTTCATTGTATGAGGAAATGTTTATGACCCGTCCCTGTTCACATGGCGTAGAACAGGCCTGTGAACCAAATACTATTTTAAATAGTTTCAAATAATTAAGCTGTGCTTGATTGAGCTTGTCTGGCACGACGGAACCAATATAATAGTCCTAAAACAGCAAACCCCATCCATCTGGCACTCCAGGCAGGATAAAGCAAATGCTCAGTGTGAAACATTTCAAATTGTATTTCAACCCAGGTCTGATCCTTTCTACACACTGATCTGTACAGCTTTTTGCTGTCTGCCATTCCCATGCCTTGCCCTTAAAAGACAAGTTCACACACAATCCAGTCTAAGTGATTCCATACATTGAAACTAGTTCAGTGGAGTTTGCCCTCTCCCCCTATGTAGTGCTGTACTGAAACAGCTGCAAAAATGTTGGGTCTCGTGACTCGTGACGTTGCTGGATTCAGGCCTCACGCCATTCCGTTGCCAGTGGATTCATGATTCAGAAATCTGCGAAGTGTGGACAAATGTGGTTTTATTGAAAGCATTTGGCCGAATTAGCTATTTTTTGTCAAAAGTACAATCAGTTTTGAGTCAGGAAGTCTGTACTAGTGAGAGAGACCCTGCTATGGAGAAACATCACAATACGCCCTTATATGGAGCTTGATGTTACAGATAGAAATGTTTGGGGGGGTGAGAAGGAGATGGTGTGAAATTTGATAGAGTTTGGCATTCGCAGGTAAAGTTACGCAAAGTGGAAAAAGACATGGCAGCAAGAGCAAGCTGGTGTTCAGCTGCAAAGACAAGGAATCAAGGGAAGAAGGCACAAAATGTCACTTTTTTCCTCTAAAAGATAGGAAGAGATGCAGAAGATAGTTAGTAGCAATACATTATATAAACTATTTTGAAAATTGTCACATGTGCTCCCTCTCTGGCCTCTAGGTCACAAGGCTGCTCGTTAGGGCACACACCTGTAACCAGCGGTACACGCATAATGACTCACCTGGACTCCATCACCTTGATTAACTGCCCTTTATATGTCACTCCATTTGGTTTCTTCCCCAGTCGTCATTGTTCCTGTTCATGTCAGTGGCTGTTTGTGTTTCTTGTTTTGTTCATTTATTTATTAAATGTATTCACTCCCCAAACTTTCTTCCAGACTCTCAGCGTACATCGTTAAATAAATACTCCTGCAGCCAACCTTGCATCACAGCGTGTGTGTATCAAGTACTTCAGTGACGATGCATATGAATGAGATATGCAATCAGAAAACTGAAGAATACTAAAAGATACAGCTGTTGCTACTCTATTTCCATGGACTGGATCTGGCCAAAATGCAAAGGCACGTTTGAAAAGGGAACACAAGTCTACAGAGGTACATTTGAAGTCAGAAGTTAACATACACCTTAGCCAAAAACATTTAAACTCAGTTTTTCACCATTCCTGACATTTAACCCTAGTAAAACTTCCCTGTCTTATGTCAGTTAGGATCACCACTTTATTTTAGGAATGTGAAATGTCAGAATAATAGTAGAGAGAATGATTGATTTATTTAAGCTTTTATTTCTTTCATCACATTCCCAGTGGGTCAGAAGTGTACATACACTGAATTAGTATTTGGTAGCATTGCCTTTGAATTGTTTAACTTGGGTCAAACGTTTTGGGTAGCCTTCCACAAGCTTCCCACAATAAGAATTTTGGCCCATTCCTCCTGACAGAGCTGGTGTAACTGAGTCAGGTTTGTAGGCCTCCTTGCTCACATACGCTTTTTCAGTTCTGCCTACAATTTTTCTACGGGATTGAGGACAGGGCTTTGTGATGGCCACTCCAATACCTTGACTTTGATGTCCTTAAGTCAATTTGCCACAACTTTGGAAGTATGCTTGGAGTCATTGTCCATTTGGAAGACCCATTTGCGACCAAGCTTTAACTTCTAGACTGATGTCTTGAGATGTTTCAATATAGCCACATAATTTTCCTGCCTCATGATGCAATCTATTTTGTGAAGTGCACCAGTCCCTCCTGCAGCAAAGCACCCCCACAACATGATGCTGCTACCGCCGTGCTTCACAGTTGGGATGGTGTTCTTCGGCTTGCAAGCCTCCCCCTTTTTCCTCCAAACATAACGATGTTCATTATGGCCGAACAGTTCTATTTTTGTTTCATCATTTTTTACATTTTAGTCATTTAGCAGATGCTCTTATCCAGAGCGACTTACAGTCGTGAATGCATACATTTCATACATATTTAAAAAAAAAATCTCATACTGGCCCCCCGTGGGAATCAAACCCATAACCCTGGCGTTGCAAACACCATGCTCTACCAACTGAGCCACAGCCTCTGGTCATCAGACCAGAGGACATTTCTCCAGAAAGTACGATCTTTGTCCCCATGTGCATTTGCAAACCGTAGTCTGGCTTTTTTATGGCGGTTTTGGAGCAGTGGCTTCTTCCTTGCTGAGCGGCCTTTCAGGTTATGTCGATGTAGGACTCGTTTTACTGTGGATATAGATACTTTTGTACCCGTTTCCTCCAGCATCTTCAGAAGGGCCTTTGCTGTTGTTCTGAGATCGATTTGCACTTTTCGCACCAAAGTACGTTCATCTCTAGGGGACAGAATGCGTCTTCTTCCTGAGCATTATGACAGCTGCGTGGTCCCATGGTGTTTATACTTGCGTACTATTGTTTGTACAGATGAACATGGTAATTTCAGGCATTTGGAAATTGCTCCCAAGGATGAACCAGACTTGTGGAGGTCTACAATTTTCTTTCTGAGGTCTTGGCTAATTTCTTTTGATTTTCCCATGATATCAAGCAAAGAGGCACTGAGTTTGAAGGTAGGCCTTGAAATACATCCATAGGTACACCTCCAATTGACTCAAATTATGTCAATTAGCCTATCAGAAGCTTCTGAAGTCATGACATCATTTTTTGTAATTTTCCAAGCTGTTTATAGGCCCAGTCAACTTAGTGTATGTAAACTTCTGACCCACTGGAATTGTGATACAGTGAAATAATCTGTTTGTAAACAGTTGTTGGAAAAATTACTCGTGTCATGCACAAAGTAGATGTAATTTAAAGTAATTTTGCTCAGTGTACCTGCGCACCACTGTATATGGACCTTGAAACTTGGCTTGAAAAGGAGAACCAACAATTGGCAGCAGAGCAAGAACCTGATCACCCGGACTAAAGTGACGAGGCTCAGTTCTGCGATCAAATATACCCTTCATCTTCTCCTGTGAAGATGATAGCTTCTCTTTAGCCATTTCACCAGCGGCGTACAAGCATCGCCGGAAATCACACACATACTATAACAGCGACTGAGGAGGCTCGGGAGACTTCCAGTCATTCTGGAGAACAGATAAAAGTCCACGCACCCTATGTCCAAACACAAGGTCATTTGGACTGAAACCCGTGCTCTTCTGTGAAACCTCCCTAGCGGCTAACAGTAACCAAGGCAACCCCTCCTCCCAATCCTTATCCATCTCAGTACAATAAGCTCTCAACAAAGACTTAAGTGTTCGATGGAAACGTTCCAGTGCTCCTTGACTTTGCGCGTGATGGGCGCTAGACAAATTGTGTTTAATATGGAGCTGTTGGAGAACCTGACCGAAGGGATTAGAGGTGAAATTCGATCCTTGATCACTCTGAATGACCTTAGGGATTCCAAACAGTGAGAGGAACTGAGTCAAAGCTTTTAACACAGACTTAGTCGTGATAGACCGGAGAGGATAGGCAGCAGGAAACCTAGTGGTCTGACACATCACAGTGAACAGATAATTACTACCCTTTTTAGAACGAGGCAGAGGACCAACACAGTCAATAATCAGGTACTCAAAAGGTTGGCTGAGTACAGGAATAGGAAAGAGTGGTACCGGCTTAATAGCTTGATTAGGTTTACCAGTTAATTGACAGGTGTGACAAGTTTTGATGAAATCAGAAACATCTCTCTTCAATCTAGGCCAAAAGAAATGTCTTAATATGCGATTGTAGGTTTTCCTCACACCCATACGTCCAGCAACGTCGTTGTGAGAAGTTGTCAACACCAACTCACGAAGCTTAACTGCTACCACAACCTGGCTAATCGCCTCCCCCAGAAAACAACTACCTTGAGACACCCACTTTCTCATCAGGACATCCTCTTGGAGAAAATAGCAATGTGCGACATCTCCCAACTGTTCCACAGGCACAATTTGGTCACGCAACTCTTCTAATGTGGGGTCAGTCCATTGCGCATCGATCAGATCGGAGTGGGATACAGATAATGGGATAACAGGGAAAACAGTGACAGACTTCTTTGTGGTGTTCTCATTTATCGGCGCAGTGACCAGTTCGCCATGAATCATAGAACGTGTCACTGCACACGCAGAGAACACCTCTGGGAAACTCTGCGCACTCTCATCAGGAATCACTACAATTGACGGCTTAGTGGAAACCACTAGAGATGGAAACACGACAGGCCAGACACGCTCACCAGCCAAGTTATTCCCAATAATAACGTCGATACCCTCAATAGGCAATGAAGGACGCACCCCCACAACAACCTCACCTTTCACCAGTCCACAATCCAACATCAGTCTATGCAATGGAACTGACAGAGTGTTCAAACCTATTCCCCTAATTAGAACACTATTCCCCGAATCAGTCTCAGCAGAGAAGGGTAACACAAATTCCAACACAAATGATTCAGAGGCACCTGTGTCTCTTAGGATCTTCACTGGCACTAGGTTCTTACTTCCTAACATAGACACAAAACCCTCCATAATGAAAGGTAAATAGTCTGGATCAATATGGACTTTTACATGCCCCTGGGCATGAGACAATGTGTCAGGAGTGAACTGATGTGGAACAGGCACAGCTAACGCCGTAGGCTTAGATTTAACATAAGCACCTGTACTGAATTTACCTTTAGACCTGAGAACTGGACATTCGTTTTTCCAATGACCAGTTTTACCACGGGAGTCAGGCTCAACCCTAGTTGAATGAAACTCTGCTCGTGAACCAAAGTATCTCGGTGAGCGAGGCCCAAATCTCTCCGAACGCCCCCACTCACTCCGAATACAGGGCTCTGCAAAAACACTTTTGTGAGTCAAAACATATTCGTCCGCCAAAACCGCAGCTTCAGCGACAGTTTTAACTTTCCGTTCGTTTGTACGTCGCTATAGGATCAGGGATTGTGTCCTTAAATTGCTCTAACATAATCAGATCACACACCTCTGCATAACTGCAGAGGCGGAACACCAGCGATTAAACTGTGAAGATAATTCTCACGCAAACTCAACATGAGTCTGC
Organism: Salmo salar; assembly: GCF_965601325.2. Taxonomy (NCBI): domain Eukaryota; kingdom Metazoa; phylum Chordata; class Actinopteri; order Salmoniformes; family Salmonidae; genus Salmo; species Salmo salar. The sequence continues at coordinate 36,430,781 of NC_138311.1, forward strand.
TTATCATCCCTTTTTAAAGTTCTAAATCGCTGGCGGTAAGCCTCAGGGACCAATTTGTAAATCTGTAACACAGCCGTTTTAACCTTATCATAACTGACACTGTCGGCTACACTAAGAGCTGAATATGCTTCCTGCGCTTTACCAGTCAGCACACACTGCAACATTAAAGTGCGGTCAGAATCAGGCCAACTCCTAGCGTCAGCAACACGCTCAAACAATGAAAAGAAAGTCTCAGGTTCCTTTTCATTAAACTGAGGCAACAACCGTAAGTTCCCAACAATATCAAATGTGTCCGGGGCACGACCAAAAGAAGAACGACCCCTAGGTAAATCTGGGTCACCTTCCCAGAGCAAACTCTCCCCTGAGAGCTTTCCTTCCCTAACCAGCTCTAGTCGCTCTTGTTGCAGCTTGATTTTAGCACGCTCCATATCCTGTTAAAATTCCAATTCCTTTTCATATTTTACACAATCATGCTCTAGCTTCTCACGATCGTGCTCTAGCTGTAACAGAAGCAGTTCTTTCTGCTGTTCAAAAAGAAGACCACTAGGACTAACCGATGGAGCGGTCATTGTAACATATCGGGGAGACGGCGAGTCCTCAGCAGAGGCTGCCCCAGTGGTAACTTCAAGAATACCACTCTCCATCAGATTGGCCTTCAATATTAACCTAATAGAATTTTTTTGACGTTTATCACTAATTTCAACCTTGTAGTGTTCAGCAACCAAGAGCTGTTCTTTAGTATATAATTCTAACAGCTCCTCTGATGGAAAGCGAATAAACTCGTCTACATTAGACTCCATAGTCAGAAGTAAAAAAAAACTAAAAACATCCCACTCTTACCCTCTGCTGAACACACCAGACCGCAAGAGAAGTGACAATCACTCTGGGCACCACGAGAGAGATGAGATATATGGAGCTTCCCCAAACCTACAGTAACTCAACCCTAGTCTTCATGCGGATTCGTGGTGGGTAATTATGAACTGTAGCCCGCTGGCAAGGAAATAAACCCCCTAGCACGCTGGTAGGTTCCCCCAAGCCACGGATGTGCCCCCGAGACAACTGCTTAGTCCACAGACACCACACAAAAATAATAAACATTAACCATGCCCAACGTATTCCAAAATGAAACACGTTGCTAAGCCTAACAGGGGAAAAAGAAAGGCTATAGCTCCGGGTAGGAAGTGTCACTACCCTACCCAAATCTCCCACCGAGGTACACAGCCGATTGTACTCACCTTCTCAGACCGATGTCCCAACAGCGAGTAGAGCAACAGTTTCCAGGCTGGGCAGGGGCCTGGAAACTAACCATTGTACTCTCTCCAACGCAGTACACAAACCAAACAAACAAAGGCAACCAATACTGGGCCTATCAAACTAACAAAATATGCAAACAGAGCACCTACAGAATTTAACATTAATGCCACGTTCTCTCCCAAACACAATACGCTCAAAATCCCGGACGAGCTCCCACTTGTCACGAACCGGCTCAATGTTCATAACAAAAGGGAGACAACGTGGAGACAAGGAATAACAAAATATATATTTATTAACTAAGGTAACTTAATTGCAATTAACAATGGTGTGTGTAATCAGTAATCAGTAGTGTAAGTGAGTGTTTTGCATGCATAAATGTGATAATGCGGGGTGTTGAAAGGTGTCAAAGCAAACAACCAAAAAGCCACAAAAAAAATACCACAACAAAATCTCTGAATGTGTCTGCATGTAGAGAGTCTCCCCAAAGAATGTGGAAGAGGTGCCTTTATCATGGGACACACCCGGGCCCAGGTGTTTCCCATGTAGCTGACGACCCTCCCAACTCCACTCACCAGCATCCTAATAAGGAAACAAGAGCAAAGAGAGAGAATACGGCAGACAGAGTGGGAGGGTCGTCACATAACCGACATGCCAAAACAATAGTTTGTTAAAAATACATTTCTAGAGTGGTTGAAAAACTGAGTTTTAATGACTCCAACCTAAGTGTATGTAAACTTCTGACTTCAACTGTATGTAGCCTAGCCTGATTTTCAAATCAAATGTTATTTGTCACATGAGCCAAATACAACAGGTGTAGACCTTACAGTGAAATGCTTATTTACAAGCCCTTAACCAACACCCACAACTGCGTGGCCAAACAGGACTCCAACACCATCATTAAGTTTGCTGATGAGACAACAGTGGTAGGCCTGATCACCAACTACAATGAGACAGCCTATAGGGAGGAGATCAGAGACCTGGCCATGTGGTGACAACAAAACAACCTCTCCCTCAACGTGATCAAGACAAAGGAGATGATTGTGGACTACAGGAAAAGGAGGACCGAGCACGCCCCCCATTCTCATCGATGGGGCTACAGTGGAGCAGGTTGAGTTTCAAGATCTTGGTGTCCACATCACCAACAAACTAACATGGTCCAAACACACCAAGACAGTCATGAAGAGGGCACAACAAAACCTATTCCCCCTCAGGAGACTGAAAAGATTTTGCATTGGTCCCCAGATCCTCAAAAGGTTCTACAGCTGCACCATCGAGAGCATCCTGACTGGTTGCATCACTGCCTGGTATGGCAACTGCTCGGCATCTGACCGTAAGGCGCTACAGAGGGTAGTGCGCACGGCCCAGTACATCACTGGGGCCAAGCTTCCTGCCGTCCAGGACCTATATAATATGCCGTGTCAGAAGAAAGCCCATTAAATTGTCAGAGACTCCAGTCACCCAAGTCATAGTATGTTTTCTCTGCTACCGCATGGCAAGCGGTACCGGAGCGCCAAGTCTAGGACCAAAAGGCTCCTTAACAGCTTCTATCCCCAAGCCATAAGACTGCTGAAGAATTAATCAAATGGCCACCGGACTATTACATTTTCTACACATTCAGTGATTCACTCAGTGAATCATCCGTGTCTATTGACCCCTTCATCAAACCCTGAACACTCCAGACTATGATGAGATTATAAACCCCAATTAAGTTTTCAAAGTTTCCCATTAGAATACCGATCATTTTGTTGAACAGTGTCACCATTAGCTAGTTAACAGAAAACATATGTTTATGAAGAGATGTTCTGTTAGCGTCATGGACATTTATATCCATTATCCTAGGCTGACTAAGTGAAGTTTATATTCATGGCTGACTAACTGCTTGTTCCCAACAGTTATATGTCTTAAAAGCTCCTGCTGTTCTTTGACGTGAGAAGACAGAAGAGGCTGCATCTCAAATGGCACCCTAGTCCCTATATAGTGCACTATAAAGGGAATAGGGTTCCATTTGGGAGGCAAACAGAGATGATTGAGTATACTGCCTACAGCTAAAACCACATTATACTCTTCAGCACACAAGAAGAAGTAGGAAACAGATCAGTCACGCATTGTGACCTTATTTGGGCGTGTGGACCAACCCTCTTCCTGTGTATCCCTGTTTGTGTGAATGAATGAGAGCTCTCAGAATTCCACACACATCAGCTCGGCTCAGACACACACACCACAAACACGCACACACACACGGCCACACGCGCACACACACACACACACACACACACACACACACACACACACACACACACACACACACACACACACACACACACACACACACACACACACACACACACACACACACACACACACACACACACACACATATGCACGTGTGTGTGTGCTCTGAGCTCACTGTGGGGGCCAATCAGTGTGGCCACAAAGCTGATCTCACTGAAAATGAATATGAATGACAACTTTCTGGTGACTTGTGCCTGGCAGGCAGCTACACGCGTGGGTAGGGTAGCTTTGCCTCATATCGAGTACTGCTGGCTGCGAAGGACAAGGGACGTGGGGTCTGTATTCATATTCAGCAGATCAGGAGCTGGTATTTTTTGCGAGAATAAGAGGTGTTTAGTGGGGTAGAATCCTGAGTACCTTGGGGGGACCTCAGGAGTGCTACAGTCCAAACCTGGCCATGTAAAATGGTCATGTAAAAAAGCCTTCCTAACTACCATCTCTGTTCTTTTTCAAATATGAAATTCTTGGCATTGTGTTCTAAAAATACATTCTTTGAACATTAATCCCACTATTTTGTCTAAACTATCAGACAGTTACTGGGACAACAGGGTTAGGTTTTCTGGCCTGAGAAATACCTTGGTTCTAAACCTGTTTGACAAGGCTTTTCCAAACATGACATCTTATGAGATTTTCTGACATCTTCTTCATGTCCTCCTACGTATGTCTTCTCCAGAAACACACTCCTCATGTTCCTACCTCATCTTTTATAAACTGACAGACAGGGACGCTGGATTCACTCAAGCCCCACACAGGAGGCGAATATGAACCAAACACACCACACCTCAAACTGAAGAGTAGAGGAATCATAATCCTAACTTTTTATGGGAAAATATCCAGATCAAGGTGCTGATAATACTGACTGACTCTGCCCAGGGGAGGTCAGGCTAGGGGTCCTAGAGGAGGAGATACAGACTGCTTCCCAAATCCCTTTATAGTGCACTAATTTTTACCAGGGCCCATAGGGCCCATGTAGGGTATAGAGTGCCATTTGGGACACAGGCTGGATGATTGAATGTTTTAGTGCAACCATAAATATAGGGAATATAATGGCAATAGCACTACATAGGGAATAGAATGGGCCCTGGTCAAAAGTAGTGCACTATATCGGTACCATTTGGGACGCATCCCCAGTCTGCTGCGTCATGTAGGACCTTCTGTTCAGACTGGGTTTAGACTGGAGGAGGATCCCCAAGGAGAATAAACATACAAACCCCTCCTGTAATCCCTGCTGCTGCAGCTTTGAGTTTGAAGGAGAGTGGAAAACAAGGTTTGTACACACAGTCTAGTCCTGAGTTACGATAGCAAGAGCAGACACATAGAAGTGGTCCACTTACTACTGCCTTGCTTTGAATGCTATAAAAAAGCGGGATATAGTTGAGACTGACAAAGGATAAAAATCAACTGAGGATAAAAATCTATTTCATGCAGACAGGTTCATAGTACTATATGGTGTGCTGCAGTTCACTTAAATGATATACACTGCTCAAAAAAATAAAGGGAACACTTAAACAACACAATGTAACTCCAAGTCAATCACACTTCTGTGAAATCAAACTGTCCACTTAGGAAGCAACACTGATTGACAATACATTTCACATGCTGTTGTGCAAATGGAATAGACAACAGGTGGAAATTATAGGCAATTAGCAAGACACCCCCAATAAAGGAGTGGTTCTGCAGGTGGTGACCAAAGACCACTTTTCAGTTCCTATGCTTCCTGGCTGATGTTTTGGTCACTTTTGAATGCTGGCGGTGGTTTCACTCTAGTGGTTGCATGAGACGGAGTCTACAACCCACACAAGTGGCTCAGGTAGTGCAGCTCATCCAGGATGGCACATCAATGCGAGCTGTGGCAAGAAGGTTTACTGTGTCTGTCAGCGTAGTGTCCAGAGCATGGAGGCGCTACCAGGAGACAGGCCAGTACATCAGGAGACGTGGAGGAGGCCGTAGGAGGGCAACAACCCAGCAGCAGGACCGCTACCTCCTCCTTTGTGCAAGGAGGAGCAGGAGGAGCACTGCCAGAGCCCTGCAAAATGACCTCCAGCAGGCCACAAATGTGCATGTGTCTGCTCAAACGGTCAGACACAGACTCCATGAGGGTGGTATGAGGGCCCGACGTCCACAGGTGGGGGTTGTGCTTACAGCCCAACACCGTGCAGGACGTTTGGTATTTGCCAGAGAACACCAAGATTGGCAAATTCACCACTGGCGCCCTGTGCTCTTCACAGATGAAAGCAGGTTCACACTGAGCACGTGACAGACGTGACAGAGTCTGGAGACGCCGTGGAGAACGTTCTGCTGCCTGCAACATCCTCCAGCATGACCGGTTTGACGGTGGGTCAGTCATGGTGTGGGGTGGCATTTCTTTGGGGGGCCGCACAGCCCTCCATGTGCTCGCCAGAGGTAGCCTGACTGCCATTAGGTACTGAGATGAGATCCTCAGACCCCTTGTGAGACCATATGCTGGTGCGGTTGGCCCTGGGTTCCTCCTAATGCAAGACAGTGTGTCAGCAGTTCCTGCAAGAGGAAGGCATTGATGCTATGGACTGGCCCTCCTGTTCCCCAGACCTGAATCCAATTGAGCACATCTGGGACATCATGTCTCGCTCCATCCACCAACGCCACGTTGCACCACAGACTGTCCAGGAGTTGGCGGATGCTTTAGTCCAGGTCTGGGAGGAGATTCCTCAGGAGACCGTCCGCCACCTCATCAGGAGCATGCCCAGGCGTTGTAGGGAGGTCATACAGGCACGTGGAGGCCACACACACTACTGAGTCTCATTTTGACTTGTTTTAAGGACATTACATCAAGGTTGGATCAGCCTGTAGTGTGGTTTTCCACTTTAATTTTGAGTGTGACTCCAAATCCAGACCTCCATGGGTTGATAAATTGGATTTCCATTGATTATTTTTGTGTGATTTTGTTGTCAGCACATTCAACTATGTAAAGAAAAAAGTATTTAATAAGATTATTTCATTCATTCAGATCTAGGATGTGTTATTTTAGTGTTCCCTTTATTTTTTTGAGCAGTGTATATTCACCCCATTTAACCCAATATTATACCACCCAAAATAGGTCAGTGACATTAGACTATCAGAGTCCTTGTCGATAAGCTGAATGCCCTCACTGCTTCTTGAATCTTGAGCAGCACCAAGAGGTGAAAATGAAGAAACAGAAACAGACAGTGGTCTTCAAAAAGAGGAACTACATAATGTCCTCTCCTCTCTTCTCCACAGTGAAACGGTAATCATAGTGAAACGATATCATAACCGCCATCGATAAAAGACAGTACTGTGCAGCCATCTTCATCGACCTGGCCAAGGCTTTTGTCTCTGTCGTTCACCGCAATTTTTTCGGCAGACTCAATAGCCTTGGCTTCTCAAATTACTGCCTCGCCTGGTTCACTAACTACTTCTCAGATAGAGTTCAGTGTGTCAAATCGGAGGGCCTGTTGTCCGGACCTCTGGCAGTCTCTATGGGGGTGCCACGGGGTTCAATTCTCGGGCCGACTCTTTTCTCTGTATATCTATCAATGATGTCATCTTGCTGCTGGTGATTCTCTGATCCACCTATACACAGACGACACCATTCATTATACATCTGGCCCCTCTTTGGACACTATGCTAACAAACCTCCAAATGAGCTTCAATGCCATACAACACTACTTCCGAGGCCTCCAACTGCTTTTAAATGTATGTAAAACTAAGTGCATGCTCTTCAACCAATTGCTGCCCCACCCAATCACCCGACTAGCAGCACTACTGTGGACGGTTTTGACCTAGAATATGTGGACAACTACAAATACCTAGGTGTCTGATTAGACTGTAAACTCTCCTTCCAGACTCACATTAAGCATCTCCAATCCAAAATTAAATCTAGAATCGGCTTCCTATTTCGCAACAAAGCCTCCTTCACTCATGCTGCCAAACATACCCTCGTAAAACTGACTATCCTACCGATCCTTGACTTTGGCGATGTCATTTACAAAATAGCCTCCAACACTCTACTCAGCAAACTGGATGTAGTCTATCACAGCCCCATATACTACCTATCACTAGGACCTGTATGTTCTCATTGGCTGGCCCTCACTACATATTCGTCGCCAAACCCACTGGCTCCAGATCATCTATAAGTCTATGCTAGGTAAAGCCCCGCCTTATCTCAGCTCACTGGTCACCATAGCAACACCCACCCGTATATTTCACTGGTTACCCCCAAAGCCAACACTTCCTTTGGCCGCCTTTCCTTCCAGTTCTCTGCTGCCAATGACTGGAACGTATTGCAAAAATCACTGAAGCTGGAGTCTTATATCTCCCTCTCTAACTTTAAGCATCAGCTGTCTGAGCAGCTTATCGATCACTGTACCTGTACACAGCCAATCTGTAAATAGCACACCCGACTACCTCTTCCCCATATTGTTACTTATCCTCTTGCTCTTTTGCACCCCAGTATTTCTACATGCACATCATCATCTGCACATCTATCACTCCAGTATTAATGCTGAATTGTAATTATTTTCACCTCTATGGCCTATGTAGTGCCTACCTCCCTTCTCTTCTACATTTGCACACACTGTACATAGATTTTTCTATTTTTCTTTTCTTTTGTGTTATTGACTGTACTTTTGTTTATGTGTAACTCTGTGTTGTTGTTTTTGTCGCACTGCTTTGCTTTATCTTGGCCAGGTCGCAGTTGTAAATTTGTTCTCAACTTTTTCTCAACTGGCCTACCTGGTTAAATAAAGGTGAAATAAAAAATTAAACAAAATTTAGAAAATGGGCCAATGATCCCTGCGGCACCAGCAGCTGCTATAGTTTGTGAAAGAAGAGCATCTCATGTTGGAGTCTGATTGGCTGGCTGGCTGACTGTTAAACTGTCATCGCAACAGTACCCCAGAGGACATACTTAGCCACTCATCTAAGCTCCATCATGAAAACAAAGCAACTCCAATCTCTGTGTGTCACTGGCTGTTCAACCAGAAACTAAAACAGTGTGGCTACAGTGCCATCTGTTGGTCACATACACTAGCACACTAGAGATAGAAATATAAACTTCAATTTAGAGATGAAGATTAGGTTTGCTAGATTACATTTGACAGATGTAGCTACTATTTCTTGTAAGAATCTCATAGTGAATCTGATAAGATAACGGATGGAACAACAGTGGCTCTCTAAGTAGGGATGTAAATGACGTGTTTTCTGACTACAGCATGTGTATGTGGGCCAATAATACACCTTCTGGCTTGCTGTTCCAAGTCAGGCTTAGCTCATGTGATCAGCTGAATGTAAGCACACAGCACTCTGCCCTCACACTATCATGACACTGTGACATGCTTGCTGACACCGTGCTGCTAGTGGATGGCTGTGAAGAATGGAGCTGCAATGGATTGCTGCTGTTTTACGGACTCCTGACCAATTATTTTATTTTGTATGTGTTTTTGCGGTGATCTTAACTTTTTTTGTACATAAAGTTTACGCAATCATTTCCTATGCCCGAAATTAGCTTCTGGACATCAGAACAGCGATCACTAACCTTGATTTGGATTAGGATTTCTACTTTAGAGAGTCTGTGGCACAGGACATGCTGCTCACCCTGGACCAGGCCCTAATCCCAGAGACTCGAAAAAGGAATAGATGGCATTAGAGAGGCCAACTATGTCGGTGAGTGCATAATCCTCCTCTACCCTCCGTTCTATTGGCAAATGTACTATCATTGGAGAACAAACTGAACAAACTCCATTCGAGACTATTCTATCAACGGGACCTGAAGAACTGTAATATACTGTTTTTTGGAGTTGTGGCTGAACAAGGACATGAATAACATACATATATCTGTTTTTTCAATGCATTGGCAGGACAGAAGGGCAGCCTCGGGTATGCTCAAGGGAGGTGGTGAGTGTCTCTTTGGTTCACAATCTCTAATAGTAAAGTCTCAAGCTTCTGCTTGAGATCACCTTATGATAAACTGTAGACCATACTATTTACCAAGAGAGTTTTCATAATAGTAATATATTCCATTTAGCAGACACTTTTATCCAAAGTGACTTACAGTCATGCATTTTCACATACAGGTGGTCCTGGGAATCAAACACACTATCCTGGCATTACAAGCACCAGACTCTACCAACTGAGCTACAGAGGACCAGCTGTCTATTTACTACCACAAAACGATGGTGGCACTAAACGAGCTGTATAGGGCCATAAGCAAACAAGAAAATGTTAATCCAGAGGTGGGGCTCCAAGTGGCCGGTGACTTTAATGCAGGGAAACTGAAATCTGTTTTACCTCATTTCTATCAGCATGTCACCTGTGCAACTAGAGGCAACAAAACTCTAAATAACCTTTACTCCACACACAGAAACACATACAAAGCTGTCCCTCACTCTCCATTTGGTAAGTCTGACCATTACTCTATCCTCCTAATTCCTGCATACAAGCCAAAACTCAAACAGGAAATACCAGTGACGCGCTCAATAGTGAACTGGTCCGATGAAGCAGAGGCTAACCTACAGGACTGTTTCGCTAGCACAGACTGGAATATGTTTGTGGATTAATCCAATGGCATTGAGGAATTTACCACATCAGTCACCAGCTTCATTAATAAGTGCATCGATGACGTCTTCCCCACAGTGACCGTAAGCACATATCCCAACCAGAAGGCTAGACACTAATCCCGGCACTTATAAGAAATCCCGTTATGACCTCCGACAAGCCATCAAACAGGCAAAGTGTCAATACAGGACTAAGATCGATCCTACTACACCGGCTCTGACATACGTTGGATGTGGCAGGGCTTGAAAACTATCATGGATTACAAAGGGAAACCCAGAATCGAGCTGCCCAGTGACACAAGCCTACCAGACGAGCTAAATGCCTTCTATCCTCACTTCGAGGCAAGCAACAGTGAACCAACTGTTTCGGATGACTGTGGGTAAGGTCTTTAAACAGGTTAAAACTCACAAGGCTGCAAGGCCAGATGGATTACCAGGATGCATACTCAGAGCAGACGCTGAGAAGCTGAAAAGTGTCTTCACTGACATTTTTAACCTCTCGTTGACCCAGTCTGTAATACCTACATGTTTCAAGCAGACTACCAAAGTCCCTGTGCCCAAGAAAGCCAAGGTAACCTGTCTAAATGACTATTGCCCCGTAGCACTCACATCTGTTGCCATGAAATGCTTTGAAAGGCTGGTCATGGCTCAAATCTACCACATCTACACCAAGAGGAACACCGACACTACCGTTCAAAAGTTTGGGGTCACTTAGAAATGTCCTTGTTTTTTAAAGAAAAGCACTTTTTTGTCCATTAAAATAACATAAATTTGATTAAAAATACAGTGTAGACATTGTTAATGTTGTAAATGACTATTGTAGCTGGAAATGGCCGATTTTTTTATGGAATATCTACATTGGCGTATAGCGGCCCATTATCAGCAACCATCACTCCTGTGTTCCAATGGCACGTTGTGTTAGCTAATCCAAGTTTATCATTTTAAAAGGCGAATTGATCATTAGAAAATCCTTTTGCAATTATGTTAGCACAGCTGAAAACTGTTGTGCTGATTAAAGAAGAAATACAACGGGCCTTCTTTAGACTATTTGAGTATCTGGAGCATCAGCATTTGTGGGTTCGATTACAGGCTCAAAATGTCCAGAAACAAATAACTTTCTTCTGAAACTCGTCAGTCTATACTTGTTCTGAGAAATTAAGGCTATTCCATGCGAGAAATTGCCAAGAAACTGAAGATCTGGTACAATGCTGTGTACTACTCCCTTCACAGAACAGTGCAAACTGGTTCTAATCAAAATAGAAAGATGAGTGGGAGGCCCCGGTGCACAACTGAGCAAGAGGACAAGTACATTAGAGTGTCTAGTTTGAGAAACAGATGCCTCACAAGTCCTCAACTGGCAGCTTCATTAGATAGCACCCGCAAAACACCAGTCTCAACGTCAACAGTGAAGAGGCGACTCCGGGATGCTGGCCTTCTAGGCAGAGTTGCAAAGAAAAAGCCATATCTCAGACTGGCCGATAAAAAGAAAAGATTAAGATGGGCAAAAGACCACAGACACTGGACAGAGGAACTCTGCCTAGAAGGCCAGCATCCCGGAGTCGCCTCTTCACTGTTGACGTTGAGACTGGTGTTTTGCGGGTACTGCACTACAGAGTGTAATATGTTCGGCCCAGTATATCACTGGGGATGAGCTCCCTGCCATCTCGGAACGCTATACCAGGCAGTGTCAGAGGAAGGCCCTAAAATTTGTCAAAGACTCCAGCCACCGAAGTCATAGACTGTTCTCTCTGCTACCGCACGGCAAGTCTGAAAGCAACAGGACCCTGAACAGCTTCTACCCCAAGCCATAAGACTGCTAAATAGTTAAATGAATACATAGCTGGACTATCTGCATTGAACCTTTTTGAACTAACATTGGCCCTTTTTTAACTAACACGTTTCCACAGCTCCAGAGTCCAACGGGGTGAGCTTTACACAACTCCAACCGACGCTTGGCATTGCGCATGGTGATCTTAGGCTTGTTTGCGGTTCTCGGCCATGGAAACCCATATCATGAAGCTCACGACGAACAGTTCTTGTGCTGACATTGCTTCCAGAGGCTGTTTGGAACTCGGTAGTGAGTGTTGCAACTGAGGACACTCTGTGGTCCCATTCTGTGAGCTTGTGTGGCCTACCAATTCACAGCTGAGCCGTTGTTGCTTCTAGACGTTTCCACTTCACAATAACAATACTTCACTGGGGCAGCTCTAGCAGGGCAGAAATTTGACAAACTGACTTGTTTGGAAAGGTGGCATCCTATGACGGTGCCACATTTAAAGTCACTGAGCTCTTCAGTAAGGCCATTCTACTGCCAGTGTTTGTCTATGGAGATTGCATGGCTGTGTGTTCGATTATATACACCTGTCAACAACGGGTGTGGCTGAAATAGCCAAAGCCACTAATTTAATGGGTTGTCCACATACGTTTTTATATATATATATATATATATATAGTGTATCTACCTGCTGCACAGTGACTCGGTACTGGTTCACCATGCATATAGCCAAGTTATTGTTGCTTGTTGTGTATTTATTGTTACTTTTCTATTATTTCTCTATTTTCTTTCTCTCTGCATTGTTGGGAAGGGCCCGTAAGTAAGCATTTCACTGTTAGTCTGCACCTGTTGTTCATGAAGCATGTGACCAATACAATTTGATTTGATTTGTTCAATCTCCCTGCATCATTGGTTCTTCTTAACCCTTTGACTGGATGACACACAGACTCACTTTCTAGTACAGCACAAGTGCTAGGAATTATTACTAGAACACATGTAGAACAATTTCAAATTACTCGAAATGGCTGATATTTAGTCTGACCATGCATAACCACATTATAATGCATTATACATAATCTCATCTGAGTCATGGATAGTTTCAGACCCAATTAAAGCCATTTAAATAGGGAGTTGGGGGCCCACAGGTCCTCAAGAAGGAAATTCCTTGTTTTACATGCGTGTAAAAAAGCAAGAACCAATGTGCAAACGATTACTTGTGGTGAGATTTCTACATTAGAAATACCTCAAATTTGTAATGGGAAATGTAGTGTTTAAAGCGTGATAGTCATTCCAGGTTTATTTTCTCTTAAAAACCTTGGCGGGAAGGAAGGTTTTTGGAAGAGTTTTATATCCTGGACCAAAGCCTCTGTCCAGTTCGGATGGCTCTGTCTTTCCCTGTCAAAAGACACAAGCTCTGGTCTTTGAACTAGGGCAAAACACAGCACGAAGGAAGCCAAAGGATTTTTAGCCAGCCAAGAGAGCAATACTCCTACACACTATCCATTCATTATCCATCTTGATAATACAGGTACAGTACATGTTTGGAAAGTGTGTCCTTGGGTGATAAATTCAACACCGCATCCTTTACAAGGAAGAAATAACACCCTGGCTATTTTCATTTCAAATGAAATTACAGCCCAACTCAGGTTTGTGTGATTTCATTATGACCATGTAGGCCTAGTGAAAAGGGTTTCAGATGAAAGGAAATGTTGAACGGCCTGCCATTGGAAACACATAGTCCTTCAGAAACAAAAAGGAAGGTTTTAGCCGCCCAAGAGAGACACACACACACACACACCCTCCATCCAAGGTCTTCTATTGTGGCTCAGGCTTATGGCACTTCGGAGATCCATAGCACACAGAGAGCAGAACACAGATCACTTCATCTCAATTAACTCATTGTGTCTGCCACTTGTAATGACTCTAACACCACGGGAGAGGATTAAAGAGGAGAGGGGAGAGGAGGTAGGAGAGAGGGGTCAGGTGTGACTATGCCGACAGAGAGGGGTCTGCTTTCTCTATTTCTGACCACTTGGCTCAAGAGAGGAAGAGAGTTGCCTCTGTACACTTTTTATTGATACTGTTTACAGGCCTCCTGGGCTGTATACAGCACTCCTCACTGAGTTCCCTGAATTCCTATCAGACCTCGTAGTCATGGCAGATAATATAAAACATTTTGGTGACTTCAATATTCACACAGAGAAACTTTCGGAGCTATCATTGACTCAGTGAGTTTTGTACTACATGTCTCGGGACATATGCATAGTTTTGTCCTGTGGAATAAATATTGTGGATCTAAATGTTTTTTATCATAATCCTGGACTATCGGACCACCATCTTATTATGTTTACAATCACAACAAATCATTTGCTTAGACCACAACCAAGGATTATCAAAAGCCATGCTATAAATTATGCCGACAGGCATAAATCCTTGAACAACCCAAAGATTCCTAAATGCCCTTCCAGAGTCCCTCAACCTACCCAAGGATATCAGAGTACAAAAACCTACCCAAGGATATCAGAGTACCGAGGATCTAAACTTAACCTTGCGTAATATCCTAAATGCAGTTTCACTGCTAAAAACAAAAAGAAATTGGTCACAAGAAACTAGCTCACTGGTATACAGAAAATATCCGAGACCTGAAGCGAGCTTCCAGAAATTTTGAACGGAAATGGTGCTCCACCAAATTGGAAGTCTTCTGGCTAGCTTGGAAAGACAGTACCGTGCAATATCGAAAAGCCCTCACTGCTGCTCTAACAGCCTACTTTTACAACCTGATTGAGGAGAATAAATACGATCCAAAATGTATTTTTGATACAGTCGCAAAGCTAACTAAAAAGCAGCATTCACCAAGTGAGGATGGCCTTCACTTCAGCAATGATGAATTCATGAACTTCTTTGACGAAAAGAAAAAAGAAAGAAAAAAGAAAGAAAAAATACGGACTCTTTGAACATGCATATTTCTACAAAACTAATTTGTCCTGAGTGCACAGAACTGCCAGGACCTCGGATCAATAGATGCTCACGTTTTTTAATCCTGTATCTCCTGTCACATTCACAAAAATAGTCATGGCCTCTAAACCTTGAAGCTGTCTACTGGACCTAGTCCAACTAAACTATTGAAAGGGCTTCCTGTGTTTGGCCCTCCTATGTTGAACATAATAAATGGCTCCCTATCCTCCAGATGTATACCAAACTCATTAAAAGTGGCAGTAATAAAACCTCACCTGAAAAAGCACGGAAAATGACAAAAACTATCGGCCTCTATCGAATCTCCCATTCCTCTCAACATTTGTTTTTGAAAGATGTTGCTCAGCAACTCACTGCCGTCCTGAAGACAAATACTGTATACGAAACGCTCCGGTCTGGTTTTAGACCAAATCATAGTACTGAGACCGCACTTGTGAAAGTGGTAAATTACCTTTTAATGGCATCAGACCAAGGCTATGCGTCTGTCCTCGTGCTCCTAGACCTTAGTGCTGCTTTCGACAACATCGATCACCACATTCTTTTGGAGAGATTGGAAATCGTAATTGGTATACACGGGCAAGTTCTTGCCTGGATTAGATCTTATCTGTTGGAAAGAGATCATTTTGTATCTGTGGATAGTTTGTCCTCTGACAAATCAATGGAAAGTTTCGGTGTTCCTCAACGTTCCATTCTAGGACCACTATTGTTTGCACTTTATATGCTACCTCTTGGGGATGTTATTTGAAAACACAATGTCAACTTTCACTGCTATGCAGACACCAAACAGTTGTACATTTCGATGAAACATGGTGAAGCCCCAAAATTGCCTACCCTGGAAGCGTGTGTTTCAGACATAATGAAGTGGATGACAGCAAATGTTTTACTTTTAAACTCAGACAAAACAGAGATGCTAGTTCTAGGTCCCAAGAAGGAAAAATAAATCTGCCATCGGATCTGACAATGAATCTCAATGGTTGTACAGTTGTCTCAAATAAAACTGTGAAGGACCTCCGAGTTACTTTGCACCCTGATCTAGCTTTTGACGAACATATACAAAATATATCAAGAGCAGTTTTTTTCCATCTTCGTAACATTGCAATAAAGTGAAACTTTTTGTCCCAAAATTCGGGAGGAAAGGCTAATCCATAATGTTTTCACTTCATCTATCCAGATAAGGCACTAAATAAACTTCAGCTAGTGCTAAATACGACTGCTAGAATCTTGACTAGAACTAAAACATTTGATCATATTACTCCAGTGCTAACCTCTACACTTGCTTCCTGTTAAGGCTAGGGCTGACTTCCAAAGTTTTACTGCTAACATACAAAGCATTACATGGACTTGCTCCTACCAATCTTGCCGATTTGGTCCTGCCATACATACCTACACGTACGCTACGGTTACAAGACACAAGCCTCCTTATTGTTCCTAGAATTTCTAAGCAAACAGCTGGAGGCAGTGCTTTCTCCTATAGAGCTTTATCCTATAGAGCTACATTTTTATGGAATGGACTCCGTCTCAACCTTTTAGTCTTTACTGAATACTCATATCTTCAGTAGGTCCTATGATTGAGTGTAGTCTGGCCCAGGGGTGCAAAGGTAAACGTCAATGCCCTAGATCGACGAACTACCCTTGCTGTCTCTTCCTGGCCTGCTCCCCACTCTCCTCTGGGATTCTCAGCCTCTGACCCTATTACAGGGGCTGAGTCACTGGCTTGCTCTCACTCTCCCATCCTTTCTGTCCTCGGGCTTGTGCGGTGGGGGAGATCTTTGTGGGCTATACTCTACCTTTTCTCAGTGTAGTAAGTTAGTGGTCTGTTGATATCCCTTTGGTGGTGTGGGGGCTGTGCTTTAGCAAAGTGGGTGGGGTCATATCCTGCCTGGTTGGCCCTGTCCGAGGGTAATTTTGGACGCGGACACAGTGTCCCCCGACCCCCCCCCCCCCATGTCTCAGTCTCCAGTATCTATGCTGCAATAGTCTATGCGCCGGGGGGCTAGGGTCAGTCTGTCTAACCCTGTGTAATTCTCCTGTATTATCTGGTTTCCTGTGTGATATTAGGTATGTTCCCTCTAATTCTCCCATCTCTCTCTCTCCTGGAGGACCTGAGCCCTAGGACCATGCCTCAGGACTACATGGCCTGACGACTCCTGACTGTCCCCGTCCACAGTCCACCTGGTTGTGCTGCTGATTCAATTTCTGCTGTTCTGCTTGCGGCTATGGAACCCTGACCTGTTCACCAGTCATGTTATCTTAGTCCAGTCTTGCTGTGTCGACTCTCTCTCTCTCTCTCTCTCTCTCTCTTCCCCCTTCTCTGGTAGGGGCCAATGGTGGGAAAGGCCTCACTCACTTACTCGCACACTCACACGAGAGGCATACCTCACACACACGGTGGTGGGAAAGGCCTCCCTCTCCACTGAATTTCTCTCAGAGACAGCAGGACTGCTGTCATTAGTCATGGGCCAAGTGGGGCTTCCAACTCAGGGGTGACTCACCCCTGAGTTTGTGGGCTATACTCTACCTTGTCTCATGACAGCAGTCCTGCTGTCTCTGAGAGAAATTCAGTGGAGTGAGGCCCCACTTGGCCCATGGTTGGGAAAGCCTTACAGCTTGCCCTACCAGCCATAGGGATTCTCTCAATCTATGTGTGTGTTTGTGTGTGTCTGTGATATGTCCCTTTATGATCTCCATCCTTTAAATTTTTCAAAAGATAATTAATTACTCTCTCCTTATGCTTCAATTTATCTTCCTCTGTCTCCCTCCTGTGATAATTCCAGTCAGAATTCCTGATAGACACAGCGTAATTCATGTTATACACAACCTTACAGGTGTGGCATATCAAGAAGCTGATTAAACAGCATGATCATTACACAGGTGCGCCTTGTGCTGGGAACAATACAAGGCCACTTTTATATGTGCAGTTTTGTCACACAACACAATGCCACAGATGTCTCAAGTTTTGAGGGAGCATGCAATTGGTATGCTGACTGGAGGGATGTCCACCAGAGCTGATGCCAGAGATTTGAATGTAAATGTCTTTACCATAAGCTGCCTCCAACATTGTTTTTGAGACTGCAGACCACATGTAGCCATGCCAGCCCAGGACTTCGACATCCGGCTTCTTCACCTTTGGAATCATCTGAGGGGGGATGGGGGGGGGGGTGCTGAGGGGTTTTTCTGTCTGTAATAAAGCCCTTTTGTGAGGAAAAACTCATTACGATTGGCTGGGTCTGGCTTCCATCGCTGCACCCCTGCCCAGTCATGTGAAATCCATAGATTAGGGCCTAAGGAATTTATTTCAGTTGACTGATTTCATTATATGAACTGTAACTGAGTACAATCTTTGAAATTGTTGCATGTACCTGTCATATTTTTGTTCAGTATAGTTTAGAATTTCAACTAGCCATTTATCTTATAAGCATCTCTTTCCATCTAAAGTCTTAAAAAAGTCAGAATCATCAGATACACCGCAAGTAATCATTTACTTACTGTGGTTTCTCAACGCATCATATGAATATTGCTTCATTAAACCAGCAACATGCTATCTATCTATGGTCATAGAGCATAACTCAATGTAGAACAAGACCATGAGTAGTAGAACAATAGCCTCTTCCAGGTGTGTGTAGTTCAAAGATCCAACCACAAGGGGGTGGTCTAACTATGAGAGGGTGATTTTAAGGGTGAAATTGCCATTAGATACAGATCTAGGATCAGCTTGCAATACCAACAGCCTAACCTCAGCAATTGCGACAAAACACAGACCAGTATGTAGTGGTACCTATGCCTTAATCCTAAAGCACCACTACCAGGTATTCTTCTATCCATCTCCAGGGTTATGATACAGGCCAGAGAATATCTCTCTATCACTCCACTGTTGAGGCTAGACAGTGAAAATATAAAAATTTGCCTGAACACTGACAGCAGCTACTCTTCAGAGACCAACTCTTGAACCACACATCAAACAAGTCCGAGATCGATAGAGAATAACAAAAAAACCCACATCAATAAAACAGAAAACCTGTATCTATGTTTATAGAGTACAGAGGCTGCTAGCAAAAATAGAGATAACACTATATCTACAGCGAACATACTAAATCTACTACAGTTACAAAATTCTACTTGAATAGCATTTACCAGTTTCACTCTTTCCATCCTTCAACGTTTTGTTTTATTCTCATAGGATTTAACTTCAACAGATGGAGAGTTGGGTCTGTTTCCCGTTTTATGTGTACTTCAAGTCTAGGTCGATTTGAGCACCGTCTTTTCCTACAGACATCAGTCCTCAAATGGTAATAGAAGGTGTAGAATCAGTATGAAATTATACATCTCAAGAGATAACAGTACGGCAGATTGCAGAGCAGCAGTTCTGAGTGACCAACTCTATGTAACAATGACATTGTCTTGGTCATTTCCTGGGGTTCTCTCATTCCTCTCATTGGTCCTGAACAAATTGAGCCTTTCTCTATGTCCCAAATGGCACCCTATCCCCTATGTAGTGCCCTTCTTCGCATGGGCTCTGGTCACAAGTCAGAATATGGTGTCATTTGGGATGCAGCCCTGGTTATTGAATGCCAGCTGCCAATGTCAATCATCCATGAGTTTACACTGTACAATTCAACCCTTGGGGACAAGTTTATTGTGTTTTGGGGATGTTACAGTGGTGGCTCATCTTTTGTTGAGCTACAAAAAGGTTTCAATGAAATCTCGTTTTCATTACAAATTGACAAGGTAAAACAGAGTCATCACAACAGTATAATGTAACTACATAAGTGGAAATGGGTGTCTGGCTTTCATATAAATGACATCATCATCTCTAATAATCTACATCAGCTAGTTGTTTCTTCTTTAACTTCATACAGATAATGGACAAGGCTAAAATGCACCATAATATTTGGTTGAGACTTTAGGAATAGTTTCCTTTATTACATCACAAAATACATTTTATTTTTTAATATCCCAAAGAAGCAAGACTTGCAAGTAGAGGCATTTAAACATAACTAAAATCTACAGCTACAAAATTCTACTCCAATATACATTTACCTTTTGTTGGGCATTGTCTTCCGGCAGATGGCGTCATTCTAACGCTCTGTGTTGCCATGAACTATCAGTGCAGACGGAGACGCAGCTTCGCTATCTGACGTGAGACAATGCCTGCTTGGATCTTTCTCTCTGTCTCTTCAGACCCAGTCCTCATAGCAGGGAAAAATGTGGAGGAGTAGAATCAGTAATCAGACAGATACACAGAAGTCCGTATTGTAAAGGCTATAAAGATTTGTTGCACGATGTGACGTCGCCTCCGGGACCTTCACACTGCAGGCAGGGGGACTGGGTGGACAGGGGATCAGACAGGACGGGGTTAGGGGTCGTGACCTCTAAGTGGCGTATCTCTTGGTCCACTGTCGGGCTATCCTGTCATGCTCGGCTCTGTTGGTCAGGTACTGAGTGGCAATGCTACCAACCAGAGGGTCAGCTGAGGAGAGGAGAGTGAGAAGACAGGAAAGAGATGAGCAACGCATTAGTAAGAGGGTTGCGGAAGTCTAAAATGATTGAAGAGGAAGTGGATGAGACAGTCATGAGTAAGAGGCCTCAGTCATTGGTACACAGTCATTGGTAAGAGGGCGATCTTAGATCACCAAGTCCCAAGCCAGACATACAGGACTGCTTCGTTTTGTTTTGTATAAATGACTTCATTCAAGTAGAAATTGAAGCATGCATCAAGGTAGAAGAAAGATTGAGTAGGATTTCTAAATTTATGGCTGTCCCGTTGTCCCATCCCTGACACAGCGCAAACATTCTACAAGTCAAGTGCAGTGTAATCTCTTTGGTTTTGATGCTTGCTTTGGGGTTACAGTCTGTTACTGGTGTACAGTATATTTACTGTACGTCTGATTGGTTGACCGCTGTGTCACTCACCAGGGTTGCAGTCTGTTACATGTGTACAGTATATATACTACACACTGAGTGTACAAAACATTATGAATACCTGCTCTTTCCATGACATAGACTGACCAGGTGAATCTAGGTGAAAGCTGTGATTCCTTATTGATGTCACTTGTTAAACACTTCAATCAGTGTAGATGAAGGGGAGGTTAAAGAAGGATTTTTAAGCCTTGAGACAATTGAGACATGGATTGTGTATGTGTGTCATTTAGAGGGTGAAAGGGCAAGACAGAAGATTCTAGTGCCTTTTTTTAAGTGGTAGTAGGTGCCAGGCACCCCAGTCTGTGTCAAGAACTGCAACTCTGCTGGGGTTTTTCACGCTCAACAGTTTCCAGTGTGTTTAAAAAACGGTCCACAACCCAAAGAACAACCAGCCAACTTGACACAACTGTGGGAAGCATTGGAGTCAACATGGGCCAGCATCCCTGTGGAACGCTTTTGACACATTGTAGAGTCCATGTGCCGATGAATTCAGGCTGTTCTGAGAGGGAGGGGGGTGCAACTCACTATTAACTCACACTTAATGTTTTGTACACTCAGTGTATGTCTGATTGGTTGACCGCTGTGTCACTCACCAGGGTTGCAGTCTGTTACATGTGTACAGTATATATACTATATGTCTGATTGGTTGACCGCTGTGTCACTCACCAGGGTTGCAGTCTGTTACATGTGTACAGTATATATACTATATGTCTGATTGGTTGACCGCTGTGTCACTCACCAGGGTTACAGTCTGTGAGCAGGGAACAGATGGACAGCAGCACCTTGGAGATGGTGAGGGCGGGGCTCCAGTTGTCTTTCAGGATATCCAGGCAGATCACACCCTGACTGTTTATGTTACAGTGGTAGATCCTGGTGCGGAATGTCACCTAGGGAATGAAATAAAGCAGATCTAACATCACCTAAGAAATAACAAAGTAGATCCAGACAGAGCAAACCCTGACTGTCGATGTTACAGTGGTAGTTCCAGGTGCAGAACGTCACCTAGGAGACAACAGAAAGTAAATATATACAGTTGAAGTCGGAAGTTTAAATACATTTAAACTCAGTTTCACAATTCCTGACATTTAATCCTAGTAAAAATTCCCTGTCTTAGGTCAGTTAGGATCACCACTTTAGTTTAAGAATGTGAAATGTCAGAATAATAGTAGAGAATGATTTATTTCAGCTTTTATTTCTTTCAACACATTCCCAGTGGGTCAGAAGTTTACATACACTCAATTAGTATTTGGTAGCATTGCCTTTAAATGTTTTAACTTGGGTGAAACGTTTTGGGTAGCCTTCCACAAGATCCCACAATAAGTTGGGTGAATTTTGTGTCACGTCCTGACCATAGTAAGATGTGATTTTCTATGGTAGAGTAGGTCAGGGCGTGACAGGGGGTGTTTTGTGTTTTTCTATGTTTTCTATTTCTATGTTAAAGTTCTAGTTTTTCTATTTCTATGTTGTTTTTTGGGTTGATCTCCAATTGGAGGCAGCTGGTCCTTGTTACCTCTGATTGGAGATCATATTTAAGTTGGGGTTTTTCCTCCTGGGTTTTGTGGGTGATTATATCTTTTGAGTGTTTGTTTCTCTCTGCGTCATGGTTTGTTTTGTAAATTCAGTTATTTATGTTTTGCAAAGTTTCACGGATTTAATAAAATGTGGAACTACAACCACGCTGCACTTTGGTCCGATCCTTTCGACAGCCGTGACATTTTGGCCCATTCCTCCAGACAGAGTTGGTGTAAATGAGTCAGGTTTGTAGGCCTCCTTGCTCGCACACACGTTTTCAGTTCTGTCAACAAATTTTCTATAGGATTGAGGTCAGGACTTTATGATGGCCACTCCAATACCTTGACATTGTTGTCCTTAAGCCATTTTGACACAACTTTGGAAGTATGCTTGGGGTCATTGTCCATTTGGAAGACCCATTTGCGACCAAGCTTTAACTTCCTGACTGATGTCTTGAGATGTTGCTTCAATATATCCACAAAATTTTCCGTCCTCATGATGCCATCTATTTTGTGAAGTGCACCAGTCCTTCCTGCAGAAAAGCACCCCCACAACATGATGCTGCCACCCCCGTGCTTCACGGTTGGGATGGTGTTTGTTTCATCAGACCAGAGAACATTTCTCCAAAAAGTACGATCTTTGTCCCCATGTGCAGTTGCAAACAGTAGTCTGGCTTTTTTATGGCGGTTTTGGAGCAGTGGCTTCTTCCATGCTGAGCGGCCTTTCAGGTTATGTCGATATAGGACTCGTTTACCGTGGATATAGATAATTTTGTACCTGTTTCCTCCAACATCTTCACAAGGTCCTTTGCTGTTGTTCTGGGATTGATTTGCACTTTTCACACCAAAGTACGTTCATCTCTAGGAGACAGAACGTGTCTCCTTCCTGAGCGGTATGACGGCTGCGTGGTCCCATGGTGTTTATACATGCGTACTATTGTTTGTACAGATGAACGTGATAGCTTCAGGTATTTGGAAATTGCTCCCAAGGATGAACCAGACTTGTGGAGGTCTACAATTTTCTTTCTGAGGTCTTGGCTGATTTCTTTTGATTTTCCCATGATGTCAAGCAAAGAGGCACTGAGTTTTACATTTTAGTCATTTAGCAGAGGCTCTTATCCAGAGCGACTTACAGTAGCAATTATGGTTAAGTGTCTTGGTCAAGGGCACATCGACATATTTTTCACCTAGTCGGCTCGGGGATTTGAAACCAACAACCTTTCGGTTACTGGCCCAAAGCTCTTATTTGCTAGGCTACCTGCCGCCTGAGGAGGAGCGAGAACATTTACTGTGGAGCAAGAACATTCCCAACCATCCACAGCTCCCTGGCTGTTAAGTCTGCAGATACTGTAGTCATCTAAACCTCACAAAGCTAAATCACACATCCTTCACATTTGCCTTTATAAAACAGCATAAAGACAGGCAATTGGCATAAAAGTGTATGGCAACTTAACACATCCCATAATTAAGCCACCATACTGTAGATAAGACAGGGAGACCTCAGGTACCAGCAAATAGTGTGTGAATATCTATTAGCCTTGCCCTGTTATATCTGGTAGCTAGGCCAGTCGGTGACATGTGTTGAGCTAACTCTTACGGAAAAAACACATGAATTTCACATCTCATATGATCACGTGATTTAATGTAAAGTTAATGTGAAGCAACATGTGATAACATAAAAATACACATGATAACATATTAGCAGATGTGAGAACATGATGTCGTGAAATTATCGTGAAATAAATGTGACAAAATGAGGATGCAAAATCTCAACATGTGATAACATGAAACCGCAAGGGACAGCATGTGAGCGAGCACATGTAAAAAAAACAATCTCATGTGAAATAAATGTGACATGGGGAAGCAAAATTTCTACATGTGATCCCATGAATATGTCACTGTATTTTTATTGCTAAATTATGTTGTTAATGGACAGTATGATGCTTTATTTAAAAAAAAAGTCCACATTTTTTTTATTAAACCAGGCAAGTCAGTTAGAAACAAATTATTATTTACAATGACAGCCTACCCCAGCCAAACCCGGACGACGCTGGGACAATTGTGCGCCGCCTTATGGGATTCCCAATCAAGGGCCGGATGTGATACAGCCTGGAATCGAACAAAGGACTGTAGGGACACCTCTTGCACTGAGATGCAGTGCCTTAGACTGCTGTGCCACTGAATCACTTGCTAACCAACCTGAGAACTGCTTGGTTGCTAGCTATCTGAAATTCCTGCTGTGCCGCCAGGTCTGCAGACATAAAGGAGATCAGCTATATATTTACTGCCAAGAACACACTTGTGCACTTTGCCTAAAGTTGCAGTGAAAATAAAGTAAATATATACACAACAACTTGTAGGTCTTATTTATATCAAGAAACCATGCTGATGTCGCTCTTGATGCTGGTGATTCTTTGATCCACCTCTACACAGACAACACCATTCTGTACACATCTGGCCCTTCTTTGTACACTGTGTTAACTAACCTCCAAACGAGCTGCAACGCCATACAACACTCCTTCCGTGGCCTCCAACTGCTTTTAAATGCTAGTAAAACTAAGTGCATGCTCTTCAACCGATCGCTGCCCGCACCCTCCCGCCCGACTAGCATCACTACTCTGGACAGTTTTGACCTAGAATATGTGGACAACTACAAATACCTAGGTGTCTGTTTAGACTGTAAACTCTCCTTCCAGACTCACATTAAGCATCTCCAATCCAAAATTAAATCTAGAATCGGCTTCCTATTTTGCAACAAAGCCTCCTTCACTCATGCTGCCAAACATACCCTCGTAAAACTGACTATCCTACCGATCCTTGACTTCGGCGATGTCATTTACAAAATAGCCCCCAACACTCTACCGTAAATTTCGGACTATAACCGCAACTTTTTTCCCAGGCTTTGAACCTCGCGGCTTAAACAATGACGCGGCTAATATATGGATTTTTCCCGCTTTCAATTTTTTTTTCTCCAAAAAAACACATTCTGTGACGTGCTCAGTTTTTTGGCGGCATGAAGCTTTCATTAGACCGATGAAATTGCCGAACGGGTTAAGGTCAAACAACTTTTTTGTTTACTGTTTAGATTAAATTGAGCGCTCTCAAACTTCCCATCATTCTGATTACGGTAGTCATTTTGTCACCCTCATCATGGCAAAGACACGGAGAAATGCATATGATGCAGCTTTCAAGTTGAAGGCGATTGATCTGGCTGTTGGAAAAGGAAATAGAGCTGCTGCACGGGAGCTTGGTCTTAATGAGTCGATGATAAGACGTTGGAAACAGCAGCGTGAGGAATTGACTCAGTGCAAAAAGACAACTAAAGCTTACTGCTAATTTTTTATTTTTGTTACAAGCCGTGTTTCGTTAAAGCCTATTTATTTTTGTTACAAGCCGTGTTTCGTTAAAGCCTATTTATTTTTGTTACAAGCCGTGTTTCGTTAAAGCCTGTGTAAAGTTAATTTGTTTCAATGTACCGGTAGGCACCTGCGGCTTATAGACATGTACGCCTTATTTATGTTCAAAATATTATTTATTTTTTAATTCAGTGGGTGCGGCTTATATTCAGGTGCGCTTAATAGTCCGGAAATTACGGTACTCAGCAAACTGGATGTAGTCTATCACAGTGCCATTCATTTTATTACCAAAGCCCCATATACTACCCACCACTGCGAACTGTATGCTCTCGTTGGCTGGCCCTCACTACATATCTGGCTCCAGGTCATCTATAAGTCTTCGCTAGGTAAAGCCGTGCCTTATCTCAGCTCACTGGTCACCATAGCAACATCCACCCGTAGCACGCGCTCCAGCAGATATATTGCACTGGTCATCCCCAAAGCCAACACTTCATTTGGCCGCCTTTCCTTCCAGTTCTCTGCTGCCAATGAATTGCAAAAATCTCTGAAGCTGGAGTCTTATATCTCCCTCTCTAACTTTAAGCATCAGCTGTCAGAGCTTACCAATCACTGTACCTGTACATAGCCAATCTGTTAATAGCACACCTAACTACCTCATCCCCATATTATTACTTACCCTCTTGCTCTTTTGTACCCCAGTATCTCTACTTATACATCATCATCTGCAGATCTATCACTCCAGTATTAATGCTGAATTGTAATTATTTGCAATTCGATTTTTCTATTTTTCTTTTCTTTGGTGTTATTGACTGTACGTTTGTTTATGTGTAACTCTGTTGTTGTTTTTGTCGCACTGCTTTGCTTTATCTTGGCCAGGTCGCAGTTGTAAATGACAATTTGTTCTCAACTGGCCTATCTGGTTAAATAAAGGTGAAATAATTAAATGATTTCAATTATTGTAGAATCTTGTACTGTGACCACAATTGGGACCTTGAATGGAATTTAAATTCATAACCTCTCGGTCGCTGACAACCTGAAATGTCCTGCTACAGTGCAGCTACACCACCAGATCTGTGAATGTGAAATACATATGGGCCACAAAACTAGCAGTGCTCAAGCAACTGTTGTAGCAGTTTAAGTGTTTGATGGTTATGCCGATGCAAGTCAAGCACCTCTTTTGACACTATCTGTTCTGCAAACTTTGTAAGAGAATGTGTCAGTAATGAGCTGCACTGTGAATTTGTAATTTTCTACTTGGAAACTACTAGTTAGTAACTTATTGTCAAATTAACAGTTACATACTGCCAATTTTGGGGGGACAGTAACCTTTAGGGCACTTGCTGCCACTAGCAATCTTTGATCGTAACCTACTGTGCATTCACTGACTCTTCTGTTGACAACATGTGCATCACTTGCTGATTGGCAGCATAGTTCGTTGTTGTATATTTAATGACAAAATACAGTTCAGCTGTGGAAATACATAAAAAGTAGCTGTAACTTACTATAAAATAATCAGCGTATCATGTTAATTTGCATGACGGCCAAAAAGTAGTCTACCCATGTGCATTGCAATTGACAGTAAACATATATCAAAACACTAATACAGTATCCAATTACAGCAACGGCTAACATTATTTCACATGTGGAAAATCACATGATTTGACATTTCACATGTGAAATTATGTGAACACTTCACATGTGAAAACATGTTTTTGGAACACTTCACGTGACATTTCGCATATGAAATCATGTTTTTGGAACAATTCACAAATTTGGTTTTGAAACTTCACATATGTTTTTCACATATGTCACATGTGAAATGTCATGTGGTGTCACTGTTCAGCTAAAGTATGACCCCAGATGGGATTTGAACACACAACCTCTGGATTTGAGGTATACTGCCCTTACTGCTGCACAACAAAGTCTGTAACATTCCCAAACACATTCAACAAATATATTACATCTCTGCACTTAGCAAAAGAGTGACATCTGCACTGCTATTTTAGTTATCAGTTATTCTGACTATTCTCTCATCATTGATTACATTTACTTATTTCAGCAATTGGAGGGTTTTCTGTGACGTTGTCTAATGTTGGTGGGCATATTATTTTACTTTAATGTTACACCTGAATCTCAGATTTGCTAAAGATACACTGAATCAGGTATGTTTAGCAAATCTGAGATGTACTTTGAATTCCAAAGTCTAGGAATACAGGTGAAATGAGTTAACGACACAGACATGGTGGCGTAGCAGGACGATTGGAATGCAGTGAACCAAGAGGTTGTGAGGTCTAATCCCAGGTAAAGACATGTTGAATAATAATTACTATATAAATAAACATACACAATGTGTCCAATATGTAAGTTGAAAACACTGTGTGTGTATCATGGAGACACATTTTTGTTTGCAGGGCATCACCTGTGAAATCTTGTGTGAAAACTTGAGTCTACAAGTGAAAGGTTATGCGATCACGTGAAAATCCACATGTGAAATATCATCATGTGAAGTGTTCCAAAAACACATGGTTTCACATGTGAAAATCCACATCACCACATGTGAATTGTTCCAAAAATACATGGTTTCACATGATTTCACATGTGCAAAACATGTGGAAATGATTCCGCATGTGAAATCATGTGGTGTTTACATAAGGGAAGTCTTTTAACATCCATCCCATTGAGGCCTCCTCTCTCTGAGCAGCCCTTATTGCAGAGGAAACCAATAAGGGCCACGCACAGCCAATGATCTTAATGATACCACTAGCTGTTTATGGCTTTGACATTAGAGGGAGAGCGAGATAAGAGAGAGAGAAAGAGAGAGAGAGCGAGAGAGAGAGAAAGAGAGGAGAGGAGAGAGAGAGTAGAGAGAGAGAAAGAGAGAGAGAGCGAGAGAGAGAGAAAGACAGGAGAGGAGAGAGAGAGTAGAGAGAGAGAAAGAGAGAGAGAGCGAGAGAGAGAGAAAGAGAGGAGAGGAGAGAGAGAGTAGAGAGAGAGAAAGAGAGGAGAGGAGAGAGAGAGTAGAGAGAGAGCGAGAGAGAGAGAGAAAGAGAGAGAGAGCGAGAGAGAGAGAAAGAGAGGAGAGGAGAGAGAGAGTAGAGAGAGAGCAGACTTGTTCAAAGGTGGTGAGGTTCTCCTCCATGCTACCAATTACCCTGGGGTCTGACTCCCTCTCCCTCTCCAGTCAAACTGTATATGCCATCTTTATGACATGTTAATAGAAACCAGACGAGCCAGACTCAGTCTGGTATTACCATATTACCATAACCACTGTAAAGGCTAATCCCATCACTGTAAACAGGGGATTTGTGTTGAATAATACAACTGTTAGACAGAGCAAACATATCATGACACCCCCTCAGTCCAGTATAGAGTATAGAGTGGTACAGCTTTTAGTTCTGAGGGTGATTTCTCCTAAATAGATTATGTTAGTTTTATGTGAAATGGGATTGCTTTCTATGAAATAACCCTATTGCTCCCCTCCACTAGCAGAAAGCTATTATGATCCTGATTATATCCACCTCCCGTATAGTTTTATCAGAAACATAATAGGCAGTGTAGTCTGTTGTAGCCTATTACTGAGTATATACACTTCTAAAAAAGAGGAGCCCTGCAGTGCCTATAACAGACAAGAAGCTGCATCCCAAAAGGCACCCTACTCCCTGCCTTCAGAAAGTATTCATACCCCTTGAATTATTCCACATTTTGTTGTGTTACAGCCTGATTTCAAAATGGATTAAATATATTTTTTACACACAATACCCCCTAACGACAAAGTGAAAACATGTTTATTGAAATTTTTGCACATTTATTGAAAATTAAAAACAGAAACGTCTCATTTACATAAGTATTCACACCCCTGGGTCAATCCTTTGTAGAAGCACATTTGGCAGGGATTATAGCTGTGAGTCTTTCTGGGTAAGTCTCTAAACTTTCCACACCTGGATTGTGCAACATTTGTCCATTATTCTTTTGAAATGTCTTCAAGC
The DNA here is from genome assembly GCF_965601325.2 of Salmo salar. Lineage (NCBI taxonomy): Eukaryota > Metazoa > Chordata > Actinopteri > Salmoniformes > Salmonidae > Salmo > Salmo salar. The sequence goes on from NC_138311.1 coordinate 36,460,397, forward strand.
TCTGTCAAATTGGTTGTTGATCATTGCTAGACAACCATGTTCAGGTCTTGCCATAGATTTTCAAGTAGATTTAAGTCAAAACTGTAACTCGGCCACTCAGGAACATTCACTGTCTTCGTGGTGAGCAACTCCAGTGTAGATTTGGCCTTTGTAACGGCTGTCTTCGGGTAGAGAGGACCAGAACGCAGCAGGAATGTGGATGCTCATCTTGAATATTTATTTTAAATAAAGTGAACACCAAAACAACAAAATGAAGAACGACAGACCGTCAGTTTAACCTGTTAGGGCTAGGGGGCAGTATTTACACGGCCGGATAAAAAACGTACCCGATTTAATCTGGTTATTACTACTGCCCAGAAACTAGAATATGCATATAATTATTGGCTTTGGATAGAAAACACCCTAAAGTTTCTAAAACTGTTTGAATGGTGTCTGTGAGTATAACAGAACTCATATGGCAGGCAAAAACTTTGTAGAGAAGATTCTGTACAGGAAGTGCCCTCTCTGACCATTCCTTGGGCTTCTTGACTCTCTTTATTGAAAACTTAGGATCTTTGCTGTAACGTGACACTTCCTACGGCTCCCATAGGCTCTCAGAACCCGGGAAAAAGCTGAATGATGTCGAGGCAGCCCCTGGCTGAAAAACATTAGCGCCTTTGGTAAGTGGTCTATCAGAGGACAATGAGACTGAGGCGCGTGCACGAGGTAACCCCATGTTTTTATTTTCTCTGTCTTTGAACTAAAACACGGTTTCCCGGTCGGAATATTATCGCTTTTTTACGAGAAAAATGGCATAAAAATTGATTTTAAACAGCGGTTGACATGCTTCAAAGTACGGTAATGGAATATTTAGACATTTTTTGTCACGAAACGCGTCGGGCGCATCACCCTTATTTACCCTTCGGATAGTGTCTTGAACGCACGAACAAAACAGAGGATATTTGAACATAACTATGGATTATTTTGAACCAAACCAACATTTGTTATTGAAGTAGAAGTCCTGGGAGTGCATTCTGACGAAGAACAGCAAAGGTAATATCATTTTTCTTATAGTAAATCTGACTTTGGTGAGGGCTAAACTTGGTGGGTGTCTAAATAGCTAGCCCTGTGATGCCGGGCTATCTACTCAGAATATTGCAAAATATGCTTTCACCGAAAAGCTATTTTAAAATCGGACATAGCGAGTGCATAAAGTAGTTCCGTATCTATAATTCTTAAAATAATTGTTATGTTTTTTGTGAACGTTTATCGTGAGTAATTTAGTAAATTCACCGGAAGTTTGCGGGGGGGTATGCTAGTTCTGAACGTCACATGCTAATGTAAAAAGCTGTTTTTTGATATAAATATGAACTTGATTGAACAAAACATGCATGTATTGTATAACATAATGTCCTAGGTGTGTCATCTGATGAAGATCATCAAAGGTTAGTGCTGCATTTAGCTGTCTTCTGGGTTTTTGTGACATTATATGCTAGCTTGAAAAATGGGTGTCAGATTATTTCTGGCTGGGTACTCTGCTGACATAATCTAATGTTTTGCTTTCGCTGTAAAGCCTTTTTGAAATTGGACAGTGTGGTTAGATAAAGGAGAGTCTTGTCTTTAAAATGGTGTGAAATAGTCGCCTCCCTGAGCCCGTTGGGGAGTTGCAGCGATGAGCAAAGATTTAAAATAGTGGGTAAAATAACAATATGGAGAGTGGTATTCAGTAATGTATTGGATTTGCCCCAAACATAACACTTTGTATTCAGGACAAAAAGTAAATTGCTTTGGAACATTTTTTGCAGTATTACTTTGGTGCCTTGTTGCAAACAGGATGCATGTTTTCCTTCTTTTCACTCTGTCACTTAGGTTAGTATTGTGGAGTAACTGCAATGTTGTTGATCCATCCTCAGTTTTCTCCTATCACAGCCATTAAAGTCACCATTGGCATCATGGTGAAATCCCTGAGCGGTTTCCTTCCTCTACGGTTAGGAAGGACGCCTGTATTTTTGTAGTGACTAGGTGTATTGATACACCATCCAAAGTGTAATTAATAGCTTCACCATGCTCAAAGGGATATTTCAATGTTTTACCCACCTACCAATAGGTGCCCTTCTTTGCGAGGCATTGGAAAACCTCCCCCCATTGCCTTTGTGGTTGAATCTGTGTTTGAAATTCACTGCTTGACTGAGGGACCTTACAGATGTATGTGTGGAGGACAGAGATGAGGTAGTCATTCATAAATCATGTTAAACACTATTGCACAGAGAGTGAGTCCATGCAACTTATTATGGGACTTGTTAAGCACATTTTTACTCCTGCTTGCCATACATTTCCACTTTTCATTTTTATTCATTTGTAAACATTTCTAAAAACATAATTCCACTTTGACATTATGTGGTATTGTGTGTATACTTTCTGAAGGCACTGTAGTGCACTACTTTTGACCAGTGCACTACTTTTGACCAGTGCACTACTTTTTACCAGAGCCCTAAGGGCCTGAGTCAAAAGTAGTGCACTATGTAGGGAATAGTGGGGCATTTGGGACACACTCAGAGACTCTGCTGCTGCTGCCTCTCTTTCTCAATAATAACAGCATTGTGTTAAATGGCTCAGGGTTATTTTGGTCCCCTGGTCTCCACAGTCATGTGACATTAGAGCAGAGTGCTGTAGTGTAACTGCTGCTGTGTAGTAGCCTCAAGGAGATGATGGCTGGGCAGCGCCACGGTTAGTCAAAAACACAAGACAAGACAAGACATCATGTTTATCAGCCTCAAGGTTTCAACTGATGACCTCAGCAAACTCCTGTCAGCCCTGACCTCCATGTAGAACAATAGAGGACTAACTGCAGACAGAGGCTGCGTCCTAAACGGCACCCTATTCCCTACATAGGGAACAAGGTGACATTTGGGACGCAAGCAGAGGCTCCCATGTAACTGAACTGTTTAAACAACCACCTCTAAACCTATAAAGCAAGTGAATAAAGCGTACAGTACCTTTGGTGGCTTGAAGGGGTAGTCGGATGAGAAGGTGATATCTAGGAAGAAGACCCCTCCCTCGTACACAGAGCCTGGTGGTCCCAGGATGGTGGATCTCCACTCATAGATGTTGTCTCCCTTGGGTCCCGCACTGCAAATACACAAAGACAAGCCAGAGTAAGTGAAACCCTTTCTGCCTTTATTGTTAAGCCTGACAAAGACATACAGGTCAAAACATTGTACTCAATAAAACTGTGGAAACATCCAATAATGTGCGGGTACCTATCTTTATTTCATGACTTTACTTTTTGTACCCTGCTGCTACCTATTACACCTCAGTTCCTCAGTTAGAGACCAGCATCACTCCTCCAGACCATTTTAAATGGATGTAAATGGACAAGCTATCACAGGGGTGAGTCACAGTCAGGGCTCTGCCTGAATAGGCTGTAGAAGCATATCTTAACAGGAGAGATAGCTATGTGTTAATGTAGTACTCAGACAAGCAGGTGAATGAGGGGGTGGAGGCTGCCTTGAGCAGACAGACACTTATCTACACTGTCCTCACTATTCACCCTCGGCTCTATTACCAAGTGATGAAAAGACATCACACACACACACACACACACACACACACACACACACACACACACACACACACACACACACACACACACACACACACACACACACACGTCTGTCAGTAGCCTTGAGAGAGAGAGAGATAGAGAGAGAGACAGACAGAGAGGCCACTCAACACTCACCAGTCTCTCAGTAAAGTACTCGACCCATTGTCAATAGGACAGTTGATAAAAATACACCCTGATTACAGCACTGTCAATAATACGGGTGTAAATAAAATCAATACGACTGTATAAATGTATGATCACTAGTCTTGTCCCATATTGTATAAAATGTCAGTCAGAGAAGTTAAATCAAATACAGGCTGATCATTATTCTAATCCTGGTTTTGGAGCAAAAGAAAACAGTTTGTTTTACCCATAAGATCTAGAGTCTAGACAAAGAACTCTGAGCTAGATGACAAAGGGACAGAATGCCAAAACAGGTGATGATGCTTTAACTATAGCCGTCTGTCCTTCACTGGAGATATCTGGTGGTAGAGACAGATCAAATCAATCTCTTCCCTCCACACATCAATCTGACAAGCCTTCAGCAGAGGCATGAGAAGCCCTTCCTTAAGCTGCCAGCCTGGCTGTCTGAGAGACACTCCCTCACCTTGTTACCTGATCTCACTGTTACTATACAGGAAACTTTAATTTAGGAATAACGGTACATCTAGCCTGGTACTAGATCTGTTTGCCCTGTATTATAGTTAACTTTGGGTAACACTTTATTTGGATAGTCTATCTGAAGATGCTCTACAGACTATCTACAGACTAGCAGTAACATTTAAACAATCTATTAAGCCAGACCCTAGCTCTAACCCTAACCTTAACCCTTACTCTAACCCTTATTCTAAACCTTACCCTAACCCTAACCTTAGCAAGCAGTTGCTTATCAACAGAGAGTTTGTTGATAGTATGACCATCTGTAGAGCATCTACAGATGGAAGAGCAGGACTATCCAAATAAAGCGTGACCCAACTATGACCATAGGAGTCGGCTATACAGCACAAACAGATCTGGGACCAGGCTTATGTAAACCTGTCCCTTAATGTACATATCTCAAGGAAACTAGGATATGTTATGTGCAGAGTTCCACAGCCTACAACCTGTTCAGGCCAGCATCCCAGAGTCGCCTCTTCACTATTGACGTTGAGACTGGTGTTTTGCGGGTACTATTTAATTGAAGCTGCCAGTTGAGGACTTGTGAGGCGTCTGTTTCTCAAACTAGACACTCTAATATACTTGTCCTCTTGCTCAGTTGTGCACCGGGGCCTCCCACTCCTCTTTCTATTCTGGTTAGAACCAGTTTGCGCTGTTCTGTGAAGGGAGTAGTACACAGCGTTGTACGAGATCTTCAGTTTCTTGGCAATTTCTCGCATGGAATAGTCTTCATTTCTCAGAACAAGAATAGACTGATGAGTTTCAGAAGAAAGTCTTTGTTTGTAGCCATTTTGAACATGTAATCGAACCCACAAATGCTGATGCTCCAGATACTCAACTAGTCTAAAGAAGGCCAGTTTTATGGCTTCTTTAATCAGAACAAAAGTTTTCAGCTGTGCTAACATAATTGCAAAAGGGTTTTCTAATGATCAATTAGCCTTTTAAAAAGATAAACTTGAATTAGCTAACACAACGTGCCATTGGAACACAGGAGTGATGGTTGCTGATAATGGGCCTCTGTACACCTATGTAGATATTCCATAAAAAATCTGCCGTTTCCAGCTACAATAGTCATTTACAACATTAACCAGGTCTACACTGTATTTCTGATCAATTTGATGTTATTTTAACCTGTTGGGGATCTTACAACATTAACCAGGTCTACACTGTATTTCTGATCAATTTGATGTTATTTTAATGGACCAAAAATTTGCTTTTCTTTGTAAGTGACTCCAAACCTTTGAACGGTAGAATATCTACTATTTCAGAATCATGTTGACTCTAATGCTTCCCACAGCTGTGTCAAGTTGGCTGGATGTCCTTTGGGTGGTGGACCATTCTTGATACACACAGGACACTGTTGAGCGTGAAAAATTCAGCACTGTTGCAGTTGTTGAAACAAACCAGTGCGCCTGGTACCTACTACCATACCACTTTCAAAGGCACTTACAGTGGGGGGGGGAAAGTATTTGATCCCCTGCTGATTTTGTATGTTTGCCCACTGACAAAGAAAGGATCAGTCTATAATTGTAATGGTAGGTTTATTTGAACAGTGAGAGACAGAATAACAACAAAAATATACAGAAAAACGCATGTCAAAAATGTTATAAATTGATTTCCATTTTAATGAGGGAAATAATTATTTGACCCCCTCTCAATCAGAAAAATGTCTGGCTCCCAGGTGTCTTTTATACAGGTAACAAGCTGAGATTAGGAGCACACTCTTAAAGGGAGTGCTCCTAATCTCAGTTTGTTACCTGTAAAAAGGACACCTGTCCACAGAAGCAATCAATCAATCAGATTCCAAACTCTCCACCATGGCCAAGACCAAAGAGCTCTCCAAGGATGTCAGGGACAAGATTGTAGACCTACACAAGGCTGGAATGGGCGACAAGACCATCGCCAAGCAGCTTGGTGAGAAGGTGACAACAATTGGTGCGATTATTCGCAAATGGAAGAAACACAAAAGAACTGTCAATATTCCTCGGCTTGGAGCTCCATGCAAGATCTCACCTCGTGGAGTTGCAATGATCATGAGAACGGTGAGAAATCAGCCCAGAACTACACGGGAGGATCTTGTCAATGATCTCAAGGCAGCTGGGACCATAGTCACCAAGAAAACAATTGGTAACAAACTACGCCGTGAAGGACTGAAATCCTGCAGCGCCCGCAAGGTCTCCCTGCTCAAGAATACATATACATTCCCGTCTGAAGTTTGCCAGTGAACATCTGAATGACTCAGAGGACAACTGGTGAAAGTGTTGTGGTCAGATGAGACCAAAATGGAGCTCTTTGACATCAACTCAACTCGCCGTGTTTGGATGAGGAGGAATGCTGCCTATGACCCCAAGAACACCATCTCCACCGTCAAACATGGAGGTGGAAATATTATGCTTTGGGGGTGATTTTCTGCTAAGGGGACAGGACAACTTCACCGCATCAAAGGGACGATGGACGGGGCCATGTACCGTCAAATCTTGGGTGAGAACCTCCTTCCCTCAGCCAGGGCATTGAAAATGGGTCGTGGATGGATATTCCAGCATGACAATAACCCAAAACACACGGCCAAGGCAACAACGGAGTGGCTCAAGAAGAAGCACATTAAGGTCCTGGAGTGGCCTAGCCAGTCTCCAGACCTTAATCCCATAGAAAATCTGTGGAAGGACCTGAAGGTTCGAGTTGCCAAACGTCAGCCTCGAAACCTTAATGACTTGGAGAAAATCTGCAAAGAGGAGTGGGACAAAATCCCTCCTGAGATGTGTGCAAACCTGGTGGACAAGAAACGTCTAACCTCTGTGATTGCCAACAAGGGTTCTTCCACCAAGTTCTAAGTCATGTTTTGCAGAGGGGTCAAATACTTATTTCCCTCATTAAAATGCAAATCATTTTATAACATTTTTGACATGCGTTTTCTGGATTATTTTGTTGTTATTCTGTCTCTCACTGTTCAAATAAACTTACTATTAAAGTTATAGACTGATCATTTATTTGTCAGTGGGAAAACGTACAAAATCAGCAGGGGATCAAATACTTTTTTCCCCCACTGTAAATATTTTGTCTTGCCCATTCTCACTCTGAACGGTACATATACACAATCCATGTCTCAATTGTCTCAAGGCTTAACAATCCTTCATTAACCTGTTATGGATAGGGGGCAGTATTTTCACGGCCAGATAAAAAACGTACCCGATTTAATCTGATTATTACTCCTGCCCAGAAACTAGAATATGCATATAATTATTAGCTTTGGATAGAAAACACTCCAAAATTTCTAAAACTGTTTGAATGGTGTCTGTGAGTATAACAGAACTCATTTGGCAGGCCAAAACCTGAGAAGATTCCAAACAGGAAGCGCCCTCGCTGACCATTTCTTGGTCTTCTTGATCATCTCTATCCAAAACAGGGGATCTCTGCTGTAAAGTGACACTTCCTACGGCTCCCATAGGCTCTCAGAAGGCGGCAAAAAGCTGAATGATGTCTTTGCAGGCCCTGGCTGAAAAACACTAGCGCATTTAGACTTGATCGATCAGAGAACAGAGACTGGAGGTGCGTGCACGAGGCGACACCATGTTTTTATTCTTTCGTCTTTGAACGAAAACAACGACTCCCGGTCGGAATATTATCGCTTTTTTACGAGAAAAATAGCATAAAAATTGATTTTAAACAGCGGTTGACATGCTTCGAAGTACGGTAATGGAATATTTAGAATTTTTTTGTCACGAAACGCGTCGGGCGCGTAACCCTTTGTCACCCTTGGATAGTGTCTTGAACGCACAAACAAAACGCCGCTATTTGGATATAACTATGGATTATTTTGAACCAAACCAACATTTGTTATTGAAGTAGAAGTCCTGGGAGTGCATTCTGACGAAGAACAGCAAAGGTAATCCAATTTTTCTTATAGTAAATCTGAGTTTGGTGAGGGTCAAACTTGGTGGGTGTCAAAATAGCTAGCCTGTGATGGAGGGCTATCTACTCAGAATATTGCAAAATGTGCTTTCACCGAAAAGCTATTTTAAAATCGGACACCTCGATTGCATAAAGGAGTTCTGTATCTATAATTCTTTAAATAATTGTTATGTTTTTTGTGAACGTTTATCGTGAGTAATTTAGTAAATTCACTGGAAGTGTTCGGTGGGAATGCTAGATCTGAACGTCACATGCTAATGTAAAAAGATGGTTTTTGATATAAATATGAACTTGATTGAACAAAACATGCATGTATTGTATAACATAATGTCCTAGGCGTGTCATCTGATGAAGATCATCAAAGGTTAGTGCTGCATTTAGCTGTGGTTTTGTTTTTTGTGACATTATATGCTAGCTTGAAAAATGGGTGTCTGATTATTTCTGGCTGGGTACTCTGCTGACATAATCTAATGTTTTGCTTTCGCTGTAAAGCCTTTTTGAAATCGGACAGTGTGGTTAGATAAAGGAGAGTCTTGTCTTTAAAATGGTGTAAAATAGTCATATGTTTGAAAAATTGAAATTTTGGGATTTTTGAGGAATTTGTCATTCGCGCCACGCCTATCATTGGATATTGGAGCAGGTGTTCCGCTAGCGGAACGTCTAGATGTAAGAGGTTAACCTGTTAGGGCTAGGGGGCAGTATTGACACGGCTGGATAAAAAACATACCCGATTTAATCTGGTTACCACTCCTACCCAGTAACTAGAATTTGCATATACTTATTACATATGGATAGAAAACACCCTAAATTTTCTAAAACTGTTTGAATGGTGTCTGTGAGTATAACAGAACTCAAATGGCAAGTCAAAATCTGAGAGATTCCTTTACAGGAAGTGGCCTGTCTGACCATTTCTTGAACTTCTTTTCCATCTCTATCATTTACTAAGGATCTCTGCTCTAACGTGACACTTCCCACGTCGTCCATAGGCGCTCAGAGCCCGGGAAAAAACAGAATGTCGTCATTCCAGCCCCAGGCTGAAACACATTATCGCCTTTCTCAAGTGGCCGATCAAGGGACACTGGGCTTATGCGCGTGACCCGACCGCCCCCGCCTTTGGGATTTTTTCCTCTGTTTGCCGAAAAGGAGATTCCCTGTCGGAATATTATCGCTTTTCTACGAGAAAAATGTCGTAAAAATTTATTTTAAACAGCGATTGACATGCTTCGAAGTACGGTAATGGAATATTTAGAATTTTATTGTCACGAATTGCGCCATGCGCGCGACACTTCTTTACTATTTCGGATAGTGTCTGGAACGCACGAACAAAACGCCGCTATTCGGATATAACGATGGATTATTTTGGACCAAACCAACATTTGTTATTGAAGTAGCAGTCCTGGGTGTGCATTCTGACGAAGACAACAAAAGGTAATCAAACTTTTATAATAGTAAATATGATTATGGTGAGTGCTAAACTTGCCGGGTGTCTAAATAGCGAGCCCGTGATGCCTGGGCTATGTACTTAGAATATTGCAAAATGTGCTTTCACCAAAAAGCTATTTTAAAATCGGACATATCGAGTGCATAGAGGAGGTCTGTATCTATAATTCTTAAAATAATTGTTATACTTTTTGTGAACGTTTATCGTGAGTAATTTAGTAAAATGTTAGCGAATTCCCCGGAAGTTTGCGGGGGGTATGCTAGTTCTGAACGTCACATGCTAATGTAAAAAGCTGGTTTTTGATATAAATATGAACTTGATTGAACAAAACATGCATGTATTGTATAACATAATGTCCTAGGGTTGTCATCTGATGAAGATCATCAAAGGTGAGTGCTGCATTTAGCTGTCTTCTGGGTTTTGGTGACATTATATGCTGGCTTGAAAAATGGGTGTCTGATTATTTCTGGCTTGGTACTCTGCTGACATAATCTAATGTTTTGCTTTCGTTGTAAAGTCTTTTTGAAATCGGACAGTGTGGTTAGATTAACGAGAGTCTTGTCTTTAAATAGCTGTAAAATAGTCATATGTTTGAGAAATTGAAGTAATAGGATTTTTAAGGTTTTGAAAATCGCGCCACAGGCTGCCAGTGGCTGTTACGTAGGTGGGACGCTTGCCCATAGAGGTTAACCTGCCTCCTCCCCTTCATCAACACTGATTGAAGTGGATTTAGCAAGTGACATCAATAAGGGATCATAGATGTCACCTGGATTCACCCGGTCTGTCTATATCATGGAAAGAGAAGTTGTTCTTAATGTTTTGTCCACTCTGTATATCACTCATTGACCTATCCCTTTGTTCTGGCACAGATCTACTATTCACAGGGATCCTCTCAGAATCCCTCACCCTTCATCCACCCTCCACTACTTTATTCACTGTCTCAGAATACGACACCTTCTGCACTACTCTGACCCTGGCCATCTCAACCTGCCTCTCTCGCACCAGACATCTCCAATCCCCAGTAACATGGGCACCACTACAGTTGACACACACAACTTTTCCCACCAAAACTACAAATTCCTCTGTCCCATGTCCTCCTGCACACTTCCCACATCTTGGAGTCTCCTTCCTACACACTGCTGCAACATGCCCATAAACACGACACCTATAACACCGCAGTGTATTTGGCACAACAGCTCTAACAGCATAACTCATATATCATAACATTACCTTGTCAGGTAAAGACTCTGAATCAAAGCTCAAAATAACAGACCGTGTCACCTCTGTTTCACCACGCTCCCCACCGAATCTGCGTCGCAACGAATGGTGGGTGTCACAAACACCAGGAATCTTCAACTTAAATTGCTCCACCTCCACACTTAACACTACCCCAGAAATCACTCCCTTCAATGGTGCAAAGCAAGATACAGGGCTTTCCCCAAGTTGCATCGCACGGAGCACCTGTGCCCTCCGAGCTAAAGTAATACAAACAAACATCACAAGTCCACTTCGGGTTACCTTCACCGACTCAACAGCACCCACCATCTTTTTCACCCAACCTGAAGCCACCCATGGATCAGCCAAAAGGCCTGGTTCCACCCTCTTCAAAAATCTCCCTCCCACTGGAACAAATGTATCTTTATCCTAACCATGTCTATCAATGCAAGGCTCGGGCTTCGAGCTCCTCACAACACCTTCTACCCCTTCCATTTCACCTCCAGAACTCGAACTGGCGTCCAGCTCACTCCGTTTGAACTTGACACATCTTCCTCAACATACCTTTTCCCCCATCATCGCTAGCCCCAACCTACATGTACAAATGACCTTGACTAACCTGTACCCCTGCACATTAACTCGGTTTCCGGTACTCACTGTATATAGCCTTGTTATTGTTATTTTATTGTGTTATTTTTATTTATTTGGTAAATATTTTCTGAACTCTTAAGGGCTTGTAAGTAAGCATTTCATAGTAAGGTCTACACCTGTTGTACTCGGCACATGTGACAAATACAGTTTGATTTGAATTTTATAGATTCAAACCCATCCTCCTCCCTTCACCAATTACCCTAAACCTTCTGAAAATATTCAACTTTTCCAAGCCAAAATCTATTTTTAGCCTCCTCAAGACATGCTAAGCCCTGTACTCCCTCCACTTCAAACTCAAACTGCTTCCCCTGCCCGAGTCATGTAGCCGATCGTTCCACTCAGAGAGTTCATGGAAATTAACACGATCGAGAAACAACACCACATGACTGAAATGATTTCTTGAATCAAATGTCCTGTTCTGTTGTGCTGAAATGTAGGTAAGGTCACAGACATTCCTAACACTGATCTGATTAAAAGGCATGGAAAACCACATCAATGACTAAAATGCATTCTAAACAGGATGATAGGAAAAATGTTTAAAATCTGAACACTAAGGAGATATAGGTGTTCTCCTGGTTGGAAACTGACTGGAAAAAGCTGACTATCATGTTTAATCTTGCATTCTAAACACCTGTGTTTAAGATGAGAACACCTATTGGCAAATCTAAATGCCTAATGTGTAAGTTTTCAACACTGATGTTTAGGTTATTAAATGTGCCACGTTTCATGGTTTTACAGTGTAGCAATTAGGTAATAAATTAAACAAGCTCCAGTAGGCTAATCTTTTTTAAGATGGATAGTATTAATTGCTCCCGAGTGGCGGAGCGGTCTAAGGCACTGCATCTCAGTGCTAGAGGCGTTACTACAGACCCTGGTTTGATCCTGGGTTGCATCACAACCGGCCGTGATCGGGAGTCCCATAGGGCGGCACACAATTGGCACAGCGTCATCCGGGTTAGGGGAAGGTTTGGCCAGGGAAATCCTTGAGGGAAACCTGTTTCAGTCTTCCAGAGATTTGAGACTGGGATGGAGGTTCACCTTCCAGCAGGACAATGACCCTAAGCATACTGCTAAAGCAACACAAGTGGTTTAAGGGGAATCATTTAAATGTCTTGGAATGGCCTAGTCAAAGCCCAGACCTCAATCCAGTTGAGAATCTGCGGTATGACTTGAGCAGTTTTGCCTTGAGGAATGGGCTAGATGTGCCAAGCTTATAAGAGACATATCCCAAGAGACTGCAGCTGTAATTGCTGCAAAAGGTGGCACTACAAAGTATTGACTTTGGGGGGGGGGGGGGGGTGAACATTTATGCACGCTCAAGTTTTCTGTTTTTTGTCTTATTTCTTGTTTGTTTCACACGAAAAAATATTTTGCATCTTCAAAGTGGTAGGCATGTTGTGTAAATGAAATGATACAACCCCCCCCCCCAAAATCTATTTTAATTCCAGGTTATAAGGCAACAAAATAAGAAAAATGCCAAGAGGGGTAAATACTTTCGCAAGCCACTGTACTGCCAAATTCTCTAAAACAACATAAAATGATCTGGTAACAGCTCTGGTGGACATTCCTGCAGTCAGCATGCCAACTGCACACTCCCGCAAAGCTTGAGACATCTGTGGCATTGTGTTGTGTGACAAAACTGCACATTTTAGTGCCATTTTATTGTCCCCAGCACAAGGTGCACCTATGTAATGACCATGCCGTTTATCAACTTCTTGATATGCCACACAGTCAGGTGGATGTATTATCTTGGCAAAGTAGAAATGCTCACTAACAGGGATGTAAACACATTTGTGCACAAAATCTGAGAGAAATAAGCTTTTTACGCATATGGAACATTTCAAGGCTCTTTTATTTCAGCTCATGAAACATGGCACCAACACTTTACAAGTTGCATTTATATTTTTGTTCAGTTTATATTTTTGTTCAATCTTGAACAGGATTATTTATTTTGGATGCAATTTGAATGGAATTAATAGAGAGAGAAAAATACTATGAAAGAGTGCTCACGTGCACAATTATTTAAAGCAACGATATTCGAGTGATAGCCTGTTTTAAAACTTTGCATCAGCAATTTAAAAAAATATCTTTCCAAAAAAAAATGTGACCCCAAAAGCGAGATGGATATGTGTAAATTAGACATGCACTCAGTTTTTATATTACTGTTGTATCTGCTCATCTGCAGCAAATGTATACCTGTCACAAGAAAAAAGTTACCGTGATGAGATGATACATGCCTTGTAAACTGCACTCCATACCGAGATGTACTGTCTGACCCCACCCTGAGCGTTGATGATTGATGATCATGCAGATAGCTGAGAGAAAGCCATAGAGAAGCCAGATTTAGAAACTTAACAGTTCCATTTCACATAATCCTGTTCATAAAAATAATTTATTCTAACTTACTGGTCTCTCACAGTTATTGATTCTGGGAAAAGAGAGTGGGTTTGGGCAGGAAATCTCAGTAACCCGTTTCCTGCTATTCAACCCTAGCTACTATTACTAAACCATATTAGCATTACTGCTGTCTGAGCAATGATGCTTACATCATCTGTAAATAGCCCATCCAATCTACCTACCTCATCCCCATATTGTTTTTATTAACTTTTTTGCTCTTTTGCACACCAGTATTTCTACTTGCACATCATCATCTGCACATCTATCACTCCAGTGTTAATTTGCTACTATGGCCGATTTATTGCCTTACCTCCTCATGCCATTTGCACACATTGTATATAGACTTTTTTCTTTTGTGTTATTGACTGTACGTTTGTTTATTCCATGTGTAACTCTGTGTTGTTTGTGTCGCACTGCTTTGCTTTATCTTGGCCAGGTTGCAGTTGTAAATGAGAACTTGTTCCTGGTTAAATAAAGGTGAAATAAAAAATTAAAAATATATTTAAAAAATCACCAAGCCAAGCCAGCAACACCTCAGCAGCCACACCGTATTCAGTCAGTCATACTACAAGGGCTACTACTCCTAAACTCGTCTGGCAGAATTACAGACTACTCTAGAATCTCTGGTAGGGATGTGAAAAATGGACAATTATTTTAAACGTATAAACTGCTTTTTATTTAATCCGTTTTCGGTTCGAATGTTTTTTTTTTTATTCCACAGAAATTCACAATTCAACGGTTTCGGTCTCACAGTGAGTGCCTTTCAGATTGTTAAGCGTTGCACAAGTACTTCCATTACCGTACCTCAAATTCACCTCACAAAGTTTGCTTTTCCTTTTCATTTAACTTCTCAAAGTATTGCCATACAGGAGTTCGGCATTTTTCTAGCTGTTAACGATGATGACATAGTGGTGGAGAGTCGACAACAAAATAATTGAATCCTCGATTTCTTTGCTTGCAATGTCTCGCAACTTCAGTAAAGCAGGGCCTATCATCAATGAATAGGCTAGGATACTCTACACCCAAAAGACTGAAGACTGAACACACACTTGCATCATAAGCCAAGAGAAAGAGCAGGGTTGTAATCATTAGTCCAAACAGTTGCAAAACTGAACATTTTGCAACTAAAACGAGAGTTTCTATTGGACAAATACAGGTAGATCCCTTCCCGTGTCATTCCGTTTGCTTCCGTTTAAGAAACGTTTTGGAACAGAATTGGCGTAATGAATACGCCCCGGGCAAGCCAGCGCAATGTAGAGAGAGGAGGGGGTTGGCAGAAAATTTTTTGGTGTGCATATGTCTTGGTAATCTGTCTTGCATTCTTCGCAAATTCACCAAAGTAGCCTAAAGTTTGCCTCTTTCTCTCTGGATTTATTTAAATGACACAACATTCCCCAGGCCTTTATAGCCTATTGTCTAGTTAGGCTATAACACAGAAAATAATGTTTTGTGATAACTGCACTGCAATCTTAATTTTGTGGGATTTTACTTCACGTTATTAAGAATCCCAATTTCGTTTAAACGTTTTAACGTTTAAATGTTCGAACACCCCTAATCTCTGTGGCAGTGGCATGAATACAGCTGACATACAGAGATTAGAAATCCTCCCAGGTATAGTATCTGTCTGCTGGCCAAGACAGACAGCCTTCCTGGTGTGGTAGACAGAAAGAAACACCACCGGCATGCTAACCTAGCCTGGTCCCAGATCTTTTAGCAGTTGGCATGACATCAAAGACAGATCTGGGACCAGGCTATACTAATCCCACAGAAGAACATATAACACATTAATTTATATTAGTATAATATATATTCAATTTAGCAGACACTTTTACCCAAAGAGACTTAGAGTTATGGGTGCATGCATTTTCGTAGACAGTTTAGCTACATGTATACTAACTAACCCATCTGGAGAAAATACAACACATTCATGTATAGCCACACTGACTAGGCCCAAACCCCACTGGAGACAAAATACATACAACACATTCATGTATAGCCACACTGACTAGGCCCAAACCCCACTGGAGACAAAATACATACAACACATTCATGTATAGCCACACTGACTAGGCCCAAACCCCACTGGAGACAAAATACATACAACACATTCATGTATAGCCACACTGACTAGGCCCAAACGCCACTGGAGACAAAATACATACAACACATTCATGTATAGCCACACTGACTAGGCCCAAACGCCACTGGAGACAAAATACATACAACACATTCATGTTTGATGCAATTACATCAATATCCTGTTTGTGTTACATAATATGAAATAGGATCCAAGCCAAGTTAAGGCCTTCTAGTTAGTGGTGAATGTCTGGTAATATCCTGCTATAAAATGGCTTGACCTCAGTAATGTGTGTTTGTGGAGTGGTGGGTTTGTCATTGGTTCCTGCTCTCTCCCTGCAGCCCCAGGGCTGGTAGTATGGTGTAATACAGGGTTTCCTCAGGTTACATGCAAGTGTGCACACAAATCCCCTCCTGTGTGTTTGCAGAGAACCTCCTTCCTGTTCCTCGTACGTACTACGTTCAGTCGCCCCACACTGCAGAATTCAGTTTAACAACCTTTAAAGCAGGAATCACCCCTGGTTCGGTAAAAAGCTAAGGGCGGGCCTAGAGAAGTTTAATCACTCTCAAATTCATAGACAGAGCACTGACCATCCATGATATCAAAATTATACTTTTAACCATGTTATGATGCTATACAGTGTTTGTTTTACGTTTTATTTATTTACAAACATTGGAGTAAACCAAGCTTATATGTTGGGTTCTGATGGGGAACAACAGTTGAACTAAGCTCATGAGGCATTTACAAGTTATATTCATATCAATGAGTACACATAATTCATTTATAAGTCACAAACAATGGGTGTAGCAACTGCTGATTGCCCCTTTAACCTTACGCTCCACAGAAAACTCTTGCTATTAACAAGACTTAGGTTCTGATTCTTTCACACTCACTTTACAGAAGTGGCAAGCACTTCAGTATAAAAGCTTTTTCCAGGGAAGTCCTTCCAACCCAGAGGCAAAATAGGAAATCCAGAATAAATAGCTAGACAAAATTGAGAAAACGTCCAAAACAATACTGACTGATGGTGTTTCCTGTTTGTGGTCCCACATCGATCCAGAGCTATGGGCTGTGTCCCAAATGACGCCTGATTCTCTATGTAGTGCACTACTTTTTACCAGGGCCAATGGGGCTCCTTTCTCCCACTCCCTAGGCCACCCCTCTTCCCCCCCCTCTCCCGCTCTCCCCCTCCTCCATCTCCCTCCTGCTGGCACCAGAAGCTATAATCATGTTACAGGATATGACTTAGACTGTTATCTATCCATCTGTGTGTGTGCGTGTGTGTGTGTGTGTGTGTGTGTGTGTGTGTGTGTGTGTGTGTGTGTGTGTGTGTGTGTGTGTGTGTGTGTGTGTGTGTGTGTGTTTGTGTGTGTGTGTGTGTGTGTGTGTGTGTGTGTGTGTGTGTGTGTGTGTGTGTGAGAGAGTGTGTAAAGTCAGTGGCCAGGCAGCTCTCTGCAATTATGATGTTATTATATAAATAACCATAATCCACAGCTCTTAAAGTGTCAAATACAGGGCACTTTATTACGACACAAAGAGACATGAGAAGTGTAGGTAATACTGCAGAACAATGATGCTACATCCACCTGGAGAATGCTGAAACAAATGCTGAAACAATCAATACACCACACCTCAGCTTTGCTATGGTTGAATATAACAGCCACACGCATCATTACCACACACTATTTCAATTTATGTTTCACTTCACATCATTTATATCTTTAGGATGCATTTAGCATTTATCCTCAATCATAATGGTACAAGACTGAGGTAAAATAGCTAGTTGCGAGTGGAGAAAGTCCTTTTAATAGGAACACGTAACTCTTTTGATAGACCACTACAATAATTCATCACCCCCTTTTTTGTGATCGTCCTGACTTCAGAACATTCTCCGAGACATTGGCCTATAGTGCTCTCCTCAAGGGTTTATAAAGATGGATTTTATAGATCTTTTCAAGAATCATTATTTTCCTTTAGATGTGTTGTTGTTGTACATCTGACACAAATAGATATCTGTATGTTAAGCAAGACTGCATCGGAACCTGATATGCTATATAAACTGTCAGCTTTATCACGAGCCATTACCTCACAGGCAGAGTGAGATGAAACGGCTTCCAGAGAGAATAAACAGATATTTATATGCCATTAATCACAGATACTGCCCTTTATAAAACATGTATGGGAATCATTTATGAGACATTTGTGCATTATTTGTGAAATATTTGTGAATCATTTGTGGGTAAATCATTTATTTTGTATTTTTATCTCTGCCACAAAACAACTACAATTTATCACCACGGCAAGCTAAAGCTATCACAGTAAAGTATCCAGCATCTTAAAAATAACAAAATCATCTATAAAGGCAAACAAACGGTGAAACGACAGAATCCGACAGAGGGGATGTTCTTAAACAGGAGTTCCCTTATCTGAATTGGTGCTGTATGTCATAGAGCACAAACATGGCTGACAATCAGCTGGGAGCCTGAAGCAGCTTCCAGGAAAGATTCATCAATAACTTGAAAATGAATTTGGGGATCATCTGAGGGCATGATTGATTGAATCAACTTTATTGATCCACAGAGGGGAAAATGGGTTGTTATTTCAACCGTCTGTATCTAAATAGCTGAAGTATTTGCAGCAGTAGGCAGTGGGATCTCACCTCATCATTGATACAGTACTTAACTGAGCATACTGAGTTGTTCTGTTCCGCACACACCTGGGAGGAAGAGAGCAGTGCATGCAGAAACCTGACAGAGCTCTGAAGGAAGAGCATGACGGATGCATAGAGCTCTGAGAAGAGAGCCCCACCACTGCACTGAGTGCACTTCACTCCAGCTGCCTGCAATGTTATCATGATGTAAAGTTTGTGATGTGGAGCGACATTTCAGACAAACGCTGCTGATGTCCTGATGCTCCTGCTCAATACAGAGAGTAACAGGGAAAACTCAAGTCCCATGAAAGTGCGTTTTGACATAAAGATCAACTGTACTAGTTGTTCAAGCTCTGATCTTGTCCCATCTTAATGACTGTGCGGTAATTTGGCCAGGTGCAGCAAAGAAGACCTAGCAAAGTTGCAGCTGGCTCAAAACAAAGCAGCACTCCTTGCCCTTAACTGCACACATAACTAACATCAACAACATGCATGATAGTCTTTCATGGCTGAGGGTTGAGGAGAAATTGACTACTTCTCTTCAAGTCTTTTTATGAAATATGTGTCATGTTGAAAATGCCTAACCACTTGTATAATCTATTTGCATACACTTCAAACAGACATACATACCCCCCACTATGGGTTTCTTCACTGTACCCAAACCAAAAACAGATGTAATGCGTCGCTCTGTTAAGTATAGAGCCATGTCACCGTGGAATGCTCTGCCACCAAAGGTTAGTCAGACAAAAGGCAAGTTTAGCTTTAAAAAAACGGATGAAAAACATATTGTATCACAGAGCCTCTCTATCTAAAGATCTAATTTAACTGTGACTAAGAATATTAATATGTACAGTATATATGAATAATTTGTAAATAGTATTTTTGTCTTTTTTTGTCTTTCTAATATATAACTCTTGTTTTTTTAATATATATTTTTCGTATTACATATTTTATTTAGTTAATGTCCTTGTCTATAGTTTCTCTGTACTTTGTCATGTATTTGTACATTTTATGTGGACCCCAGGAAGAGTAGCTGCTGCATGTGAAGTAGCTAAAGGGGATCCTCATAAACTAAAACTAAACTTTTCAGCTTTTTAATTTCAGCTTTCATTTTCATTGTTTTTTATTAGTTTTTTCTGTAAAGCACATTGCGGTGCATACCATGTCTGAAATGTGCTGTATAAATAAAGCTTGGTTTGATTTGATAAACTACTAGTCCTGATTGCTGAAGTGAACTCAGCTGCTCTGCAGCTGCATGTGCAAATTTATGGGTTCAAACTGGGACACTTTCACTTCTGGCACTTTTCTAATTAATTATTGATTTTAAATCCATCAACTTTCATCAATCTTAAAGCCTTTGAATTAAATGTGTTCAGTGGTTCAGTGTGACAGGATCTGCAACTGTTTAGATTTGCATGATAGTGCTTTTAAAAAGCAGCCAGTTCGGCAGAAATCCCGTTATATAGCAAAGCTTCTGGTCTGAAAGACTAGGCCTGCGTCCCAAATGGCACTCTATTCCCTACGTCATGCACTACTTTTGACCAGGGCCCGTAGTTTATTCAATTACCCACCTCTTACCCAGCTGTCTAGAGTGGGGATTCCATATGCCCTTGGTATGGTCGGGGTCCGGAACATAATTACAAATCATTTTGCAAGAAGCCCAAACAGATCAGAAAACTTGGGGGGACAAATAAAATGACCCGCGGGCCATCAGTTGGGGAACCTTGCCCTAGGGGAATTCCTCAAGCATAACATGGTGTAATATATGTCTCTGCTATTACCACTAATACCTTACAGTGAGAGCAGAAGGTGCTCTACAACCCAGATCCTTCCAGCTTCAAAGATGATGAATGGGCAACACTGTCTGGTGCTATTCTGAAACACACAACAGGATGTGGTCTCTGCAGTGGTTGTCTGCAATGGCAGAGAGTATTGAGTGCATAGAGAGAACATCAATGAATGTAATGTATGACAGTAGAGATTCTCTTCTCGTCTTTTTCTAGTTATGCTGAGAACATCATGCCAGTCCAGAGAAACGAAGATACACTCACTGGTCAACAAGCACAACATGGTTTCATATACAGTGCATTCGGATAGTATTCAGACCCCTTGACTTTTTACACATTTTGTTACGTTACAGCCTTATTCTAAAATGGATTCAATTGTTTTTTCCCCTCATCAATGTACACACAATACCCCATAATGTCAAAGCAAAAACAGTTTTTTCATATTTTTATATCACATTTACATAAGTATTCAGACCCTTTACTCAGTACTTTGTTGATGCACCTTTGGCAGCGATTACAGCCTTGAGTCTTCTTCGGTATGACGCTACAAGCTTGGCACACCTGTATTTGGGGAGTTGCTCCCATTCTTTGCAGATCCTCTCAAGCTCTGTCAGGTTGGATGGGAAGGGTCGCAGCACAGATATTTTCTGGGCTCTGGCTGGGCCACTCAAAGACATTCAGAGACATGTCCCGAAGCCACTCCTGCATTGTCTTGGCTGTGTTCTTAGGGTCGTTGTCCTTTTGGAAGGTGAACCTTTGCCAAAGTCTGAGGATGTCGCTGTACTTTGCTCCGTTCATCTTTCCCTCGATCCTGACCAGTCTCCCAGTCCCTGCCGCTGAAAAACATCCCCACAGCATGATGCTGCCACCCTCATGCTTCACTGTAGGGATGGTGCCAGGTTTCCTCCAGACGTGACGCTTGGCATTCAGGCCAAAGAGTTTAATCTTGGTTTCATCAGACCAGAGAATCTTGTTTCTCAAAGTCTGAGAGACCTGTAGGTGCCTTTTGGCAAACTCCAAGCGGGCTGTGCCTTTTACTGAGGATTGGCTTCCGTCTGTCCACTCTATCATAAATTTTGAGTTTCATATCAAAGGGTCTGAATATTTATGTAAATAAGATATTTATTTAAATAGGATATTTCTGTGTTTTATAAATTTGCTAATATTTCTAAAAACCTATTTTCGCTTTGTCATTATGGGGTATTGTGTGTAGATTGATGAGCATTTTTATTTATTTAATCCATTTTAGAATAAGGCTGTAGCGTAACAAAATGTGGAAAAAGGGAAGGGGTCTGAATACTTTCCGAATGCACTATATACAGTAGATATACTTTTTAGCAAGCATGAACCCCCCTTTTGAAAAGCCCTGAGGTAGTAATCCATTCACAATTTCAGATTTGTCATACCACCACTACAATAGATAAACCAACCAAGCAACACACAATCAAATCACACCACTACAATACAATCCATAACAACCAGGTCAACCAATAGTAGAAAAGCAGTGCCTCTATAATTAGGGTGTCCAATCAAAAATGCATATTTTGACCAATTTGTGTAGACACTCCTGTAAGAAAAACAATGGTCCAAACATCATGTCTCGATCAAATCAAATCATATCAAATGGTATTAGTCACGTGCGCCGAATACAACAGGTGTAGAACTTACAATAAAATGCTTACTTACAAGCCCTTAACCAACAATGCAGTTTTAAGCAAAATACCTAAAGAAAAATAAGAAATAAAAGTAACAAATAATTAAAGAGCAGCAGTAAAATAACAATCCGTTCAAAATTTACTGCAGTATTTACCCTTGTAGGATGGCCAAGATTAGGGTTACTAAATCAATGGAGGCCAGAGAAAAAAAGTGGTCAAGGAAAATAGCATTGCGTCATCTAGGCTGGATGCTGTGTGAGAATTAAGGCTACCTGACAGGCTCACCGTTGAACTGGTCATCTTTCTTCTCCAATCCGGAGGACATAAAACAATAAAGAGGTAAGATGGATATCGATTTTGAGACATGACATGTATTTTCATATTTTAGCATACGCTTTCTATATTAATGCGAAATTCCTGATATTTTTCGAAAATGTATCCGAAAAACAAGCGTACCTCTGTGAAATGTCAACGGAGCCCTGAGCTGAACTCGTCATTTAATTTACCTTTTTGCCATCCCGCGGAAACAACTTTGGAGGAGACCACCACAACATGTAAAATCCACAAAACTCGCACCACTCTGTCAACAGAGCTCAGTGCTTATTATAGGATGTATTAGGTTACGAAATCTGCCTTTTTGGATATAATGTCAATGATATGTTAGAGAAAGACCCCTCTGAACGATTCAGAACATGAAGATTCATATTTATCTTTGTGAAATGTATTTTATAACATAAGGAAGTGAAGTTTCATCGCCAAAGTGTGTTTTCACCCACACTGGGCAGAGTGGGAGTGTATGTCCCGAGAGAGGACTGAGGAGGTGGGATCTGAGGAGGAGCAGAGACTGACTGAGAGATGAATCATTACTGACGAGTTATTGCCTTTGTGTGCGTGTGTGTGTGTGCCTGACCGTGTTTTCCCAAGTGTGTGTGTGTGTGTGTGTGTGTGTGTGTGTGTGTGTGTGTGTGTGTGTGTGTGTGTGTGTGTGTGTGTGTGTGTGTGTGTGTGTGTGTGTGTGTGTGTGTGTGTATGCACTCGCGCGTGCTTGTATGTGTGTTTGTGTGCATGTATGAACTCTGTCTGCTAAGACTTGTTGCTAAGGGATCTGCCAAGACTTTTAATTGTGGATTATGACAAGGCAGACAGCCATGAAAGAGAGCAGCCCTATTCACTTCATCCTGCTATGATACAAAAAGAGAGAGAGAAAGAGAGAGCGAGAGACAGAGAGAGAGCGAGAGAGGGGCACTTCAAAACAGTGTTCTGTTTGAGGCCTGACATGGATGTTGACACGAATGAAATGTTTCTTGTGGTGTTGTGTTTATAAAGTCGTAATTCAAATCCACATTCAACAAAGAATGTGGAGGACAACCCACAATTGTGTATCCTGTAACAGCTCTGCTCTCCTCTCGACCTCATCAAGTTCATGAACATCTAAGAAGATACCTATTCATTTTTAACTTGTTACACCTCCATGAGCATGTTTTTAATCAGTAAGCAGGCCATGACATTGCTGTTTCTGACAGATGCTAAGTAATTTTCAACATGATTCAAACCTGGCTATATTCTTCATGGGAAATAGACACAAAAACATGAACGGAATGGTCTGGACAAGGTACTGTATCTGTCGTGTCCCTGTGATGCTGTTCTGTGAGACACAGTCTTCTGACTCATAAGATATTGATAGAATCATATGTGCCATGAATTCTTCACTGGGAAACAGCACACAGAAAATACACATCATGAAAACAAGGAGAGGGAGCGAGTATCCAAACCAGCATTGTCAAACAATATGGATTACAGATAAACAGAATGTCTTTATGTTGGATGAGCATAGTGCACAGTGAGCATGTCATACAAGACAAACTACTGGTGATTAAAATGATGCACAACAACACCACCACATCCCAGGTCTATTGACAGGTACACAGTGATGAGACAGACGCGGCCCACAGGCCTGCTTCCCTACTGGGGCTCCGTGATTAGATTCAGCTAGCTCAGCATCAGCCGGGCCAGGGGCAGAGAGGAGACTACGTTCCAAATGACACCCTAGTCCCTATGGGCCCTGGTCAAAAGTAGTGCACTACATAGGGAATAGGGTGCTGTTTGGGACTCAGCCATGGGGGCTTGGAGGAGGAAAAAAGAAATGCTAATGTAGGAAACGGGCAGGCTTCACTGACAACAACAAGTGCCTGATGTGGAGAGCGGCTCGTTGATAGGCCACTTTGAAAACAGGATGAGCTCTTTTGTCTGGTTCAAAGGGAACCAGGCAGTAAAAAAAAAACGGTTAGCCCAACTGGACTAGCGTGTTGTGTAGCTGGTCTTCCCTTTGTGTGTGTGTATGTGTATGTGTGTGTGTCGAGGAGAAGGGCAGCTGGCCTATGGGTCTGTAGGGTCTGGTCTCTTTTGTCCCGGAGATGTAATGAGATGAGACTCCCTCTCTGGGACCCTTGGCTTTCTATTGTCACCACTACCCGGGCCGCGGCTGGTGTGAAACTGAGTGGTGTGGCCTTGTGCTCTCAGTGTTACAGTAAGGAGCTAGATCTGCGTTCTAAATGTCACCTTATTCCCTATAAAGCTTCTCAGAGTAGGAATTCTGATCTGGGATCAGGTCCTACCCGTCTATATAATCTTATTCATTATGATCTAAAATGAAAAATTGTATCCTGGATCAGCATTCCTAGCTAGCACTCTGTGTGAATACGGACCATGACTGCAAAGGAAAAACACTCAAAAGTGGAAAAGTGAACCACCCACAACTCAGCAACAGAACAGTTGTATACTGAGTGACCTGGCCTTTAACCCAAAACGAATAGGCTAATGAGGTTAGGTCTCCATGAAATCAGCGGAGAGGGAGGAGAGCGATTGCAAAAGGAAAACAATATCTTGCTGGACAAGAATCCTGGCTTGTCCTTGAATGAAAAAGAGACAAAGCCACAAATAGCTGGAGGCGGGAAAAAATAACAGCGATCACAAAGAAATTAGACCTTTATTCTTCCTATCCCTCACCTAGTAGCATTGTGACATGAGGGGGTACTGTTGTTATCTCATGCTACATATTGTTATCTCATGGTACATATTGTTAATTCATGGTACATGTTGTTATCTCATGCTACATGTGTGCATTAGTTTGTTTGTGTGTGTGTTATCTGAGGTCTAGGCCAAACGGCCGTAGCATGACAAGGTTTCTGTTCTCTGTGTTATCAGGCCTGAGTGATGGGCTCTGAGCATAGAAGGGGGAGGGGATCATACTGGGACAGCCAGCCCACTCAGGAGACACTGTAGAGGGGGAAGGGAGAGGAACAGCCAGGGACAGCCAGCCCACTCAGGAGACACTGTAGAGGGGGAAGGGAGAGGAACAGCCAGGGACAGCCAGCCCAGAGCCCACTCCTGAGACATTGGATTTAGACAGAGCAAGGAGCCACCAGCCTAGCACATTACATTATGACATACCTCAGTGGGATTTAAAGTTGGATTTACATTAGTAAAATATGTGTAGTGAGATCTATCTCTTCAAATTCAGATTTGCAACTTTTCTATTTACACTAGGCTTGGATATGGTGTAGCTAAAGTCACATTCCTGCTTCATGTTTGAGTGCAGCTATTGGAATACCGTAAATACCATAGTATATAGAAAAACAAAATAAGGATAGCAATTCCAGCTGTACAGGAGCGTCTCATCTTATTCATTATTTTGT
This sequence comes from Salmo salar, assembly GCF_965601325.2. Lineage (NCBI taxonomy): Eukaryota > Metazoa > Chordata > Actinopteri > Salmoniformes > Salmonidae > Salmo > Salmo salar. Next base: position 36,486,114 of record NC_138311.1, read on the forward strand.
TTGTTTAACTTTTACCCCTTTTTCTCCCCAATTTTGTGATATCCAATTGGTAGTTACAGTCTTGTCCCATCACTGCAACTCCCCTACGGACTCAGGAGAGTCGAGAGCTATGCGTCCTCTGAAACACGACCCTGCCAAGCCGCACTGCTTCTTGACACACTGCTCGCTTAACCCGGAAGCCAGCCGCACCAATGGAAACACCGTTCAGCTGGCGTCAGACGTCAGCTTGCAGGCGCCCGGCTCGCCACAAGGAGTCGCTAGACTGAGAAGATCACTAGCCGGCTTCCACCCAGTTACGCAACCCTGCACCTTAGAGGCTGCTGCCCTATATACATAGACTTCAAATCACTGGCCACTTTAATAATGGAACAATTGTCACTTTAATAATGTTGAAATAATGTTTACATACTGCTTTACTCATCTCATATGTACATACTGTATTCTATTCTACTGTACTTTAGTCAATGCCAGTCCGACATCGCTCAAGCTAATATTTATATATTTCTGAATTCCATTATTTTACTTTTAGATTTGTGTGTATTGTTGTGAATTGTTAGATACTACTACACTGTTGGAGCTAGGAACACAAGCATTTCGCTACACCCGCAATAATATCTGTTAAATATGTGTATGTTTCCAATAAAATGTCATTTGATTTTAGAGCACAACGGGACAAGGAAATCCCAGCCAGCCAAACCTTCCCCTAACCCGGATGGCGCTCAGCCGATTGAGCACAGCATTATGGGTCTCCCGGTCATGACACTGCCTGGGATCGAACCCGGGTCTGTAGTGACGCCTCAAGTACTGTGACGCAGTGCTTTAGACCCCTGCGCCACTTGGGAGGGGACCTTCTCTGCTAAACCGTTTTTGCACATAATGTTGCACACTTAATGCAATGATTCACAAATATGTTTCATTTTAAATTTGGCAAATTACTGGCATTAAGTTAAGTTAATTAAGGTCAATCTTGCAGGGACATGTGGTGTGGGAGAGCCATTGTCTTTACATTATACCACTCAGAGGGGGGTATGTGTTATAGATGTCTCCCACACTATCTCCGAAGTTAGGCTGGGAGACATCTCTTAAAGACAGATTCAAATCTAGATCTGACTCTTTAAGATGGCCGCATGCTTCGTGCATATATTATGATGACAATTTGAGAGAAAAAAAATGTTGGGGGGTTTTTGGCAAGTATTTTTCGTCGGTTCGCGCACACAAATAATGTTCTTGAGGCAAGCCGAAGTTCGGAGCCGAAGCCTACGCCACTTCGTCAGTCATTGGTCAACAGTAGGGATTCTTGAAGTGTTTGTAGTCATTCAACAAGAGACGGCTCGTTTTCATGCACATTGTTTTACTTCAGAAATACTACACCAAACATCTTATATGTAAAATTGTGTGACTAAGATCGCCTCTGCAAAAACGTCAAAATGAATGACAAATTTCTTGAGTTATCTTAGATTTATTCTGACTACTTTGAGGAAGTGTATACTGGCTACGGCGTCTCAAGATGGACAAACTATTGGCACCTTTTCTTGTTTTTCAAGAGAAGGTCTTTTAAGGGAGTACGCGAGCACACTCATTCAGTTCACCTAGCCAGCAGAACCGAAGAATGCAGCCTATACACTACACAAGTATCTCTCCTGGACCTAGTTTGTAGTGTAGTGTAAAGAGGCCCTAAGGGTCTTCACTAGCTTCCACAGAGACAAAGTCATAATTAAGACTAAACCCCTTTTATTTCTACAACCCTAACCCTACAAAACCTAACCCTAACCTTAACTCTAACCTTAACAACACTGCTAACCCTATGCCCACCATAAACCTTAAATTAAAACCAAAAAGCTAATTTCTGATTTACGATTTAGCCAATTTTGACTTTGTGGCTGTGGAATCTAGTGGAAACCGGATTTAAGGGCGGGGGAGGACAAGCATGACACAGAGATAAAGAATCATTATCTACATTTACCATATCTGGAGGAATTGAAGCAGGACTGGCTTCACAGAACATTCAAGGCAGAGAACCCTCTCTAAGTAGTTAGAATCTCTCTTGGCTGTCTTTTATAAAAACCCAGGCTTTCATATTCCATTCCCCAAACAGCAATCAGGAATCATTCTTTCATATTATTCACAGGTTAGACAGCCTAGTCTTTGTGTAAGCTTATAAAACAAGTTGTTGTAACGCAGTAACATTAACAAGAGAGGAGAGGTTGTTGCGCTAAGTGGTGAGCTAAATAAAGTGTGGATTGGTGTAGCCTAGCGGTTAAGAGCATTGGGCCAGTAACTGAAAGGTTGCTGGTTTGAATCCCTGAGCTGACAAGTTGAAAAAGCTGCTGCTGTGCCTTTGACCAAGGCATTTAGTCCAAGTTTCTCTGGATAAGAGCATCTGCTAAATGACTTAATTATAATGGGTTTCCACTGTTGATTCATCCATGAGAGGGAGTGTGCGAGTGGATACTCAGGATGCAGCTTTTAGTCAGGCCCAGACTACAGGACATTCTCCAGGGCCCAGTTTTTCAAAAGTTATCCGGATATCATCTTTTCAATAGGATTAAATGCATATAAATAGAATTAATATAATGGACGAATCATTGACTTGAATCGGGACTCCCGTTCAATTAAGTCTATTTCTATGCATTTAATCCTATCTGATAGCCGAAATCTGGATAAAGTGATCACTTTTGAAAGACTAGGACCAGAAGGTCAGACTGTAATCTAAAACACCCTCGTCTCCCTGTGAGACAAGCTAAGTGTAATTAATTCACAAACGACTGAATGCATTAACCAGAAGCATAGCAAGGCTTCACACAGGTGATCTTAATACACTGAATGAATCACTCAGAACAGAGGCAACAAACACAACACAGCACATTTCAATAACACATCAAGTGTGTGAGAATGGACGAGGGAGGTGGGGAAACTGGGAAACTGTTCATGCATCTCCGACTGATAACAGATCAATAGCGGTTTGGCGCCTGTTGTTTCCTATATAGAGGTGTGGGAAGGGGCAGACTGATGGGGCACAGGGGACAGAGAGCGTGTGTGTACTGTATGTGCATGTAGGGTGGTGTCTGTTGGCTCAGCCAGATAAATACTATGTCATCTCAGGAGTAAATGTGTGTTTGAAATGCAGCCAGCACAGAAGGAAGTTAGAAAGACTACAGAGAGGAAGAGCCAGGACTGGAGTGGACAGCAGTTTTACCTTAGGAAAAGACTGCAGGTACTGTCAGATAATAATACACTTTTATACAACGGGTGGGTCTAATCCTGAATGCTGATTGGTTAAAACCGCATTCCAGACGGTGTCTATTTCACAAGTTGCCACCGGCTAAATCTATGACGATAAAATGCCTATTTACTCTGTTCCATCTGACTTTGCAATCCACTGTCTCATCAACCCAGGCAGGGAAGTTATAAACTTGATCTCCACTATAAAAAGCATCTAGACATTATCTCACATTTATTTTAGACTAACATTTAGTTTTCAACAGTGGAGATTTGTATAAACCTTGCTGTCTGTCTCTCTGACATTTGCAACATTGTTTCAGTATTCAAATTCGATCTCCAGCTGTCCCATAGTAATGAACGTGTCGGGAGTCGGGATATAAACAAAGAACTATCAACAGAAAACAGGTAAAACAAAACGAAATGCAGCTAGTTTGCAATCTTTCCAGCTTCAGTTTGAAGTGATTGTGTTAGCTGTGTTGTTGGCTAGCTCTCGAACAACAGTGTCCTAATGAGAGAGCACATTTTCTATGCCAAGCAAAACCGTGCCTCATTAGCTCATTGTTATGGATGTTTCCAAATAAATGTCACTAGAAAACAGCTTAAACAAACACAAATGCAGCTACTTTGCTGTTATTCTGGCTGGGTCGCGTCTCTGGCAAACCAACCGATAGAATGAACCCCAGATTTGTGTCTGGACTCTATATATTTTGTTACGTTACAGCCTTTCCAAAAAGGATTAAATAAACAATTTTCCTCATCAATCTACACAAAATACCCCAGCTTGGGTAGCAACCCCAGATTTGTGTCTGGACTATATATATTTTGTTACGTTACAGCCTTTCCAAAAAGGATTAAATAAAAAATGTTCCTCATCAATCTACACAAAATACCCCATAGTGACAAAGCGAGAACAGATTTTAATTTTTTTTGCAAAACAGAAATACCTTATTTACATAACTATTCACACCCTTTGCAATGAGACTCGACATTGAGCTCAGGTCCATCCTGTTTCCATTGATCATCCTTGAGATGTTTCTACAACTTGGTTGGAGTCCAACTGTGGTAAATTCAATTGATGGGACATGATCTGGAAAGGCACACACCTGTCTATATAAGGTCCCACAGTTGACAGTGCATGTCAGAGCAAAAACCAAGCCATGAGGTCGAAGGAATTGTCCGTAGAGCTCCGAGACAGGATTGTGTCGAGGCACAGATCTGAGGAAGGGTACCAAAAAATCTCTGCAGCATTGAACGTCCCCAAGAACACTGTGGCCTCCATCATTCTTAAATGGAAGAATTGTCAAACTGATACATCGGGGTGAAAGAGCCTTGGTGCTTCTACACCTGCATTGCTTGCTGTTTGGGGTTTTAGGCTGGGTTTCTGTACAGCACTTCGAGATATCAGCTGATGTAAGAAGGGCTATATAAGGGCTATATAAATAAATACATTTGATTTTGTCAGGGAGGTGACTAAGAATCCAATAGTCACTCTTGACAGAGCTCCAGAGTTCCTCTGTGGAGATGGGAGAACCTTCCAGAAGAATAACCATCTCTGCAGCACTCCCCCAACCAGGCCTTTATGGTAGAGTGGCCAGACGGAAGCCACTCGTCAGTATAAGGCACATGACATCCCGCTTTGAATTATTAAATTTTTTACCTATATTTAACTACGCAAGTCAGTTAAAAGAACAAATTCTTATTTACAATGATAGCCTACCCCGGATGACACTGGGCCAATTGTGCGCCACCCTATGGGACTCCCAATCACAGACAGACTTGATACAGCCTGGATTTGATCCAGGGACTGTAGTGACGCCTCACACTGAGATGCAGTGCCTTAGACCACTGCACCACTCGGGAGCTTAGAGTTTGCCAAAAGGCACCAAAAGACTCTCAGACCGTGAGTAACAAGATTCTCTGGTCTGATGAAACCAAGATTCAACTCTTTGGCCTGAATGCCAAGTGACACGTCTGGAGGAAACCTGGCAACATCCCAACGGTGAAGTGTGGTGGTGGCAGCATTATGCTGTGGCGATGTTTTTCAGCAGCAGGGACTGGAAGACTAGTCAGGATCGAGGGAAAGATGAACAGAGCAAAGTACAGAAAGATCCTTGATGAAAACCTGTTCCAGAGCGCTCAGAACCTCAGACTGGGACAAAGGTTTCCCTTCCAACAGGACAATGACCCTAAGCGCACAGCAATGACAACACAGGAGTGGCTTAGGGACAAGTCTCTGAATGTCCTTAAGTGGCCCAGCCAGAGCATCTCTGGAGAGACATGAAAATAGCTGTGCAGCGACACTTCCCATCCAACCTGACAGAGCTTGAGAGGATCTGCAGAGAAGAATGGGAGAAACTCCCCAAATACAGGTGTGAGCTTGTAACGTCATACCCAAGAAAACTTCATAAACAAGAAAACTCAAGGCTGTAGTAGCTGCCAAAGGTGCTTCAACAAAGTACTGAGTAAAGGGTCTGAATACTTATGTAAATGTATTTTAATTGTATTTTTAGCTAAAATAAAAACCTGGTTTTTCTTTGTCATTATGGGGAATTGTGTAAAAATGTAATCCATTTTAGAATAAGGCTGTAATTTAACAAAATGTGGAAAAAGTAAAGGGGTCTGAATACTTTCTGAATGTAAATCATTATTTGAATATGTTGGTAACCTGTTGTATAAAAGTGATAATTCCCTCGAAGTTGGTGTTTGGAGGATATATTGGCACGGTCTGCCGGCCTTCAATATCGTCTCGGGCATTATAACTTAAATGACACATGGCACTTAGTTTCTATTCAAAGCCACTTACAATACGGCGAGTGCATGCGATTTTTAGCATGTGTATACGATCCCAACGGGAATTTAACCCACGACACCACACAGGATCACAGGTATAAAGTGTTATGACAGGACAGAATAACCTTCTTAGCAGTCTTAGGAGTGAAGGGGGGAGGGAGGAGAGTGAAGGTGGGGAGTGAAAGGGGGTAGAGTGGAGTGAAGGAGTGAGGAGGGGGTCTTCCTGTGGCCTACATGTACATGGAGACAATGTTTCACTGGCTGACCCGTCAGTAATGCAGGGTAGAATGTCCAAGACGCCCACTACAGCTGAGAAAGTAACAGGGCAGATAACTGCCAGCAGCATGACTACCAACTAATTCTGATTCATATCAGATATGGGCATCAAACCTTAATGACAAGTTCCAGCCTAGAGCTTTCTTTAAACATTTCTTAGAGGTGGATCATCTTGGATGAACAGGACAATGATAGCAGCATCATATTTCTTCATAGTCCACTCTAAATGCACTGCTTCATCTAGGTGCAATAATGACAAGAGAAATAGAATACTTGTCTATATTGAGGGGTATGAGTTTCTCTGGTTGACTATGGTCTATACTAGAGGTCGACCGATTAATCGGAATGGCCGATTAATTGGGGCCGATTTCAAGTTTTCATAACAATCGGTAATCGGTATTTTTGGCACTGAATTGCCGATTTCAAAAAAATAAAAACCTTTTTACACCTTTATTTAACTAGGCAAGACAGATTAAGAACACATTCTTATTTTCAATGACGGCCTAGGAACGGGGGTTAACTGCCTTGTTCAGGGGGGATTCGGGGATTCGTTTTTGCAACCTTCCTTACTAGTCCAACGCTCTAACCACCTGCCTTACATTGCACTCCACGAGGAGCCTGCATGGAAGGCTGACTACCTGTTACGCGATGGCAGCAAGAAGCCAAGGTAAGTTGCTAGCTAGCATTAAACTTATCTTATAAAAAACGATGAATCTTAACATAATCACTAGTTAACTACACATGGTTGATATTACTAGTTTATCTAACGTGTCCTGCGTTGCATATAATCGATGCGGTGCCTGTTAATTTCTCATTGAATCACAGCCTACTTCGACAAACGGGTGTTGATTTAACAAGCGCATTTGCGAAAAAAGCACCGTCGTTGCACAAATGTACCTAACCATAAACATCAATGCCTTTCTTTAAAACCAATACACAAGTACATATTTTTAAACCTGCATATTTAGTTAATATTGCCTGCTAACATGAAATTGTGTCACTTATCTTGCGTTCATTGCACGCAGTCAGGGTATATGAAACAGTTTGGGCCGCCTGGCTCATTGCGAACTAATTTGCCAGAATTTTACGAAATTATGACATAACATTGAAGGTTGTGCAATGTAAGAGGAATATTTAGACATAGGGATGCCACCCATTAGATAAAATACGGAACCGTTCCGTATTTCACTGAAAGAAAAAACGTTTGTTTTCGAGATGATAGTTTCCGGATTCGACCATATTAATGACCAAAGGCTCGTATTTCTGTGTGTTTATTATATTATAATTAAGTCTATGATTTGATAGAGCAGTCTGACTGAGCGGTGGTAGGCACCAGCAGGCTCGTAAGCATTCATTCAAACAGCACATTTTGCCAGCAGCCCTTCGCTGTGCTTCAAGCATTGCGCTGTTTATGACTTCAAGCCGGGTGGGTATAATTTGTGGAATGTTCCAACAGGAATCTATTCCAAAAACTTCGTAAATAACAAGGTTGCCAAAAAACAACGCATACAAAGTTGTATAGCGGCAGAATAAGATACCGGGTAGGGAGTGGTCTATTTCATTGCGTTTTTCACTCGTCACGTTTATTCCGAAGAATGTCTGTCCTCACTCTGGTTACCTATGGACAAACATTAAGAATAAGCTGCGTGGTGAGTTGATGCCTATTCGGCAGCTAGTTAGCTAGGTTTGTATGCGTTGCTACTTTGTATGCGTTGTTGGTTGGCAACCGTTTCCTTTACGTTTTTTGGAACAGATTCCTGTTGGAACATTCCACAAATTATACCCACCCCTTCAAGCCTATCAACTCCCAAGATTAGGCTGGTGTAACCGATGTGAAATGGCTAGCTAGTTAGCGGGGTGCGCGCTAATAGCGTTTCAAACGTCACTCGCTCTGAGACTTGGAGTAGTTGTTCCCCTTGCTCTGCATGGGTAACGCTGCTTCGAGGGTGGCTGTTGTCGATGTGTTCCTGGTTTGAGCCCAGGTAGGAGCGAGGAGAGGGACGGAAGCTATACTGTTACACTGGCAATACTAAAGTGCCTATAAGAACATCCAATAGTCAAAGGTATATGAAATACAAATCGTATAGAGAGAAATAGTCCTATAATTCCTATAATAACTACAACCTAAAACTTCTTAACTGGGAATATTGAAGACTCATGTTAAAAGGAACCACCAGCTTTCATATGTTCTGAGCAAGGCACTTAAACGTTAGCTTTCTTACATGGCATATATTGCACTTTTACTTTCTTCTCCAACACTTTGTTTTTGCATTATTTAAACCAAATTGAACATGTTTCATTATTTATTTGAGGCTAAATTGATTTTATTGATATATTATATTAAGTTAAAATAAGTGTTCATTCAGTATTGTTGTAATTGTCATTATTACAAATAAATACATTTTTAAAAATTGTCCTATTAATCGGTATCGGCTTTTTTGGTCCTCCAATAATCGGTAGCGGTATCGGCGTTGAAAAATCTAAATCGGTCGACCTCTAGTCTATACACTCTTTGAAAAAAAGTTGCTATCTAGAATCTAAAAGGGTTCTTTGGTTGTCCCCATAGGAGAACCCTTTGAAGAACAGTTTTTGGTTCCAGGTGGAACCCTTTCGGTTCCAGGTGCATGGAACCTAAAAGAGTTCTACCTGGAACGAAAAAGGGCTCAACCTGGAACCAAAAATGGCTGTCCTATGGAGAAACCCTTTAGAACCCCTCTTTAAGCGAGTAGCATACACACTAACAATGCTTCTTTCCCTGATCTCTTTCTGAACTACAGTAGGCTAAATGCAAAGCAGATCACCAATCACATAACTCATTTACCAATTACATACAAATTAGATTGTATGAATAAATAAATGGAACATGGATAAATAAGAGAAGGCTTTTTCATAATTTTGATAATATCCCTAAATTCTTCGTCTACAGTATCCCTCTGGAAACCAGATGATGAAAAGGATTGATGTTTTCCACCTGCTGTTTCCTAATAAGAAGAGAGCTAGGGACGGACAGATGGTGAAATATACCCCGCCATGCAGAATTAACAATCAATACACAAGACAAGCAAACAACAAGAACAGCTCCAACGTATACATGGACCTAAAGTTGGGAATTTGAACCACACAATTGTATCTTTAACAAAATCATTTATATTACTATGTATCCTTTATTTTACCAGGAAAGTCACATTGAGATTGACATCCTCTTTTCAAGTGAGTCCTGACTGGATATGCAGGGCAGATACAGATGGTTCAATCCATTTTCTAGTGCTGTTGATGATGGCTTTTTAAAGTCAGGTGTCTTTAATACTGTATTATAAACCCTGTAGTGTAGTAACCTATTCACCTCCATCTAGGCCAACCTGTCTACACATCTTTATATTCAGAATTGCAATGTTAACAACCGACAATAATACAGTCACAAAACCACGACTTTCACACTCTGGGCTTTCCTCCCTCATAAAGAGGAATCTGATAACGATGCATAATAAGGAGATTGTGTCACGACTTCCGCCGAAGTCGGCTCCCTTCCTTGTTCGGGCGGCGTTCGGCGGTCGACGTCACCGGCCTTCTAGCCATCGCCGCTCCTTTTTTCATTGTTCCATTTGTTTTGTCTTGTTCCCCGCACACCTGGTTTACATTCCCTAATCACACTGCATATATATATTCCTCTGTTCCCCCCATGTCTTTGTGTGGAATTGTTTTTGTTTTGTGGTTATTATATCGCGCTAGTCTGGTTTTTCACCCTGGGCATTGCCTGTACCCTATTTGGGGGGAATTATTGGTGAACCTTATTGTTCTATTATTGACGGTATTTTGCGCTTCACTTTTGCCGGTTGGCTTGAGTTGTAGCTGTTTGCGCCTGTCTGTTTGTTGCACTTGGCTAATAAAGACGCCTGATCACCTATTCTCTGCTCTCCTGCACTTGACTCGAATGACCAGCAGCGAAAACCCTGACAGATTGAATATGCTGCCCCCCCCTCTCTCCCCTTCCCCCTCCCTCGTGCTCTCCCTCTCTCTCTCTCTCTCTCTCTCTCTCTCTCTCTCTCTCGCTCTCTCTCCCTCTCTGTCTCTCTCTCTGCATCTCTCGCTCGCTCGCTTCCTCTAACACCTCTCTCTCTCTATCTCTGCAAATGTATTGATTAGTAGTGTGGCGCTGGCATGTATAGTTGACGTTTTAAGGGCTCCTGACCAATTCTGCAGTTGTGTGTATTTCTTGCGCTGATCTTTAATTGTACATAATGTTTCCTATGACTGAAAAGAGCTTCTGGACATCAGAACAGCGATCACTAATCTCGATTTAGTTGAAGAATTCTACTTTAATGACTCGGCCGCGCAGGACATACTGCTCATCTGGGACCAGCCCCTAATCCACGAGACGCGGAAGAGGAAAAGACAGAGAGATATAGAGGCCGACATGGGGGCAGCCTGATGGAACTACGGAGGCGAGTAAATAAACGTCCTCTACCCTCTGTTCTATTGGCGAATGTGCAATCATTGGAGAACAAACTAGACGAGTGCCGTTCGAGATTATGCTTCAAGTCGTGGCTGAACGAGAACAGAGCGGCAGTGTCTCATAAACTCAAGGGCGGGGGTGTATGTCTCTTTGTTAACAACAGCTGGTGCACGATCTCTAATATTAAGGAAGTCTCGAGGTTCTGCTCGCCTACAGTGAGGGAAAAAAGTATTTGATCTCCTGCTGATTTTGTACGTTTGCCCACTGACAAAGAAATCTTTCATTTTAATGGTAGGTTTATTTGAACAGAATAACAACAACAAAAATCCAGAAAAACGTACGTCAAAAATGTTATAAAATGATTTGCATTTTAATGAGGGAAATAAGTATTTGACCCCTCTGCAAAACATGACTTAGAACTTGGTGGCAAAACCCTTGTTGGCAATCACAGAGGTCAGACGTTTCTTGTTGTTGGCCACCAGGTTTGCACACATCTCAGGAGGGATTTTGTCCCACTCCTTGTTGCAGATCTTCTCCGCAAGTCATTAAGGTTTCGAGGCTGACGTTTGGCAACTCGAACCTTCAGCTCCCTCCACAGGTTTTCTATGGGATTAAGGTCTGGAGACTGGCTAGGCCACTCCAGGACCTTAATGTGCTTCTTCTTGAGCCACTCCTTTGTTGCCTTGGCTGTGTGTTTTGGGTCATTGTCATGATGGAATACCAATCCACGACCCATTTTCAATGCCCTGGCTGAGGGAAGGAGGTTCTCACCCAATATTTGACGGTACGTGGCCCCGTCCATCGTCCCTTTGATGCGGTGAAGTTGTCCTGTCCCCTTAGCAGAAAATCACCCCCAAAGCATAATGTTTCCACCTCCATGTTTGACGGTGGGGATGGTGTTCTTGGGGTCATAGGCAACATTCCTCCTCCTCCAAACACGGCGAGTTGAGTTGATTCCAAAGAGCTCCATTTTGGTCTCATCTACTTTCACCCAGTTGTCCTCGGAATCATTCAGATGTTCATTGGCAAACTTCAGACGGGCATGTATATGTGCTTTCTTGAGCAGGGGGACCTTGTGGGCGCTGCAGGATTTCAGTCCTTCACGGTGTAGTGTGTTACCCTTGGTGACTATGGTCCCAGCTGCCTTGAGATCATTGACAAGATCCTCCCGTGTAGTTCTGGGCTGATTCCTCACTGTTCTCATGATCATTGCAACTCCACGAGGTGAGATCTTGCATGGAGCCCCAGGCCGAGGGAGATTGACAGTTCTTTTGTGTTTCTTCCATTTGCGAATAATTGCATCAACTGTTGTCACCTTCTCACCAAGCTGCTTGGCGATGGTCTTGTAGCCCATTCCAGCCTCGTGTAGGTCTACAATCTTGTTCCTAACATCGTTGGAGAGCTCTTTGGTCTTGGCCATGGTGGAGAGTTTGGAATCTGATTGATTGATTGCTTCTGTGGACAGGTGTCTTTTATACAGGTAACAAGCTGAGATTAGGAGCACTCCCTTTAAGAGTGTGCTCCTAATCTCAGCTCGCTACCTGTATAAAAGACACCTGGGAGCCAGAAATCTTTCTGATTGAGAGGGGGTCAAATAATTATTTCCCTCATTAAAATACAAATCAATTTATAACCTTTTTGACATGCGGTTTTCTGGATTTTTTGTTGTTATTCTGTCTCTCACTGTTCAAATAAACCTACCATTAAAATTATAGACTGATCATTTCTTTGTCAGTGGGCAAACGTACAAAATCAGCAGGGGATCAAATACTTTTTTCCCTCACTGTAAGTTAGAATATCACATGATAAGCTGTAGACCATACTATTTACCAAGAGAGTTTACATCTATTTTGTTAGTAGCTGTCTACTTACCACCACAAACCGATGCTGGCACTAAGACTGCACTCAACAAGCTAAATAGGGCCATAAACCAACAAGAACATGCTCATCAGAGACAGCGCCCCTAGTGGCCAGTGACTTAAATGCAGGAAAATTGAAATCCGTTTTACCTAATTTCTACCAGCATGTCACCTGTGCAACTTGAGGGAAACAAACTCTAGATGACCTTTACGCCACACACAGAGACGCATACAAAGCTCTCCCTTGCCCTCCATTTGGCAAATCTGACCATAACTATACCCTCCTGATTCCGGCTTACAAGCAAAAACTCAAACAGGAAGTACACTAAGAAAAAAGGGTTATTCGGCTATCCCCATAGGATAACCCTTTTTGGTTCCTGGTAGAACCCTTTTTGTCTCCAGATAGAACTATTTTGGGTTCTATGTAGAACCCTTTAGGGAAGGGGTTCTACCTGGAACCAAAAGGGTTCTATTTGGAACCAAATAGGATTCTTCAAAGGGTTCTCCTATGAGGATAGCCAAAGAACCCGTTTAGGTTCTAGATAGCACATTTTATTCTGTGTACCAGTGACACGCTCAATTCGGAAGTGGTCCAATGAAGTGGATTTTAAGCTACAGGACTGTTTTGCTGTTTATCTGATGGCATTGAGGAGTTCAACACATCAGTCACCGGCTTCATTAATAAGTGCATTGACGACGTCATCCCCATAGTGACCGTTATACATATCACAACCAGAAGCAACGGATTAAAGGCAATATCCGCACTGAGCTAAAGGCTAGAGCTGCCACTTTCAAGGAGAGGGACGCTAATCCAGACACATAAGAAATCATGCTACGCCCTCCGCCCTCTGACGAACCATCAAACAGGCAAAGCATCAATACAGGACTAAGATCAAATCCTACTACGCCGGCTCTGACCCTTGTCGGATGTGGCAGGGCTTGCAAACTATCACGGATTGCAAAGGAAAACCCAGCCACGAGCTGCCTAGTGACACGAGCCTAGACGAGCGAAATGCCTTCTATGCTCACGTCGAGGCAAGCAACACTGAACCATGCGTGAGAGCACCAGCTGTTTCGGACAACTATGTGATCACGCTCTTTGTAGCCAATGTGAGTAAAACCTTTAAACAGGTTAACAGATAGATTACCAGGACGTGTACTCAGAGCATGCGCTGACCAGCTGGCAAGTGTCTTCACTTACATTTTTAACCTCTCCCTGACCCAGTCTGTAATACCTACACTCTTAGAAAAAAGGGTTCCAAAAGGGTTCTTTTCTGAGGGATAGGTTTCTACCAAGAACCGTTTTGATCAGAATAACTGCTTTTTGGAAGACGCAGGTTCTTTGTAAGGCAACGGGTTGTACCTAGAACCTTTTACATCCTAAGAACCGTTTTTGGAAGAAAGGGTTCTTTGATGATTCTTTGGAAGGCAAGAAGCCTTCTACATAGAACCATATATCATATTTTCCAGCATTCTCTATTGTTTGCTTTACTATAATATCTGTATTTGTGCATGTATATTGACTGGTTGATACATTTTATGCTACACAAAGATAAATAACATACAGTTTTCTAAACTAATACAATCTGTTAGTGATTGGATTTATTGCACCTGTTACAGAGATGGTTATTCCAGTTTAGATGATTGAGGTAGTCTCAGTATTCAAATCTTCCTTACCTTGGCAGTCTTTCTGAATGCAGGTTGCAGGTGATTAAAACATTCCACTTGTTGGATATCGTAACTGGATGGATTCCAATAGGAATTACACAGCACTTTGCAAGCCAGCATAATGTGACTTGCAGGCCTGATGTGACCTGTAAACCAGGAGTTTTCTAACACCCCTGTGTTAGGGTATAACCTGTTCCTCAAAGAAAGGCCTTATGCTATATGTAATTACATTTTAAAGGATAATAAGGCTGGTGGAACCGTTCATAGAGGGTTCTAGGGAGAACACTCCAAAGATAAAATGGTTCTAACACCATCATTAAGTTTGCCGACGACACAACGGTGTCAGGTCTGATCAACGATGACGATGAGACAGTCTACAGGGTGGTGCCAGGACAACAACCTCTCCCTCTACGTCAGTACGCCAAAAGAGCTGATTGTGGACTAGAGGTCGACCGATTATGATTTTTCAGCACCGATACCGATTAATCGGACGATTTTTATATATATATTTGTAATAATGACAATTACAACAATACTGAATGAACACTTTTATTTTAACTTAATATTATACATGAATAAAATCAATTTAGTCTCAAATAAATAATGAAACATGCTCAATTTGGTTTAAATAATTTCCAAAACACAGTGTTAGAGAAGAAAGTAAAAGTGCAATATATGCCATGTAAAAAAGCTAACGTTTAAGTTCCTTGCTCAGAACATATGAAAGCTGGTGTTTCCTTTTAACATGAGTCTTCAATATTCCCAGTTAAGAAGTTTTAGGTTGTAGTTATTATAGGAATTTATAGGACTATTTCTCTCTATATCATTTGTATTTCATATACCTTCGACTATTGGATGTTCTTATAGGCACTATAGTATTGCCAGCCTAATCTCGGGAGTTGATAGGCTTGAAGTCATAAACAGCGCTGCACTTCAAGCATTGCGAAGAGCTGCTGGCAAACGCAGGGAAGTGCTGTTTGAATTAATGCTTATGAGCCTGCTGCTGCCTACCACCGCTCAGTCAGACTGCTCTATCAAATATCAAATCATAGACTTAATTATAATATAATAAACACACAGAAATACGAGCCTTAGGTCATTATTATGGTCAAATCTGGAAACTATCATTTCGAAAACAAAACGTTTATTCTTTCAGTGAAATACGGAACCGTTCCGTATTTTATCGAACAGGTGGCAACCCTAAGTCTAAATATGTAGGTTTAAAAAAATATACTTCTGTGTATTGATTTTAAGAAAGGCATTGATGTTTATGGTTAGGTACATTCGTGCAACGATTGTGCTTTTGTTAAATCATCACCCGTTTGGTGAAGTAGGCTGTTATTCGATAATAAATTAATAGGCACCGCATTGATTATATGCAACGCAGGGCAAGCTAGTTAACCTAGTAATATTATCAACCATGTGTAGTTAACCTGTTAGGGCTAGGGGGCAGCATTTGCACGTCTGGATAAAAAAAATGTACCCGATTTAATCTGGTTACTAATCCTACCCAGTAACTAGAATATGCATATACTTATTATATATGGATAGAAAACACTCTAAAGTTTCGAAAAATGTTTGAATGGTGTCTGTGAGTATAACAGAACTCATTTGGCAGGCAAAACCCTGAGACATTTTCTGACAGGAAGTGGATACCTGATGTGTTGTATTGACTTTAAACCTATCCCATTGAAAAACACAGGGGCTGAGGAATATTTTGGCACTTCCTATTGCTTCCACTAGATGTCACCAGCCTTTACAAAGTGTTTTGAGTCTTCTGGAGGGAGATCTGACCGAACAAGAGCCATGGAACGATGATGTCCCATTAGACACCTGGCGCGCGAGTTCATGTTGGGTACCCTCGTTCCAATACGTTATAAAAGAGTATGCATTCGTCCACCTTGAATATTATTCATGTTCTGGTTAAAAAAGGCCCTAATGATTTATGCTATACAACGTTTGACATGTTTGAACGAACGTAAATATATTTTTTCCCCTCGTTCATGACGAGAAGTCCGGCTGGCTTAGATCATGTGCTAACAAGACGGAGATTTTTGGACATAAATGATGAGCTTTTTTGAACAAAACTACATTCGTTATGGACCTGTGATACCTGGAAGTGACATCTGATGAAGAGAATCAAAGGTAATGGATTATTTACATAGTATTTTCGATTTTAGATCTCCCCAACATGACGTCTAGTCTGTATCGCAACGCGTATTTTTCTGGGCGCAGTGCTCAGATTATTGCAAAGTGTGATTTCCCAGTAAGGTTATTTTTAAATCTGGCAAGTTGATTGCGTTCAAGAGATGTAAATCTATAATTCTTTAAATGACAATATAATATTTTACCAATGTTTTCTAATTTTAATTATTTAATTTGTGACGCTGACTTGACTGCCGGTTATTGGAGGGAAACGATTTCCTCAACATCAATGCCATAGTAAAACGCTGTTTTTGGATATAAATATGAACTTGATAGAACTAAAAATGCATGCATTGTCTAACATAATGTCCTAGGAGTGTCATCTGATGGAGATTGTAAAAGGTTAGTGCATCATTTTAGCTGGTTTTATGGTTTTGGTGACCCTGTCTTTGACTTGACAAAACATTACACACAACTCTTGTAAATGTACTGTCCTAACATACTCTAAATTTATGCTTTCGCCGTAAAACCTTTTTGAAATCGTAAAACGTGGTTAGATTAAGGAGATGTTTATCTTTCAAATGGTGTAAAATAGTTGTATTTTTGAAAAATTTGAATTTTGACATTTATTTGGATTCAAATTTGCCGCTCTTGAAATGCACCTGCTGTTGATGGAGTGCACCACGGGTGGCACGCTAGCGTCCCACCTAGCCCATAGAGGTTAACTAGTGATTATGTGAAGATTGATTGTTTTTTATAAGATAAGTTTAATGCTAGCTAGCAACTTACCTTGGCTCCTTGCTGCACTCGTGTAACAGGTAGTCAGCCTGCCACGCAGTCTCCTCGTGGAGTGCAATTTAATCGGCGTCCAAAAATGCCGATTACCGATTGTTATGAAATCTTGAAATCGGCCCTAATTAATCGACCATGCCGATTAATCGGTCGACCTCTATTGTGGTACCATCCACATTAATGTAGAAACATATTATATTCTTATTTACAATAAAAGTGACTCCAAAATGACACAATAGATTATTTACCATTCATTTCTATTGGCCACAAAATGATCTGGAACACAACCAAAACAAACAGCAAACACATCCTACAAATGTGTAGAGTCACAAGCTTGATGTAGTCATTGCATGCTATGAGTATGGGACCAAATACTTAACTTTTTACTACTTTAACACACATATAAGTGAATTTGTCCCAATACTTTTGTTCCCCTAAAATGGGGGGACTATATACAAAAAGTGCTTAAATTTCTAAACAGTTCAACCGATATGTATAAAAATACCCTTAAATTAAAGCTGACAGTCTGCATTTCAATCCCATAGTCGTTGTATCATTTGCTTGAGTACAGAGCCCAAAAAATGTAATAAATTGTCAATACTTTCGGAGCTCACTGTATGTCCATCATAAATGTGTATGTTTATGTGTGGTCTGACAAGCAATAGTAGTGTTTCTCAGTGGGGAAATATTGTTTGGTATTGGACGGTAATATATGTCTGCATTACTATACAATATTATCAGCACCAACAGGGACATAGAAACCAGGATATCCCTCATCCATCAGGTATAATAAGTCTTTGGGTTAATGATTAATAAAATATAATATAACATGTTTATTTTTACTAGAGGGAACGAGTCACTGGCCAATACGGACGAGCAGAACACAGGTAATGTTTGAATTAATCTGTTTAAGAATGGCATTCAGTCCATTAAGTCTGTATTTCTTAGCGTCAAATTGCAGGTGAGCTTGCACTTGGATTAGTCATTATAATAATTTAATTTGGGGGGTGCTTATATTTGTCCGGTTACACACTTGTGGGTGGACACTTGTACAAGAGTGTAATGGATATGTGTTTCATTGCAAATCCCAACTCCCCCTGAGACACCTGCCGGGAGTGGGGTCATGGCCAGGTTCACCATTGTCCAGCGAGCATGGAACGATTGGGGTTAAGTGCCTTGCTCAAGGGCACAGCGACAGATTTGTGTGTGTGGGTATGCAACCAAACTGACAACAGTGAACTAGGCTAGGTCAACCAACTGAAACCAGACCCAGGTTCCTTTTTTCTTTTCTATGATATGTCCAGGCCAGGCAGTGCTGCTGAAATGTGATGCATTATCATCAAATTAATGTAACATCCCAGGCAGCCTCCAGGTAAACAACGCACTGCGGAGACCGAGACTGCATCCCAAAAGGCGCCCTATTCCCTATACAGTAAACTACTTTTGACCAGAGCCTCAAATGTAGTGCACTATATAAGGAATAGGTTGCTATTTGGGATGCAACCAGACTGACTGACTGTCCTACTAATTGAAAGGGAAATCATGAGCCAGGGATGGAGGTGATATATAGGCATTGTGGGGTTATTATCTCCTTCTGCTGAGAACACACACAGGATCAGGGCCCCCCTGTCCATTTTATGATAGCCATAATGATCTGAAAGGCTAAACTGATCCTACATCAGCACTCCTACTCTGAGAGTGCACAGCGCAGAGCAGAGGATCAGACCATGAAAGGCCATCAAATCCCTGCATTGTCAATGACCATTATCAACGTTGTCTCAGGAATCCCCTAGTCGTGCCGCGGCACGATATCGATCCCCCGATTTTCTATTCAGAAGACACACGGTGTGGGCTGGAGCTCACCAATACCGCATTACCACAACAGGAAGCGGAGGAGGAGCACACATTCACCCACAGACATTAAGCCACATCTTGCTGATCAGTGGTCCATGATCCACGTCCTCACAGGGATACAGTGATCTGAGCTGCATCTTAGTAAGGAAGTCTTGCATGGCGAAGGTTAACTTAACCTATGCATACATGCAACATCAGCGTTTTAGACAACAGAATGTTTGTCAAAAGTAGTTTCTGATAAATGGCTCTTGACTAAAGGTAGCAGAAACTACATCAACGTCTATGACACCACACACTAACTGCTTCCATTTTAAAACCACAAATGTGGAGTCAAAGGAATTCATGTCGGATCTTAGTGTGATATTGTTGCAACGTGAATCATATCACACGGCGTCTTAAGAAAGGGGCTTTCAAAGGGTCAGTGGGCACAGTGAGGTTTGTTTAACAGGAAATAATTAATGTTTGCAGCCCAATAGAGGGGTGAAGGGGCTAGTCTAAAGAATGCCAGAACCCCCCCTTTAAACCCCGGGTCTAGAGAACAAAACAAAGACCATATGTCATAGTGCTGCTTCATGAATAAATCCTAGAAGGAAAATCCCGGGCCAGGGTCAAAGTCATTAGAGCTAATCGACTTCATGAATGAAACACATATTCTGAGGGATAACTCAAACTCAATGCAATCCAAATCATTTGGTCACTGTGTGTAATTTCTCCTTGGTTGAAGACATTTAAAATGCAATAAAAAAACAGTGAAAACACCCTCTGCCGGTATCTGTGCAACAGTGGTTTGATTAAAGAACGATTGCCCACCCCAGTAAGCAAAGTATTGTAAAGTTTATCAGGTTGCATGACAGCTATTCAATTACAGGAGACTCAGGACTGACAAAATGGCATTCAAGAATCTTTACAAACAGACCACAAAAAATACCTCCCAAAAACTTGTTTCATTAAATTAACAGCAAAAAGAATATAAAATTCCTCTGCAGTCATCAAAAACATAAAATCATACATTCACTAATTAAACATAATTACACTGAATCTGCAGCATCACATCTGTTTTATAAAACACATATCTATGTCAACTCTGTCATTTTTTAAAAATGTAACCTTTATTTAACTAGGCAAGTCAGCTGAGAACAAATTCTTATTTACAATGACGGTCTACAACGGCCAAACCTGGACAACACTGGGCCAATTGTGCGCCGCCCTATGGGACTCCCAATCACAGCCGGTTGTGATACAGCCTGGATATAAACACATATCTATGTTAACGCCAATATAAACACATATCTATGTTAACGCCGATATAAACACATATCTATGTTAACGCCGATATAAACACATATCTATGTTAACTCCGATATAAACACATATCTATGTTAACTCCGTTATAAACACATATCTATGTTAACGCCGATATAAACACATATCTATGTTAACGCCGATATAAACACATATCTATGTTAACTCCGTTATAAACACATATCTATGTTAACTCTGTTATAATCACATATCTATGTTAACTCTGTTATAATCACATATCTATGTTAACTCTGATATAAACACATATCTATGTTAACTCTGATATAAACACATATCTATGTTAACTCCGTTATAATCACATATCTATGTTAACTCTGTTATAAACACATATCTATGTTAACTCTGTTATAATCACATATCTATGTTAACTCCGTTATAAACACATATCTATGTTAACTCCGTTATAAACACATATCTATGTTAACTCCGTTATAATCACATATCTATGTTAACTCTGTTATAATCACATATCTATGTTAACTCCGTTATAAACACATATCTATGTTAACTCCGTTATAATCACATATCTATGTTAACTCTGTTATAATCACATATCTATGTTAACTCTGTTACAATCACATATCTATGTTAACTCTGATATAAACACATATCTATGTTAACTCCGATATAAACACATATCTATGTTAACTCCGTTATAATCACATATCTATGTTAACTCCGTTATAATCACATATCTATGTTAACTCTGTTATAATCACATATCTATGTTAACTCTGTTATAATCACATATCTATGTTAACTCCGTTATAAACACATATCTATGTTAACTCCGATATAAACACATATCTATGTTAACTCTGTTATAATCACATATCTATGTTAACTCTGTTATAATCACATATCTATGTTAACTCTGTTATAGTCACATATCTATGTTAACTCTGTTATAATCACATATCTATGTTAACTCCGTTATAATCACATATCTATGTTAACTCTGTTATAGTCACATATCTATGTTAACTCCGTTATAAACACATATCTATGTTAACTCCGTTACAAAAGATGGAATATAAGACAGTCTGCGTAAATGCAGCATCTGTTGCATTATTAAAAACATGACAGTGCAAAGACCATAGCTAAACGTAAATGATTTAACACATCAAAAACCACCACACCAGACTTTCCTCTCTGTCTCTGCTTTGAAGCCTAGCATTGAAATAATATAAATGTCCTGTTACGACACTATAATAGTAATACAATAAGTTAAAAAAATATCTGCAACAGTTTTGTGTGACAGTAGAACACATAACAGGCAGCCTTAAGGCATCTGCATGCTTCCCAACCGAAACAGTTCGGCAGAGTTTGTGCATATATTATGACTACATTTTGTGGCGTTTTTGTTCGTTTTGGACTTCGGCCAGGGTTTTTTCGGCTGTTCGGGTGCACAACATTTTTTCTGGAGGCAAGCCGAAGTTCCTAGACGAAGTCCACACCCCTTCTTCGGTGATTGGTCAACAGTAGAAATTGTTCAATAAAGTCTTTGTTGCCATTCAACGGGAGACGACTTGTTTTCATGAACATTTTTTCAGAGAAAAATATTGCACCAAACATCTTAGTTAGATGTAAAATTGCACGATTAAGATCTCTTCGGCAAAAACTGCAAAATTGATGACAGATTTCTTGTGTTATCTTAGATTAGTTATTACTATTTTGAGGAATAGAAATCATTTTCAAGCGAAGGTCTTTTAAGGGAGGATGCAAGCACACTCCTTCAATTCGACTAGCCGAGTTCAGCTAGTCACCAGCCGAACTGAAGCATGCTGACGCCTTTCAGCCTTATCAACAAAAAGAGCATCAACTGAGAATATAAATGAATATGAAATCTTTGCCATACCTGCAGTTAGGGGGTGGATCTAGAGTGATCTCAGCGAGCTCCTTCTGGATTCTGTGGAAGAGAAATGAGAAATGTGTTGAAGCTGTGAGAAGAGGGCTGTGAGAGGAGACTGTACAGCACTAGACTGGAGGGATGAACAATACACACACTAAAAACACTATGAAGTCAACAGACTTGTTTCTATCGTGGTCTTTGCTGTCAGAGAGAGAGAGAAATGAGAGAGGAAACGAGAAGCTGTGAGAAGAGAAGAGTTTACAGCACTAGACTAGAGATTTACACTGCCCTCTACCAGCGATGCTCTAACTGCACCCCCCCCCCCCCCTCCGCTCAGCACAGCTAACATGGCTGCTTCCTCTTTGTTCTCCCAGGCAGAACCCGAAGCCCAGAACAGCAAAACTTTCTCTCCTTCGTTACTCCCTGTCCGTTTACCCCAACACAACACTCTCACCCCCAGCACAAAGCTAGCCCCCTCACCTACCATCCCGCCGCTCATCCACCCATTCCAGTCACTTTTAGCACAAAATATTTTCTTTTAAAGCTTATATGCAAATGAGGCAGAGAGGGAGAGGGAGGGGGGAGGACCTTGGGTATATTTGACAGGGCCTTTAAACAGAGAGCTGCGTAGGGTGCTGTTACTAAAGCATTATTAACGCTGTGTAAGGGAGAAAAGGGGAGGATTTTGACATACTTGCCACTCAATACATGTGTATTCTCATCCACTGTTAGTACTTGATACATGTTTTTAAGACTATTGTGTAGACAAGTCAGTTTCTTTTTGAAGCTCAGATAAAATTGCATCCAACTGCTTTACATTTATTAGTTGGGCGTTAAAGTGATCATTCTCCTCTTACCAACACTAAATATAGTTGCATAGGCCTAATAAGAGGAATAGAACATTTGTCATAATAGTATTTTTGACCATTTTCTCCCTAAACTTAGAAACAGTTTTCTACAACCAAAGAAACACAGGTTGCAACACAGGAAAGACATCAACTGTGAGTGTGAAAATACCTATTTTACAATACTCAACAATCACAAGTATGTGAATTCAAAACAATGTAACCTCAGATACGCTAAGTTAGATGTAAACAAGTAATATTAAGTCCTGCTCTGCTCCTGTAGCCTAACTTGACAAACGATCCATATTCAGCGACAATAGACCAAGTAACCAAATAAAGGCATTACTATGATAATGTTGTTCCATGGCTTTAGTTTTTAACAATCTTATTTGGCACAGGAATAATAATAATAAAAAAAATATCTCTCCTTTGTGTCTCAAAGGATTAAAGCATTATAAATGAACCATAAATCATTCATTAGGCTACTCAGTTTAGCAGAAGGATCACGTAGACTACAGTATCCCTAATTGTAAGAATACAGTGATTATGATAATGAAGCCATTACCTTTTAGCACTAGTGGACAACTTGGCGGTAGTCTTGCTGGATAATTTGGTGGGTTTCTTCTGTTGCTGAGGAGGTGTGGGGGGCTGCTGCTTTCTCTCCTCTGCCTCCTCTGGCTCCGGCACCGCCGGGTCTCTCTGGTCCGCATCAGAACTACCACTGCTGGTGCTTGGACTCTCGTCATCTGACCGCCCCTGTCTTTCACTGGACATTTTGATTCCCCCTAAAAACCAAAGACAGAAAAGTTATCAAACTGATCAATGCAATAGAGGCTAGCATCTATAGACCTATAGTCTTTCACTGGACATATATTTCCCCCCATAAAGAAGAAAAGATAGACACTTAATAATTGGATCTCTCAATGGGATACATACATACAGAGAGAGAGATGCTGCTCATCAGACAGGTAGGTTATCATAACTCAACTTTACATAATTCTCTGGACTGGTAGACCCCTTTGTGGGTTGGTCTTTGGTTCGTGGCCGACATTAGTATTCATTTCTCAGAGTCTGTGTCCTGCTGTCGACTTACATGGTTGGATGTTGAACATTACCTTCTATTCATCAAAAGTTGTTTATAAACAATAGCTATAGACTATTTATACATAAAATCCATTAGAGTACTTAATTAAAATTCCTGTCATTTTGAAGGACAAACGATGTTCACGATGTTTCCATAATGGTCACACCACACGCCTATAGCAAGCTAGATGGTTAGATAAGGAGCACCAAATCATTCCATTAGCTCGGTCCAATTGGCTTTGAATAATCCCCCCCACAGAACCATAACACGAGTGCAAATTTGTTAGGCTACATTATCGCAGCTCATTTGTAGCCTTGTTGTTAATAAAAGCAGGCTCGGATTCAATCATTGTGACTACTGACTGACGTTACTAGGCTACCTTCGTTTTGTGGTGAGATTCCCGAAGGCTTTATCTGTCAAAAGCCAAGCAATAGGGGAAAACAACACAGAACACTCAAACAGCATACAGTCACCAGCGCACGAATATTGGTTGGGAGAACGCGAATGAAGAGCTGCAGGGAAAACGTAATTGCACCTATTTGCAGTAAGGGGGGCTCGCAAGGCATGCAGGCGAGCTAAATAAAACACAGCATGTTTCTCTCACTTTAGGAGAGCATTAATCGTATAAACCCGACGAATATGAGCATATTGATTATAAGTCATTTGACGCATTCTAAGGAACGATAAATGGTTCGAATCCGACCTAAGAATCCTTTGTAGAACGGAGAGGTTTGTTATGGTAGGAGACACTCCAGTATCAGCATGGTGTACCAACTGATGCATGAAGTCAGTTCCGAGCAAGCTCCCTCTAACACGACAGCGCTGAAAACACCAATAAAGGACGATCTTTCTCCGCCTAACCTAGACTCTCCCGGATCATTGGAGCTTCTTCTTTACCTTTGGCGTGGTCTCGTCTTGATCTGAGACGGGTAGGAGCGTTAAAAATCCGGTGGAAATGGAGCCGGAAAGACGACGAGCTCCGGCCAAGCTGTGGACATTGGAGAATCGGAAGGAAAGGAGACGCTGCAGTACTGGCTTGGAATCCAGGTGGCGCTGGATAGCGAGTGAGTCAATCGTTGCTTAGGGTCCATTGAGTCAAGGGGGTCGCTTTCACTCTCGCTTCCAAATGATGGTCGTGGAGCAAACGGCACGAAATCAACTGGCTGTCACTTCTTGCAGTCCTCTGATATTCGTTTGAGTAAAGGAGCACATGTAGGACTATTGTTGTTTTGGAGATTCGAAACAGCAGAGGGGAATTACATAACACAGGTTTGAACAAGGCTTGGTATGTTACAATTTACTACAGTTGAATACAATGTTGCTTTGTGAAAGTTTGCTGTGATTATTGCCTTGACTGCAGCTATTCATGGAACGGTAGAACGGTTACATTGTAAATAAACAAGGCTGTAATAGTATATCTTTGGAAAAACTTGAAAGTTGCCAAATACTTGTCAATGTATTACATATATAGGCCTATAACCTAATGTAATTGTGTTCTATCATGGAACATGATATTTTTACATGAAATGTTAATAATTTATAGAATATAGTATCATCATAGAATTCATTTAAAATATTCATCATAATTGGAGAACTGATTTTATTTGAAGTGGCATTTGAATAGGCTACTGTAGGTGCAGTTCTATTGATTGTTTACAGCACTTTATCATTGACCCATTCATTCAGAGGCAAAGGAAGCACCTATGTTATCTGTGTGATATAGTAAACTATTGCTGGGTCTTGAACAGGCTCTGTCTCCAAGGCCAGGTCACACAGTTGTAGTATGAGGTATGTCAAGTTTGAGGGCAGAAGCATGAAAGAATAGCCAACAACCTCAAACATTGGAATTGATTTGTGAATACCTCTCTGCACTACACACATTCAAATGAATGGCATGATGACAGCTTGGTTGAACTAAACAAATAAACGGGGTCTCCAGGGTGTCAGGTGTCAACATGAAGAATGCAGGAGTCAGAAAATAGTCATACACTGTCATGGCAGGTTGGAATGTGCAGTTGTCAGCCACTCACTCACAGGGAAGAGAGGTGAAATCAGCTAAATGTTCCGACTTCCGCAGCTGCCATAGGATGCATGTGCAAACAGGAGGAAGAGCTCCAACTCTTGACACGTGGCAGATAAACAGATAGTTGATTGCTAGAGGGGGAAAACACATTATCAGTGAATGATTTGCTAAGTACATGTCATGCCATTGTAATTACAAGATAGTAGACAAAAATGATACAATTGCTCAGTGTAGGCTTCAGTATCAGCTGCAACACACTTTGATGTCTCCTTCTCAGAATCTTTGATGGCTCCTTTTCAGAATCTGGAGGGGAAATGAGAATGGAAAGATTGTTTGGTTTGGCTGTGTGGCTAGAGCTGGCTAGCGCTCCCCATGTCTCTCTCCCCTGAGAGAGGAGAGAGCAAGTGTCTGACGTCTGGGCCTTATCGTCTGTTACAGCGCACTGACAACAGGGAGAGAAAAGGGAAACAGAGCTGCATGGATTCCTGCTTTCCTATTGATGTCATAAAAGTGAAATACAAGGCTCAACTTACCCATGATATGAATCAGATGTACAGTATGGAGAGAAATCTAGAGCATACATCAACAGAATGAACAAACGGTTACATTAGGAGTAGATAGTGGTCCTCTGTAGCTCAGTTAGTATTCTGAGATGGCACTGTACTGTACGGCTGCCGTTTTGTTAGCTCCAACCCAACTTTGTGATTCTTTTCACGTTTATTTAAATTTTATTTTCACAAAATGTATCCGCTATTTCTTATAACCAACAATAACTTTGAACATCAGTTCGGCAGTTACTTACCTCAATTCTGGCTTCAACTTTGACTTCGAATCATCTGCCCTGTGTTCTTTCTGTAATTCTGACACAATTTTGGGGGTTTCCAAGTGGAAACGTTAGTGTTACAGAGGCAAGAGAGGATGAGTCCTGCCGAGGTTAAGGCGAAGGGAAAACCTGCCACCTCTTCCCTCCATTCTACTGGCCAGTCACTTGATAATAAGAAGGATGACCAATCGCGGATTTGCTACCAACTGGACTCTGGTAACTGCAATATTCTCTGCTTTTCTGAAACATGGCTTTCGGACAAGATATCCCCCGATGGCTATCCAACTCTACGGATTCTCCATTCACCGAGCGGACAGGACAGTGGAGTCAGGGAAATCGAGAGGGGAAGGGGTTTGCCTCTTCAACAACAACAAATGGTGTGCCGAGTCGAGCGCAGTGGAAGTCTTGACCCATTGTTCACCCATCTTGGAATACTTGATGGTAAAAGCCGACCCTTCTACCTCCCGAGTGAGTTCTCAGCTCAGCTTTTTCAGCTTTTCGTAGCGGTTGTATGCATACCACCTCAGGAAAAGAAAAATAACAAGCTGACACTTAACAAACTGTACGAGGCTTTACATAAGCAACTTCCATCAACACGTCTCCTTCGCCACTAGGGGCGATAAAGTCCTAGACCACTGTTTCTCCACCCACAAGCAAGCATACAAAGCCCTCCCTTGTCCCCCATTCGGCAAGTCAGATCATGACTCCATACTCCTGTTAACAAGCAGAAGCAGGAAGTACCCGGGACTTGCTCCATTGAGAAATGGTCATCAGAATCAGAGATTATGCTAAAGGTATGCTTTGCTTGCTCTGATTGGAATTGGTTCCGAGACTCAGACGATAACATCAACGAGCTAACCACCTCCGTCACCGGCTTCATTAGGACATGCACCGGTGACGTTGTCCCCACTGTGAAGGTGACATTGTCCCCACCCTGAGGCTATGGCTGAGGACAGGAACAAGTACAAGACGTTCCGCTATGACCTCCACAGAGTCATCAAACAAGCAAAAGAATAATATAGGAAAAAAGTGGAATAATATTACACAGACTCCGATGCCCGTCACATGTGGCAAGGGCTTCAGTCAGTTACGGATAACAAAGGAAGACCCAGACATGATCGGCCCAATGATGCCTCTCTACCAGACAAACTCAGTGCATTTTATGCAAGCTTCTACAATAAAACACAGTGCCATGCGTGAGGGCCCCCACTGACCCAGAGAACTGGGTGATCTCAAGGCCGCGGGCTGGACGGTATTCTCAGAGCATGCGCTAAACAGCTGGCAGGCATATTCACAGTCATTTTCAACCTCTCCTTATCCCAGTCTGTAATCCCCACATGTCTTAAGCTGACCACCATCACGTGTTCCCAAGAACTCTAAGGCTTTATGCCACAATGACTACCACCCTGTAGCACTCATATCTGTAATCATGAAGTGTTTTGAAAGGCTAGTTATGGCACACATCATCTCCGTAATCCCAGACACCCTGGACCCACTCCAATTTTCAGACCGTCCCAACAGATCTATACAGTGCCTTCAGAAAGTATTCAGACCTCTCTACTTTTTCCACATTTTATTACGTTACAGCCTTATTCAAAAATTTATGAAATAATTTCTTCCCTCATCAATCTACACATAATACCCCATAATGACAAAGCAAAAACAGGCTTTAGAAATGTTTGCTAATTTATGAAAAAAAAAAAACTGAAATATTATATTTATGTAAGTATTCATACCCTTTACTCAGCACTTTGTTGAAGCACCTTTCACAGCAATTACAGCCTCGAGTCTTCTTGGGTATGACGCTACAAGCTTGGCACACCTGTATTTGGGGAGTTTCTCCCATTCTTCTCTGCAGATCCTCTCAAGCCCTGTCAGGTTGGATGGGGAGTGTTGCTGCTCAGCTATTTTCATGTCTCTCCAGAGATGTTCGATCAGGTTCAAGTCCGGGCTCTGGCTGGGCCACTCAAGGACATTCAGAGACTTGTCCCGAAGCCACTCCTGCGTTGTCTTGGCTGTGTGCTTAGGGGCGTGGTCCTGTTGGAAGGTGAACCTTCGCCCCAGTCTGAGCTCCTGAGTGCTCTGGAGCAGGTTTTTATCAGGGATCTCTCTGTACTTTGCTCCATTCATCTTTTCCTCAAACCTGACTAGTCTCCCGGTCCCTGCCACTGAAAATATCCCCACGCATGATGCTGCCACCACCATGGTTCACCGTAGGGATGGTGCCAGGTTTCCTCCAGACGTGACACTTGGCATTCAGGCCAAACAGTTCAATCTTGGTTTCATCAGACCAGAGAATCCGGTTTCTCATGATCTGAGAGTCTTTCAGTGCCTTTTGGCAAACTCCATTCGGGCTGTCATGTGCCTTTTACTGAGGAGTGGCTTCGGTCTGACCACTCTACCATAAAGGCCTAATTGGTGGAGTGCTGCAGAGATGGTAGTCCTTCTGGAAGATTCTCCCATCTCCACAGAGGAACTGTAGAGCTCTGTCAAAGTGACCATCGGGTTCTTAGTCACTTCCCTGACCAAGGCCCTTCTCCCCCTATTGCTCAGTTTGGCCTGGCGGCAATCTCTAGGAAGAATCTTGGTGGTTCCAAACTTCTTCTATTTAAGAATGATGGAGGCCACTGTGTTCTTTGGGACCTTCAATGCAGCAGAAATGTTTTGGTACTCTTCCCCAGATCTGTGCCTCGACACAATCCAGTCTCGGAGCTCTACGGACAATTCCTTTGACTTCATGGCTTGGTTTTTGCTCTGACATGCACTGTCAACTTTGGGACCTTATATAGACAGGCGTGTGCCTTTCCATATCATATCCAATCAATTGAATTTACCACAGGTGGACTCCAATCAAGTTGTAGAAACATCTTAAGGATGATCAATGGAAACAGGATGTACCTGATCTCAATTTCAAGTCTCGTTGCAAAAGGTGTGAATACTTATGTAAATAAGGTATTTCTATTTTTTGTTTTTAATACATTTGCTAAAATGTCTAAAAAACTGTTTTTGCTTTGTCATTATGGGGTATTGTGTGTAGGTTGCTGATGAAATTGTTTTATTTAATAATAATAATAAGGCTGTAATGTAACAAAATGTGGAAAAAGTCAAGGGGTCTGAATTCTTTCCGAAGGTACTGTATGTGAGAATGATGTTCATTGACTACAGCTCAGTGTTCAATACCATTGTCCCCTCCAAACTTGTCACCAAGTTCAGGACCGTGGGACTGAACACCTCCCTTTGCAATTGGATCCTGGACTTCATGAAGGTCTGACCCCAGGTGGTGAGGGTGACCCACACTGACCATCAACATGGGGGCACCACAGGTGTGTGTGCATAGTCCCCTTCTGTACACCCACGACTGCGTGGCTACGCATGACTCGAATACCATCATCAAGTTTGCTGATGACACGATGGTGGTAGGCCTACAGGGAGGAGGTCAGTGACCTGGCAGTGTGGTGCCGGGACAATAACCTCTACCTCAACGTCAGTAAAAAAGGAGCTGATCATGGACTGCAGAAAATGGGGGGCGAGCACCCCTCCAGCCACATCAACAGGGCTGCAGTGGAGCGGGTCAAGAGCTTTCAAGTTCCTCTGTTTCCAAATCATTAAGGACTTAGAATGGTCCACACACACACGCACAGTCGTGAAGAAGGTGCGACTGCACCTCTTCCCTCTCAGGAGGTTGAAATCATTTAGCATGGGCCGCCAAATCCTCAAAAAGTTCTACAGCTGCACAATTAAGTGTATCTTGACTGGCTGCATCATTGCTTGGTATGGCAACAGAACTGCCCTCGATCGCATGGCCCTACAGAGGATGGTGCGGACAGCCCAGTACATCACTGGGGCCGAGCTCCCTGCCATCCAGGACTTCTATATCAGACAGTGTGAAAGGAAGTCCACCCAAGCCATAGACTGTTCGCTCTGCTTCTTCATGGCATGCGGTACAGGTGCGTCAAGTCTGACACCAACAGGCTCCTGAACAGCTTCTATCCCCAAACCACAAGACCGCTAAATAGCTAACAAAATGCCTACATTTTATTGTATTATTTTGCCCTGTCTCTATGCAAGACTCCACACACACACACACACACACCCACACACACACACACACACACACACACACACACACACACACACACACACACACCACACACACACACACACACACACACACACACACACACACACACACACACACAATTAATTTGCTTATGCACATACTGTATAACATGCACACACATTTATACTGACTCTACACACACTCACACACACTCACAAGCAATCATCATATACATGGCTGCTGCTCTGTTTATCATCTATCCTAATGCCTAGTCACATTATCCCTATACATATGGTATCTACCTCCATCACTACAGTATCCCTGCACATTGTAAATATGGTATGGAAACCGGCCCTGTGTATAGTATGCTTACTTACTTCTCGTGTTCTTCTTATTTTTCTTTTTTGTGTTTTGTTCTACCTTATGTTACTTTGATTACTACATTGATATTGATTACTGCATTGTTGGGTTTAGAGCGTGCGTAAAGGCATTTCACTACACATGACATTAAAACTTGAACATGGCACATCCAACACCAGGATAGTGGGTTCGATTACCGGAACCACCAATACGTAAACATTTATACACGCATGACTGTAAGTCACTTCGGATAAAAGCGTCTGCTAAATAGCATATATATTATACACTACATAACCAATATTATGTGGGCATCTGCTCATTGAACACCTCCTTCCAAAATGATGGGCATTAATATGGAGATGGTCTCCCATTTGCTGCTATAACAGCCTCCACTGTTCTGGGAAGGCTTTCCACTAGATGTTGGAACATTGCTGCGGGGACTTGCTTCCATTCAGCCACAAGAGCATTAGTGAGGTCAGGCACTGATGTTGGGTGATTAGGCCTGGCTCGCAGTCGGTGTTACCATTCATCCCAAAGGTGTTTGATGGGGTTGAGGTCAGGGCTCTGTGCAGGCTAGTCAAGCTCTTCAACACCAATCTCAACAAACCATTTCTGTATGGACCTCACTTTGTGCATGGGGCATTGTCATGCTGAAACAGGAAAGGTTTTTCTCCAAGCTGTTGCCACAAATTTGGAAGCATAAAATCGTCTAGAATGTCATTGTATGCTGTAGCGTTACGATTTCCCTTCACTGTGACTAAGGGGCCTTTATTTTTACTATTTTACACATTGTAGAATAATAGTGAAGACATCAAAACTTTGAAATAATACATATGGAATCATGTAGTAACCAAGAAAGTGTTCAAAAAATCTAAATATACCT
This sequence comes from Salmo salar, assembly GCF_965601325.2. Taxonomy (NCBI): domain Eukaryota; kingdom Metazoa; phylum Chordata; class Actinopteri; order Salmoniformes; family Salmonidae; genus Salmo; species Salmo salar. Next base: position 36,518,426 of record NC_138311.1, read on the forward strand.
TATATTTCAGAATCTTCAAAGTAGCCACCCTTTTCCTTGATGACAGCTTTGCACACGCTTGGCATTCTCTCAACCAGCTTCACCTGGAATGCTTTTCCAACAGTCTTGAAGGAGTTCCCACATATGCTGAGCACTTGTTGGCTGGGAATATGTGCAAGTTAATTATTCATGTATTTATTTACCCAGGAGGTAAGGAATGTCTTTGAATGAATCAGTAGGTCAACTGATAGTTATCTGCAATGCTATCATTCGTGTTCTGTCTAAATCCGACTTCCAGTAGATTTAACTGTTTTAGGGCTTAACTGAAGCCTTCAAGCTCCTCTTTCAAAGGTATGCAAAGTAAAGGAACATTATACACCTGCATTTGACTAAAAGCTGCAAAATGTCCTTCATCACTCATCCATGATATGTGTAATAACAGTTAATTGGTGACTGAAAAATCCCTTATCATAACAGAGAGATACCACTCTACTTGTAGATACTGAGCAGATATTTCTGATCATAATCAGCGAACTGCATTTGTCAGACCATGAAATGCTATACTCAAGTGTTTCAAAGAAACAGAATAAAGTAAATAATAACTAAACTGAGAGCTACTCTAAAGACAATTGGTTTGCATTTACAAGACAGCCAAAGTGATTCATTTGCCCACACACATACACACACAGTTCCAAAACCACTATAAATAAAAGTCCCGTACTTTGTGGCACTCACTTTGTGCTTTTAAAAGGTTAAATGAGAGTAAACGTAGGAATTGCCGGAACCCTAAAATGATTGTCCTGCTTTAATATTAATGAGTTCTTAATTAGACCATCAGCACACAGAAGCAGACGAAATGGACATTAATATTTAATCACACAGAGTTTTCTCTCTCACACACAGATCTCTCTCTCTCTCTCTCACATACACAGATCACTTGCTCACAGATCTCTCTCTCTCTCTCTCTCTTCATCCATCCATTCCAGGGAAACAGCTACAGTAGACAGGGCAGAGATTCACAACAAGCACTTCAAGTGCAGACAAACAGACTGCATCTGGACTGGAACATTGATCTTCAAAACCCAACTTCCACTTCTTGTGCTGTCTGTATGTATTTTGGTTGGAAGTGGTATGTCCCAAGGTAGGACCTAGTGTGTGTTAGTTTGTTTTTTAATCATATTTACTAAGAGTGTTTGTGTATCAGGGATGTCTATATTTGAAGTTAGTTTATTGAGCCACTTAAGCTTTCCACTCTCTTTGTAACGGTTGTCTTCTGTAGAAATGGACCAAGGCGCAGCAGGTACGTGAATACTCATCTTTAATTAAAATAAAGGAGTAAAGCATCCACTTAACAATTCAAACAAAGTAACAACAGCTACAGTTCTGCAGGCTAGAAACGCAGTGCAAAAAACAACCACCCACAACCCCAAAGAAAAACACACACACCTATATAGGACTTCCAATCAAAGGCAACTATACACACCTGCCTTCAATTGGAAGTCCCAATCATCCACCCAACAATTAACCAACACAAACATGCCACGTCCTGACCCCAAAACTAAAACACTAGCTCCATCTGCTGGTCAGGACGTGACAGTACCCCCCCCCCCCAAGGTGCAGACCCCGGAATGCACCTACCAACAAAACAAAAAACAACACAAAACCCATAAACAATAACCCTAAAACAATAAGGGAGGGAAGGGAGGGTGGCTGCCGTCACCGACGGCACTGTGCTACACCCTCCCTCCCCAACCCACCTATCCTGGAGGTGGCTCAGGTGCAGGGCGTGGACCTTGCTCCACCGTCGGCGTAGCCCACTTCGGTGTCGCTGCTAACTGCGCCGGGCAGATGGGCCACTTGGGCTGACCCTGGCAGACGGACCACTCGTGCTGGGCCGGAGGACAGGAGGACCCCTCGGGCTGGACCGGGGGACAGGAGGGCCCCTCGGGCTGGGCCGGGGGACAGGAGGGCCACTCGTCCTGGGCCGGGGGACAGGAGGGCCATTCGGGCTGGGCCGGGGGACAGGAGGGCCACTCGGGCTGGGCCGGAGGGCAGGAGGGCCACTCGGGCTGGGCCGGAGGGCAGGAGGGCCACTCGGGCTGGGCGGGGGCGGGGGCCACCGGGCGGGCAGGAGGGCCACTCGGGCTGGGCCGGAGGGCAGGAGGGCCACTCGGGCTGGGCCGGAGGGCAGGAGGGCCACTCGGGCTGGGCCGGAGGGCAGGAGGGCCCCTCGGGCTGGGCCGGAGGACAGGAGGGCCCCTCGGGCTGGGCCGGAGGGCAGGAGGGCCCCTCGGGCTGGGCCGGAGGACAGGAGGGCCCCTCGGGCTGGGCCGGAGGACAGGAGGGCCCCTCTGGCCGATCCTGACAGGCCGGGCACCCTGGCAGATCAGGGCAGGCGGGCACCTCTGGCAGAACAGGGCAGTCCGGCCACTCTGGCAGAACAGGGCAGTCCGGCCACTCTGGCAGAACAGGGCAGTCCGGCCACTCTGGCAGAACAGGGCAGTCCGGCCACTCTGGCAGAACAGGGCAGTCCGGCCACTCTGGCAGAACAGGGCAGTCCGGCCACTCTGGCAGAACAGGGCAGTCCGGCCACTCTGGCAGTACAGGGCAGTCCGGCCACCCTGGCAGTTCAGGGCAGTCCGGCCACCCTGGCAGTTCAGGGCAGTCCGGCCACCCTGGCAGTTCAGGGCAGTCTGGCCACCCTGGCAGTTCAGGGCAGTCCGGCCACCCTGGCAGTTCAGGGCAGTCTGGCCACCCTGGCAGTTCAGGGCAGTCTGGCCACTCCGGCAGTTCAGGGCAGTCTGGCCACTCCGGCAGTTCAGGGCAGTCTGGCCACTCTGGCAGTTCAGGGCAGTCTGACCTCTCTGGCGACTGTTGACTGGCGGGCAGCTCTGACGACTGTTGACTGGCGGGCAGCTCTGACGACTGTTGACTGGCGGGCAGCTCTGACGACTGTTGACTGGCGGGCAGCTCTGACGACTGTTGACTGGCGGGCAGCTCTGACGACTGTTGACTGGCGGGCAGCTCTGACGACTGTTGACTGGCGGGCAGCTCTGGTGATGGTTGACTGGCGGGCAGCACTGACGACTGTTGACTGGCGGGCAGCTCTGGTGACTGTTGACTGGCGAGGCTGGGTTGACACACTAGACTCCTGATGCGTGGGGCTGGTATAGGACGTGCCAGCCTGGAGACACGCACCTCCATGCTAGTGCGTCTGGCGGGAAACACCGGACCGAAAGGGCGCACTGGCGGTCTTGAGTGCAGGGTTGGCATCACCCCTTCCGGCTCGATGCTCCCCTTGCCCTGGCACCTGCGGGGCGCTGGTACTGGGCGAACTGGGCTGTGCGTCCGTATAGGCGAGATGGTGCGCACCTCAGCGTAACATGGCGCCCTCCACCTCGTACGCACCTCCCTGTAGTCACGGGTAGCTGGCTTACGGCTCTTCCCTGGCCTGGCCAAACTACCCGTGTGCCCCCCCCCCAAAAAATCTTGGGGCTGCCTCTCGGGTTTCCTAGCCAACCGTGTTCCAGCGTAACGTTCCCGATGGTTCCTCTGTCCAGCTGCCTCCACTCTCCTGAGTGCCTCCACCTGTTCCCATGGGAGGCGATCCCTTCCGGCCAGGATCTCTTCCCAGGTGTAGGCTCCCTTGCCGTCCAGGACGTCCTCCCATGTCCATTGTTCCCTTTTTCTCTCCTGTGGCTTCCTCCTCTTCTGCTGCTTGGTCCTTTGGTGGGTGGTTCTGTAACGGTTGTCTTCTGTAGAAATGGACCAAGGCGCAGCAGGTACGTGAATACTCATCTTTAATTAAAATAAAGGAGTAAAGCATCCACTTAACAATTCAAACAAAGTAACAACAGCTACAGTTCTGCAGGCTAGAAACGCAGTGCAAAAAACAACCACCCACAACCCCAAAGAAAAACACACACACCTATATAGGACTTCCAATCAAAGGCAACTATACACACCTGCCTTCAATTGGAAGTCCCAATCATCCACCCAACAATTAACCAATACAAACATGCCACGTCCTGACCCCAAAACTAAAACACTAGCTCCATCTGCTGGTCAGGACGTGACACTCTTTTAACTTTAACTTTGTTATGGAAGGGCAAACCAAGCATGAGCTGCCTCTGTTTGTATAAAGAATATGAGTCAGCAAGGTCAGACACTCAGAGAGCAGGAAGTGTATCTTCCATCTTTTTGAAGGTGCCCTCTGTCGAGTACCGAGTGTAGATAGAGCCACGAGCATCAGTCTGGTATATTGGAAGTGCCGCAGACTCCGAACCACGTATCCCGCCCGGCAACAGTTTGAGACACTTTTTTGGCTACTCTGTCTTAGCTTCTCTGTTGTTAATCTCCCTTTATGTAACTTCAAAAAATAATGAAAAAGCGAAAGGGCATTAGAAATCTGATGTCCTTTTTTTAAGAAGAGAGAAGCCTCCATTCCTCAAGGAAGTGCTCCTGCTCCTCTTGGATCTAGAGGCTGAAACACCACGTTGGGAGATACAGACTCCCAGACATGACACTCCGCTGTGTCAGAGGCACCATGCAGCCAAAGATAACACCCGCAGAAGAACATTGTGTAATCTGATGTTGTTTTCTCTCTCTGGTGTGGTTGTAGAGGAAGTAATATTTTCCTCACACTGGTATTTAAGTCCCGGTGAGACATGGAAGACAGGCACCTCGCTAACCAAGTTATGGGTTGTAACTTATCCAGAGACAAAGTTACATCCAAAATGGCACTCTATCCCTATATAGTGCACTACTTTTGACCACACTCTGGTCAAATTAGTGCACTATATTGGGAATAGGGTGCCATTTGGGAAAGATACATTAAATGAAGTATTGTAGAGGACTGCCACCCAAGGTTCTCATACTGGCTAGAGCAGTAGAGCTATTTGTTTTCACTGTAGCTAAGATTTAATCAGGTTTACTCTGTGGGAAAAGAACAGTTGGTAGACGAGATGATAGTATTGCCTTGAGAGTATGGTCCAGATATTTCATTATAAGGTGTTACCCCTGATGTCTTTGTGGATGTTTCCCATATGGTTCTTATCAAGTTAAATGCAGTATTTTGAAAGAAAAGGCTTGGTGTGTTTTTGCTGCATCTGGCTATTAGCAGTGGCGGTTCTAGACCATTTCAACTGGGGGGGCCAAGCTGGGGCCAGTTGTACTGTTAGAGGGGCCAGTTACATTAGACGTTATTGTTGTCATATCGTTTTCTTCACATTAGCAGGCAAAAGACCATGTTCATAATCATCATCGTTGCCACTGTCTAATAACGGATGTAAAAAAAGAACGATAGCAAAAAATTGTTATGTAAAAATGATTTCATACTCCACTGCCCCCCCCCGCCCCCCCCCAGAACCGCTAGTGGCTATTAGATATCTGATCAGATTTCGTTATATTGACTTTGTTGTAATCCAATAGCACAAAGGTGGTCTAAAAGAAGTGGTAATACGTTTGTAGTTTTTCTATCTTTTGTGGGGGAGGTTATTGTGTGAATAACTCCTTCTGACTGTGTATGTTTACTGATTGGTTTGTAGATTTAACATATTTGGAGACGTGCCAAAGGGAGGGCTCAGAGCGAATATACGCCCTCTTTGATTACAATGGTTGAATGCCAGATGACACCCTATTCCCTATGTAATGCACTATACAGTTCATGCTTTGGCTGACGCATCGTGTGTGTGTGTGTGTGTGTGTAAGTGTGTGTGCCTGCGTGTGTATGTGTGTTTTTCTATCCGTGGACCACTATGTAAAGGATGATCTTGATGACACTGGGCTACAGATACATGATAGTGCTCCGTTACTACAGTGTGATGATTAGAAGTGCTGCTCGGAGGGGGACAAACTGAATCTGTCAATGAATATCAGTCATTCATTCATGAAACCTGAGGTGTATTACAACTTGCAGGTAAGGAAACATGATAGCAGTCAGACCAAAATACTGTGGAACTGAGACGGTGACCTAGGGAAGGTGGTTCAAGACACAGCATTTATGGGCAGGGTCAGGTTAATGGTCAGGGTTATGTTCATTAGGGCACATTAGGGTTATTTAGAAAACTAAAATGTGTGTTTTTTATTGGATAAGGCCATCTAAACCCTCCCTGTTTCAGTCTGGTGCCGAGCGAACACAACTCTGGTCTTAATCGCTGTTGATTTATTAAACAGGATTGTGTTTTAGCTCCAATCTGCTCTCTGTTGACCTAGATTAATATACAGTATAAAGCTGATGTAAAACTCCTTTCAAGACTTACCCTCTTTCTCTCTCTTCCATTTCTCTCTCCCGATCTTTCTCCCTTTCACCTTCACTCACTCCCATCTCTCTCTCTCTCTCTCTCTCTCTCTCTCTCTCTCTCTCTCTCTCAATTCAATTTCCATTTAAGGGGATTTATTGGCACAGGAAACATATGTTAACATTGCCAAAGCAAGTGAAATAGATAATAAACAAAAGTGAAATAAACAATAAAACATTAACAGCAAACATTACATTCACATTACACTCTCTCTCTCAACCTCTCATCAGTAAACATTACACTCACAAAACTCTCTCAACCTCTCTCTCCCATCTCACTCTCTCATATCTCTCTCTCAAATTCAATTCAATTTAAGGGGCTTTATTGGCTTGGCTTGGGGAACATATGTTTACATTGCAAAAGGAAGTGAAATAGATAATAAACAAAAGTGAAATAAACAATAAAAAATGAACAGTCAACATTACTCACAAAACCCTCCCTCCCTCCCTCCCCCCTCCCCCTCCGTCCATGTGTCCCAATTGTTCTCTGCCAGAATGATTGCTACAGTGTATTTTGCATGTTGTTGAAAATTAAATGTGATGCAACAATATCTCTCATTAATTATTGCTAGTGAAAGGGGGATTCCAGTGATTCCTCTCCTCCTTACTCTCTCTCCTCTCTCTCTTTCCTCTCTCTATTTCTCTCTCTCCCTCTCTCTGTCTCTCTATTTCTCTCTCCCTCCCTCTCTTTGTCTCTCTCTCTCCCTCTCTATGTCTCTCTCTATGTCTCTCTGTCTCACCCTCTAAGTCTCTCTCTGTCTCTCCCTCTCTAAGTCTCTCTCTGTCTCTCCTCTCTATGTCTCTCTCTTTCGCTATGTCTCTCTCTCTCCCTCTGTCTCTCCCTCTCAATGTCTCTCTCTGTCTCTCCCTCTCTATGTCTCTCTATGTCTCTCTCTTTCTCTCCCTCTCTATGTCTCTCTGTCTCTATTTCTCTCTCTCTAAGTCCCTCTCTATGTCTGTCTCTATGTCTCTCTCTCTAAGTCTCTCTCTATGTCTCTCTGTCTCTCTCCCTAAGTCTCTCTCTATGTCTCTATGTCTCTCTCCCTAAGTCTCTCTCTATGTCTCTCTCTGTCTCTATAAGGGCACATGGCGAGACCCAGATGCAGATGGTTTGAGTCTCTGATATTTATTATAATCCAAGCGGCAGGCAAGAGAATGGTCGTAGACAGGCAAAAGATCACAAATAAGGTCAGAGTCCAGGAGGTACAGAGTGGCAGGCAGGCTCGAGGTCAGGGCAGGCAGTATGGTCAGGCAGGCGGGTTCAGAGTCAAGGCAGTCAAGGGACAAAACCGGGAGCACTAGCACAAGAGAGATAAGAAAAAGCAAGAGCACGGAAAAACACACTGGTTAACTTGATAAGACGAACTGGCAACAGACAAACAGGGAACACCGGAATAAATACCCAGGGACTAATGGGGAAAATGGGTGACACCTGGAGGTGGGTGGAGACAATCACAAAGACAGGTGAAACAGATCAGGGCGTGACAGTCTCTCCCCCTCTATGACTCTCTCTGTCTCTCCCTCTCTATGTTTCTCTGTCTCTCCCTCTCTCCCTCTCTATGTCTCTCCCCCTGTCTCTTTCTTTCCTCTATTTCTCTGTCTCTCCCTCTCTCTGTCTATCTCTTTCTTTCATCTCTCTATTTCTCTTTCTCTCCCTCTATGTCTCTCTCTGTCTCTCCCTCTCTATGTCTCTCTTTCTTTCCTCTCTTTATTTCTCTCTGTCTCTCTCTCGGTCTCTCTCTTTCTTTCCTCTCTCTATCTCTCCCTCTCTCTGTCTCCCTCTCTCTCTCTCTGTGTCTCTCTCTTTCTTCTTATTGCTGCTTCTTTCTTTCATTCTGTGCTGGGAAGGAAGATTTAGTCATCATTATTACCCATCTTGGTTCATAATCACTATCCACTCAGCAACATGTCAAACCAATCTCACCAATCTACATTGGTTATTAACCTGAGTGAAAACCGGCCCTATGTAAAAAATCTATAAATGGCGTAATAAAATGTATTTTCCATGGCACTAGACATCTATGGATGTCTATCTATTGTTGTGAATTGTTAGATACTACTACACTGTTGGAGCTAGGAACACAAGCATTTCACTACACCCACAATAACATCTGCTAAATGTGTGTATGTGACCAATAACATTTCATTTCATTTGATCTCAGGTGAAGTCGGAAGTTTACAAACACTTAGGTTGGAGTCATTAAAACTCGTTTTTCAACCACTACACAAATTTCTTGTTAACAAACTATAGTTTTGGCAAGTCGGTTAGGACATCTACTTTGTGCATGACACAAGTCATTTTTCCAACAATTGTTTACAGACAGATTATTTCACTTATGATTGTCACGGCTGTTTGAAGGATCGGACCAAAATGCAGCGTGTTTGTAGTTCCACATCTTTATTTATTCGTGAAACGTAATGCAATACACTAAATACTTGAACTAACAAAAACAACAAACCGTGACGTAGAGAGAACACACTACTCAAAATATAATCACCCACAAAAACAGGTGGGACAAACATCAACTTAAATATGACCTCCAATTAGAGACAACGACGACCAGCTGCCTCTAATTGGAGATCATACCAAACAAAACCAACATAGAAATACAAAACTAGAAACTGAACATAGAAATACAAAACATAGACAAACACCCCTTGTCACGCCCTGACCTACTCTACCATAGAAAATAACCTCTTACTATGGTTAGGACATGACAGTACCCCCCCCAAAGGTGCGGACTACGACCGCACCTAAAAAAACAACAACAACAAAACCCCACCCCAACAACAAACCCCCCCACACAACAAACCCCCCCAACAACAAAACACAAAGGGAGGGTAGGGTGGGCGACTAATGTCTATGGCGGCTCATATGCAGTACCCAGAACCTTCTTATCCAGTGCCTCCCCCCATGGAGGCGGCTCGGGTTCGGGGCGTAACCCCCACTCCACCCACTGATCCCTCTGCTTCTTTACCACCTGACCGTGGATTGTCGTCGAAAGAACCGGACTGTAGATCATTGCTAGAGGTTCTGGGCTGTTGGCCGCCGCTGGAGGCTCTGGGCTGCAGGCCGCCGCTGAAGGTTCTGGGCTGCAGGCCGCCGCTGAAGGCTCTGGGCTCCAGACCGCAGCTGAAGGCTCTGGGCTTTAGACCGCCGCTGAAGGCTCTGGGCTGCAGACCGCCGCTGAAGGCTCTGGGCTGCAGACCATTGCTGAAGGCTCTGGGCTGCAGACCGCCGCTGAAGACTCCGGGCTGCGGACCGCCACTGAAGACTCCGGACTGGGGAGCGCCGCTGAAGGCTCCGGACTGGGGAGCGTCGCTGGAGGCTCCGGACTGGGGGGCGTCGCTGGAGGCTCCGGACTGGGAGGCGTCGCTGGAGGCTCCGGACTGGGAGGCGTCGCTGGAGGCTCCGGACTGGGAGGCATCGCTGGAGGCTCCGGACTAGGGAGCGTGGCTGGAGGCTCCGGACTAGGGAGCGTGGCTGGAGGCTCCGGACTAGGGAGCGTGGCTGGAGGCTCCGGACTAGGGAGCGTCGCTGGAGGCTCCGGACTAGGGAGCGTCACTGGAGGCTCCGGACTGGGAGGCGTCGCTGGAGGCTCCGGACTGGGTGGTGTCGCTGGGGGCTCCGGACTGATGTCCGTCTCAATAGGTTCCGGACTGTAAGCCGTCTCAGTAGGTTCCGGACTGTAGACCGTCTCAGTAGGTTCCGGACTGTATGCCGTCTCAGTAGGTTCCGGACTGTAGGCCGTCTCAGTAGGTTCCAGACTGTAGGCCGTTTCAGTAGGTTCCAGACTGTAGGCCGTCTCAGTAGGTTCCTGTCTGTAGGCCGTCTCAGTAGGTTCCGGACTGTAGGCCGTCTCAGTAGGTTCCGGACTGTCGGCCGTCTCAGTAGGTTCCAGACTGAAAAACGTCGCCGGAAGCTCTGGACTGGGAACTGTCGCCGGAAGCTCTGGACAGGGAACTGTCGCTGGAAGCTCTGGACGGGGAACTGTCGCCGGAAGCTTTGGACGTGGAACTGTCGCCGGAAGCTCTGGACGGGGAACTGTCGCCGGAAGCTCTGGACTGGGAATGTGCACTAGAATCCTGATGCGTGGTACTGGCATGGGTGGCGCCAGACTGGTAACCCCCACCTCAGGACGAGTGCAGGGAGCAGGAACAGGACACTCCGGACTGGGCATGCGCACTGGAGGTCTGATGCGTGGGACTGGCCTAGGTGGCGCCAGACTGGTAACACGCACCTCAGGGCGAGTGCGGGGAACAGGAACAGGACACTCCAGACTGGGCATGCGCACTGGAGGTCTGATGCGTGGAACTGGCCTAGGTGGCGCCAGACTGGTAACACGCACCTCAGGGCGAGTGCGGGAAGGAGGCACAGGAAGTACCGGACAATGGAGGCGAACTGGAGACCAGGCATGCTGAGCAGGCCTACTCCTTCCTGGCTGAATGACCATCTTCGCCCTACACCGGTGCGGAGCTTGCACCAACTGCACCAGGCTGTGAGTGCGTATGGGCGATATAGTGCGCATCACACCATAACCCATTGCTCGTTCATCCACTCTCTCCTCAGCACGCCCGCTCCGCAGTGCTCTCGATGCCAGTACCTCTCTCCGGAATCTTGCGTCGAGCTCCGCGCTTGACTCCTTGACCGGCTCCGTTTCACTCCATGGCTCTCTCCGATAAGCACGGGAAGTTAGATCAGGTCTCCCCCCTGACATCGCCAAACTCCCCGTGTGCCCCCCCCCCCAATTTCCGCCCTCGTCTCCTGCCTCTCAGGGAAAGCCCTGGAGTGGGCCAACGCCGTATAGGGGGAAGAAGAAGCGGTGTTAGACCACTTCGAGGATCTCACCTGCCGCTTCCGGGAGGTCTTTGACCATCCGCCTGAGGATAGAGTGGCGGGTGAACATCTCGTCCACCTGAGGCAGAGGACGAGGAGCGCACAGGAGTTCGCGTTGGAATTCCGGACCCTGGCCGCCGGCGCGGGATAGAACGACAGGGCCCTGATCGATCACTACCGGTGCAGTCTGCGCGAGGATGTCCGTCGGGAGTTGGCCTGCAGGGACACCACTCTCAGATTCAACCAGCTGGTGGACCTGTCCATCTGGCTGGATAACCTGCTGGCTACCCGCGGACGTCCAGATCGGGGTCTGTTGGTTCCATTCCCCAGCACCACCGCTCCGACGCCCATGGAGCTGGGAGGTGCTGCACTTAGGGTGACCGGAGGAGGGGCCGTTCCATGCACCATCTGTGGCCACAGAGGGCACACTGCCGGTCGGTACTGGGGAGGTTCCTCTGGGAGGAACCTCCCCTCTCGTGTCAGCCCAGGTGAGTCGGCACCAGGCTCACCCAGAGCCCCCTGTTGCTCACATGTTATTGTTTATTAATTTTCCTGAGTTTTCCCCGCATTCCCAGCATAAAGTGCTCGTAGATTCAGGCGCAGCTGGGAATTTTATTGACTGATATTTTGGCCATAGTTTAGGGATCCCCATTGTTCATGTGGATATGCCCTTCTCTGTGTGCGCCCTAGATAGTCGACCATTAGGGTCAGGGCTAATTAGGGAGGCCACCGCTCCAATGGGCAGGGTTACATGGGAGGGTCACAAGGAGAGATTCAGTCTATTCCTTATTTATTCTCCTGCGTTTCCCATGGTGCTGGGCCTACCCTGGTTTGCCTGTCATGACCCGACTATTTCGTGGCAACAGAGGGTTCTCACGGGGTGGTCACAAAAGTGCTCGGGGAGGTGTTTAGGGGTTTCCGTCAGTCCTACTACGGTGGAAAGTCCAGACCAGGTCTCCACCGCGCGCATCCGCTCTGAATATGCCGATTTGGCTCTCGCCTTCTGTAAAAAGAAAGCAACTCAATTACCACCCCATCGACGGGGAGATTGTGCGATAAATTTCCTGGTAGACGCAGCACTTCCCAGGAGTCACGTGTATCCCCTGTCGCAAGAGGAGACGGCGGCTATGGAAACATATGTCTCCGAATATCTGGGGCAGGGGTACATTCGGCCCTCCACTTCACCTGCCTCCTCGAGTTTATTTTTTTGTGAAGAAGAAGGATGGAGGTCTGCGCCCGTGTATTGACTATCGAGGCATCAAACAAATCACTGTGAGGTACAGTTACCCGCTGCCTCTCATCGCCAGTGCGATCGAGTCAATGCACGGGGCGCGCTTCTTCACAAAATTGGATCTCAGGAGCGCTTACAACCTGGTGCGTATCCGGGACGGGGACGAGTGGAAGACGACATTTAGTACCACCTCAGGGCACTATGAGTACCTCGTCATGCCGTACGGGTTGATGAATGCTCCATCAGTCTTCCAGGCCTTTGTAGACAACATTTTCCGGGACCTGCACGGGCAGGGTGTAGTGGTGTATATCGACGACATTCTGATATACTCCGCTACACGCGACGAGCATGTGTCCCTGGTGCGCAGGGTGCTTGGTCGACTGTTGGAGCATGACCTGTACGTCAAGGCTGAGAAATGCCTGTTTTTCCAACAGTCTGTCTCCTTCCTACGGTACCACATTTCCACCTCAGGGTGGAGATGGAGAATGACCACATTACAGCCGTGCATAATTGGCTGACTCCCACCATGGTAAAGGAAGTGCAGCGGTTTCTAGGGTTTGCCAACTACTACCGGAGGTTTATCCGGGGCTTTGGTCAGTTAGCAGCTCCCATTACCTCACTGCTGAAGGGGGACCGGTGCGTTTGCAGTGGTCAGCTGAGGCAGACAGGGCTTTTGGTCAGCTGAGGGCTCTGTTTACCTTAGCTCCCGTGCTGGCTCACCTGGATCCCTCTTTGGCGTTTATAGTGGAGGTGGACGTGTCCGAGGCTGGGATAGGAGCCATGCTCTCTCAGCGCTCGGGTACGCCACCAAAGCGAAACTAGGACGTGGGGGACCGGGTGCTGTCGTCAAGGCTTTCAAGGCGTGGAGACATTGGCTTGAGGGGGCTAAACACCCTTTTCTCATCTGGACGGACCACCGCAATCTGGAGTACATCCGGGCGGCGAGGAGACTGAACCCTCGCCAGGCAAGTTGGGCCATGTCATTTACCCCGTTTTGTTTTCACCCTGTCCTACAGACCAGGTTCCCAGAACGCGAAGGCAGACGCACTGTCCCGGATGTATGACACAGAGGAGCGGTCGATGGATCCCACTCCCATACTCCGGGCCTCTTGCCTGGTGGCACCGGTAGTGTGGGAGCTGGACGCGGACATCGAGCGGGCGTTACGTACAGAGCCCACTTCACCCCAGTGTCCAGCTGGGCGTCTGTACGTTCCGTTTGCTGTCCGAGACAGTTTGATCTATTGGGCCCACACGTTACCCTCCTCTGGTCATCCGGGCATCGGTCGGACAGTGCACTGTCTTAGTGGGAAGTTCTGGTGGTCCACCTTGGCTAAGGACGTGAGGGTTTATGTTTCCTCCTGCTCGGTGTGCGCCCAGTGCAAGGCCCCTAGGCACCTGCCCAGAGGGAAGTTACAACCCTTACCCATTCCACAACGGCCGTGGTTGCACCTGTCGGTGGACTTCCTGACGGATCTGCCTCCCTCACAGGGTAACACCACGATCCTGGTCATTGTGGATCGGTTTTCTAAGTCCTGCTGTCTCCTCCCTTTGCCCGGTCTCCCTACGGCCCTACAGACTGCTGAGGCCCTGTTCGCACACGTCTTCTGGCACTACGGGGTGCCTGAGGACATAGTATCTGATCGAGGTCCCCAGTTGACGTCAAGGGTCTGGAGGGCGTTCATGGAACGTCTGGGGGTCTCGGTCAGCCTTACCTCAGGTTTTCACCCCGAGAGTAACAGGCAGGTGGAGAGAGTAAACCAGTAAACCGGTTGACGTCACCGGCCTTCTAGCCATCACCAATCCACTTTTCATTTTCCATTTGTTTTTTTGTCTTTGTTTTTTTACACACCTGGTTTCAATTCCCCATTACATGTTCATTATTTAACCCTCTGGTTTCCCCCATGTTTGTGTGCATGTTTGTTTTATTGTAAGGCTGTATCTGACGGCTGGTATATTGTTACCGGGTTTTGTTATTACGCCCGTTTATTTTGTGGTACCGGTATTTTTCCAGCACCATGGTATTGTGTTTATACTGGTGTTTTCTTGAATTAAATGCCTTGTCCACGCATCTCAGCTCTCCTGCGCCTGACTCCTTTCACCAGTTACCCACAGCCTTGACAAAATACTAATTGAGTGTATGTAAACTTCTGACCCACTGGGAAAGTGATTAAAGAAATAAAAGCTGAAATAAATCATTCTCTCTACTATTATTCTGGTGATCCACTGACCTAAGACAGTTTTTACTAGGATTAAATGTCAGGAATTGTGAAAAACTGAGTTTAAATGTATTTGGCTAAGGTGTATGTAAACTTCCGACTTCAACTGTACCTAGCAGCAATAGGAGCACAGCAGGCACCACAGCAGGGCACCACAGCAGGCACCACAGCAGGCACCACTCTGTATGGGCATACTGCCATATTCAAATTCCATCTGCTTCACTTCCCTCCCTCGTAGGACTGGCAGTTCTGGCATGGGTTGGTTTCAATCAGTGCAATCTGTCACCAGGTCTGGTCTAACTCAGCTGATGGGTGATCTATTATAATGGAGTTCTGTTGAGGGGATTCCTTCCTGGTTTGACCAGGCTAGATGTACAGTATTTTAGGGATTCAGGCCATACCCAGTGGACAAAACTTGTTGAAGTGATGTCAACAAACAGATTACAACCAACCAGGTAGTAATCAGTTCAGGTTATAAACTGCTTGTAATGGCATAATTTCAAGCCCTTTTGCCGGTACGCACTCCTGTTCTCATGAATCAAACTATATGGTCAATCAAAACTACTGCATTTTTTGAAAAATGTAGTGTTAAGTATAATATATTTTGAAATTACTAAATTTGCTGTGGACCAGGAACGAATCCGTTGAAGCAAGATTCAAATCTATGACATGGCATTATTCTAGTGTATAGAGAGCCAAAGGTCAGTGTGTCGATGACTGAGATGAGCCACTGAGGATTAGTTGCCTTAGAGAGACTGATAGGCAACTAAACCTCCTGGCATTGTCTTCTGTTCAGTCTGGGGACATGCTTTGTTTCTGAATGGCACTACATAAGAATTAAGTGTGATTTCAGTGTCATTCTTAACAATAGTCTGGATGAGGAAGATTATAACAGATGACTGCAGAAGTAGAGTCTGTTGTTATTGAGACAGAGAGAGAGAGAGAGAGTGAGACAGACAGACAGACAGACAGACAGACAGACAGACAGACAGACAGACAGACAGACAGACAGACAGACAGACAGACAGACAGACAGACAGACAGCTTGATCACTATTTGCACCCAATACCTTCTATCTCTATACCTTCAGGGGATATTTAAAACATACTACTACATGACATTACATCTGGTTCTGAAATATTGAGATGATTATCCCAGAAAAGGAGGGAAAGTGGATGAGAAGGTAGGCTCTCTCTCTCTCTCTCTCTCTCTCTCTCTCTCTCTCTCGTTGCAGCCCGGGGCAGAGAAAGAGGATTACAGAACATACCAACTGCACTTATTTTGTGCAGTGCCCATAGGTCTCGGGACAAAAGTAGTGCACTATATAGGGAATAGGGTGCCATTAGGGATACAGTAAAAGATAGCAGCTGTATTCGTTTGGATTCTTTTGTCCTCTTTGTGAGTCTAGGGTTTCTATGCAGAGTCAATTAGGATAGTGTTGTATTTTCTATTGTGGTTTTACTGTAAAAGATGGTTGGAACAATGCACTGCAGGGATGGAGGCAGACAGTGCTAGCTGGCAGTACAATGATTTTCACTGTTTTAGTGTTACTGTATTTTCCCTTAGTTTCTCTATCATTTATATCAACCTGTTCATCTTCAAACTTGATGATTTTGGCTTATTTAATCTTGAAAATCATGATTTTAGTTTAGTTAATCTTCAAACTTGATGATTTTAGTTTTGCCATCTTCAAAAGTGATGATTATTGTTACCCATCAGGGTGCCCATTGTCTGTGGTACAGTTTGAGGAACCGTAGTCTCTCAATCTCTCTCAAGCCAGTTTATCATATTCTTACATTTATATGTAAATCAGCACTCACTGTACCTCACACCCTCCAGCGTCAAGTACTCCTCAAGGAATCCCTCTCTCCATCTTCTCCTCCTACTAACCCCTTCATCTCTTTCTGGCTGTCATCCTCACACTGGTCTCTTTGTACTTTCATAAGACATCATGTCTTTATTCTTGATGCGGACACAATCAGCAGGATGAATTACTGAGTAGGTGGTCTACCGTGAGAACGATGAAGAAGGCTTATAGTCACAGAGAGAGAATTCTGTTACTATCAAATCAACTAAGCCCTTCACTTCTTCTCTTCACTAAGGGTTCAATATTCCACAGCATAAATTTAATGAACCAGCACACAATATACAGTATGACATGTATTCACGATTCATGACATACAGTACATTATTCTTTGTATACTTATTATTCCCTCTGTAGGATCTGTAGGTATATCATATTCTCGGCTGTATCTACCCCAGATATATTTCAGCCATTTGTTCCAGTAAGGTTAGAGCTGACCTTGGGTCCTCATAAATACCTGATTGATGTGCCCCTGTGGTGCTGGCTGTGTATGATAAAGAGATGAGGGTTGGACAGAGTTCCCTGAGGAATCAGCCACACAGGGTGAAGGCTGGAGAGAGGACAATCTCTGTTGACTTCCCTATAAAAAAGTAAAGGTTAAATAAATGAATACATTCTACAAACGTCATAAAAAACGTTACAGGAAAAACTATGTTAAATGATGACGGTAACCCTGTAGTGTTTTGTTTTTTAGAATGGCTGATCTAGCAATCAGCCCATTCTTCAGTTGTGACACAAATGGCAACCTATTCCCTATTCAGTGAAAAGAATAGTGGCAACCTATTCACTCTGAAGAGAATAGTGGCAACCTATTCACTCCGAAGAGAATAGTGTGTCATTTAGGACACATTCTAAGTGATCAAAACTTCTGGTGAAAATCAATGAATACTGAATGCTCCACTCATTATAGCCTTCAATGAACAGCCAATTGAGAGAGACAGACAGAACTGCTTCATAATGTTCCAGGTACTCTTCATCATTTACTAGCTGATTGACGCCCCTGGGTGCTGTGTGCAGACGCAGGTTTTGAAGGGGAGAGAATAGGCTGTCGCAATATAGTGGTGTGAGATTGAAAGGAGGCTGTCATTACTCATCTGGCTGTCAATACAACAAGTAATCTAGGCTGTGTCCCTATGGGCCCTGATCAAAAGTAGCACACTAAATAGGGAATAGGATGCCATTTGGGACACAGCCTAGATTACTTGTTGTATTGACAGCCGGATGAGTAATGACACCCTCCTTTCAATCTCACTCTACTATATTGCGACTGATGAAGGATATCCCCAACTGACAACCATGTCCTCTCAGGGCCATTGTCAATGCATGCATCCCAAATGCCACCCTATTCCCTATTTAGTGCACTACTTTTGACTAAGTCCCATAGGGCCCTGGTCAAAAGTAGTGCACTATATAGGGAATAGGTTGCCATTTTGGACATAGACAATGTGATGTGTGTCAATGGGTCGTTCCTCTGTATCACTGCGATATAGTAGACACCCCGGCCCCATAAGCATCTATTTCCAACTGCTATGTTTCAGATATTCAATATTTTTCAATAACATCTTTTTACAAACACAAAACAATGTTTTTATTTTAACAGATATGCTGGAGATTTACGTACCTTTACAGCCCAGACTATATTTGTGTCTCTCTCTCTTGAGAACCATGTTTTGGCAGGCCATGCACCTGCAGCCTCTAAATCACCCAGTCCCAAATGGCACCCTATTCCCTATTTTGTACACTACTTTTGACCAGGGCCAAAGGACGTAGTGCACAATGTAGGGGATACAGTGCCTTTTGGGACATACTCCCAGTCAACTCCTTCCCAGGGGCAGCTGTGAAATTTAGATTGGAGTGTGGCTGTGGAGTGACATAAAATGTGTGGCTGTGGAGTGCTTTAGAAACAGTATAATTTAGCTGCTGGGGTTTGAAAGGTGGCTGCCACAGAGCTATCTGGGGAAAGCGACATGAGAGGGGAGAGCGACGTGAGAGAGGGCAGAGAATGATGGTTGTGTGTGTGTGTGCGCGTGTGCGTGTGTGTGTGTGATGGTTGTCTCCTGCTCCTACAGACTCAGCACATGATTGAGCCCGACGGACCTACACTGTAAATGCACTCTAAAAATACACACTGCTGAAAAAGATGACTAGCTCTGAAAAAGATGACAGCGCAGGGAGACTGCAGGGGGCTTCTCAGATTACACTCTGACTGGGACAACTCCTGTCCTGTCTTGGCCCTCTGGGGGTGACCTCTTCACTTTTTAGCTCTCACTCTATTCAATTCAAAGGGCTTTATTGGCATGGGAAACATATGTTTACATTGCCAAAGCAAGTGAAATAGATAATAAACAAAAGTGAAATATGTGTCTCTAATATTGTCATACATTTGGCAGGAGGTTAGGAAGTGCAGCTCAGTTTCCACCTAATTTTGTGGGCAGTGTGCACATAGCCTATCTTCTCTTGAGAGCCGGGTCTGCCTTCGTCAGCCTCTCTCAATAGCAAGGCTATGATCACCTCTATCTCAGATGATCTAGAGAAAGAGAAACGTCAAGGGGAGCTCTCTCTCTCTCTCTCTGTAGACTAGGACCTGAGTAATCTCTCAAATGTGGCTGGCCTGTCTTGAATAGACTCAAAGGATCAAGACAAGGCACCTCTCCGACTACTGTGATCCAGTTACTCAGTCTGTCCCTCTCTCTGGTTCTTATGAGAATTCTTAACCACTGGAGTTCTACAGCGGGATCCTGAAGGACCAGAACTGAGTATTGTTCAGGCTCATTCTATAACTCCTTTTCTTCAATTATAATTCCCAGTCATTGTTTAGAATTCGTTTTTATGGATTAACTCACTCTTGTTTTCTCTAAATGAATCAGAGCAGGCACACTAGTTCACTGGATGCCCCTAATGATGCAGGCTTTATTATAATTTTTTTGTTAGAAAATGCAGACCTGCACTTGATTGTGATTGGTATGTATCCAAGCCTTACATATAACAGTTGTGACAGTTGATATACTGTACAATGTATACAGTATCTATCTACTGAGAAATGTCAGATGGGTGTTATGACATTGTGACAATACTTTTGATTGTTGTACATGGCATATGAAATGGGGTCATATGTATTCATCGTCTCAGAGTAGAAGTGCAGATTTAGAATAAGCCCCCCTCCTATACATGCTTGTTCAACTACAAATCTTTGTACTTTTATTAAGGCTACCAGACAGCCCTTTTCATTATTTTGTCTACAACACATTTTGATTAGCCTATGGAATTGTAAAATAGAGACCTTGTAGCAGTTGTAAGGGTATGACATCAGCAGAAGGCAAGGCAGGTTGACGTGTTCAGAGAGTAGATTTATTTACAGGTCTTGGTGATCCAATGGTGAAAGTGCCATAATCATACAATATATTCAAGTAGATTTTCCAAATATACATAGGCAATAGCCCAAAAGAAATAGCCTCTGTATCATGCTTAACCTGTCCTATCTGAATGGAGACTGGTAGAGGGCAAGACTGTACAACCTCCCCTTGAGAACCAAATGGAATCTGTCTAACAGGAGCTCAAACAGGTAGGCATACTACATAATATAAGCACTTGGCCCTGCAGTCATAGTAATTTTTGGTGATTATAATTCAATATATTGCTATGGAAGTGACCAACCCATGCTATGGTCAAAAGCAACTACCTTTTTCCTTAATTGTCCAGTTATCCCAAAGGTTAATGAAACTAATTGAAAAATATTTTCTTCCCATCTACCCTGTTAATGATTTCTTGCACAAAAGATTCAATTTTGACAAAATGCCTTGTATTTTTTGATCCTCTGATTAAGAATCTATAGATAATGAAAAAAATTCATGCCGTCATTCTAGTAAACTATGGATTGAAATTCATGAATGGTTGTGTATAAAATTTCCAGAATTACCCATGTTTACCGTTGATAATATTAAATGGCATTATGCCCTCTCCTTGTAATTCCGATCATAACTATTTTATTAACATTATTATTCTCTTGGCCAAATATTATATTCACAAATGTAAACTGGGTGGAAAAATTCCTTATTTTGTAGTTTTTTTCATTCAACTGTTACAATTATATAAATCCCTCAAACTTGTGAAACGTAAAAAGTCGCTGAATGTCTGTTAATGTCTCACTGCCTTGTCACATATAAATGATGTCCTGAATTATTATTATAATTTGGGTTTTTTTTGGTGGGGGGGGTTGCCTGGTGTTTTATTATTTAATTTATTCATTGTATTTACAGGAATGTTCCTATATTGATGTATAATATTGTTGCAATAAAAAATTAAGAAGAATAACAATTCAAAAATACACATTCAGTCTTGCTGCCACTAACCCCTTGCGCATGCCCACCACATCCACAGACCCCTGTCCCTGTAAAACAGTTTATTCCTGGTCTTCTAGATGGCTAGCTTGATGGCTAGAGAAAGAGAAAGAGAGAGAGAGAGAGGGAGAGAGAGAGAGAGAGAGAGAGAGAGAGAGAGGTCATGTCCCGCATTTTTCAGCATGTTTAAAAAAAAGAAAAAAGATTTAGAGTAAGATAAACTTAGATTTTTTTGCCAGGGACATATACAGGATGCTGCCCTCCACAATATAACCTTCACTCCAAATCAAAACTTCAAACCTACAGCCTGATTTTGGGCGGAATTACCTGGAAGGCGTCCTACTACCAAGGATTATTATTCCCAAGCTATACAGCAAATGCTCTGGCAAACAAACAGAAACCTGAAAACACCATCCAACCTGGACTTGAGTGAGTAATGTTTAGTCTGAAGCAATTTTTTGTTTTAAAAAGCCAGGAAGAAAAATATATTACAATGATATATTTTACTTTATAAGGATTGGATGCTAAATTAAGGCTACCAAGCTTGCTAGGACAAAGGGATATAACTTCAATTAGCACTAACGTGTGAAGTGAGAGGTGTCAAAGTCCTAGAGCCCAACAATGGCAGGAGAGTCACACAGTCTACCCTAACCAAATGCAGAGGGCTTTGATGCCCCTCCCGCTGTTCAGAGGTAATTAATATACAGTACACTCTGTATGTAAAAAATGACAAGGCACGAAAAGAATACAAAAATGAAGCTCCTTATGGAAAATCAAAAGAAACTTTTTACTGACTGTTATAAAAATGGGAACATAAGCAACTTCATCTTCCACACAGACCATCCACTGGCATGGCACAGTGCTATATTAACCTCTATGGGCTAGGTGGGACGCTAGCGTGCCACCCGTGGTGCACTCCATCAACAGCAGGTGCATTTCAAGAGCGGCAAATTTGAATCCAAATAAATGTCAAAATTCAAATTTTTCAAAATTACAACTATTTTACACCATTTGAAAGATAAACATCTCCTTAATCTAACCACGTTTTACGATTTCAAAAAGGTTTTACGGCGAAAGCATAAATCTAGAGTATGTTAGGACAGTACATTTTCAAGAGTTGTGTGTAATGTTTTGTCAAGTCAAAGACAGGGTCACCAAAACCATAAAACCAGCTAAAATGATGCACTAACCTTTTACAATCTCCATCAGATGACACTCCTAGGACATTATGTTAGACAATGCATGCATTTTTAGTTCTATCAAGTTCATATTTATATCCAAAAACAGCGTTTTACTATGGCATTGATGTTGAGGAAATCGTTTCCCTCCAATAACCGGCAGTCAAGTCAGCGTCACAAATTAAATAATTAAAATTAGAAAACATTGGTAAAATATTATATTGTCATTTAAAGAATTATAGATTTACATCTCTTGAACGCAATCAACTTGCCAGATTTAAAAATAACCTTACTGGGAAATCACACTTTGCAATAATCTGAGCACTGCGCCCAGAAAAATACGCGTTGCGATACAGACTAGACGTCATGTTGGGGAGATCTAAAATCGAAAATACTATGTAAATAATCCATTACCTTTGATTCTCTTCATCAGATGTCACTTCCAGGTATCACAGGTCCATAACGAATGTAGTTTTGTTCAAAAAAGCTCATCATTTATGTCCAAAAATCTCCGTCTTGTTAGCACATGATCTAAGCCAGCCGGACTTCTCGTCATGAACGAGGGGAAAAAATATATTTACGTTCGTTCAAACATGTCAAACGTTGTATAGCATAAATCATTAGGGCCTTTTTTAACCAGAACATGAATAATATTCAAGGTGGACGAATGCATACTCTTTTATAACGTATTGGAATGAGGGTACCCAACATGAACTCGCGCGCCAGGTGTCTAATGGGACATCATCGTTCCATGGCTCTTGTTCGGTCAGATCTCCCTCCAGAAGACTCAAAACACTTTGTAAAGGCTGGTGACATCTAGTGGAAGCAATAGGAAGTGCCAAAATATTCCTCAGCCCCTGTGTTTTTCAATGGGATAGGTTTAAAGTCAATACAACACATCAGGTATCCACTTCCTGTCAGAAAATGTCTCAGGGTTTTGCCTGCCAAATGAGTTCTGTTATACTCACAGACACCATTCAAACAGTTTTAGAAACTTTAGAGTGTTTTCTATCCATATATAATAAGTATATGCATATTCTAGTTACTGGGTAGGATTAGTAACCAGATTAAATCGGGTACATTTTTTTTATCCAGACGTGCAAATGCTGCCCCCTAGCCCTAACAGGTTAACACACTACCCCTCTGTTCAGCAGTGGAAACTCAGAATATTAGACAACGAGGACTGAGTCAGCAAATGTGAACATGTACAAATCTGGAACAGTAATGGTACAGGGAAACCCCAAACAGTTTCAGATGGACTTTCACATTATCAAAGAGATAGCTCAGCAGGATAAGCTCTCTCTTGAGAAAGATACCCTCACCCAGAGCATGTCAGACCAGACCTGTTCATTATACAACCCCACAGACGAGCAACCCCAAGCAGAAAGTCAACCTCCCAGCACAGAGTACTACTCCCTCATTGAAATGAAGGATAAATTCACCCAGCTGGAGGTAAGGCAGGTGGAGCTGGAACAGGAGGTGAACACACTCCAGTCAGCACAAACAATCCTCCAGCTCAACAACACCCCCTCAACCAGACCCGGAGAGCTGTAGGTGGAGAGAGACATATCTGCACTCTGGACTGTGGTGAGACAACATCAACAGGAGAAAGAGCAGAAGCAGGAGAAGAACAGAGCACTAGAGGAGAGGATCAGAGTGCTGGAAGAGAGGGTGAGGGGGATGGCATGTGACAGAGAACAACCCATTAGAGAGGTGGCAACCCCCACAGAGAAGCCAGCAGAACAGTCCACCTCAGCTCCCGACAAAAGTCTTGACACCACAGCAGAACATTCCACCCCAGACCCTGACCATAGCGTCGACATCACAGCAGGACAGACAAATGAAGAGATCCCAAGCCCAGGGGATCCCACCCCCTCTGAGCGCACACCCTGTCAGCCACCCTGATAGCCCTTTTGACAAAACCCTCACACCAACTGAGGACATACACAAGCCACAGATTGTACTCCTTATGGACTCAAATGGGAAATATATAGAAGAAACTAAACTTTTTCCTAAACTCTGGTGGCCAAACACCCAGCGTGCCCTAGACCTTCTGTCTGAGGACAAACTAGTGTCACCCAGCCACATAATAATACACACAGGCACAAACAACCTGAGAGTGCAGCAGGAAAGTGTGGCCAAAGCACTCAAGGTAGTGATTGAAAAAGCTTATTCTACTTTCCCCAACGCACAAGTGGTTATTTCCACCTTGCTACCACAAAAATACTTCCACCCTGCTACCATACAGCAGGTAAACGCAAGTATTTCCCATGACTGTACCTCAAAACCAAATGTTTACCTGGCCCACCACTTCACCCTGGACTTGAACAGCCTTTACAACCAGGTCCACGTATACAAGGCACAGTGCCCACCTCACATGGACACTAAAGGACATCTCTCTCAAACACAGCCCCAACACTTCACACAGGAGCAACAGATCAATAGACACCCGCCCAGACCAGCAAGACACTCTCCCAGACCTGCAGGACCCACCCCGGACCTACACATAGAGGACCCACGCCACATACACACCCCCATCGCAACCAAAGAACATCCCCCCAAGTCAACCATGCCCACACCTCATTTAGGCCCCCTTAGATCAGACCTATGCCCCTCCTGCCCACCCCATGCCCCCCACTCTCGCAAAGAGGGCATTGTTAACATGGAGGTCACACATAAGCCCAGGCCGTGAACAGGCAAACAACCCCCACTCTTACACTAGCCCAAGCCAATGGCATGTACCAGATGCTCAGCAGGCCCTGCTCACACTTACTGGCCTGAGGCCAAACCACACAATGAACAACATTGGGCACTTTATGGAACACAAAGCCTTCACTATCTCATCATATCAAATCAAATTCAATCACATTTTATTGGTCACATACACATGGTTAGCAGATGTTAATGTGAGTGTAGCGAAATGCTTGTGCTTCTAGTTCCGACAGTGCAGTAATATCTAACAAGTAATCTAACAATTCCACAACAAATACCTAATACACACAAATCTAAAGGGATGAAATAAGAATATGTCCATATAAATAGATGAAATAGATGGTATAAAATAAATTTATATACATATGAGATGAGATGAGTAATGTAAGATATGTAAACATTATTAACCCCTGTGCGGCCTCATCCAGCGAAAAATCATATCTCCATTAGCATAACACATTTTTTTTCTATAGATACACCTCTCCTGAATCGAACCACGTTGTCCGATTTCAAAAAGGCTTTACAGCAAAAGCAAAACATTAGATTATGTTAGAGGAGTATATCGTAAAAGTAGCCACATAGCCATTTTCCGACCAACCACATGCATCACAAATAACCAAAAAACAGCTAAATGCAGCACTAACCTTTGACAATCTTCATCAGATGACACACCTAGGACATCATGTTACACAATACATGCATTCTTTTGTTCGATAAAGTTCATATTTATATATAAAAACAGCATTTTACATCGGTGCGTAACGTTGACTAACTATTTTCCCTCAAATGCATCCGATGAAACAGCGCTACAATTGACTAAATTACTATTCGAAAACATTTTTAAAATGTAATATTGTCAGTCTAAGATTTATAGATGAATATCTCTTGAAAGCACCTGTAATGCCAGATTTAAAAATAACTTTACTGGGTAATCACACTTTGCGATAAAAGGGGATGCGATACTCAGAACAATAGGCTAGCAATAGCAATAGGCTAGCCATCTTGGAACAATCGCATATCAAATCTAGTCTTGTATACTATTGTCAATAATCCCTTACCTTTGATTATCTTCATCCTTAGGCACTTCCAGGGATCCCAGGTCCACAACAAATGTATTTTCGTTCGAAAAAGTTCATCCTTTATGTTCCATTAGCTTGTTGTTAGCGCGTTCTGAAGGCTGCACCAAAAGTTCCGACGTGCACGGGGATACTCTTTCAACAAAATGCATTTTTTTCTTATTTATGTTCGTTCAAACATGTCAAACGTTGTATAACATAAATCTTTAGCGCCTTTTTCAACTAGAGCTCCAATAAGATTCAAGGGGGACGATTGCATTGTGTTTCAAAACGTTTCGAAAGGGGAGGGTAGCTAGGGGCGCCGGCGTCATAATGGTGATGGCCCTCTCCGTGTGACCACGTTCCACAGCGTGTCATTCTGTCAGTTTTCACAGTAGGAGACTCAAATCACTTTGTAAAGACTGGGGACATCTAGTGGAAGCAATAGGAAGTGCTCAATGAACCATAGCTCACGGTGTGATTAATAGGCAACGTGATGAAGTTGAGTTCGCAATTCAGAATTCCACTTCCTGTTTCGATCTGTCTCGGGGTTTTGACTGCCATATGAGTTCTGTTATACTCACAGACACCATTCAAACAGTTTTATAAACTTTAGGGTGTTTTCTATCCACAAGTATTAATTATATGCATATCCTAGCTTCTGAGTTTGAGTAGTAGGCCATTTAAAATGGGCACAAATGTTTTTCAATATGCGCTGTGGCGCCCCCTATCCTAGGCGACCGTCAAGAGGTTAAAATGACGTTATTAAAGTGACTAGTGATCCTTTTATTAAAGTGGCCAATGATTTTGAGTCTGTATGTAGAAAGCAGACTCTGTGTTAGTGATTGCTGTGTAACAGTCTGATGGTCTTGAGATAGAAGCTGTTTTTCAGTCTCTCGTTCCCAGTTTGATGCACCTGTACTGACCTCACCTTCTGGATGGTAGCGGGGTGAACAGGCAGTGGCTCGGGTGGTTGTTGTCCTTGATGATCTTTTTGGCCTCCCTGTGACATTGAGTGCTGTAGGTGTCCTGGAGGGGAGGTAGTTTGCCCCCGGTGATGCGTTGCGCAGACCGCACCACCCTCTGGAGAGCCTTGTGGTTGTGGGTGGTGCAGTTGCCGTACCAGGCGGTGATACAGCCCGACAGGATGCTCTCGATTATGCATCTGTAAAAGTTTGTGAGGGTTTTAGGTGACAAGCCAAATTTATTCAGCCTGCTGAAGTTGAAGAGGCACTGTTGCACCTTCTTCACCACGCTGTCTGTGTGGGTGGACCATTTCAGTTTGTCCGTGATGTGTACGCCGAGGAACATAAAACTTTCCACCTTCTCCACTGCTGTCCCGTCGTTGTGGATAGGGGGGTGTTCCCTCTGCTGTTTCCTGAAGTCCACAATCATATCCTTTGTTTTGTTGCCGTTGAGTGAGAGGTTGTTTTCCTGACACCACACTCCGAGTGTCTTCACCTCCTCCCTGTAGGCTGTCTCGACATTTTTGGTAATCAAGCCCACTACTGTTGTGTCGTCTGCAAACTTGATGATTGAGTTGGAGGCGTGCATGGCCACGCAGTCATAAGTGAACAGGGAGTACAGGAGGGGGCTGAACATGCACCCTTGTGGGGCCCCAGTGTTGAGACTTCACCACCTGGGGGCGGCCTGTCAGAAAGTCCAGGACCCAATTGCACAGGGCAGGGTTGAGACCCAGGGCCTCAAGCTTAATGATGAGCTTGGAGGGTTCTATGGTGTTGAATGCTGAGCTGTAGTCAATGAACAGCATTCTTACATAGGTATTCCTCTTGTCCAGATGGGATAGGGCAGTGTGCAGTGTGATGGCGATTGTATCGTCTGTGGATCTATTGGGGTGGTATGGAAATTGAAGTAGGTCTAGGGGGGCATGTAAGGTGGAGGTGATATGATCCTTGATTAGTCTCTCAAAGCACTTCATGATGACAGAAGTGAGTGCTACGGGGCGATAGTCATTTAGTTCAGTTATCTTAGCCTTTTTGGGTACAGGAACAATGGTAGCCATCTTGAAGCATGTTGGGAACAGCAGACTGGGATGCGCATGCTCTGAGGACACGGCTAGGGATGCCGTCTGGGCCGGCAGCTTTGCGAGGGTTAACACGTTTAAATGTCTTACTCACGTCGGCCACGGAGAAGTAGGGGGGGGCCCACAGTCTTTGGTAGCGGGTCGCGTTGGTGTCACTGTATTATCCACAAAGCGGGCAAAGGTGTTTAGTTTGTCTTTAGCAAGACGTCGGTGTCTGTGACGTGGCTGGTTTTCTTTTAGTAGGCTGTAATTGTCTGTAGACCCTGCCAAATACGTCTCGTATCTGAGCTGTTGAAATGCGACTCCACTTTGTCCCTATACCGACACTTCGCTTGTTTGATTGCCTTGCAGAGGGAATAACTCCACTGTTTATATTCGGGCCATATTCCCAGTCATCTTTCCGTGGTTAAATGCGATGGTTTGCGCTTTCAGTTTTGTGCTAATGCCGCCATCTATCCACGGTTTCTGGTTAAGGTAGGATTTAATAGTCACAGTGGGTACAACATCTCCAATGCACTTCCTTATAAACTCACTCACCGAATCAGAATATAAATCAATGTTATTCTTTGAGGCTGCCCGGAACATTTCCCAGTCTGCGTGATCAAAACAATATTGAAGTGTGGATTCCAATTGGTCAGACCAGCGTTGAATAGATCTTGTCACGGCAACATCCTGTTTGAGTTTCTGCCTATTGGATGGTAGGAGCAAAATGTAGTCGTGGTCGGATTTGCTGAAGGGAGGGTGGGGGAGGGCCTTGTATGCATTGCGGAAATTAGAGTAGCAGTGATCCAGTGTATTGCCCACACGAGTGCTACAATCAATATGCTGATAGAATTTATGTAGCCTTGTTCTCAAATTAGCCTTTTTTAAATCCCCAGCTACAATAAATGCAGCCTCAGGATATTTGATTTACAGTTTGCATAGAGTCCAGTGAAGTTCCTTGAGGGCCATTTTGTTCGGCTTGAGGGGGTATATACACGACTGTGACAATGACAGACGAGAATTCTCTTTGGAGATAATATGGTCAGAATTTGATTGTAAGGAATTCTTGGTCAGCTGAACGAAAGGACTTGAGTTCCTGTATATTGTTATGATTACACCATGAGTCGTTAATAATGAAGCATACACCCCCGCCCTTCTTCTTCCCAGAGAGATGTTTATTTCTGTCCCGAGAGAGTCATGTTTCCATGAAACAGAGAATGTTACACTCTCTGCTGTCTCTCTGGAAAGCAACCCTTGCCCTAATTTCATCTACCTTGTTGTCTAGAGACTGGACATTGGTGAGTAATATACTCTGAAGCGGTGAGTGGTGTGCACGCCTTCGAAGTCTGACCAGGAGGCCAAGAGATGAGCTATACAATGCCTTGCAAAAGTATTTACTCCCTTGGCATTTTTCCTATTTTGTTGCCTTATAGCCTGGAATTAAAAATTGATTTTTTGGGGGGTTTGTATCATTTGATTTACACAACATGCCTACCACTTTGAAGATGCAAAATATTTTTTATTGTGAAACAAACAAGAAATAAGACAAAAAACTGAAAACTTGAGCGTGCATAACTATTCACCCCCCCAAAGTCAATACTTTATAGAGCCAACTTTTGCAGCAATTACAGCTGCAAGTATCTTGGGTTATGTCTCTATAAGCTTGGCACATCTAGCCACTGGGATTTTTGCCCATTCCTCAAGGCAAAACTGCTCCAGCTCCTTCAAGTTGGATGGATTCCGCTTGTGTACAGCAATCTTTAAGCCATACCACAGATTCTCAATTGGATTGAGGTCTGGGCTTTGACTAGGCATTTCCAAGACATTTAAATGTGTCCCCTTAAACCACTCAAGTGTTGCTTTAGCAGTATGCTTAGGGTCATTGTTCTGGATTGAGGTCGGAAAATGGAAGGTGAACCTCCATCCCAGTTTCAAATCTCTGGAAGACTGAAACAGGTTTCCCTCAAGAATTTCCCTGTATTTAGCTCCATCCATCATTCCTTCAATTCTGACCAGTTTCCCAGTCCCTGCTGATGAAAACATACCCACAGTATGATGCTGCAACCACCATGCTTCACTGTGGGGATGGTGTTCTCGGGGTGATGGGAGGTGTTGGGTTTGCCAGACATAGCGTTGTCCTTGATGGCCAGAGTACCTTTTTCCATATGTTTGGGGAGTCTCCCACATGCCTTTTGGGGAACACCAAACATGTTTGCTTATGTTTTTCTTTAACCTCTATGGGACCGGCGGGACGAATTCGTCCCACCTACGTAACAGCCACTGCCAGCCTGTGGCGCGATTTTCAAAATCTTCAAAATCCTATTACTTCAATTTCTCAAACATATGACTATTTTACAGCCATTTAAAGATAAGACTCTCGTTAATCTAACCACACTGTCCGATTTCAAAAAGGCTTTACAACGAAAGCAAAACATTAGATTATGTCAGCAGAGTACCAAGCCAGAAATAATCAGACACCCATTTTTCAAGCCAGCATATAATGTCACCAAAACCCAGAAGACAGCTAAATGCAGCACTCACCTTTGATGATCTTCATCAGATGACAACCCTAGGACATTATGTTATACAATACATGCATGTTTTGTTCAATCAAGTTCATATTTATATCAAAAACCAGCTTTTTACATTAGCATGTGACGTTCAGAACTAGCATACCCCCCGCAAACTTACGGGGAATTCGCTAACATTTTACTAAATTACTCACGATAAACGTTCACAAAAAGCATAACAATTATTTTAAGAATTATAGATACAGACCTCCTCTATGCACTCGATATGTCCGATTTTAAAATAGCTTTTTGGTGAAAGCACATTTTGCAATATTCTAAGTACATAGCCCAGGCATCACGGGCTCGCTATTTAGACACCCGGCAAGTTTAGCACTCACCATAATCATATTTACTATTATAAAAATGTCATTACCTTTTGTTGTCTTCGTCAGAATGCACACCCAGGACGTCTACTTCAATAACAAATGTTGGTTTGGTCCAAAATAATCCATCGTTATATCCGAATAGCGGCGTTTTGTTCGTGCGTTCCAGACACTATCCGAAATAGTAAAGAAGTGTCGCGCGCTTGGCGCAATTCCTGACAATAAAATTCAAAGTATTCCATTGCCGTACGTCGAAGCATGTCAACCGCTGTTTAAAATCAATTTTTACGTCATTTTTCTCGTAGAAAAGCGATAATATTCCGACAGGGAATCTCCTTTTCGGCAAACAGAGGAAAAAATCCCAAAGGCGGGGGCGGTCGGGGTCACGCGCATAAGCTAGTGTCTCTTGATGGGCCACTTGAGAAAGGCGATAATGTGTTTCAGCCTGGGGCTGGAATGACGACATTCTCTTTTTTCCCGGGCTATGAGAGCCTATGGAAGACGTGGGAAGTGTCACGTTAGAGCAGAGATCCTTAGTAAATGATAGAGATGGCAAAGAAGTTCCAGAAATGGTCAGACAGGCCACTTCCTGTAAAGGAATCTCTCAGGTTTTGACCTGCCATTTGAGTTCTGTTATACTCACAGACACCATTCAAACAGTTTTAGAAAATTTCGGGTGTTTTCTATCCATATGTAATAAGTATATGCATATTCTAGTTACTGAGTAGGAGTGGTAACCAGATTAAATCGGGTATGTTTTTTATCCAGCCGTGTCAATGCTGCCCCCTAGCCCTAACAGGTTAAGCAATGGCTTTTTTTCTGGCCACTCTTCCATAAAGCCCAGCTGTGTGGAGTGTACTGCTTAACCTCTTACATCTAGACGTTCCGCTAGTGGAACACCACTCCAATATCCAATGATAAGGCGTGGCGCGAAATACAAACTCCTCGAAAATCCGAAAACTTCCATTTCTCAAACATATGACTATTTTACACCATTTTAAAGACAAGACACTCCTTTATCTAACCACACTGTCCGATTTCAAAAAGGCTTTACAATGAAAGCAAAACATTAGATTATGTCAGCAGAGTACCCAGACAGAAATAATCAGACACCCATTTTTCAAGCTAGCATATAATGTCACAAAAACCAAAACCACAGCTAAATGCAGCACTAACCTTTGATGATCTTCATCAGATGACACTCCTAGGACATTATGTTATACAATACATGCATGTTTTGTTCAATCAAGTTCATATTTATATCAAAAAACAGCTTTTTACATTAGCATGTGACGTTCAGATCTAGCATTCCCACCGAACACTTCCGGTGAATTTACTAAATTACTCACGATAAACTTTCACAAAAAACATAACAAATATTTTAAGAATTATAGATACAGAACTCCTTTATGCAATTGCGGTATCCGATTTTAAAATAGCTTTTCGGTGAAAGCACATTTTGCAATATTCTGAGTAGATAGCTCGCCAACACGGGCTAGCGAATTTGACACCCACCAAGTTTGGTACTCACCAAACTCAGATTTACTATAGGAAAAAATGGATTACCTTTGCTGTTCTTCGTCAGAATGCACTCCCAGGACTTCTACTTCAACAACAAATGTTGGTTTGATTCCAAATAATCCATAGTTATATCCAAATAGCGGCGTTTTGTTTGTGCGTTCAAGACACTATCCGAAGGGTGACGCGCGGACGCGTATCGTGACAAATAAATTCTAAATATTCCATTACCGTACTTCGAAGCATGTCAAACGCTGTTTAAAATCAATTTTTATGCTATTTTTCTCGTAAAAAAGCGATAATATTCCGACCGGGAGACATCCTTTCCGTTCAAAGACTCAAAATATAAAATGGACTCTTCACGTGCACGCGCGTACCCGTCTCATTGTTCTCAGATCGACCACTTACCAAATGCGCTACTGTTTTTCAGCCATGGACAGCAGAGTCATCATTCAACATTTTGGCGCCTTCTGAGATCCTATGGGAGCCTTAGAAAATGTCACGTTACAGCAGAGATCCTTTGTTTTGGATAGAGATGACAAAGAAGGCCAAGAAATGGTCAGACAGGGTACTTCCTGTACAGAATCTTCTCAGTTTTTAGCCTGCCATTTGAGTTCTGTTATACTCACCGACACCATTCAAACAGTTTTAGAAAGTTTGGAGTGTTTTCTATCCAAAGCTACATTATGCATTATATGCATATTCTAGTTTCTGGGCAGGAGTAATAACGAGATTAAATCGGGTACGCTTTTTATACGGCCGTGAAAATACTGCCCCCTATCCATAACAAGTTAAAGTGGTCCTATGGACAGATACACCAATCTCCGCTGTGGAGCTTTGCAGCTCCTTCAAGTTTATCTCTGATTAATGCCCTCCTTGCCGGGTCCGTGAGTTTTGGTGGGCGGCCCTCTCTTGGCAGGTTTGATGTTGTGCCATATTCTTTCAATTTTTTTACAATGGATTTAATGGTGCTCCGTTGGATGTTCAAAGTTTCTGATATTTTTTTATAACCCAACCCTGATCTGTACTTCTCCACAACTTTGTCCCTGACCTGTTTGGAGAGCTCCTTGGTCTTCATGGTGCTGCTTGGTTGGTGGTGCCCCTTGCTTAGAGGTGTTGCAGACTCTGGGGCCTTTCAGAACAGGTGTATATATGTTGAGATTATGTGGCAGATCATGTGACACTTAGATTGCACACAGGTGGACTTTATTTAACTAATTATGTGACTTATGAAGGTAGTTGGTTGCACCAGATCTTGTTTAGGGGCTTCATAACAAAGTGGGTGAATACATATGCAATTTT
Source organism: Salmo salar (assembly GCF_965601325.2). NCBI lineage: Eukaryota > Metazoa > Chordata > Actinopteri > Salmoniformes > Salmonidae > Salmo > Salmo salar. Next base: position 36,551,872 of record NC_138311.1, read on the forward strand.
CCGTTTTAAATTTTTTCTTTTTTTGAAACAAGTAATTTTTTTTCACTTCACCAATTTGGAGTATTTTGTGTATGTCCATTACATGAAATCCAAAAAAACAAAAAAACATTTAAATTACAGGTTGTAATGCAACAAAATAGGAAAAATGCCAAGGGTGATGAATACTTTTGCAAGGCACTGTATAGCTCATCTCTTGGCAGTAGTACTGTAGACTACTTTATCACTGATCTCAACCCAGAGTCTCTCAGAGCATTCACAGTCAGCCCACTGACACCCCTATCAGATCACAGCAAAATCACAGTGGAAGGAATGTGGTGTGGAAACCGACCAAAATACAATTAGGCAACAACAAATTGAATCCCTTTTAGACAACTTCCTGGACAAAACATTCCACTGTAATAGTGAAGGTGTAAACTTTTCAGTAGAAAACCTAAACAGTATATTTGACCTCTCAGCTTCCCTATCAAATCTAAAAATGGCAAACAGAAAACCGAAACAAATTAACAACAATGACAAATGGTTTGATGAAAAATTAAAAAACCTAAGAAAGAAATTGAGAAACCTATCCAACCAACCAAAAACATAGAGATCCAGAAAACCTGAGTCTACGCCTTCCTTATGGTAAATCACTAAAACAATACAGAAATACACTGCGTAAAAAGAAGGAATAGCACTTCAGAAATCAGCTCAATGTAATTGAAGAATCCATAGACTCTAACCACTTCTGGGAAAATTGGAAAACACTAAACGAACAACAACACGAAGAGTTACCTATCCAAAATGGAAATGTATGGGTAAACCACTTATCACTTATTTGACCCCAATAACTACCGTGGGATATGCATCAACAGCAACCTTGGGAAAATTCTCTGCATTATCATTAACAGCAGACTCGTACAATTTCTCAGTGAAAAGAATGTTCAGAGGAAATGTCAAATTGGCTTTTTACCAAATTACCGTACGACAGACCACGTATTCACCCTGCACACCCTAATTGACAAACAAACAAACCAAGACAAAGGCAAAGTCTTCTCATGCTTTTTTGATTTCAAAAAAGCCTTTGACCCAATTTGGCATGAGGGTCTGCTATACAAATTGATGGAATGTGGTGTTGGGGGAAAAACATACAACATTATAAATTCCATGTACACAAACAACAAGTGTGCGGTTAAAATTGGCAAAAAACACACACATTTCTTTCCACAGGGCTCTTAAAGATCCACCCCTTTTTTTCAATTTTCACCTAAAATGACATACCCAAATCTAACTGCCTGTAACTCAGGCCTTGAAGCATTATATGCATATTCTTGGTACATTTGAAAGGAAACACTTTGACGTTTGTGGAAATGTGAAAGAAATGTAGGAGAATATAACACAATAGATCTGGTGAAAGATAATACAAAGAAAAAAAACAACCGTTCTTTTGCATTTTTTTGTACCATCATCTTTGAAATGCAAGAGAAAGGCCATAATGTATTATTCCAGCCCAGCTGCAATTTAGATTTTGGCCACTAGATGGCAGCAGTGTACGTGCAACATTTTAGACTGATCCAATGAACCATTGCATTTCTGTTCCAAATTTCATATCAAAACTGCCCAAATGTGCCTGATTTCTTTATTAATAACTTTTCATGTTCAAAACCGTGCACTCTCCTCAAACAATAGTATAGCTAATGTAAATTGCACAGTGCAGTTAGATTAACAAGAATTTAAGCATTCTACCAATATCAGCTATGTCTTTGTCCTGGGAAATTTTCTTGTTACTTACAACCTCATGCTAATCACATTAGCCTACACTAGCTCAACCATCCTGTGGATGGGACACCGATCCCGAAGAAGTTAAGCCCCAACCTCTTCAACATATATATCAACAAATTGGCAATTACATGAGAACAGTCTGCAGCACCCGACCTCACCCTACTAGAATCTGAAGTCAAATGTCTACTGTTTGCTGATGATCTGGTGCTTCTGTCACCAACCAAGGAGGGCCTACAGAAGCACCTAGATATTCTGCACAGATTCTGCCAGACCTGGGCCCTGACAGTAAATCTCAAGTAAGACAAAAATAATGGTGTTCCAAAAAAGGTCCAGTCGCCAGGACCACCAACACAAATTCCTTCTAAACACTGTTGCCCTAGAGCACACAAAAAACAATACATACCTCGGCCTAAAAATCAACGCCACAGGTAACTTCCACAAAGCCGTGAACGAGCTGAGAGACAAGGCAAGAAGGGTCCTTTATGTCATCAAAAGGAACATAAAATTTGACATACCAATTAGGATATAGCTAAAAATACTTGAGGTCTGGGGGCTGCTCACCAACCAAGAATTTACAAAAAGGACAGACACCAAATTGAGACTCTGCATGCAGAGTTCTGCAAAAATATTCTCTGTGCACAACGTAAAACACCAAATACCCGCTAATTATCAAAATCCAAAAAAAGAGACGTTAAATTCTACAACCACCTAAAAGGAAGCGATTCCCAAACCTTCCATAACAAAGCCATCACCTACAGAGAGATGAACCTGGAGAAGAGTCCCCTAAGCCAGCTGGTCCTGGGGCTCTGTTCACAAACACAAACACACCCCACAGAGCCCCAGGACAGCAACACAATTTTAGACCCAACCAAATCATGACAAAAGAAAAAGATAATTACTTGACACATTAGAAAGAATGAACAAAAAAACAGAACATACTAGAATGCTATTTGGCCCTAAACAGGCAGAATACCTGACCACTGTGACTGACCCAAACGTATGGAAAGCTTTGACTATGTACAGACTCAGTGAGCATAGCTGGCTCTCAAGAGAAGACAGGCTATGTGCACACTGCCCACAAAATGAGGTGGAAACTGAGCTGCACTTCCTAACCTCCTGCCAAATGTATGACCATATTAGAGACACATATTTCCCTCAGACTACACAGATCCACAAAGAATTTGAAAACAAACCCAATTTTTATAAACTCCCAAATCGACTGGGTGAAATACCACCATCACAGCAGCAATATTTGTGACCTGTTGCCACTAGAAAAGGGCAACCAGTGAAGAACAAATACAATCCATATTTATGTTTATTTATTTTCCCCATTGTACTTTAACGATTTTCATATTGTTACAACACTGTATATAGACATAGTATGACATTTGAAATGTCTTTATTCTTTTGGAACTTCTGTGAGGGTAATGTTTACTGTTAATTTGTATTGTTTATTTCACTTTTGTTTATTATCTACTTCACTTGCTTTGGCAATGTTTCCCATGCCAATAATGCCCTTGAATTGAATTGAGAGCGAAAGAGATGGATTACAGTTGAAGTCAGAAGTTTACATACACCTTAGCCAAATACATTTTCCTGAAAATGTAATCCTAGTAACAATTCCTTGTCTTAGGTCAGTTAGGATCACCACTTTATTTTAAGAATATGAAATGTCAGATTAATAGTAGAGAGAATGATTTATTTCAGCTTTTATTTCTTTCATCACATTCCCAGTGGGTCAGAAGTTTACATACACTCAATTAGTATTTGGTAGCATTGCCTTCAAATTGTTTAACTCGGGTCAAACATTTCGGGTAGCCTTCCACAAGCTTCCCACAATAAGTTGGGAGAATTTTGGCCCATTCCTCCTGACAGAGCTGGTGTAACTGAGTCAGGTTTGTAGGCCTCCTTGCTCGCACACGCTTTTTCAGTTTTGCCCACAAATGTTCTATGGGATTGAGGTCAGGGCTTTGTGATGACCACTCCAATACCTTGACATTGTTGTCCTTAAGCCATTTTGCCACAACTTTGGAAGTATGCTTGGGGTCATTGCCCATTTGAAAGACGCATTTGCGACCAAGCTTTAACTTCCTGACTGATGTTGCTTCAATATATCCACATACTTTTCCTTCCTCATGATGCATTTTATTTTGTGAAGTGCACCAATCCCTCCTGCAGCAAAGGACTCCCTCAACATGATGCTGCCAACCCCATGCTTCACGGTTGGGATGGTGTTCTTCGGCTTGCAAGCCTCCCCCTTTTTCCTCCAAACATAACGATGGGCATTATGGCCAAACAGTTCTATTTTTGTTTCATCAGACCAGAGGACATTTCTCCAAAAAGTACGATCTTTGTCCCTATGTGCAGTTGCAAACCATAGTCTGGCTTTTTTATGGCAGTTTTGGAGCAGTGCCTTCTTCCTTGCTTAGCGGACTTTCAGGTTATGTCGATATAGGACTCGTTTTACTGTGGATATAGTTACATTTTGTACCTGTTTCTGCCAGCATCTTCACAAGGTCCTTTGCTGTTGTTCTGGGATTGATTTGCACTTTTCGCACCAAGGTATGTTCATCTCTAGTAGACAGAACGCGTCTCCTTCCTGAGCGGTATGACGGCTGCATGGTCCCATGGTGTTTATACTTGCGTACTATTGCTTGTACAGATGAACGTGGTACCTTCAGGCATCAGCTTGGATGCATTAGCTTTTTTGACACTGATAAAGACAGTACCTCTACAGAGGGTATATAACTGCGCATTCACATTCTCTCAAGATGCTGAAAGTAAGAAATGATATTTCTCCACTCGTGTACATTTGAATTAGGCCTATCATTTTACTACAAGAAATGTTTAATTCTGCAGGACCTAATATTAAGTCTATGTGAGAAGTTTTAGACCTGAAGTCAGTGTCCAGATTTCAGTTTCCATTAGGCTACATGCCTAATTGAAGTCCCCATACTGTGATTTTTGAATTTGCTGGCACTGCTATCATCCTCTTTTACCACTTCACCCAATCTTTCCCAAAAATTACTTTTCTGGCCTTCCCTTCCCTGTATTTTCAAGTCTCCATGTCACAGCTTTTCTCTTATTGAATTAAAATCCAACACTGTCCTTTTTGCCTCTGTGGATCAACATAAACGTTTTTTTCCCCGTACTGGTCCCCCGTGGGAATCGAACCCACAACCCTGGCGTTGCAAACACCATGCTCTACCACACGGCTCAGTTGGCCATAAAGTTAAGGCTCATGCACTTATTACGAATAGCCTAAAATAATGGGGGAAAAAACATAATGGATTACCCGCTGTGGGTTAAAATCCAGCACCTGAAGAAAGAGGGAATTTGGAATGTACTGTATAATATTGTTTTACTAAACAAGTCAGTTAAGAACAAATTCTTAATTTCAATGACTGCCTAGGAACACTGCCTTGTTCAGGAGCAGAACAACAGATTTTTACCTTGCCAGCTCAGGGATTCAATCTTGCAACCTTTTGGTTACTTGTCCAACACTCTAACCACTAGGCTACCTGCTTCCCCTACCTAACTACAGGTAGAGTACTAGGGGGTAAGTAGCCCCCATAAGAACAATGTCTAATTGCTGACACAAAAAAGCAAAATTTAAAAAAAAATGGTGTGTGGATGAAGGTCATACTTAGAAGAATAAACTATAAAGGGAAGTAAATGGCTACAGTTTACACTTTTTTGTTATTTCATGAAATGTTTTTAGAAAAGGGGTGTTTTTTTTTAAAGTACTGGGGTAACTGCCCCCCATTTAATCAGTTTTATTTAGAAATTCTATAGTAAGTAATACTTAAAAGCTAAGTCTAGTTGTCTTGTTTTAATTATTTAAATAGAATACGAGGGAAAATGGTGTTGCACATGTTACCATTAATATCCTCACCAGAAGGAGATTTGATCTAAAGTCCATATTTTTAACTCACATTCATTTTCTTTGTACTTTCTTTGTTGTTCCTTTTCCGTACAATGCATTATGTACAATTGCACTAAATATTATTTGAATAATGCAAGATTTTAAATCACAGTAGTCTTTAAAATGACACATAGTAGCAAAAGGTTTTCAATAGTTGTTTTTAATTCATAAAAAAAAATATTCATTGGAATATATTTTTGGAATGGAATATAACTAATAACATTATATAACACTGGAATATAACATTTAATAACAAAAACTTAACTAATTAATTCAGTTTAACATTAATGTGGCAATTCTCTTATGCTCTGCTATTGCATGATTTAAGTTTGTACATACTGTAGGTCACAAATAAAGCTATACCAGAAAAATTGGAGCACAACTCAATAGACCACCTCCAGCACTGAGACCACCTACCTGTAACTGAAAACTGGGAGAGATGCCAATTGAACAATTCTCTCTTAAAAACGTAGTTAGCTATCTAGCTATATATCTAGCTATAATGGGGCTCCCGAGTGGCGCAGCGGTCTAAGGCACTGCATCTCAGTGCTAGAGGCATAATTACAGACCCTGGTTAGATTCAAGGCTGTATCAAAACTGGCTGGGTTACCCATATGGTGGCGCATAATTGGTCCAGTGTCAATTGGGTTTGGCCGGGGTAGGCCGTCATTGTAAATAAGAATTTGTTCTTAACTGACTTGCCTAGTTAAATAAAGGTAAAATAAAATGTGATGTAAAATAGCCGAAAGGCTATAAAGTAACATTAAGTGTAAAGCTATCAGTCACTAGTGCTAACATTTACAACAGAAATTAAGTTACATTATCTTTTTAATGTATTTTACCTTAGACAATCTGGTACTAAGGTTGCTAGCTAGCACTCCAAGCAGATTATGTTAACTTGTTAGCTGGCTATCATTTACTGTACTGCTAGTGAAGTTGCTAGCTAGCAAGTTAGCATAAACTAGTGCTAAGTGGGCTAGTCATTGTCTAAATGACAGGTAGAAACACAATCATAACCATAAAGGGGTAACTTGCCCGCGGGAGACACAGATTAACATGAACATTTTTTACATTTTAGCAAATGTATTAAAAAAAAAACGTAAGGATTCAGACCCTTTACTCAGTACTTTGTTGAAGCACCTTTGGCAGCGATTACAGCCTTGAGTCTTCTTGGGTATGACGCTACAAGCTTGGCACACCTGTATTTGGGGAGTTTCTCCCATTTTTCTCTGCAGATCCTCTCAAGCTCTTTAAGGTTGGATGGGGAGCATTGCCGCACAGTTATTTTCTGGTCTCACCAGAGATGTTCTATCGGGTTCAAGTTCGGGCTGTGGCTGGGCCACTCAAGTACAATGAGGCTTATCCCGAAGCCACTCCTGCATTGTCTTAGCTGTGTGCTTAGGGTCGTTTTCCTGTTGGAAGGTGAACCTTCGCCCCAGTCTGAGGTCCTGAATGCTCTGGGGCAGGTTTTCATCAAGGATCTCTCTGTACTTTGCTCTGTTCATCTTTCCCTCGATCCTGACTAGTCTCACAGTCCCTGCCGCTGAAAACATCCCCACAGCATGATGCTACCAACACCATGCTTCACCGTAGGGATGGTGCCATGATTCCTCCAGATGTGACACTTGGCATTCAGATCAAAGAGTTTAATCTTGGTTTCATCAGCCCAGATAATCTTGTTTCTCATGGTCTAGGTGCCTGTTGGGTGCCTTTTGGCAAACTCTAAGCGGGCTGTCATGTGCCTTTAACTAAGGAGTGGCTTCCGTCTGGCCACTACCATAAAGGCCTGATTGGTGGAGTGCTGCAGAGATGGTAGTCCTTCTGGAAGGTTCTCCCATCTCCACAGAGGAACTCTGGAGCACGGTCAGAGTGACCATTGGGTTCTTGGTCACCTCCCTGACCAAGGGCCTTCTCCCCCGATTGCTCAGTTTGGCCAGGCAGCCAGCTCTAAGAAGAGTCTTAGTGGTTCCAAACTTCTTCCATTTAACCTCTTGGGGCTAGGTGGGACGCTAGCGTGCCACCCGTGGTGCACTCCATCAACAGCAGGTGCATTTCAAGAGCGGCAAATTTGAATCCAAATAAATGTCAAAATTCAAATTTTTCAAAAATACAACTATGTTACACCATTTGAAAGATAAACATCTCCTTAATCTAACCACGTTTTACGATTTCAAAAAGGTTTTACGGCGAAAGCATAAATTTAGAGTATGTTAGGACAGTACATTTACAAGAGTTGTGTGTAATGTTTTGTCAAGTCAAAGACAGGGTCACCAAAACCATAAAACCAGCTAAAATGATACACTAACCTTTTACAATCTCCATCAGATGACACTCCTAGGACATTATGTTAGACAATGCATGCATTTTTAGTTCTATCAAGTTGATATTTATATCCAAAAACAGCGTTTTACTATGGCATTGATGTTGAGGAAATCGTTTCCCTCCAATAACCGGCAGTCAAGTCAGCGTCACAAATTAAATAATTAAAATTAGAAAACATTGGTAAAATATTATATTGTCATTTAAAGAATTATAGATTTACATCTTTTGAACGCAATCAACTTGCCAGATTTAAAAATAACCTTACTGGGAAATCACACTTTGCAATAATCTGAGCACTGTGCCCAGAAAAATACGCGTTGCGATACAGACTAGACGTCATGTTGGGGAGATCTAAAATCGAAAATACTATGTAAATAATCCATTACCTTTGATTCTCTTCATCAGATGTCACTTCCAGGTATCACAGGTCCATAACGAATGTAGTTTTGTTCAAAAAAGCTCATCATTTATGTCCAAAAATCTCCGTCTCGTTAGCACATGATGTAAGCCAGCCGGACTTCTCGTCATGAACGAGGGGAAAAAATATATTTCCGTTCGTTCAAACATGTCAAACGTTGTATAGCATAAATCATTAGGGCCTTTTTTAACCAGAACATGAATAATATTCAAGGTGGACGAATGCATACTCTTTTATAACGTATTGGAACGAGGGTACCCAACATGAAGTAGCGCGCCAGGTGTCTAATGGGACATCACCGTTCCATGGCTCTTGTTCGGTCAGATCTCCCTCCAGAAGACTCAAAACACTTTGTAAAGGCTGGTGACATCTAGTGGAAGCAATAGGAAGTGCCAAAATATTCCTAAACCCCTGTGTTTTTCAATGGGATAGGTTTAAAGTCAATACAACACATCAGGTATCCACTTCCTGTCAGAAAATGTCTCAGGGTTTTGCCTGCCAAATGAGTTCTGTTATACTCACAGACACCATTCAAACAGTTTTGGAAACTTTAGAGTGTTTTCTATCCATATATAATAAGTATATGCATATTCTAGTTACTGGGTAGGATTAGTAACCAGATTAAATCGGGTACATTTTTTTTATCCAGACGTGCAAATGCTGCCCCCTAGACCCAACAGGTTAAGAATGATAGAGGCCACTGTGTTCTTGGGGACCTTCAATGCTGCAGAAATGTTTTGGTACCCTTCCCCAGATCTGTTCCCCCACAATCCAATCCAATTCTTTCGACATCATGGCTTGGTTTTTGCTCTGACATGCATTGTCAACTGTGGGACCTTATATAGACAGGTTTGTGCCTTTCCAAATCATGTCCAATCAATTGAATTCATGCAAACAATTAAATTGATAGAACCTACAATGTATATGCAATACTAAAGCTGCTCTATCCTCCCCCCCCATTATAGTAACTAAATGTAGCCTACAGATATAAATTGCACAATAATGATACATTTATGGATTTTTTTCTCTTTATTCAAACCGCCCACCACCCACCAGCCCTTCATCCACAGAATATTTCATGATCCTAAACCTGTTGGCCCCACGTATATAATCACGGGGACTGTGGGTTATGAGTCAACCTGCACATCACCATCACACACATACACGTCTGTCTGCTCAATGGCTCTATCAGTGATTATGAAAGATTAACTCGCACTGCAACAAATCTGTCAGCCTCCGCGCCTTGTAACGCCTCATGGTATTAGATTGTGTTGAACAAATCTATCCTGCAGGGTTGGGTAATAACAAACAAGACCCATGCAATTGATGGAAACGTTTCCTCCAGCGAGAGACTAGAGATGCAGGAATTGCATTATTTATTATCGAGAATGGATTTTTTATTTATAAGTATGAAGGCTCTTCTGAGACGTCAGGTTTCTCTGCATCCCAAATGACACCATATTCCCTATGTAGTGCACTACTTTTGACCATGGCCCCCTATGCAATACTTGCACTACATAGGGAATAGGGTGCCATTTGGGATGCAGAGCTAGTAAGTGTATGTTTGAATGAGGATTTCCCTCAGCTGTAGAGAGTGTCTATATGTACTTGTGGGTGGTTGTTGATTTGGAATATGTTGTTACATTCTGGCTATACAGAATTACAGAATGTTGATATTCATACCACGACTCAGGGGTTTATTTATGAGCAAGCAAGTACACAGGTTGAACATTCATGATTTTCCCTCAGTTTTCTCCTTTGAAAACAATACAAAATATATCTGCAAGCAACAATGAAAGATTTTTTTTTAAAACCTTTATTTAACTAGGCAAGTCAGTTAAGGACAAATTCTTATTTTCAATGACGGCCTAGGAAAAGTGGGTTAACTGCCTTGTTCAGGGGCAGAATGACAGATTTGTACCTTGTCAGCTTGGGGATTTGATCTTGCAAACTTTCAGTTAGTAGTCCAACGCTCTAACCACTAGGCTACGCTGCCGCTCCTGCTTATGAGCAGACTGACAGAGACATTTGTACGGAATCATTATACAGCCTCCCTTTGTACATGTAGCAGTTGAAAACAGTTTATGTGCAAGTTTCAAGTTGATCAAGCAAAGAGAAGTGGAGATATAAGGTGTTAATTAAGACATTTGTATTTTATTTTTCTCTCTGATCTTTTGACACATTGCTTAGCTTTTCTCAAACCTACTAGCGACAGAGATTAGTAACATACATTCTGAGTTTCGAGTCAATCGGATATACGGTACATGATAAGAAGATATCTGAAGATTTGATCAAAGATCCAAGATGGCGGAATATCTAATATGGCAGAAGTGATAGGTCCATGTGGCAAATTTGTTCCATATGTTGAGAAACACTCATGTAACAGGTTTTGAGGTTGTACATGTAACTGGGTAGCAGGGCTTACCCTTAGCATTTATTCTAATGCTAAAAAGATGTCTAACAGTTTGAGATTCACAACTGAATTGTATGTTGTTTCCATGTTTTTTTAGCTATCAACAGCTGCTTCTGCATACACCTTCCTACTAGTGCTTTCAAGATTCTCAATCAGTTTCATATTGATAGAATGAAGAAAAGTTGAGTTATTATGGTTATCTTCTCTAGGGCCAGTGGGACGATTTCGTCCCACCTACGTAACAGCCAGTGGAATCCCGTGGCGCGTTATTCAAATACCTTAGAAATGCTATTACTTCAATTTCTCAAACATATGACTATTTTACACCATTTTAAAGACAAGACTCTCGTTAATCTAACCACACTGTCCGATTTCAAGGCTTTACAACGAAAGCAAAACATTAGATTATGTCAGCAGAGTACCCAGCCAGAAATAATCAGACACCCATTTTCAAGCTAGCATATAATGTCACATAAACCCAAATCACAGCTAAATGCAGCACTAACCTTTGATGATCTTCATCAGATGACAATCTTAGGACATTATGTTATACAATACATGCATGTTTTGTTCAATCAAGTTCATATTTATATCAAAAAACAGCTTTTTACATTAGCATGTGACGTTCAGAACTAGCATACCCCCCGCAAACTTCCGGTGAATTTACTAAATTACTCACGATAAACTTTCACAAAAAACATAACAATTATTTTAAGAATTATAGATACAGAACTCCTCTATGCACTCGCTATGTCCGATTTTAAAATAGCTTTTTGGTGAAAGCACATTTTGCAATATTCTAAGTAGATAGCCCGGCATCACAGGGCTAGCTATTTAGACACCCAACAAGTTTAGCCCTCACCAAAGTCAGATTTACTATAAGAAAAACGTTATTACCTTTGCTGTTCTTCGTCAGAATGCACTCCCAGGACTTCTACTTCAATAAGAAATGTTGGTTTGGTTCAAAATAATCCATAGTTATATCCAAATAGCGGCGTTTTGTTCGTGCGTTCAAGACACTATCCGAAAGGGTAAAGAAGGGTGACGCGCACAACACGTTTCGTGACAAAAAAAATCTAAATATTCCATTACCGTACTTCGAAGCATGTCAACCGCTGTTTAAAATAAATTTTTATGCCATTTTTCTCGTAAAAAAGCGATAATATTCCAACCGGGAAAGCGTGTTTGCGTTCAAAGAGAGAGAAAATAAAAACATGGGATCCCCTCGTGCACGAGCCTCAGTCTGATGGTCCTCTGATAGACCACTTAGCAAAGGTGCTAAAGTTTTTCAGCCTGGGGCTGGAATGACATCATTCAGCTTTTTCCCGGGTTCTGAGAGCCTATGGGAGCCGTAGGAAGTGTCACGTTACAGCAAAGATCCTAAGTTTTCAATAAACAGAGCCAAGAAGCCCAAGGAATGGTCAGAGAGGGCACTTCCTGTACAGAATCTTCTCAGGTTTTTGCCTGCCATATGAGTTCTGTTATACTCACAGACACCATTCAAACAGTTTTAGAAACTTTAGGGTGTTTTCTATCAAAGCCAATAATTATATGCATATTCTAGTTACTGGGCAGGAGTAGTAACCAGATTAAATCGGGTACGTTTTTTATCCGGCCGTGCAAATACTGCCCCCTATCCCCAACAGGTTATAGAAATTTGCCATTTCATCTTCCATCTTTTGACGTATTGCTTAGCTTTATTTCAAACTTTGTGAACTGAAATGCTGAACATACACACTGAACAAAAATATAAACGCAACATGGAACAATTTCAACGATTTTACTGAGTTACAGTTCATATAAGGAAATCAGTACATTGAAATAAATTCATTAGGCCCTAATTTATGGATTTTACATGACTGGGAATACAGATATGCATCTGTTGGTCACAGATACCTTTAAAAAAAAAGTAGGGGCGCGGATCAGGAAACCAGTCAGTATCTGGTGTGGCCACCATTTGCCTCATGCAGCTCGTCACATCTCCTTTACATAGAGTTGGTCAGGCTGTTTATTGTGGAATGTGCAATGTTGTCCCAGTCCTCTTTAATGGCTGTGCGAAGTTGCTGGATATTGGCGGGAACTAAAACACGCTGTCGTACAAGTCGATGCAGAGCATCCAAAACATGCTCAATGGGTGACATGTCTGGTGAGTATGCAGGCCATGGAAGAACTGGGACATTTTCAGTTTCAAGGAATTGTGTACAGATCGTTGCGACATGGGGCCGTGCATTATCATTCTGAAACATGAGGTGATGGTGGCGGATGAATGGTACAACAATGGGCCTCAGGATCTCATCACTGTATCTCTGTGCATTCAAATTGCCATCGATAAAATACAATTGTGTTTGTTGTCCGTAGCTTATGCCTGTCCATACCATACCGCCACCTTGGGGCACTCTGCTCACAACGTTGACATCAGCAAAACGCTCGCACACTACCCGGTTGAAACCAGAATTGATTATTGAAGAGCACACCTCCAGCGTGCCAGTAGCCATCGAAGGTGAGCATTTGCCCACTGAAGTCAGTTACGAAGCCAAACTGCAGTTAGGCTACTATATAGAAATAAAAATGTTTTACCTGCATGTGACTCTGAAGGAGGATTTGATGAAATTATGCTCCTTTCCCAGCATCTGTCAATTACAAGATGCGCCATGTACAATTTGACAACTGATAATATTGTCACTCATCAGATTACACATCGTTTTTTTCACGCATATCAACTTGGATAGAGTCAAGGATATGTTTTGCAATATTCTAAAGGCCTACCGCAACACATAGCATTTTTTTGTTTCCCTTACAATAAATGTAATCAGTAATATAGTAACAATACATGAAACAGTCCCATAACAGCTTATTTTTATAAAGTAAAACATACATGTACATATTACCTCAATTACCTCGACACCGCTGCCCCGGCACATTGACTCTGTACTGATACCCCCTGTATATAGCCCCGCTATTGTTATTTACTGCTGCTCTTTAATTATTTGTTATTCTTATCGCTTACTTTTGGGGGGGGTTGTTGGTATTTTCTTAAAACTGCATTGTTGGTTAAGGGCTTGTAAGTAAGCATTTCACTGTTAGGTCTACACCTGTTGTATTTAGCGCATATGACAAATACAATTCATTTTGATTTGATTTGAAAAGAGAATGGTATCAACCCATAAGGCGCATGGTGTAACGGCCGTCGTCAGAATTAGACCAAGGTGCAGCAGAGGATGTGTTCATCATTAGAATTTTAATTCAAAAAACAAGAGAACACTACAAAAATGAACAAAAACGACAGCAAACAGTCCTGTTAGGAAAATACTCAAAACAGAAACAATTACCCACAAAACCCAAAGGAAAAACATGTTCCTTATGTGTGACTCCCAATCAGCAACAACGAACTTCAGCTGTGCCTGATTGGGAGCCACACACGGCCCAAAACAAAGAAATACAAAAACATAGAAAAAGGAACATAGAACGCCCACCCAATGTAATACCCTGGCCTAACCAAAATAAAGAACAAAAAACCCCTCTCTATGGCCAGGGCGTTACACATGGTCAAATTATTAACATGAGCACCAACGCTGATAAATAGGCATAACACAAGCTCAAAATTACACTATTGTCTTTCTAAATTTAATCAACTACTTCACCCTCTTTTTTGTTCAGTTTGTTTTTAATTTAAATTAAATTGTGAAGGTGCACAATTATTGCCCATTCATCCATTTGTCATTCATTCAGTGAGGAAAAATGGACGTATTAGCGGCTGACTGTGTACCAACGTCCTACTGCGAATTGTCTTGGCGGATTAAGTTGGGAATAGGTGTGATAAAAACAGGTAAATAGGCTCTAAATATGTTTTCTGTTTGTGATAAAAAAATTCGGACAAATTAGCAATGTAAAATACATACAATTAAGGCCAGTCACAGAAGGAGCAGAACATTGATTTTTTGGGGGCAGATTCATCTTATTTACAAAATCAAACGTCAGTGGCCATTGGCCTATGGCGGTGCTAGTGTTAAGGAACTCATACACTTCTGTAAGCATCACTGATGATACAAAAATGTTGAGGTGTGAAGACTGGATGTGTGGCTTAGTAGGGGCGTGGCTTTCAGAAAGTTATTTGTGGTCACTTGTGAGTGTAAATGTAATTCTGCTTCATCTGTTCTGTTGTATTCTCATCACACATTAAGGTTGAGCACTGACACTTCGGTAGTTTTAATGAGGCGTTTTGCAAGTGGTTATGCATATCCCAATGTCAGGATAGTTACCACTTTGTGATAATGTTGAAATAATAATGTTATTAAAAGTATACTGAAATATTGAAGGAAAATTTGAATTTGCAGTGTACAAACTTAACATGAAACACAGGAATTACATTTACTCTCACGGGTGGCCAAAAATAACAGTATTAAAGCCACACCCCAATAGGCCATGCCTATTTAATGGATTACATTAAAAAATAAAGTAAATACAATTCTAAACGCTGGTTAAATTAACCAATATTTGGGTAATCTTGTTATTTTCAGGAGACGTGGCCTATTGGGGGAGTAGCTTTCAGGTAGTTGTTTTTGGTCACACGTGAGAGCAGAAGTAATTTGTGTTCATCATGTGAAGTTTGTACACCTCAACTTAACAGTTTTATTCAATATTTTATAACATTACATATTTTAATATACATTATTGAAATATAACCTTTGTAACTATCTCAACATTGGAATAGGCACTTGAGGAATCCAAACTCTTGTGTAAGCCTCATTAAAGCTACAAAAGTGTCAATGCTCTCAACCTTATCAGTTCTGTTGTATTGTCCTCACATGGACAATACATCGAAACTGATGAACCAGAATGACATTTACTCTCACTGGTGGCTGGAGGAAGTTTATTAATCACAGCGACGACTCCTCCCCCTGTAACCTGCCATGGGACTCACCGCCCTCCACGCCTCAATACAAACAGCAGGGCTTGACTCAGACATACAGTAGGTGCTGGGCCAAAATAAGTGCACTGCTGCTGCACTGGGCCAAGTCTGTGTGTGCGTGTCCATCACAGAACAAAGGGGGCTCTTGTTCAGTCATGGATCTACTAGGCCCCCTCTTGCTACTTTTAAATGCAATGTATCTGACTGCAGTACACAGCCCTCTTCTGCTCCTTCCTGTGATTACAGCTGTGGTCTCGGTACAGCACCATGCACTATTATGCACGTTACTATTCCCCAGGTTGTTGCTGTATATTAGAATGTGTTCTCAGTCAACTTACCTGTTAAAATACATTTTTCTTTAAAATATGCAACTATGACTAGATATCTTATCACAAAGAATGCAAGCATAATCATCAACTCCTAGGGCTAAGCACATCACTGTAAAAAGATAATTGTCATTCATCCATTCTTTCATTCATTAATCCATTAATCCATTAATTCAGAAGTAGATGGTGATGTTTAGCAGCGTTCCTTGCTATGGTGGTGGTCATTGATAGTCCTCAGAGAAACTGAAACTGTATCCCACATTTTTAATACATGGAAATGTTCCCATCATCCGGGGTTATATTTGCATGGCTGATGTGTTTTCTAATGGCTTTCTCTGGTCCCTTGGAGCAGCTGTGGAAGCCAATAAATCCATTCAACCCAGTCACTGATGTCACAAAGGAGAACACACACACACAGACAGACACAGACACAGACACACACACACACACACACACACACACACACACACACACACACACACACACACACACACACACACACACACACACACACACACACACACACACACACACACACACACACACACACACACAAAGACACACACAGCTTAGACTAGAGGTATGACTGAGGCTGGCTGCAGTATGTGGGTCATGTTTTAGTCTCGGCTGTGTGCGCCCGCACGTGTGTGTGTGTGTGTGTGTGTGTGTGTGTGTGTGTGTGTGTGTGTGTGTGTGTGTGTGTGTGTGTGTGTGTGTGTGTGTGTGTGTGTGTGTGTGTGTGTGTGTGTGTGTGTGTGTGTGTGTGTGTGTGTGCACTCATATGTGTGTGTAATGTGTAGGACCCACCCGATCTTCCCCATAAAGGATTCATGGAATCCAAAGTATTTTTTTTTGCCTTTACAGGCCCCAATTACTCTGCATCACCCCTCAGGGAGCGTCCATAAAACCCGCCCTGACATTTTACACAAAGCCAATTTGTCTCCCATGTTAAAAGCAGTGCAGGGTATCATTATCGCAAAGGACCTGGCGTTCTCAGTAGGCTAATCATACACACTTAATAGTGCAAGTGGATAGCATCACTCTCGTTATTATATTGGAGTATCGTTGGACAAAAAAAGGAAGGAACAATCTCATCTCATCAGCCAATCTAGGCAGAGACCGCCAGGCAGGCAGTGTGAGGAAAGAGACAGAACTGAATGGGACAGTTCTCAGGTTTATTGAATGACTGTGAGTTTACTGTTTACTGTGAGCTTCATCAATAAGCACATACTACAGTTTTAAAAGGGGAACTGTACCCGCCTATTATTTTGGCTTGCTCCTCAAGAAATTCTGGCGGACATGACAGAAGCCAAATGTGCGTTGGCTTGGGGGTGTGGTTTAATGTGAGTGTTTCTTGTAGAGAATGACCGATAATCGGCCAAGTCGATACATCGGGCCGATTTTGGCCTTTTGTAGTCTATCGGTTATTGGCCCTTCTCTATCGGCTTTGCCGATAGTCCTGCTACATAACAAAACTGCTGCTATGCCAGCCACCCCTCACCGTCAGAGCCACGAGCACTGCCCAATGCCGAGGAATGTCTAGCTGGGAAAATCAACAGCAGCAGCAAGCAGCAAGCTAGCTTGTTCTCCAACAGAAAGGTGTGGTATTGAGAAATGGATGAATTGACACAGTGACTAAAATGTTATTCCTGTTTCTTTAATTCACTAATAATAAGGCTTGTGTCTATGTGCCAGGACATGCATGAAATTAGCAAGCTAGCTAGATAGCTAAGCAGATGGCTATGTGACCTGTTAGCAAAGATTACGATAACTAAGCCTTTTTATCTGTGGTGCTAGCTAGCTATATTAGCCACTATGCTACCTAGCTAGCTAGATAAACATGCTGCTAAGATATCAGATAGGAGCTAATAGCCAATGTAGCTAGCTAACGTTAGCTGATTACCATTTTGAACAGCACCATTTTTGGCAACTAGCCATCTGACTTGCAGTGAAACATTAGGTATTTACTGGTGTGCTGATCTGACCAGCCGCAATCGTATCCGTACATTGACAGTTGATAAAAGTAAAAACAGTGAAACATTTAACAAGATATCCTTTGTAGATAAAACACTACTAAATATGTTCACATTACCAAATAATTGATTAAAACACACTGTTTTGCAATGAAGGTCTAAAGTAGCCTCAACAGCACTCTCTAGGGTAGCACCATGGTTTTACTCATTTATTGGCACTAGGGCCCGCAGGTGTAACTGATAAACTGCTTATTGACTGTACACTGTACTGCATGATTGTAGCGGGTTTACTAATGCATTAGTTCTATTAGCTATGTTGACTATGGAATTACTTTAGCTAATATGGTGACAACGATGTAGGCTGTGTGTGTAGTGGTTATGATATGGTTTGGCTTGGAAAGTTTTTTTTGCCTGGTCACATACAGCTGATGTGTTGTGCATTGAAGTCCACAAGCAAAGGTAAAAGGTGAGAAGAGGAGAGCGCATAGATGAGTGAAGGAATACAACGTGGCTGCTATGAAAGTGAACTGTGTTTACATGTGATCAGGGGTGTATTCATTCCATCAATTCTGTTGAAAAACTTTTTCTTAAACGGAAGC
The DNA here is from genome assembly GCF_965601325.2 of Salmo salar. NCBI lineage: Eukaryota > Metazoa > Chordata > Actinopteri > Salmoniformes > Salmonidae > Salmo > Salmo salar. Next base: position 36,570,515 of record NC_138311.1, read on the forward strand.
AAACGGAATGAAACAGGAATAAACATACCTGAATTTGTCCAATAGAAACTCTCGTTTGCAAATGTTGGAGTAATGATTACACCCTAGATCAGCTAGATGCAGGCAAAAGTGTGCAAGGTCTGTCCATGTGTCATTGTCTGTCACCTCAAAAAATGTCTCACGACCTGTGTGCACCAACGTTGTAAACTTTCATTCATAAGCTAGGTTGTAGCAACCTCATGATGGGTATAGGGACGATTCTAGTATCATGTAGTAGCCTAAACTTATCGATGTTACATATAACTGGGTGAATGGAATATGTATGACAGTCATCCAACATGCTGTAATAGAAAAATTGTAATCTTAAACGCCACCGACAGCCACTGTTCCATACAGGTGTGACATGCTGGAGTGAATGCTTCTAAGCAAATGTTGTTCATCAGTAGGCTAATAGAAGTCCCAAATGGAAGGTAAACAGATTGTCATCTGTAGCACCATAGACTCTACTGTCAAAAAAAGCTCAGTAACTCAATGCATGCACACACTCCTATTGAATATGCATTCACTTGTATTGCGAATATGCCTATGCCATCTTAATTTACCATTCAAAAATAATTATTACCATTATATTGTTATGCAGTTAGATTGTTAAACACAAAGTCACAATTATTGTTTGATTTTAAAATTGAGTTATTAATTCATACATGGCTGTCACTGGGAAAGTTTGTCCTCAACATTTAAAAATGTAACGATATTATATCACCTTAAAATATTGTCCGTTGGCCTCCTTGAGACCCATAATCCGCATCGGCCCTAAAAAAAATCCATATCAGTTGTTCTCTAGTTTCTTGGGTGTGTCCTTGCCACCACCAAGACACACCCATCTGTCAGAACCTTGTCCGCAGCTATTTCCCCCCATTCAATAACAACAAACAAACCTCCTGCAGGTTGAGTTCAATAACTACAGGGAGATTTACGGTGAGATGTGAGATGCCACATACACACATAATCACTGTTCTATTACCAATGGCAGTTAGGATAGTTCATATCTGACACAAATCAAATCAAACTTTATTTGTCACATGCGCCGAATACAACAACTGTAGACCTTACCCTGAAATGCTTACCGTAATTTCCGGACTATAAGCCGCAACTTTTTTCCCACGCTTTGAACCTCGCGGCTTAAATAATGACGCGGCTAATATATGGATTTTTCCCGCTTTTTTCTCTCCAAAAAAACACATTCTGTGACGTGCTCAGTTTTTTGGCGGCATGAAGCTTTCATTAGACCAATGAAATTGCTGAACGGGTTAAGTGGGGAGAAATCCTTCACTAAAACGGGCCCCATGCGAAGAGCAACTTATGGTCAAGTCTGCCAGTGGGTCCTGACAGCGTGGAGCATTGTCAAAAAATCCACTATCATCAACGGGTTTCGAAAGGCTGGACTGCTGCGTGTTGAAGAGGGCTCAGCGGGGGATTTGCCTCCGGATGAAAGTGACGAGAACGACAATGAAAACGATCCAATATCGGATTAAGCAATTCTGAGGCTATTCAACTCCGAGTGGGTTCAGTGGTTTCAGTGCACAGGAGGAGGAAGATAGTGACCAATGACTTTCTTGGTAGGCTACTGTTTACTGCAAATTTTTTATTTTTTGTTACAAGCTGTGTTTCGATAAAGCCTATTTATTTTTGTTACAAACCGTGTTTCGTTAAAGCCTATTTATTTTTGTTACAAGCCGTGTTTCGTTAAAGCCTATTTATTTTTGTTACAAGCCGTGTTTCGTTAAAGCCTGTGTAAAGTTCATTTGTTTCAATGTACCGGTAGGCACCTGCGGCTTATAGACATGTGCGGCTTATTTATGTTCAAAATTATATATATTTTTTAATTCAGTGGGTGCGGTTTATATTCAGGTGCGCTTAATAGTCCGGAAATTACGGTACTTACAAGCCCTAACCAACAGTGCAGTTCAAGAAAAGTTTAAGGAAATATTCACCAGATAAACAAAAGTAAAGCATTTAATAAAAAAAATATTAAAAGTAACACAATAACATAACAATAACAAGGCTATATACAGGGGGTACCGGTACCGAGTCAGTGCGCGGGGGCACAGGTTAGTTGAGGTAATTTGTACATGTAGGTAGGGGGGAAGTGACTATGTAAGGATAATAAACAGCAAGTAGCAGCAGAGCACAAAACAAATGTAGGGGGGGTCAATATAATAGTCCGGTGGCTATTTGATTAATTGTTCAGCAGTCTTATGGCTTGGGGGTAGAAATTGTTAAGGAGCCTTTTGGTCCTAGGCTTGGCGCTCAGGTACCGCTTGCCATGCGGTAGCAGAGGAAACAGTCTATAACTTGGGTGACTGGAGTCTCTGACAATTTTATGGGCTTTCCTCTGACACGCCTATTATATAGGTCCTGGATGGCAGGAAGCTTGGCCTCAGTGATGTACTGGGCCGTTCGCACTACCCTCTGTAGCGCCTTACGGTCAGATGCCAAGCATTTACCTTACCAGGCAGTGATACAACCGGTCAGATGCTCTCGATGGTGCAGCTGTAGAAATATTTGACGATCTGGGGACCCATGGCAAATATTTTCATTCTCCTGAGGGGAAAAGGTTTTGTCGTGGCCTCTTAACAACTGTCTTGGTGTGTTTGGACCATGATAGTTCAGTGGTGATGTGGACACCAAGGAACTTGAAACTCTCGACCCACTCCACTACAGCCCCGTTGATATTAATGGGGGCCAGTTCGGCCCGCCTTTTCCTGTAGTCCACGATCAGCTCCTTTGTCTTGCTCAATTGAGGGAGAGGTTGTTGTCCTGGCACCACACTGCCAGTTCTCTGACCTCCTCCCTATTGGCGGTCTTATTGTTGTCTGTGATCAGGCCTTCCACTGTTGTGTCGTCAGCAAACTTAATGATAGTGTTGGAGTCGTGTTTGGCCACACAGTCGTGGGTGAACAAAGAGTACAGGAGGGGACTAAGTACACACCCCTGAGGGGCCTCATTGTTGAGGATCAGCATGGCAGACGTGTTGTTGCCTACCCTTACCACCTGGGGGCGGCCTGTCAGGAAGTCCAGGATCCAGTTGCAGAGGGAGGTGTTTAGTCCCAGGGTCCTTATCTTAGTGATAAGCTTCATGGGCACTATGGTGTTGAACGCTGAGCTGTCGTCAATGAACAGCATTCTCACATAAGTGTTCCTTTTGTCCAGGTGGGGAAAGGGCAGTGTGCAGGGCGATTGAAATTGTGTCATCTGTGGATCTGTTGAGGCGGTATGGGTCTAGGGTATCCGGGAGGATGCTGTTGATGTGAGCCATGACCAACCTTTCAAAGCACTTCATGGCTATGGACGTGAGCGCTACGGTGCGGTAATAATATAGGCAGGGTACCTTCACTTCCTTGGGCACAGGGACTATGGTGGTCTGCTTGAAACATGTAGGTATTACAGACACAGTCAGGGAGAGGTTGAAAATGTCAGTGAAGACACTTGCCAGTTGGTCCACGCATGCTTTGAGAACACGTCCTGATAATCCATCTGGCTCTGCGGCTTTTTGAATTTGGACCTGTTTAAAGGTTTCATGACGTTGCCCTCTTTGGGTTTTCTATGCACCATCCCCCTACCTCTGTCTCCCACACCCAGGCTCTGTGAGAGCGGTCGTAAATTCCTAAGAGAATATCCTGCCTCATGGCCACAGTATGGAGACAGAGTGGGTTTCATAGACCAAACAAAGGAAGAATTCTTCTACCTCACAGAACTTGACAACCGAACAACATTTATGTTCTGGAGAAGGTATAAAAGATCGGTGAAGAATCCAGCTACGAACTGGTCCGTTTGGTACAATTTGGTGAAACTCATGAGAGACAATACGGCCACATTACCATGGCGCTGTTTACATAATAGCCTCAGTTGTGAGACTTACATCTAATGGTTGTATAAAATGAATGAATAAGGATAAAGCTATTTGGGATATGTTTGGATGCCTGTAATGATGTTAATGTGAGAGAATTGTATTTCTGTTTAAAGTTTCACTAAGTCATCGGCACGCCCCCATGAACAGACGGGACCTGGCGTCATGAGACAGCCTTTTTCTGTTATTCCGAAGAAACCCTGGGTGGGGGTTATATATCACCAGACCGAGCTTACCTCCATTACGAGTTGGCTAAAGGTTTGACCATGCATTCCTCTTTCTGAACTTTAACCATACCACGTGGTTAAACTCTTAGACTATCGATACCGACAGAATAAGAACAAGTCTTTGATATTAATTACTAGTCTGCAGCTAGGAATTCGGTATCATTGAACGCGAAGACCGACGAAACCGCCATTCTATAACGACATGAATGAATGTCACTCTGAACTATCCATCCTAACCGGGAGAGAGAGAGAGAGAGAGAGAGAGAGAGAGAGAGAGAGAGAGAGAGAGAGAGAGAGAGAGAGAGAGAGCTCGGACAAACTCTACAACAGAAACAAACTTTTCAACAAAGATCCCGATGACACACTGAGCGTAAATATATATATTGATTGCAATTATTCCGGAATGAGTGAGCGTTCATGTGCAAAGGTTTAGCATTTCAATTATTATTATTATCAACTCTGTAGTGTCTTCTCAGCCTCCCCCACTCCCCTTTTGTCTAACAAGCCGCCATGCCGGTTTAGCCCACTAGGGCACATTCCTCTATCATTTCTTGTAATGATATCTACTGTTTGTTATGCATTTCTGTGAATTACTTAGTTAGTAAATAAATGATTTTAAGACAATTGATGTATGGATGACTCATAGTGAAGACTGGGTGTGTGCAGATAACTAACGATTTACGACATTTAGAATGAGAATGACGTGAGGTAACTAATACGTCATTAATCAGAAGACTAATAGATCAGATATTATAATATCTGAAAGTTATATTAGGAAAATTATAACTTTGTAATCTGAATATTTTCCTTGGTGCCCCGACCTCCTAGTTAATTACAGTTACACGATTAATTAGTTTAATCGCGTAATAATAATTACAGAGAGTTATTTGATAAATATGTCTTCAGTTTTAATGATGCCAAAGACACGACAAAGGTCTTGCTCACATCGGCTACCGAGAGCGTTATCACACGCTCATCCAGAACGTCAGAGCCAGTGTAGTAGGATTCAATCTTAACCTCTCTGGGCTAGGCGGGAGGAATTCGTCCCACCTACGTAACAGCCACTTTAAGCCTGTGGCGCGATTTTCAAAACCTTAAAAATCCTATTACTTCAATTTCTCAAACATATGACTATTTTACAGCTATTTAAAGACAAGACTCTCGTTAATCTAACCACACTGTCCGATTTCAAAAAGGCTTTACAACGAAAGCAAAACATTAGATTATGTCAGCAGAGTACCAAGCCACAAATAATCAGACACCCATTTTTCAAGCCAGCATATAATGTCACCAAAACCCAGAAGACAGCTAAATGCAGCACTCACCTTTGATGATCTTCATCAGATGACAACCCTAGGACATTATGTTATACAATACATGCATGTTTTGTTCAATCAAGTTCATATTTATATCAAAAACCAGCTTTTTACATTAGCATGTGACGTTCAGAACTAGCATACCCCCCGCAAACTTCCGGGGAATTCGCTAACATTTTACTAAATTACTCACGATAAACGTTCACAAAAAGCATAACAATTATTTTAAGAATTATAGATACAGACCTCCTCAATGCACTCGATATGTCCGATTTTAAAATAGCTTTTTGGTGAAAGCACATTTTGCAATATTCTAAGTACATAGCCCAGGCATCACGGGCTCGCTATTTAGACACCCGGCAAGTTTAGCACTCACCATAATCATATTTACTATTATAAAAGTTTGATTACCTTTTGTTGTCTTCGTCAGAATGCACTCCCAGGACTGCTACTTCAATAACAAATGTTGGTTTGGTCCAAAATAATCCATCGTTATATCCGAATAGCGGCGTTTTGTTCGTGCGTTCCAGACACTATCCGAAATGGTAAAGAAGGGTCGTGCGCATGGCGCAATTTGTGACAATAAAATTCTAAATATTCCATTACCGTACTTCGAAGCATGTCAACCGCTGTTTAAAATCAATTTTTACGCCATTTTTCTCGTAGAAAAGCGATAATATTCCGACAGGGAATCTCCTTTTCGGCAAACAGAGGAAAAAATCACAAAGGCGGGGGCGGTCGGGTCACTCGCATAAGCCCAGAGTCCCTTGATCGGCCACTTGAGAAAGGCGATAATGTGTTTCAGCCTGGGGCTGGAATGACGACATTCTGTTTTTTCCCGGGCTCTGAGCGCCTATGGACGACGTAGGAAGTGTCACGTTAGAGCAGAGATCCTTAGTAAAAGATAGAGATGGAAAAGAAGTTCAAGAAATGGTCAGACAGGCCACTTCCTGTAAAGGAATCTCTCAGGTTTTGACCTGCCATTTGAGTTCTGTTATACTCACAGACACCATTCAAACAGTTTTAGAAACTTTAGGGTGTTTTCTATCCATATGTAATAAGTATATGCATATTCTAGTTACTGGGTAGGAGTGGTAACCAGATTAAATCGGGTATTTTTTTTATCCAGCCGTGTCAATACCGCCCCCTAGCCCTAACAGGTTAATGCTGTATTGACGCTTTGCTTGTTTGATGGTTCGTCTGAGGGCATTGCGGAATTTCTTATAAGCTTCCGGATTAGTGTCCCGCTCCTTGCCTGTAATCCATGGCTTCTGGTTGGGATGTGTACGTACGGTCACTGTGGGGACGACGTTGTCGATGCACTTATTGATGAAGCCAATGACTGAGGTGGTATACTCCTCAATGCCATTGGATGAATCCCGGAACATATTCCAGTCTTTGCTAGCAAAACAGTCCTGTAGTGTAGTATCCGCGTCATCTGACCACTTCCGTATTGAGCAAGTCACTGGTACTTCCTGCTTTAGGTTTTGCTTGTTAGCAGGAATCAGGAGGATAGAATTATGGTCAGATTTGCCAAATGGAGGGCGAGGGAGAGCTTTGTATGCATGTCTGTGTGTGGAGTAAAGGTGGTCTAGAGTTTATTTTCCTCTGGTTGCATATGTGACATGCTGGTAAAAACTTGGTAAAACTGATTTAACCTCACTAGGGTAGGGGGCAACATTCTGAATTTTGGATGAAAAGCGTGCCCAAAGTAAACTGCCTGCTACTCATGTCCAGAAGCTAGGATATGCATATAATTGGTAGATTTGGATAGAAAACACTCTAAAGTTTCCACAACTGTTAAAATAATGTCTTTGAGTATAACAGAACTGATATGGCAGGTGAAAACCTGAAGAAAATCCATCCAGGAAATGCTTTTATTTTGAAATGGCTGTTTTTCCATTGAAAGCCTATCCACCATACAAAGACCCAGTTCACAATCTCTATGGCGTCCACTACATGTGGCCAGTCTTTAGGCATTGTTTCAGGCTTTTACTCTGAAAAAATGAGGGAGAAACTGCACTTTCAATGAGAGGACAGTGGAAATTTCCAGACATGAGTCCAGCGCGTGACACGGGAGCGTGCCTTTGTTTATCCTTTTCTATTGACAAAGTTATTGTCCGGTTGAAATATGATCGATTATTTATGATAGAAACAACCTGAGGATTGATTATAAACATTGTTTGACATATTTCTACGAATTCTTATGGTACTTTTTAGATTTTTTGTCTGTCTGTTGTGAACGCGCTTTGTTCCATTGGATTACTGAACAAAACGCACCAACAAAACGGAGGTTTTTGGACATAAAGAGGGACATTATCGAACAAAACAAACATTTATTGTGTAACATGGAGTCTTCGGAGTGCAACCATATGAAGATCATCAAAGGTAAGTGATAAATCTTATCGCTATTTCTGACTTTTGTTACTCCTCTTCTTGGCTGCTAACTGTTTGTAATGATTTGTCTGCTGGGCAATGTTCTCAGATAATCGTGGTTTGCTTTCGCCGTAAAGCCTTTTTGAAATCTGACACAGTGGTTGGATTAACAAGAAGTTTATCTTTAAGCTGGTGTATAACATTTGTATCTTTTATGTATGTTTATTATGAGAATTTCTGTTTTGTTGAGTTTCACGCTTTGCAATTTCACCAGATGTTATTTGAGACAGTGGATTACTGAACAAAACACGCTAACAAAATGGAGGTTTTTGGATATAAAGAGGGACTTGATCGAACAAAACAAACATTTATTGGGTAACTGGGAGTTTTGTGAGTGTAACCATATGAAGATCATCAAAGGTAAGTGATACATTTTTTTGCTATTTCTGACTTTTGTTACTCGTCTACTTGGCTGGTTACTGTTTCTAATGATTTGTCTGCTGTTTGTAATGACTATTTCTGTTTTTGAATTTGGTGCTCTGCAATTTCACTGGATGTTGGCCAGGTGGTACGCTAGCGTCCCACACCCTCTAGAGAGGTTAAAAACTTCTTAGGGATCAAATCCCGTTAACGGGATAGATTTGACAACATCTGGTGAAATTGCAGAGCACCAAATTCAAAATACAGTATTAGAAATATTTAACCTGTTAGGGCTAGGGGGCAGTATTGACACGGCCGGATAAAAAACGTACCCGATTTAATCTGGTTACTACTCCTGCCCAGTAACTAGAATATGCATATAATTATTGGCTTTGGATAGAAAACACCCAAAGTTTCTAAAACTGTTTGAATGGTGTCTGTGAGTATAACAGAACTCATATGGCAGGCCAAAACCTGAGAAGATTCCATGCAGGAAGTGGCCTGTCTGACAAGTTGTGTTTCATCTTGGCTCTTTTTATTGAAGACTGAGGATCTTTGCAATAACGTGACACTTCCTACGGCTCCCATAGGCTCTCAGAGCCCGGGAAAAATCTGAACGATATCGAGGCAGGCTCTGGCTGAAACACTTTATCGCGTTTGGCAAGTGGCCGATCAGAGTACTATGGGCTTAGGCGCATGCCCGAGTCGACCGAATGCTTTATTTTCTTTCGTCTGTTTACCTAAACGCAGATTCCCGGTCGGAATATTATCGCTTTTTTATGAGAAAAATGGCATAAAAATTGATTTTAAACAGCGGTTGACATGCTTCGAAGTACGGTAATGGAATATTTCGATTTTTTTTGTCACGAATTGCGCCATGCTCGTCACCCTTATTTACCCTTTCGGATAGTGTCTTGAACGCACGAACAAAACGCCGCTGTTTGGATATAACTATGGATTATTTTGAACCAAACCAACATTTGTTATTGAAGTAGAAGTCCTGGGAGTGCATTCTGACGAAGACAGCAAAGGTAATAACATTTTTCTTATAGTAAATCTGACTTTGGTGAGTGCTAAACTTGCTGGGTGTCTAAATAGCTAGCCCTGTGATGCCGGGCTATCTACTGAGAATATTGCAAAATGTGCTTTCACCGAAAAGCTATTTTAAAATCGGACATATCGAGTGCATAGAGGAGTTCTGTATCTATAATTCTTAAAATAATTGTTATGTTTTTTGTGAAGCGTCCCACCTAGCCCATAGAGGTTAACTTTTATTAATACATCTAGACGTTCCGCTAGCGGAACACCTGCTCCAATATCCAATGATGGGCGTGGCGCGAAATACAAACTCCTCGAAAATCCGAAAACTTCCATTTTTCAAACATATTACTATTTTACACCAATTTAAAGACAAGACTCTCCTTTATTTAACCACACTGTCCGATTTCAAAAAGGCTTTACAACGAAAGCAAAACATTAGATTATGTCAGGAGAGTACCCAGCCAGAAATAATCAGACACCCATTTTTCAAGCTAGCATATAATGTCACAAAAAACAAAACCACAGCTAAATGCAGCACTAACCTTTGATGATCTTCATCAGATGGCACTCCTAGGACATTATGTTATACAATACATGCATGTTTTGTTCAATCAAGTTCATATTTATATCAAAAAACAGCTTTTTACATTAGCATGTGACGTTCAGAACTAGCATTCCCACCGAACAATTCCGGTGAATTTACTAAATTACTCACGATAAACGTTCACAAAAAACATAACAATTATTTTAAGAATTATAGATACCGAACTCCTTTATGCAATCACGGTGTCCGATTTTAAAATAGCTTTTCGGTGAAAGCACATTTTGCAATATTCTGAGTAGATAGCCCGGCCATCATGGCTAGCTATTTTGACACCCACCAAGTTTGGCACTCAGAAAAATTGGATAACCTTTGCTGTTCTTCGTCAGAATGCACTCCCAGGACTTCTACTTCATCACCCAATGTTGTTTTGGTTCCAAATAATCCATAGTTATATCCAAATAGCGGTGTTTTGTTGTGCTTTCAAGACACTATCCGAAGGGTAACGAATGGTGACGCGCCCGGCGCGTATCGTGACAAAAAAATTCAAAATATTCCATTACCGTACTTCGAAGCATGTCAAACGCTGTTTAAAATCAATTTTTATGCTTTTTTTCTCATAAAATAGCGATAATATTCCGACCGGGAAACCCTGTTTTCGTTCAAAGACTGAAAATGTAAACATGGACTCTTCACGTGCATGCGCACACCCGTCTCATTGTTCTCAGATCGACCACTATCCAAATGCGCTACTGTTTTTCAGCCAGAGACTGCAGTCATCATTCAACGTTCTGGCGCCTTCTGAGAGCCTATGGGAGCCTTATAAAGTGTCACGTTACAGCAGAGATCCCCTGTTTTGGATAGAGATGACAAAGAAGGCCAAGAAATGGTCAGACAGGGTACTTCCTGTACAGAATCTTCTCAGGTTTTGGCCTGCCATTTGAGTTCTGTTATACTCACAGACACCATTCAAACAGTTTTAGAAACTTTGGAGTGTTTTCTATCCAAAGGTTCTAATTATATGCATATTCTAGTTTCTGGGCAGGAGTAATAACGAGATTAAATCGGGTACGTTTTTTATCCGGCTGTGAAAATACTGCCCCCTATCCATAACAAGTTAAATCACAAGTGCAATACATCAAAATAAAGCGTAATTTCTTGTTAATCCAGCCAATGTGTCAGAATTCAAAAAGGCTTTACGGTGAAAGCAGACTATGCGATTATCTGAGGACAGCGCCCAGCACACAAATGACAACATTCAACTTTAAACCAGGCAGGTGTGACACGAAAGTCAGAAATACCATATAATTAATACCTTACCTTTGAAGATCTTCTTCTGTTGGCACTCCAAAATGTCCCAGAAACATCACAAATGGTCTTTTGTTTGATAATGTCCTTCTTGATGTCCACAAAATGTCAATTTATTTGGCGCGTTTGATTCAGAAATACACCGGTTTAAACATGCCTACAAAGTATCTAAAAAGTTACCTGTAAACTTGGTCCAAACATTTCAAACAACGTTCCTAATCCATCCTCAGGTATCCTAAAATGTACCACAGAGCGCGCTCCTGTGTACGCGCAAAAATAGACTTGAGCCCTTCAGAGTGACACGAACAAAGAACAGCTGTACTTCTTCATTCCTCAAAAGAAAAACATCAACCAATTTCTAAAGACTGTTGACATCTAGTGGAAGCCATAGGAACTGCAACCATAGCCCTTATAAATCCGTATTCCCAAAGAAACCCATTGGAAAACACAATGAGCTCAAAATAATTTTTCCCTGGATGGATTGTGCTCGGGGGTTTCGCCTGCCAAATCAGTTCTGTTATACTCACAGACATTATTCTAACAGTTTTAGAAACTTCAGAGTTTTTTCTATCCAAATCTACCAATATGCATATCCAATGCTACCTATTATATGCATATCCTAGCTTCTGGGCCTGAGAAACAGGCAGTTTACTTTGGGCACGCTTTTCATCCAGACGTGAAAATACCGCCCCCTATCCCAAAGAATTAACCTCTCTTGGGTAGGTGGGACGCTATCGTCCCATCCACGGTTCACACTATTCAACAGCCTGAAAAATCAGAGCGCCAAATTCAAAACAACAAAATGTCATAATTCAAAGTTATCAAACATACGACTATTTTACACCATTTTAAAGATACACTTCTCCTTAATGTAACCACATTGTCTGATTTCAAAAAGGCTTTATGGCGAAAGCATAAAGTTAGATTATGTTAGGACAGGGACAACACAAGAAAAACCACACAGCCATTTTCCAAGCAGGAGAGGGGTCACAAAACCAGAAATTCAGCTAAAATATTCACTAACCTTTGACGATCATCATCAGATGACACTCCTAGGACTCAGTGTTAGACAATACATGTATGTTTTGTTCGATAAAGTTCATAATTATATCCAAAAACAGCATTTTTCATTTGCGCGTGATGTTCAGAAAATATTTTGCCTCCAATACTGCCGGTGAATCAGCACAACAATTTACAAAAATACTCATCATAAACGTTGATAAAATATTAAACTGTTATTCAAAGAATTAAAGATAACCATCTCCTTTATGCAACCGCTGTGACAGATTTAAAAAAAGCTTCATGGGGAAAGCACACTTTGCAATAATCTGAGTACGGCGCTCAGAAACATACACCAGGCAATACAGATATCCGCCATTTTGGAGTAATCTAAAATCATAAATAGCATTATAAATATTCACTTACCTTTGATGATCTTCATCAGAAGGCACTTCCAGGGATCCCAGGTCCACAATAAATGTTATTTTTTTCGATAAAGTCCATAATTTATGTCCAAATACCTCCTTGTTGTTTGCGCGTTCAGTAAGCTACTCCAAATGTAGGAAGGACGCCCAGAATTTCATGACGAAAAGTCAAAGAAAGTTATATTTACGTTCGTTCAAACATGTCAAACGTTGTATAGCATCAATCTTTAGGGCCTTTTTAACCTGTTATGGCTAGGGGGCAGTATTTTCACGGCTGGATAAAAAACGTACCCGATTTAATCTGGTTACTACTCCTGCCCAGTAACTAGAATATGCATATAATTATTGGCTTTGGATAGAAACACTCCAAAGTTTCTAAAACTGTTTGAATGGTGTCTGTGAGTATAACAGAACTCAAATGGCAGGTCAAAACCTGAGAGATTCCTTTACAGGAAGTGCCCTGTCTGACCATTTCTTGAACTTCTTTGCCATCTCTATCTTTTACAAAGGATCTCTGCTCTAACGTGACACTTCCTACGTCTTCCATGGGCGCTCAGAGCCCGGGAAAAACCTGAATGTCGTCATGCCAGCCCCAGGCTGAAACACATTATCGCCTTTCTCAAGTGGCCGATCAAGGGACTGTGGGCTTAGGCGCGTGCCCTGGCCGCCCCCGTCTTTGTGATTTTTCCTCTGTTTGCCGAAAAGGAGATTCCCGGTCGGAATATTATCGCTTTTTTACGAGATAAATTGCTTAAAAATTGATTTTAAACAGTGGTTGACATGCTTCGAAGTACGGTAATGGAATATTTAGAATTTTTTTGTCACGAATTGCGCCATGCGCGCGACCCTGATTTAGTGTCTTGAACGCACGAACAAAACGCCGCTATTCGGATATAACGATGGATTATTTTGGACCAAACCAACATTTGTTATTGAAGTAGCAGTCCTGGGAGTGCATTCTGATGAAGACAACAAAAGGTAATCAAACTTTTATAATAGTAAATCTGATTTTGGTGAAGGCTAAACTTGCCGGGTGTCTAAATAGCTAGCCCGTGATGGCTGTGCTATGTACTTAGAATATTGCAAAATGTGCTTTCACCAAAAAGCTATTTTAAAATCGGACATATCGAGTGCATAGAGGAGTTCTGTATCTATAATTCTTAAAATAATTGTTATGCTTTTTGTGAACGTTTATCGTGAGTAATTTAGTAAATTGTTAGTAAATTCCCCGGAAGTTTGCTAGTTCTGAACGTCACATGCTAATGTAAAAAGCTGTTTTTTGATATAAATATGAACTTGATTGAACAAAACATGCATGTATTGTATAACATAATGTCCTAGGTGTGTCATCTGATGAAGATCATCAAAGGTTAGTGCTGCATTTAGCTGTCTTCTGGGTTTTTGTGACATTATATGCTAGCTTGAAAAATGGGTGTCTGATTATTTCTGGCTGGGTACTCTGCTGACATAATCTAATGTTTTGCTTTCGCTGTAAAGCCTTTTTGAAATCGGACAGTGTGGTTAGATAAAGGAGAGTCTTGTCTTTAAAATGCTGTGAAATAGTCATATGTTTGAAAAATTGAAGTTTTTGTATTTTTGAGGAATTTGTCATTCGCGCCACGCCTATCATTGGATATTGGAGCAGGTCTTCCGCTAGCGGAACGTCTAGATGTAAGAGGTTTTAACATAAAACTTCAATAATATTCCAACCGGACGATTCCAATGTCTTGAAAAACGTTATGGAACACAGCTACCTCATCACGTGAACACGCACCACAAAACTCATGTCATTTTCTGAGTCACCAACTTCCTGGCCTTCTTGTTCGCTCTCTGTTCACTGCAAAGGCCTGAAACTAGGTTCTAAAGACTGTTGACATCTAGTGGAAGCGTTAGGAAGTGCAAAATAAACCCTAAGTCACTGTGTGTTAGATAGGCAATGACTTGAAAAGACTACGAGCCTCAGATTTCCCACTTCCTGGTTGGATTTCTCTCAGGTTTCTGCCTGCCATATGAGTTCTGTTATACTCACAGACATCATTCAAACAGTTTTAGAAACTTCAGAGTGTTTTCTATCCAAATCTACTAATAATATGCATATTCTAGTTTCTGGGCCCGAGTAGTAGGCCGTTTAATTTGGGTATGTTTTTCATCCGGCCGTGAAAATACTAGTGTCCCACCTAGCCCATAGAAGTTCAAGTCCTCGGCCACTAGGAGCGCCACTTCTGGATGAGCATTTTCTTGTTTGCTTATGGTCTTATAGAGTTGGTTGAGTGCGGTCTTAGTGCCAGCATCAGTCTTTGGTGGTAAATAGATGGCTACGAATAATATAGATGAGAACTCCCTTGGTAGATAGTGTGGTCTACAGCTTATCATAGGGTACTCTACCTCAGGCATTCAATACCTCGAGACTTCTTTAATATTAGACATCGAGCACCAGCTGTTATTGACAAAAAGACACACAACCCCACCCCTCGTCTTACAGTACCAGACGTAGCATCTCTGTTCTGCCGGTGCATGGAAAATCCCGCCATTTCTATATTATCCGTGTCGTCGTTCAGCCACGACTCAGTGAAACATAAGATATTACAGTTCTTAATGTCCCGTTGGTACTGTAGGACAATTGTAATCGTAGGTCAGCAATTTTATTTTCCAATGATTGCATGTTAGCAAGTAGAGCGGGAGGCAGTGGGAGTTTACTCGCTCGCCTACGGATTCTCAGAAGGCAGTCCGATCTGCGTCCTCTTTTCCTCCGTCTTTTCTTCAAGCAAATGGCAGGGATTTGGGCCTCTTCCTGGGAGAGCAGTATATCCTTCTGGTCAGACTCGTTAAAGGAAAAAGCTTTTTCCAGTTCGTGGTGAGTAATCGCTGTTCTGATGTCCGTAAGTTATTTTCGGTCATAAGAGATGGTAGCAGCCACATTATGTACAAAATAAAGTAAAAAAAATAAGTTACAAACAACGCAAAAAAAATAACAAAATAGCACAATTGGTCAGGACAATGTAAAACATCAGCCATCCTCTTCGGCGCCATCTTACTTCACACACAAACAGGTACTATGTTGAAGTTTGAACAGTCCAGATAAAACCTACCCAATTATGGTCTCCCTATCAAATGACCAAGGCTGGCATCTGGCAAAAGCATCTACAGTTCTCTCAATCTGTAGAAATGTGGTGCCGTGTGGCTCAGTTGGTAGAGCATGGTGTTTGCAACGCCAGGGTTGTGGGTTCGATTTCCACGGGGGACCAGTACAGCGGAAACAAAATGTATTAAATGTATGCATTCACTACTGTAAGTCGCTCTGGATAAGAGCGTCTGCTAAATGACTAAAATGTAAAATGTAGAAATAGGCAGAGTTGAAGCAGAGTTAATCAGTGACACGTGGAATGAAAAGGGAGTTGCAAATACTGGACATTTGTGGTGCACTGTATTATTTGTAATCACCTTCAGTCCCACATTGTGGATGTGCTGAGTGCCAGGTCTCTATCCATTCAGAGATGTCAGAATCAAGCCTGTCTGTTCGTCAGGACGTCATCTTGCAAGTCTTCAAGTGCTGGCTCCATAGCTGCATCTGTGAACACATACAGCAGTGCCTTCAGAAAGTATTCATACCCCTTGACTTTTTCCACATTTTGTTGTGTTACAGCCTGAATTAAAAATTGATTAAATTGATTAAAAAAAAGTATAATCCCTGGCCTACACACAATAGCCCATAATGTCAACGTGGAATTGTGTTTTTACAAATTCTTACAAATTCATAGAAAATAAAAAGCTGAAGTCAATAAGAATTCAACCCTTTTATTATGGCAAGCCTAAAAAGGTTCAGGATTAACAAATTGCATAACAAGTCACATAATAAGCTGCATGGACTACCTAACATTAGTTGGCTACTAATACATCGAACTTGCCCAGCAGAATTATTACTCTCTCGAATTTATGAATGCTCAACACCCGTTGAATATGGCCTGTGTCAGTAAACGTCGGCAAAAAAAAGTAATTAAATTGTTTCCAGCAGCACAGTTACAGTCACCAACGCTCTAGATAACGTGAAAACAGCCTAACCAGCTCTGCTAGGGCGAGTAAAATGGTCAGAGTGAGGTGTTCTCTCAGTCTCATTTGTGTCTGGAACTAGCTAGCCAACGATAGCCAGGTAGCTTGGGTGCTTCAAATCAGATCAAATCAAATCTTATTGGTCACATACACATGGTTAGCAGATGTTAATGCGAGTGCAGCGAAATGCTTGTGCTTCTACTTCCGACCATGCAGTAATATCTAACAAGTAATCTAACAATTTCACATCAACTACCTTATACACAGAAGTGTAAAGGAATGAATAAGAATATGTACATAAAACTATATGGATGAGCGATGACCGAACGGCATAGGCAAGATGCAGTAGATGGCATAGAGTACAGTATACCCTCTTAGGGATCCCTTCACCCCCATTCAAAATAAAGCTTAACTTGTTGTTAATCCATCCGCCATGTCAGATTTCAAAAAGGCTTTACGGCGAAAGCAAACCATGCGATTATCTGAGGACAGCACCCCACATACAAACACATACAAATCATATATCAACCAGCCAGGTGCGACACAAAAGTCAGAAATAACTATATAATTAATGCCTTAGCTTTGAAGATCTTCTTCTGTTGGCACTCCAAAATGTCCCAGAAACATCACAAATGGTGCTTTTGTTCGATAAATTCCTTCTTTATATCCCCAAAATGTCAATTTATTTGGCGCGTTTGATTCAGAAATACACCGGTATCAACAACGTTCCTAATCCAAACGTAGGTATCCTAAAACGTAAATAATCGATACAATTTAACCTCTATGGGCTAGGTGGGACGCTAGCGTCCCCCCCGTGGTGCACTCCATCAACAGCAGGTGCATTTCAAGAGCGGCAAATTTGAAACCAAATAAATGTCAAAATTCAAATTTTTCAAACATACAACTATCTTACACCCTTTGAAAGATAAACATCTCCTTAATCTAACCACGTCGTCCGATTTCAAAAAGGTTTTACGGCGAAAGCATAAAGTTAGATTATGTTAGGAGAGTACATTGACAATAGCTGTGTGTAATGTTTTGTCAATTCAAAGACAGGGTCACCAAAACCATAAAACCAGCTAAAATGATGCACTAACCTTTTACAATCTCCATCAGATGACACTCCTAGGACATTATGTTAGACAATGCATGCATTTTTAGTTCTATCAAGTTCATATTTATATCCAAAAACAGCATTTTACTATGGCATTGATGTTGAGGAAATCGTTTCCCTCCAATAACCGGCAGTCAAGTCAGCACCACAAATTAAATAATTAAAATTAGAAAACATTGGTAAAATATTATATTGTCATTTAAAGAATTATAGATTTACATCTCTTAAACGCAATCAACTTGCCAGATTTAAAAATAACCTTACTGGGAAATCACACTTTGCAATAATCTGAGCACTGCGCCCAGAAAAATACGCGTTGCGATACAGACTAGCCGCCATGTTGGGGAGATCTAAAATCGAAAATACTATGTAAATAATCCATTACCTTTGATTCTCTTCATCAGATGTCACTTCCAGGTATCACAGGTCCATAACGAATGTAGTTTTGTTCAAAAAAGCTCATCATTTATGTCCAAAAATCTCCGTCTTGTTAGCACATGATCTAAGCCCGCCGGACTTCACTTCATGAACGAGGGGAAAAAATATATTTACGTTCGTTCAAACATGTCAAACGTTGTATAGCATAAATCATTAGGGCCTTTTTTAACCAGAACATGAATAATATTCAAGGTGGACGAATGCATTCTCTTTTATAACGTATTGGAACGAGGGTACCCAACATGAACTCGCGCGCCAGAGTCTAATCGGCCATCACCGTTCCATGGCTCTTGTTCGGTCAGATCTCACAGTAAAAGACTCAAAACACTTTGTAAAGGCTGGTGACATCTAGTGGAAGCAATAGGAAGTGCCAAAATATTCCTCAGCCCCTGTGTTTTTCAATGGCATAGGTTTAAAGGTAATACAACACATCAGATATCCACTTCCTGTCAGAATCTGTCTCAGGGTTTTGCCTGCCAAATGAGTTCTGTTATACTCACAGACACCATTCAAACAGTTTTAGAAACTTTAGGGTGTTTTCTATCCATATATAATAAGTATATGCATATTCTAGTTACTGGGTAGGATTAGTAACCAGATTAAATCGGGTACGTTTTTTTATCCAGCCGTGAAAATACTGCCCCCTAGCCCCAACAGGTTAAGACGGGATATACTGTGCTCAATACCGGACGAAAACAAAGTGAAGTGCGTTCCAGGTCGTGCGCACCAAAAGACTTGAGTCCCTTTGAGTGACACATGGTAAGGAAAGGAACACTTCTTAATTTCTCATAAGAAAAACATCAACCAATTTTTAAAGACTGTTGACATCTAGTGGAAGCCATGGGAACTGCAAGCATGTTCCTATTAAAAAGGGCTTACCATAGAAAATTAATGGAAAACAAATTGAGCTCAAAAATCTTTTTCCCTGGATGGATTGTGCTCGGGGTTTCACCTGCCGAATCAGTTCTGTTATACTCACAGACATTATTCAAACAGTTTTAGAAACTTCAGAGTGTTTTCTATCCAAATATACTAATACTATGCGTATCCTAGCTTCTGGGCCTGAGTAGCAGGCAGTTTACTTTGGACACGCTTTTCATCCGGACGTGAAAATACTGCCCCCTAGCCCAAAGTGGATATACATATGAGATGAGTAATGTAGGTTATGTAAACATTATATAAAGGGGCATTATTTAAAGTGACTAGTGATACATTTATTACATCCAATTTTTTATTATTAAAGTGGCTAGAGATTTGAGTCAGTATGTTAGCAGCAGCCACTCAATGTTAGTGATGGCTATTTAACAGTCTGATGGCCTTGAGATAGAAGCTGTTTTTCAGTCTCTCGGTCCCAGCTTTGATGCACCTGTACTGACCTCGCCTTCTGGATGATAGCGGGGTGAACAGGCAGTAGCTTGGGTGGTTGTTGTCCGACACAACAGTAGTAGGCTTGATCACCAACAACGACGAGACATCCAATAGGTAGGTGGTGAGGGCACTCAGAGTGTGGTGTCAGGAAAACAACCTCTCACTCAACGTCAACAAAACAAAGGAGATGATCGTGGACTTCAGGAAACAGCAGAGGAAGTGGAGAAGGTGGAAAGTTTTAAGTTCCTCTGCGTACACATTACGGACAAACATGGAATGGTCAACCCACACAGACAGTGTGGTGAAGAAATTTGGCTTGTCACCTAAAACCCCCACAAACTTTTACAGATGCACAATTGAGAGCATCCTGTCGGGCTGTATCACCACCTGGTATGGCAATTTCACCGCCCACAACAGCAGTGCTCTCCAGAGGGTGGTGCAGTCTGCACAATGAATCACCAGGGGCAAACTACCTGCAAGAAGGTGAGGTCAGTACAGGTGCAACAAAGCTGGGACCGAGAGACTGAAAAATAGCTTCTATCTCAAGGCCATCTGTTTAACAGCTGTCACTGACACAGAGAGGCTGCTGCCTACATACAGACTTGAAATCATTGGCCACTTTAATAAATAGATCACTAGTCACTTTAATAATGCCACTTTAATATTGTTTACATATCTTGCATTACTCATCTCATATGTTTATACTGCATTTTTAAACCATCTATTGCATCTTGCCTCTGCCGCTCAGTCATCCCTCATCCATATATTTATATATTCTTATTCCATCCCTTACTTAGATTTGTGTGTATTAGGTAGTTGTTGTGGAGTTGTTAGATTACTTGTTAGATATTACTGCACTGTCGGAACTAGAAGCACAAGCATTTTGCTGCACTCACAATAAAATCTGCTAACCATGTGTATGTGACCAATAACATTTGATTTGATTTGACTTACCCCACCAGACATGCCACGAGGGGTCTTTCACAGTCCTCAGGTCCAGAACAAATTCAAGGAAATACAGTATTATACAGAGTCATGAGTGCATGGAACTCCCTTACGTCTTATATAACTTAAAGTGAACAGCAAACTTGGTTTCAAAAAACAAATAAAGCAACACCTCACTGCATTATGCCTCTCCTCCATGTGACCTACTTGTTGTGTGTACAGTATGTACTGACATATATGTGTAACTGATTGATGCACACACACACACACACACACAATACATGTTAATGTTTTAAAATGTATGTACACTGAACAAAAATATAAATGCAACATGCAACAATTTCAAAGATTTTACTGAGTTACATTTCATTTAAGGAAATCAGTCAATTTAACTTCTATGGGCTAGGTGGGACGCTAGGTGGGACGCTAGCTGTGTCCCGCTACACCATTTTAAAGATACACTTCTCATTGATGTAACCACATTGTACGATTTCAAAAAGGCTTTACAGCGAAAACAAAACATTAGATTATATTAGGAGAGTACATAGACAAAAATAATCACACAGCCATTTTCCAAGCAAGGACATGTGTCAATAAAACCCAAAACACAGCTAAATGAAGCACTCACCTTTGACGATCTTCATCAGATGACACTCCTAGGACATTATGTTACACAATACATGTATGTTTTGTTCGATAAAGTTCATATTTATATCCAAAAACAGCATTTTACATTGACGCATGATGTTCAGAAAATGTATTCCCACCAAAACGTCCGGTGAATGTGCACATCAATTTACGAAAATACTCACCATAAACGTTGACAAAATATATAAGAATTATTTTAAGAATTATAGATAGACTACCCCTGGATGCAACCGCTGTGTCAGATTTTAAAATAGCTTTACGGAGAAAGCACATTTTTCAATATTCTGAGTACATAGTTCAGCCATCACGGTGAGCTATTCAGACACCCGCCAAGTTCGGGGCAACCTAAATTCAGAATTAGTATTAGAAATATTCTCTTACCTTTGCTGATCTTTGTCAGAATGCACTCCCAGGACTGCTACTTCCACAAGAAATGTTGTTTTTGTTCAAAATACTCCATATTTATGTACAAATACCTCTGTTTTGTTTGTGCGTACAGATCACTTATCCAAAGGCATAACGCGCGAGCGCGGAAAGAGAGACGAAAATTCAAAATGTTCCGTTACCGTACTTAGAAGCATGTCAAACGCTGTTTAAAATCAATCTTTATGGTATTTTTAACGGAAAATTGCGATAATATTCCAACCGGACAATAGCATATTCATTCAAGAAGAAAAAGAAGGAGGGGCGCACTCGTGTGACCGCGCATATCCAATCCCTTTGTTGCCAGGCAGACCACTCAGAAACTGAGCTCCTATTATCTGCCCAGTGACAGGAGAATGCTCAAACCACTTTCTGAAGGCTTTAGACAGCCAATGGAAGCCTTAGGAAGTGCAACGTCACCCCACAGACACTGTAGCTTCGATAGAGAATCAAAAGAAGAACTACAATTCTCAGACTTTCCACTTCCTGCTTGGATTTTTCTCAGGTTTTTGCCTGCCATATGAGTTCTGTTATACTCACAGACAACATTCAAACAGTTTTAGAAACTTCAGAGTGTTTTCTATCCAAATCTACTAATAATATGCATATTCTAGTTTCTGGGCCAGAGTAGTAACCTCTTTAAATTGGGTACGTTTTTCATCCGGCCGTGAAAATACTTCCCCCTAGCCCAGACAGGTTAATCAGTTGTGTAAGTGTGTGTGTGTGTGTGTGCTGTGGGGTTCAAGCTACGAACCCATAGGCTTGGCTCTCTCATCCCTTCCAAGCTTTTGGCAAGGAGGGTGGACAATGAGCCTGTCATAGTGGATGTAAGCAATATCCCCTAACGCTCTGGCAGCTTTCATGGCTGGGATAAGTTATTTCCTCTTCTGGCGTACAGCTTCAGGATAGTCCTCATTGAGAAAAATATAGTTTCCGTTCTTGGTTGGCAGGACCACTGGATAGATAGTAGCTGTCCCACTAACTGATTCCAACCGCCTCTTGGGAAACAAACTCAAAAGGTAGCAAGCTAGTAACCAAACTTGTTTAATAGACTTTCAAAATTTTACAAAACAACACACTTTTTGTTTGGCTAAAGAAATACTTTTTGCTGGCTAAAGTTATACTGCATCTAAAGTCAATCTGGCAACATCACATGACAAAAGCTTTTCCTACTAATTATTTGCCTTCCTTTGAAATGTTATTGCGTTTCCAAGCCAAATCAGAGTTGTATTGAGGTAAGCTAACGTTAGGCAGCTAGCTAGCTAGGTAGCTGGCTAATGTTAGGGTAGCTAGTTAGCTAATGTGTCGTCAGCTATGCTAGTGATAAATACATAACCAGCAGTCTACGGTCTAGCTACTGGTATACTCACCACCACTAGGGACCATCGAACTCCAACCACCTATTCCACATGATAGGGTCCTTCGGCAGGGCATGCAAACCAGTTTTATTTAACCGTTATTTTACCAGGTAAGTTGACTGAGAACACATTCTCATTTACAGCAACGACCTGGAGAATAGTTACAGGGGAGAAGAAGGGGGATGAATGAGCCAATTGGAAGCTGAGGATGATTACCTCTGCATCCTGCTGGAAGCATGCATTGCACGGTCAATCTGTATAGGGCTTTTCAGTCTAAAATGAACATGATCCTTTGAACATGTTGGGCAGCGATCATAGAGCTAGATAGACAGCACGGGCAGCGCCATTGAGGCAATCTCTATTTTGAAGTAGTCAATTTTCTTCTTAACGATTGGCTGATCCCTCCTGATGACCCGGTTGGACATTACTTCAACATGGTCATCATGAGGGATCAGCCAATGAAGTTGGAAGTCCCACCCAGTTGACTACATTAAAATGGTGGAAGTCCTCAATGGCGTTGCCCACGCTAAAACTGCCTTTTGGCCACTAGAGGCCTCAATCATTCTCTATGGGGGCGATGAAACAACAGAGCCCGATTCAATGAAGGGAAGCGAAATGGGCAGAGGGGAAATTTGCACTTGGAGTTTGGCAAAAGGGGGCCTGATTTGTTGACATAATTGTAATCCAAACCCAACCTTCATTTACTCGTTGTGACGCACCGAGGTTCCAAACTCCATTTTAGACGAGACTGACTTTATGACCAAAATTATCCTACAGTGTATGTACACTTTGGGAGGCCATTTTCAAAGGGATGAGTTGGTTTTTAGGGGCAGTTCCTCTTTAAAGAGATTAAAAACATTTGAAATATGTAGGGGCTCCTGCTGTCTGTGTCCCAAATGGCACCCTAATCCCTATTAAGTGCACTAGTTTTGACTATGGCCCACCGTTTGGCACACATCCTCTGTCTTACACATGGTTCCGGCACTACATTAGACAGCAGAACGGGAAGGGGCCGGTTGTCATTGTCAAACAACTAGTTTTGATCTGATCCCCAGTCAGTGTGAGTTGTGAGTGGTGATCGTAGCAGGCGAAACAGGAGTAGTGCTCAGCCATGGGTGTCTGTCTGTCAGATAAGCATAAGAGTATCCATCCAGTACAGGTTGTTGAGGGTGGTCAAACACAGAGACGATGGAGGTGTATCTTTTTCTATTGTCTATCGATCTTGCTCTGACAAAGACTCTGAGGTTGATACGTAAGCTCAAATAAACGAGCGATACTGGCGAGTGCAGTGTGTGGGATTCTCTTTTCTGTCGCCCTGCTGTCATGCCTTTATTTGGTTACCTTCTCCTCATGCGGGCAGATGGCATTCCTTCACAGCCAGCCTGTGTGTTTCCTCTCCGCTAAGGAGAGAGCGGGAGGAGGTGATGGATCGGGCGGTGTGGTCCCACTGCAGCTGGCTGCAGCTAGGGACAGGGGCGGTATGGTGGCTGAGCCTGAGCTCCATCTGCAGCATCTGGCCCTCACAACCGTTCCAGTCAGCCTACTTCACTGGGGGACTGGCGGGGGACTGGCATCCCTCTGCTCCTCTCTTTCATTCCAGGCTAAGAGGAAGAGAAACAAGCTATGTCTGTTTCTGTACTGCTGGGGAGTGAGAAGAAGCCAAGAGGAGAGTAGCATGGTGCAAATCTCTATTCTCTCTCTCTCTCTCTCTCTCTCTCTCTCTCTCTCTCTCTCTCTCTCTCTCTCTCTCTCTCTCTCTCTCTCTCTCTCTCTCTCTCTCTCTCTCTCTCTCTCTCTCTAAAGTAGCTACATCCAGTATGACGTTGTCTTTCTCTATCCTCTCGTAGTTTCTCTCCCCTCTATCTCTCTCTTTCCCTCTCTAGTCTCCACAGTTGCTTCATTCTGATGAAGCATTAAATAGTGTGATTCAGAAGCTATCCTCTCTCTCCCCTCTCTCTTTACCTCTCCTCTATAGTCTCCACAGTAGCATGGTGCAAATCACAGGCAGTTTCTCTACCCCTCTTTATTTCTCAACAGCACAACCTGGGGATCTCGGTCAAGAGAAGCCAGAAGAGGCTCTCTATACTATCTCTAGCAGTCTCCCTCTCTCTTTTCAATTCTCTCTCGCAATTCAATTCCCTCTCTTTCTCTCTCCACTCTCTCACTCACTCTACTTCACTCTCTCTACCCCTCTCTCTCTCGACTCTCCACATAACAACACCCTTGGGATCTGTCATTCTCAGTCATGTGCTGCAATATATCCAGAAACATGCATGCGCCAGTTTTCACGCAAAAGTGGGCATTTATAAAAACGGAATTTAACGTGAGAATGTACCTAGAAACCCGCAGATTGTAGACCATGCGTATGCACAGTTTCTAGTGATTGAAGTTTTGCATTGCAAGCAGGCAAGTAGCCTAGTATTTTGTGCAAATGTGGGATATGATGACATGCTTGGACCCACTTTACAGTAGTAGAACATACATTCACCTTTTCCGTATAATTATTTTTAGGCTACTGTGCATCTGAATAGTCTACTGTAATTTCAAATGTCTCAAGTAAACAATATTTCATTTATAAACATAATTCATATTTTCATAACCATTGCAGAATAAATTACTCACCACCTTTTCTGTCCATGATGGACTCAAATTCCATGTTCAGGAAAAAGTCAATGCTAAACATTATTGAATTCCAATGATCTGTGTACAGGTCCAGAACAATTTGCTGTTGTATTTGTCTTTAAGATGTCAGATGTCACTGTAAAAGTTTTCAACATTCTGTCAACACCTCCAGAGACATTTGATCAAGTTTACCGTTGCTATTTCCTTTAGAAACTGCCTTGGCCTAATTCCAATACTTCCAAAGTATACAGCAAATAAGGGCGTTATTTTCACAATAAAAGGTGAATGATGGGTGCTTTTCAGACGGCGTTTTCACAGTTCCAGGAGGGGTGTGATTTATAACGGTAAACATTCGTATGTGTGGCATGCGTCAAGTTTACGCAGATATTTAGTGGGAAATGTACGCAACGGTTATAAATAAGCCCCCTGATCCTGTTGTCTCTTGTATGGCACTTGTCTAAGCATCCCCTGCCTGTCCTGCATTTGGCTCTAACTACGGCAAGTTGTTGTGTTGTGAGATTGGTTTATGGAAGGTAGGGGGTGAGGGAGCAGGGAGAGGGAATGGGTGGGAATAGCTGTTCTCAGTCAGTTGTTATGGTGCTGAACTGTGTAGAATGAATGAGCCTTCAAAGGAATGAGTTTAGGTATCAGTTCACACACTGAGGTGTTTCGGCCGGAAAAACGGCCATCATTGCAATGTGAATATAGTGTCATTGGTCATGGTTAAAAGGAATCCATTACACAGTACGAGATGCATGAAGATAAGCTGACAGAACTGACCTGGCATCAGTCATTATGGTGGTCCTATGTGTGTTGGTAGACCACGGAGCTTGCAACGCCAAGGATTGTGGGTTCGATTCCCACTGGGGATCTGGCATCAGTCTTTTGTCTTTATGCCAGGGAGATCACGCCTCATGAACTTAGCCATTCTACCGTGTGCAGTGCTCAGACCTCTTTAATCGTTTACACCTATGATTTAGCGCCTTAAAGATGCGTTATAAAGGTTTTGGATCATTTCAGCCAGTAGTTTTCAAAGTAGAGCTCACAAGCCAAAATGGGTCCCCGAAAATTGTGCATATCATTCATTTTGTATGATATGTTATGAATTGCAATTCGTAGGACATGTTACGAATTCCAATTTGTACAATATGTTATGAATTTCCTATCCTGTTCAATCTCTTTAAAGGTTGAACAGGATAACGTAACACATCACAGGGGGGAAGATAGATGGGGTTGCACGGCTTCCACTCTGATCAAACATGACTCTGGATGTGTTCCAAATGGCACTCTGTTCCCTATGTAGTGCATTACCTTTGAACAGGGCCCAATGGGCTTTGGTCCACAGTACTGTACTATATAGAGAATAGGGTGTCATTTGGGACTCACACCCTGATCAATTAGACTGACTCCAATTATGACTGCTGTGAATTGATTCTGCAACACTTGGCTTAATGAAATGTGATTCAAGTGGGTGTTTTAAGGTTATGATGAAGATACGTTAATCATCATACTTTGTGAATAGTCTGACTGATGAATGCTTGAAAGTCATGTACAGTCAAAATCTTGTCAAATTTCATTTTCATTAAATGTTATGATATTTGATGGAAACCAGATCAAAGTATAATGACCAAAGTATGAAAAATGACTGTTGCTTCTAGATTGATAAAGTTTGATCATAAAGTTAATGGACCTCTTCCCCCATGTCAAACACTTGGATTCATTATTAAGGGCATAAGGTGACATCTACTTAACGCTCATTTGAATACACCAATGGTAACATCATTTTTTTTTTTTTTAAACAAGTACTGCCTTGTAAAACACATTGGAGAAGTAAGGTGTCAGCAAATATGAAGACCTGCTCAGAACAGCTGAAGATGGATTTTAAACAACTGATTGGGTCACTGCTTGACAACAACAAATGCCCCATAATATCTGGCCCTCTGCCCTCCCTAAATCATGGCATTGAACGGTTCAGCAGACTTTTAGCTCTCCATTACTGGCTACGAGACTATTGCAGCTCTCTAGGTGTAACATTTATTGGCAATTTTGATACCTTCTGGAAACAACACTCATTTTATAAGGAGGATGGGATCCACCCAAATCATTTGGGTTCACGGATCCTTCCACAGCATTATATGGCTGCGTTGAGACATTGATTATCAATTACCCAAGCCCAGCGCATTTAATCCCTACCATTGTGTCGCTGAGTTGTCATAATGCTTCAGCAAATGTACATTATCACAGCGGCGTTAGAAGACACAATGTAAGTAACCTAATTTATGTCCCTCTTAATGCCCTGAATGTCTCTGCTGATCCTACAGCTATTGTATGTAGTAATCATATGCCGATGAACCAGAGTTATACTGTTAGCACTGAGGTGGTGTGCCCGAGCAGGAAGTCCACTGTGTGCAGCTCACCCTGCACTAACAAAAATAACCAGAGCATGTCTACCTCTGCTAAGTTTCCCAGTAAAGCAAGAAAAATAATCAAGCATCCGAAAAAAGTGTTAAAAATACGTTAACATACAGTTGAAGTCGGAAGTTTACATACGCTTAGGTTGGAGTCATTAAAACTCATTTTTCAACCACTCCACAAATTTCTTGTTAACAAACTATAGTTTTGACAAGTGGGTTAGGATATCTACTTTGTGCATGACGCAAGTAATTTTTCCAACAATTGTTTACAGACAGATTATTTCACTTCTAATTCACTGTATCACAATTCCAGTGGGTCAGAAGTTTACATACACTAAGTTGACTGTGCCTTTAAACAGCTTGGAAAATGCCAGAAAATTATGTCATGGCTTTAGAAGCTTCTTATAGGCTAATTGACATAATTTGAGTCAATTGGAGGTGTACCTGTGAATGTATTTCAAGGCCTACCTTCGAACTCAGTGCCTCTTTGCTTGATATCATGGGAAAATCAAAAGAAATCAGCACAAAAGAAATTGGAGACCTCCACAAGTCTGGTTCATCCTTGGGAGCAATTTCCAAATGCCTGAAGGTACCACGTTCATCTGTACAAACAATAGTACGCAAGTATAAACACCATGGGACCACGCAGCCGTCATACCGCTCAGGAAGAAGACGCGTTCTGTCTCCTAGAGATGAAAGTACTTTGGTGCAAAAAGCACAAATCAATCCCAGAACAGCAGCAAAGGACCTTGTGGAGATGCTGGAGGAAACAGGTACAAAAGTATCTATATCCACAGTAAAACGAGTCCTATATCGAAATAACCTGAAAGGCCGCTCAGCAAGGAAGAAGCCACTGCTCCAAAACCGCCATAAAAAAGCCAGACTACGGTCTGCAACTACACATGGGGACAAAGATCGTACTTTTTGGAGAAATGTCCTCTGGTCTGATGAAACAAAAATAGAACTGTTTGGCCATAATGACCATTGTTATGTTTGGAGGAAAAAGGGGGAGGCATGCGAGCTGAAAAACACCATCCCAACTGTGAAGCACAGGGGTGGCAGCATCATTTTGTGGGGGTGCTTTGCTGCAGGAGGGACTGGTGCACTTCACAAAATAGATGGCATCATGAGGATGGAAAATTATGTGGATATAGTGAAGCAACATCAAATCGAATCAAATCAAATTTATTTATATAGCCCTTCTTACATCAGCTGATATCTCAAAGTGCTGTACAGAAACCCAGCCTAAAACCCCAAACAGCAAGCAATGCAGGTGTAGAAGCACGGTAGCTAGGAAAAACTCCCTAGAAAGGCCAAAACCTAGGAAGAAACCTAGAGAGGAACCAGGCTATGAGGGGTGGCCAGTCCTCTTCTGGCTGTGCCGGGTGGAGATTATAACAGCACATGGCCTAGATGTTCAAATGTTCATAAATGACCAGTATTGTCAAATAATAATAATCATAGTAGTTGTCGAGGGTGCAACAAGTCAGTAACACAAGAGTAAGTGTCAGTTGGCTTTTTCATAGCCGATCTTTGAGAGTATCTCTACCGCTCCTGCTGTCTCTAGAGAGTTGAAAACAGCAGGTCTGGGACAGGTAGCACGTCCGGTGAATAGGTCAGGGTTCCAGCAGGTCTGGGACAACAGGTCTGGGACAGGTAGCATGTACGGTGAACAGGTCAGGGTTCCATAGCTGCAGGCAGAACAGTTGGAACTGGAGCAGCAGCACGGCCAGGTGAACTGGGGACAGCAAGGAGTCATCAAGCCAGGTAGTCCTGAGGCATGGTCCTAGGGCTCAGGTCCTCCGAGAGAGAGAAAGAAAGAAAGAAAGAAAGAGAAAGAGAGAATTAGAGAGAGCATATTTAAATTCACACAGGACACCGGAAAAGACAAGAGAAATTCTCCAGATGTGACAGACTGACCCTAGCACCCCGACACATAACCCCTGTGCGGCCTCGACGGACATCCAGCGAAAAATCATATCGCTATTAGCATAACAAAATGTTATACTTTAAAAAAAAATAAATATTATATCGTTTTATAGATACAGCTCTCCTGAATCGAACCACTTTGTCCGATTTCAAAAAGGCTTTACAGCAAAAGCAAAACATTAGATTATGTTAGAGGAGTATATCGTAAAAGTAGCCACATAGCCATTTTCCGACCAACCACATGCATCACAAATAACCAAAAAACAGCTAAATGCAGCACTAACCTTTGACAATCTTCATCAGATGACACACCTAGGACATCATGTTACACAATACATGCATTCTTTTGTTCGATAAAGTTCATATTTATATATAAAAACAGCATTTTACATTGGTGCGTAACGTTGACTAACTATTTTCCCTCAAATGCATCCGATGAAACAGAGCTACAATTTACTAAATTACTATTCGAAAACATCTTTAAAATGTAATATTGTCATTCTAAGATTTATAGATGAATATCTCTTGAAAGCACCTGTAATGCCAGATTTAAAATTAACTTTACTGGGTAATCATACTTTGCGATGAAAGGGGATGCAATACTCTGAAAAATAGGCTAACGTTACAGGTCAGCGCCATCTTGGAACAATCGCATATCAGATCTAGTCTTGTATACTATTGTCAATAATCCCTTACCTTTTGGTTGTCTTCATCAGAAAGCATTTCCAGGAATCCCAGGTCCACAACAAATGTATTTTCGTTCGAAAAATTACTTCTTTATGTTCCAAGAGCTTGTTCTTGTTAGCGCGTCTGAAGGCTGATCCAAATGCTTCGTCGGCCACGGGACTGCCATTTCGAGAAAATGCATTTTTTTCGCATTTAGGTTCGTTCAAACATGTCAAACGTTGTATAACATAAATCTTCAGGGCGTTTTTCAACAAGAGAGCCAATAAGATTCGAGGGGGACGATTGCATTGTGTTTCAAAACGTTTCGAAAGGGGAGGGTAACCAGGGGCGTCGGCGTCATAATGGTGATGGCCCTCTCCGTGTGACCACGTTCCACAGCGTGTCATTCTGTCAGTTTTGACAGTAGGAGACTCAAATCACTTTGTAAAGACTGGGGACATCTAGTGGAAGCAATAGAAAGTGCTCAATGAACCATAGCTCACGGTGTGATTAATAGGCAACGTGATGAAGTTGAGTTCGCAATTCAGAATTCCACTTCCTGTTTCCATCTGTCTCGGGGTTTTGACTGCCATATGAGTTCTGTTATACTCACAGACACCATTCAAACAGTTTTAGAAACTTTAGGGTGTTTTCTATCCACAAGTATTACTTATATGCATATCCTAGCTTCTGAGTTTGAGTAGGAGGCCGTTTAAAATGGGCACCATTTTTTTTTTTTATCGCTTTAGCGCCCCCTATCCTAGGGGAACGCCAAGAGGTTAAACTACTGCAGCATAAATACTGGAGGCTGAGACAGGAGGGGTCAGGAGACACTGTGGCCCCATCCGATGAAACCCCCGGACTGGGCCAAACAGGTAGGATATAACCCCACCCACTTTGCCAAAGCACAGCCTCCACACCACTGGAGGGATATCTCCAACCACCAACATACCATCCCGGGACAAGGCCGAGTATAGCCCACAAAGATCTCCGCCCCGGCACAGCCCAAGGGGGAGCGCCAACCCAGACAGGAAGACCACGTCAGTGACTCAACCCACTCAAGTGACGCACCCCTCCCAGGGACGGCATGGAAGAACACCAGTAAGCCAGTGACTCAGCCCCCGTAATAGCGGTAGAGGCAGAGAATCCCAGTGGAAAGAGGGGAAACCGGCCAGGCAGAGACAGCAAGGGCGGTTCGTTGCTCCAGCCTTTCTGTTCACCTTCACACCCCTGGGCCAGACTACACTTATCATAGAACCTACTGAAGAGATGTGTCTTCAGTAAAGACTTAAAGGTTGAGACTGAGTCTGCGTCTCTCACATGGGTAGGCAGACTATTCCATAAAAATGGAGCTCTATAGGAGAAAGCCCTGCCTCCAGCTGTTTGCTTAGAAATTCTAGGAACAATTAGGAGGCCCGCGTCTTGTGACCGTAGCATACGTGTAGGTATGTACGGCAGGACCAAATCGGAAAGATAGCTAGGAGCAAGCCCATGTAATGCTTTGTAGGTTAGCAGTAAAACCTTGAAATCAGCCCTTGCCTTAACAGGAAGCCAGTGTAGGGAGGCTAGCACTGGAGTAATATGATCACATTTTTGGGTTCTAGTCAGGATTCTAGCAGCCGTATTTAGCACTGACTGAAGTTTATTTTGTGCTTTATCCGAGTAGCCGGAAAGTAGAGCATTGCAGTAGTCCAACTTAGAAGTAACAAAGGCATGGATTAATTTTTCTGCGTCATTTTTGGACAGAAAGTTTCTGATTTTTGCAATGTTACGTAGATGGAAAAAAGCTGTCCTTGAAATAGTCTTGATATGTTCTTCAAAAGAGAGATCAGGGTCCAGAGTAACGCCGAGGTCCTTCACAGTTTTATTTGAGACGACTGTACAACCATCCAGATTAATTGTCAGATTCAACAGAAGATCTCTTTGTTTCTTGGGACCTAGAACAAGCATCTCTGTTTTTTCCGAGTTTAAGAGTAGAAAGTTTGCAGCCATCCACTTCCTTATGTCTGAGACACAGGCTTCTAGCGAGGGCAATTTTGGGGCTTCACCATGTTTCATTGAAATGTACAGCTGTGTGTCATCCGCATAGCAGTGAAATTTAACATTATGTTTTCGAATGACATCCCCAAGAGTTAAAATATATAGTGAAAACAATAGTGGTCCTAAAACGGAACCTTGAGGAACACCAAAATTTACAGTTGATTTGTCAGAGGACAAACCATTCACAGAGACAAACTGATATCTTTCCGACAGATAAGACCTAAACCAGGCCAGAACTTGTCCATGTAGACCAATTTGGGTTTCCAATCTCTCCAAAAGAATGTGGTGATCGATGGTATCAAAAGCAGCACTAAGATCTCGGAGCACAAGGACAGACGCAGAACCTCGGTCTGACGTCATTAAAAGGTCATTTCCCACCTTCACAAGTGCAGTCTCAGTGCTATGATGGGGTCTAAAACCAGACTGAAGCGTTTTGTGTACATTGTTTGTCTTCAGGAAGGCAGTGAGTTGCTGCGCAACTGCTTTTTCAAATTTTTTTGACAGGAATGGAAGATTCGATATAGGCCGATAGTTTTTTATAATTTCTGGGTCAAGATTTGGCTTTTTCAAGAGAGGCTTTATTACTGCCACTTTTAGTGAGTTTGGTACACATCCGGTGGATAGAGAGCCGTTTATTATGTTCAACATAGGAGGGCCAAGCATAGAAAGCAGCTCTTTCAGTAGTTTAGTTGGAATAGGGTCCAGTATGCAGCTTGAAGGTTTAGAGGCCATGATTATTTTCATCATTGTGTCAAGAGATATAGTACTAAAACACTTTAGTGTCTCCCTTGATCCTAGGTCCTGGCAGGGTTGTGCAGAATCAGGACAACGGAGCTTTGGAGGAATACGCAGATTTAAAGAGGAGTCCGTAATTTGCTTTCTAATGATCATGATCTTTTCCTCAAAGAAGTTAATGAATTTATCACTGCTGAAGTGAGAGCCATCCTCTCATGGGGAATGCTGCTTTTTAGTTAACTTTGCGACAGTATCAAAAAGAAATTTCGGATTGTTCTTATTTTCCTCAATTAAGTTGGAAAAATAGGATGATCGAGCAGCAGTGAGGGCTCTTCGATACTGCACGGTACTGTCTTTCCAAGCTAGTCGGAAGACTTCCAGTTTGGTGTGGCGCCATTTCCGTTCCAATTTTCTGGAAGCTTGCTTCAGAGCTCGTGTATTTTCTGTATACCAGGGAGCTAGTTTCTTATGACAAATGTTTTTAGTTTTTAGGGGTGCAACTGCATCTAGGGTATTGCGCAAGGTTAAATTGAGTTCCTCGGTTAGGTGGTTAACTGATTTTTGTCCTCTGACGTCCTTGGGTAGGCAGAGGGAGTCTGGAAGGGCATCAAGGAATCTTTGGGTTGTCTGAGAATTTATAGCACGACTTTTAATGCTTCTTGGTTGGGGTCTGAGCAGATTATTTGTTGCGATTGCGAACGTAATAAAATGGTGGTCCGATTGTCCAGGATTATGAGGAAAAACATTAAGATCCACAACATTTATTCCATGGGACAAAACTAGGTCCAGAGTATGACTGTGGCAGTGAGTAGGTCCAGAGACATGTTGGACAAAACCCACTGAGTCGATGATGGCTCCGAAAGCCTTTTGGAGTGGGTCTGTGGACTTTTCCATGTGAATATTAAAGTCACCAAAAATTAGAATATTATCTGCGATGACTACAAGGTCCGATAGGAATTCAGGGAACTCAGTTAGGAACGCTGCATATGGCCCGGGAGGCCTGTAAACAGTAGCTATAATAAGTGATTGAGTGGGGTGCATAGATTTCATGACTAGAAGCTCAAAAGACGAAAACGTCGTTGTTGTTTTTTTTTAGGTAAATTTAAATTTGCTATCATAAATGTTAGCAACACCTCCGCCTTTGCGGGATGCGCGGGGGATATGGTCACTAGTGTAACCAGGGGGTGAGGCCTCATTTAACACAGTAAATTCATCAGGCTTAAGCCATGTTTCAGTCAGGCCAATCACATCAAGATTATGATCAGTGATTAGTTCATTGACTATAACTGCCTTTGAAGTGAGGGATCTAACATTAAGTAGTCCTATTTTGAGATGTGAGGTATCACAATCTCTTTCAATAATGGCAGGGATGGAGGAGGTCTTTATTCTAGTGAGATTGCTAAAGCGAACACCGCCATCTTTAATTTTGCCCAACCTAGATCGAGGCACAGACACGGTCTCAATGGGGATAGCTGAGCTGACTACACTGACTGTGCTAGTGGCACCCTATTTCATTGTGGAGTTAGAGGAGTTAGAGCCCTGCTTATGTTCGTAGATAAGATGAGAGCACCCCTCCAGCTAGGATGGAGTCCGTCACTCCTCAACAGGCCAGGCTTGGTCCTGCTTGTGGGTGAGTCCCAGAAAGAGGGCCAATTATCTACAAATTCTATCTTTTGGGAGGGGCAGAAAACAGTTTTCAACCAGCGATTGAGTTGTGAGACTCTGCTGTAGAGCTCATCACTCCCCCTAACTGGGACATCTCAAGACATCAGTCAGGAAGTTAAAGCTTGGACGCAAATGGGTCTTCCAAATAGACAATGACCCCAAGCATACTTCTAAAGTTGTGGCAAAATGGCTTAAGGACAACAATATCAAGGTATTGGAGTGTCCATCACAAAGTCCTGACCTCAATCCTATAGAAAATTTGTTGGCAGAACTGAAAAAGCATGTGCGAGCAAGGTCTACAACCCTGACTCAGTTACACAAGCTCTGTCAGGAGGAATGGGCCAAAATTCACCCAACTTATTGTGGGAAGCTTGTGGAAGGCTACCTAAAACGTTTGACCCAAGTTAAAGAATTTGAAGGCAATGCTACCAAATACCAATTGAGTGTATGTAGACTTCTGACCCACTGGGAATGTGATGAAAGAAATAAAAGCTGAAATAAATAATTCTCTCAACTATTATTCTGACATTTCACATTCTTAAAATAAAGTGGTGATCCTAACTGACCTAAGACAGGGAATTTATACTAGGATTAAATGTCATGAATTGTGAAAAACGGAGTTAAAATGTATTTGACTAAGGTGTATGTACACTTCTGACTTCAACTGTATGTAGCTTAAGAAACAAGGTTCATGAAATCAATAATTTGCTAGTAACAGATGACATTCATATTCTGACAATCTCTGAAACTCACTTAGATAATACATTTGATGACACAGTGGTAGCAATACATGGTTATAAGATCTACAGAAAATACAGAAATGACAAATGTGGAGGTGTGGCTGTTTATATTCAGAACCACATTCCTGTAAGAGAGGATCTCATGTTAAATACTGTTGAAGTAATATGGCTACAGGTTCACCTGCCTTACCTAAAGCCCATTCTGGTGGGACGCTGCTATAGACCACCAAATGCTAAAAGTCAGTACCTGGATAACATGTGTGAAATGCTTGATAATGTATGTGTTTTTCTGGGTGATTTAAATATTGACTGTCTTTCATCATGAACACCCCCTGAGTTAATACTTGATGAAACCACCTTTTGCTTGAATTACAGCCATGAGTCTTTTGAATAAGTCTCTACTAACTTTGCACACCTAGACTGTGCAATATTTGCCCATTCTTCCTTGCAGAATTGTTCAAGATCAGTCAAATTGCATGGTGACCGCTCATGGACTGCAGTCAAGTCATTCCACAGATTCTCGATGGGATTTAGGTCGGGCTCTGACTAGGCCACTCAAGGACATTCACCTTCTTATCTTTCAGCTACTGTACGGTTGCTTTGGCATTGTGCTTTGGGTTGTAGGTTCTCCTCTAGAATCTGTCGGTATTTTGCACTGTCCATTTCCCCTTCTATCCTGACAAGTGCTCCAGTCCCTGCTGAAGAGAAACACCCCCACAACAGGATGCTGCCACCGCCGTGCTTTACTATAGGCAAATCAAATCAAATCAAATGTATTTGTCACATACACATGGTTAGCAGGTGTTAATGCAAGTGTAGCGAAATGCTTGTGCTTTTAGTTCCGACCATGCAGTAATATCTAACAAGTAATCAACCAATTCCACAACAACTACCTTGTACACACAAGTGTAAAGGAATGAATACGAATATGTACATAAAAATAAATAAATGAGTGATGGCCAAACGGCGTAGGCAAGATGTAATAGATGGTATGGAGTACAGTATATACATATGAGATGAGTATTGTAGGGTATTGCTAAAACATATAAAGTGGCATTGTTTAAGGTGGCTAGTGATACATTACATCAGGATGGCATAGAGTACAGTATATACATATGAGATGAGTAATGTAGGTTATGAAAACATTATATAAAGTGGCTTTGTTTAAAGTGGCTAGTGATACATCTAATACATCAAGATGGCAAGATGCAGTAGATGGTATAGCGTACAGTATATACATATGAGATGAATAATGTAGGTTATGTAAACATTATCTAATAGAAATAATATAAAGTGGCAAGTGATAAATTGATTACATCAATTTTCCCATTATTAAAGTGGCTTGAGTTGAGTCAGTATGTTGTCAGCAGCCACTCATGTTAGTGATGGCTGTTTAACAGTCTGATGGCCTTGAGATAGAAACTGTTTTTCAGTCTCTCGGTTCCAGCTTTGATGCACCTGTACTGACCTCACCTTCTGGATGTTAGTGGGGTGAACAGGCAGTGGCTCGGGTGGTTGCTGTCCTTGATGATCTTTTTGGCCTTCCTGTGACATCGGGTGGTGTAGGTGTCCTGGAGGGCAGGTAGTTTGCACCCGGTGATGCGTTGTGCAGACCTTACTACCCTCTGGAGAGCCTTCCGGTTATGGGCGGCCTGACAGGATGCTCTCGATTGTGCATCTGTAAAAGTTTGTGAGTGTTTTTGGTGACAAGCCGAATTTCTTCAGCCTCCTGAGGTTGAAGAGGCGCTGCCCGCACCTTCTTCACCACGCTGGCTGTGTGGGTGGACCATTTCAGTTTGTCCGTGATGTGTACGCCGAGGAACTTAAAACTCTCCACCCTCTCCACTACTGTCCCGTCAATGTAGATAGGGGCCTGCTCCCTCTGCTGTTTCCTGAAGTCCACGATCATCTCCTTTGTTTTGTTGACATTAAGTGCGAGGTTATATTCCTGACACCACACTCCGAGGGTCCTCACCTCCTCCCTGTAGGCCGTCTCGTCGTTGTTGGTAATCAAGCCTACCACTGTTGTGTCGTCTGCGAACTTGATGATTGAGTTGGATGCGTGCATGGCCACGCAGTCGTGGGTGAACAGGGAGTACAGGAGAGGGCTGAGAACGCACCCTTGTGGGGACCCAGTGTTGAGGATCAGCGGGGTGGAGATGTTGTTGCCTACCCTCACCACCTGGGGGCGGCCCGTCAGGAAGTCCAGGACCCAGTTGCACAGGGCAGGGTCGAGACCCAGGGTCTCAAGCTTAATGACGAGTTTGGAGGGTACTATGGTGTTAAATGCTGAGCTGTAATCGATGAACAGCATTCTTACATAGGTATTCCTCTTGTCCAGATGGGTTAGGGCAGTGTGCAGTGTGATGGCGATTGCGTCGTCTGTGGACCTATTGGGGCGGTAAGCAAATTGGAGTGGGTCTAGGGTGTCAGGTAGGGTGGAGGTGATATGGTCCTTGACTAGTCTCTCAAAGCACTTCATGATGACGGAAGTGAGTGCTACAGGGCAGTAGTCATTTAGCTCAGTTACCTTAGCTTTCTTGGGAACAGGACCAATGGTGGCCCTCTTGAAGCATGTGGGGACAACAGACTGGGATAAGGATTGATTGAATATCTCTGTAAACACACCAGCCAGCTGGTCTGCGCATGCTCTGAGGACGCGGCCGGGGATGCCGTCTGGGCCTGCAGCCTTGCGAGGGTTAACACGTTTAAATGTTTTACTCACATTGGCTGCAGTGAAGGAGAGCCCGCAGGTTTTGGTAGCAGGTCGTGTTAGTGGCACTGTATTGTCCTCAAAGCGAGCAAAAAAGTTGTTTGGTCTGTCTGGGAGCAAGGCATCGTGATCCGCGATGGGGCTGATTTTTCTTTAGTAGTCCGTGATTGACTGTAGACCCTGCCACATACCTCTCGTGTCTGAGCCGTTGAATTGCAACTCCACTTTGTCTCTGTACTGACGCTTAGCTTGTTTGATTGCCTTGCGGAGGGAATAGCTACACTCTTTGTATTCGGTCATGTTTCCGGTCACTTTGCCCTGATTAAAAGCAGTGGTTCGCGCGTTCAGTTTTGCGCGAATGCTGCCATCAATCCACGATTTCTGGTTGGGGAATGTTTTAATAGACGCTGTTGGTACGACATCACCGATGCACTTGTTAATAATGAACTCGCACACCGAGTCAGCGTATTCGTCAAATTTATTGTTCGCAGCAATGCGGAACATATCCCACTCCATGTGATCGAAGCAATCTTGAAGCGTGGAATCCGATTAGTCGGACCACCGTTGAACAGACCTGAGGGCGGGAGCTTCCTGTTTTAGCTTCTGTCTGTAGGCTGGGAGCAACAAAATGGAGTCGTGGTCACCTTTTCCAAAGGGAGGGCGGGGGAGGGCCTAATATGCGTTGCGGAAGTGAGAATAAGAGTGGTCTAGGGTTTTGCCTGTCCTGGTAGCACAACCGATATGCTGATAGAATTTGGGGAGCCTTGTTTTCAGATTAGCCTTGTTAAAATCCCCGGCTACAATAAATGCAGCCTCAGGATATGTGGTTTCCAGTTTACATAGAGTCCAATGAAGTTCTTTCAGGGCCGTCGATGTGTCTGCTTGGGGGGGATATACACGACTGTGATTATAATTGAAGAGAATTCTCTTGGTAGATAATGCGGTCGGCATTTGATTGTGAGGAATTCTAAGTCAGGTGAAAAAAATGACTTGAGTTCCTGTATGTTGTTATGATCACACCACGTCTCGTTAATCATAAGGCATACACCCCCACCCTTCTTCTTACCAGAGAGATGCTTGTTTCTGTCGGCGCGATGTGTGAAGAAACCAGGTGGCTGTACCGACTCAGATAGCGTGTCTCGAGTGAGCCATGTTTCCGTGAAACAAAGAACGTTACAGTCTCGGATGTCTCTCTGGAATGCTACCCTTGCTCGGATTTCGTCTACCTTGTTGTCTAGAGACTGGACATTGGCGAGTAGTATGCTCGGGAGCAGTGCGCGGTGTGCCCGTCTACGGAGCCTGACCAGAAGACCGCTCTGTCTGCCCCTTCTTCTACGACGTCGTTGTTTTTGGTCACCTGCTGGGATCCGATCCATTGTCCTGGGTGGTGGGCCAAACAGAGGATCCGCTTCGGGAAAGTCGTATTTCTGGTCGTAATGTTGTTGAGTTGACGTTGCTCTTATATTCAATAGTTCCTCCCGACTGTATGTAGTAAAACCTAACATTACCTGGGGTAACAATGTAAGAAATAACACATAAAAAAGCCAAATACTGCATAGTTTCCTAGAAACGCGAAGCGAGGCGGCCATCTTTGTCGGCGCCGGAAGTACATGGTGTTCTTTGGGTGAAAAGATGTATTGGGTTTTTGCCAGACATATCGTTTTGCATTCAGGCCAAAAAGTTCTCATCTGATGATAACACCTTTTGTCACTTGGCCTCGGATGTGCTTTTGGCAAAGCTACAATGTGCTTTTGGCAAAGCTCAAACGAGACTTGATGTGGCTTTTTTTGAGGAGTGGTGTTTTTCTTGCCACTCTCCCATAGAGGTGATATTGTGATATTGTGGCCACATGCACACATTGACAAGTCTTTGCCATAAAGGCCTTCCATTTCATAATAAGGGTCTTAAGTGTGGGATAAGCTTTGTCTATCCGAGGGATAGAAAAAGCCTTTTAAATCTTTTTATATCCATCCCCTGACTTGTGCCTTTCCACAACTTTATTTCGTAGATCTTTTGAAAGTACCTTTCCTCCCATAGTGAATTCTTTGCTTTGAATTGCATTACTAAGCAGAGTCCTCTATGAACAACTGCTTTTATTCTAAACTAATCAAAGTCACTACAATTGATAACAGATGGAAGCTAATTAGCATGATTTGTTATCTGGAAGGTGGTTGGTTATACCTCAGCAAGTTGTCAATTGCAATTCTCGGGGTGGGGTTATTGTTTTAGTTTTAATACACTACCGGTCAAAAGTTTTAGAATGAAACTGAAAATGAAAAATGAAAAAATCATTAAAGTAGTTGGAAATATAGAGTTTTCCTTTTTGCCCAAAATTTCATTTAAGGTGCTCCAAAGCTTTTTACTATCATTCTTTATGTAATTTATCTGTTTCATGGTGTAGGGTCTTGTTCTTTTAATTCAGTTTAGTCACATGATTTCTCAATTTGCAGTATGTTAGCCAATCGGTTGTAAAGCCAGATCTATTTGCCATTTATTTTTCATTCAAGGGTTTTTCTTAATTTTGTTTTACTATTTTCTACATTGTAGAATAATAGTGAAGACATCAAAACTATGAAATAACATATATGGAATCATGTAGTTGTCACGTCCTGACCAGTATAAGGTTAATTGGTATTGTAGTTTGGTCAGGACGTGGCAGAGGGTATTTGTTTTATGTGGTTCGGGGTGGTGTTTTGGAAAATAGGGTGTTTGATTTAGTGTTTCCGGGGTTTTGGTTTATGGTCTGTGTGTATGTATTTCTATGTGTTATCTAGTTAGTTGTATGTCTATGTTTGGTTAATTGGGGTGGACTTCCAATTGAAGGCAGCTGTGTGGTGTTGCCTTTGATTGGAAGTCCTATATTAGTTGGGTGTGTTTGTTTGTCTAATTGTGGGAGATTGTCTTTGGATTTGCTGTGTTGCCTTCAAGGCTGTCATTTTGTCGTTCGTTCTCTGTTGTTATTTTTGTGTTCATTTTGGATTGAATAAATGTTCAAAATGAACAACCGCATGCCTGCTGCGTTTTGGTCCTCCTTCACCGACGACAACTTTTGTGACAGAATCTCCCACCACCAAAGGACCAAGCAGCGGAGAAGAGGACAGAGGCACGTGAGGGAGGAATGTTGGAAGCAGCGCGCTCGGGAGGTGATGGATTCCTGGTCGCTGGAGGTGTTGACGGAGAGGATTGACTGGACATGGGAGCAGTTGCGGGTCCACTGTGACAACCTGCCTGGGAGGCAGGTAGAACCCGAGAGGCAGCCCCAATAATTTTTTAGGGGGGGGCACAAGGGCTATTTGGCGGGGCGAGATTACAGCCCCAGGCCAGCTCCCCGTACCCTTGTAGGGCAGACTGGACAGGTCCCGTGCTTTGGGGTTGGGGCTGTGGTGAGGCCTGGGATTTTCAGGCCGGTAGGCAAGGTACCAGCGCCCCGCATGTGCCAGGGCGAAGTAGGCATCGAGCCGGAAGGGGTGATGCCAACCCTGCGCTCAAGACCACCAGTGCGCCCTTTCGGTCCGGTGTTTCCCGCTAGACGCACTAGCATGGAGGTGCGTGTCTCCAGGCTGGCAGGTCCAGTA
This sequence comes from Salmo salar, assembly GCF_965601325.2. Lineage (NCBI taxonomy): Eukaryota > Metazoa > Chordata > Actinopteri > Salmoniformes > Salmonidae > Salmo > Salmo salar. Next base: position 36,612,497 of record NC_138311.1, read on the forward strand.
CCAGCCCCACGCATCAGGAGTCTAGTGCGTCAGCCCAGCCTCGCCAGTCAACAGTCGCCAGAGCTGACCGCCAGTCAACAGTCGCCGGAGCTGACCGCCAGTCAACAGTCGCCGGAGCTGACCGCCAGTCAACAGTCGCCGGAGCTGACCGCCAGTCAACAGTCGCCGGAGCTGACCGCCAGTCAACAGTCAACAGTCGCCGGAGCTGACCGCCAGTCAACAGTCAACAGTCGCTGGAGCTGACCGCCAGTCAACAGTCGCCGGAGCTGACCGCCAGTCAACAGTCGCCGGAGCTGCCCGCCAGTCAACAGTCGTCGGAGCTGCCCGCCAGTCAACAGTCGTCGGAGCTGCCCGCCAGTCAACAGTCGTCGGAGCTGACCGCCAGTCAACAGTCGTCGGAGCTGACCGCCAGTCAACAGTCGTCGGAGCTGACCGCCAGTCAACAGTCGACGGAGCTGCCCGCCTGCCCTGAACTGCCGGAGCTGCCCGCCTGCCCTGAACTGCCGGAGCGGCCAGACTGCCCTGAACTGCCGGAGCGGCCAGACTGCCCTGAACTGCCGGAGCGGCCAGACTGCCCTCCGGCCCAGCCCGAGGGGCCCTCCTGCCCTCCGGCCCAGCCCGAGGGGCCCTCCTGTCCTCCAGCCCAGCCCGAGGGGCCCTCCTGTCCTCCGGCCCAGCCCGAGGGGCCCGTCTGCCTGGCGCAGCTATCGGCGCCACCGAAGTGGGCGATGCCGAGGGTGGAGCAAGGTCCACGTCCTGCACCTGAGCCACCTCCAGGATAGGTGGGTTGGGGAGGGAGGGTGTAGCACAGTGCCGTCGTTGATGGCAGCCACCCTCCCTTCCCTCCCTTATTGTTTAGGGGTTATTGTTTATGGGTTTTGTTGGGGATTTTGTTTGTTGGTGTTTTTTTGTTGTTAGGTGCATTCCGGGGTCTGCACCTTGAGGGGGGGGGGGGGTACTGTCACGTCCTGACCAGCAGATGGAGCTGTTGTAGTAGTTTTGGGGTCAGGACTGGCAGTCTTGTGTGTGTGATTGTTCTGTGTTGGTCTTGTGACTCCTGATCAGGAACAGCTGGGGATCGTTGTTCCTGATTGGGAGTCATATATGTAGGAGTATGTTTGTCACTTGGTTTTGTGGGTAGTTGTTTTTGCACTGCGTTGGTGAGCCTGCAAAACTGTTTAGTGTTGTGGGTATCATTTATTATTTTGTCAAGTGGATGCTTTACTTTTTTGTTAATTAAAATATGAGTATCCACAACTCCGCTGCATTTTGGTCTTCCCTGCAACACAACGAAGGATTTTGTGACAGTAGTAACCCAAAAAGTGTTTTAGATTTGAGATTCTTCAAATAGCGTGTCTGAAGCTGGAAAGGTCAAATTTGATGTGTTTTCATTTCAGACAGTAAGGCAACAAAAGGTGAAGATTTTGAAAGGGGGTGGTAACTTTCTGTACCCACTGTATGTATTATGGGTTTACACTTCCTGCTATATTGTGGATAAAGAGTTACATGTCTAACAGAACACAGTGTTCTTTAATGGAAGCCTCTCCAACAAAATCCAGGTAGAATCAGGAATTCCCCAGGGCAGCTGTCTAGGCCCCTTACTTTTTTCAATCTTTACTAACGACGTGCCACTGGCTTTGAATAAAGGCAGTGTGTCTATGTATGCGGATGACTCAACACTATACACATCAGCTACCAAAGTGACTGAAATGACTGCAACACTTAGGTGCAGTTGGTTTCAGAGTGGGTGGCAAGGAATAAGTTAGTCTTAAATATTTCTACAACTAAAAGCATTGTATTTGGGACAAATCATTCACTAAACCCTAAACTTCAACCAAATATTGTAATGAATAATGTGGTAATTGAGCAAGTTGAGGAGAGTAAACTGCTTGGAGTAACCCTGGATTGTAAACTGTCATGGTCAAAACATATTGATACAACAGTAGCTAGGATGGGGAGAAGTCATTCCATAATACGGTGCTGCTCTACATTCTTAAAAGCACTATCAACAAGGCAGGTCCTACAGTCCCTAGTTTTGTCACACCTGGACTACTGTTCAGTCGTGTGGTCAGGTGCCACAAAGAGGGACTTAAGAAAATTGCAATTGGCTCAGAACAGGGCAGTACGGCTGGCCCTTGAATGTACACAGAGAGCTAACATTAATAATATGCATGTCAATCTCTCCTCACTCAAGGAGAGATTGACTTCATCACTACTTGTATTTGTGAGAGGTATTGACATGTGGAATGCACCGAGCTGTCTGTTTGGTCTACTGGAGCACAGCTCGGACACCCATGCATACCCCACAAGACATGCCACCAGAGGTCTATTCACCGTCCCCGAGTCCAGAACAGACTATGGGAGGCGCATAGTACTACATAGAGCCATGACTACATGTAAGATTAGATTTAAAAAACAGATAATATACACACTGTGAAGCAGCCTATGCATACAAACACACAATAACATACGCACTATACACACACGTACACATGGATTTTGTGTTGTAGATATGTGGCAGTAGAGTAGGGGCCTGAGGGCACACACTTAATATGTTGTGAAATCTGTTGTAAGTATGTTGTAATGTTTAAAAAAAATGTATAACTGCCTTAATTTTGCTGGACCCCAGGAAGAGTAGCTGCTACCTTCGCAGAAGTTAATGGGGATCCATAATAAATACAAATACAAAAATAATTAAAAGTTTACCCTATTCATCTATGGTGAAGATACTGTAGTAATCTGCTTCCCCTTTCATCTCTGTCTGGTGTTAGCTAGTTACTGGCTAGCTAGGTCTTCAGCCAGCATAGAACAAAAGGGGAGGAAGGGTCGTTCCAAACTCCCACGCAGTTATCAAGTCAACACATCCATCGGTGCTGCTGTGAACTGCATCATAAGAGACATGCCAAATGGGAGATGTACGCTACTGTTCAAAAGTTTGGAGTCACTTAGAAATGTCCTTGTTTTTGAAAGAAAAGCACATTTTTTGTCTATTAAAATAAAATAAAATAGATCAGAAATACAGTGTAGACATTGTTAATGTTGTAAATGACTATTGTAGCTGGAAACTGCTGATTTTTAATGGAATATCTACATAGGCGTACAGAAGCCCATTATCAGCAACCATCACTCCTGTGTTCCAATGGCATGTTTTGTTAGCTAATCCAAGTTTATAATTTTAAAATAATAATTGATCATTAGAAAACCCTTATGTTAGCAAGCTGAAAACTTTTGTGCAGATTAAAGAAACAATAAAACAGCCTTCTTTAGACTAGTTGAGTATCTGGAGCATCAGCATTTCTGGATTCGATTACAGGGTCCAAATGGCCAGAAACAAATATCTTTCTTCTGAAACTTGTCTGTCTATTCTTGTTCTGAGAAATGAAGGCTATTCCATGCGAGAAATTGCCAAGAAACTGAAGATCTCGTAGAGTGCTGTGTACTACTACTCCCTTCACAGAACAGCAAACTGGCTCTAACCAGAACAGAAAGAGGAGTGTGAGGCCAGCATCCCGGAGTTGCCTCTTCACTGTTGACGGTGAAACTGGTGTTTTGCAGGTTTTTTTTAATGAAGCTGCCAGTTGAGGACTTGTGAGGTGTCTGTTTCTCAAACTAGACACTCTAATGTACTTGTCCTCTTGCTCAGTTGTGCACCGGGGCCTCCCACTACTCTTTCTATTCTGGTTAGGCCAGTTTGCGCTGTTCTGTGAAGGGAGTAGTGCACAGCGTTGTTAAATCCACTTCAATCAGTGTAGATGAAGGGGAAGTTCGATTCCAGGCTGTATCACAACCGGCCATGATTGGGAGTCCCATAGGGCGGTGCACAGTTGGCACAGCGTCATCCGGGTTTGGCCGGGGTAGGCCGTCATTGTAAATAAGAATTTGTTCTTAACTGACTTGCCTAGTTAAATAAAGGTTAAATAAAAGAAAAGAAAAAAGACAGGTTAAAGAAGATTCTACAAGTGTCTGGAACTCTATTGGAGGGATGCAATGCCATTCTTCCACAATAAATGTTGTTGATGGTGAAAACGCTGTCTCAGGTGCCGCTCCACAGAAGTGGGTTGAGATCTGGTGGCCAAGACAGCCATGGTATATGGTTTACATTGTTTTCATGCTCATTAAACCATTCAGTGACCGACCAGTCGTGCGCTGTGGATGGAGGCATTGTCATCCTATGGGGGCATAACAATATTTTTTATACACAATGGAATGTTAATTGCTTAATTAACTCAGGAACCACTCCTGGGTGGAAGCACCAGCTTTCAATATACTTTATATCCCTCATTTACTCAAGTGTTTTCATTATTTTGGCAGTTGTATGTATGGTATTGTACAACCTGTTTGTATGAAATGGTACAAGGTTTACCAGAGTTGTCAAGATTATCAATTTGGACACCAAGATGATCAACTTGGAATTAATTAATCTCATATTAGTGATTAGTGATTGATTAATCTGATTGATTAATTTGATTAACCAATTTATATTAGATTGATTAACCTCATATTCAGGGGCATCATGCAACCATTATTTTAGAGGGGGCACAAAGTACGTGAGGATGGAGGGAGGTGGAAGTCGGAACATTTTGAAGATTTCAAACATCTGAAACAGATGTTTCCTGCAATGTAGGGCCATAATCCTTATGCCTAATTCGATGTAAAAAACAATAGGTATATTTTTCTGCATAATTTATCTAAGCATACCTCTTTACATGTTCAATTGTCATTTTAATTAATGATGCACATTGATTCTTTAAGAACTTGTATGCCTTAGGAGTTTAGTACAACTACCACACTAGTATATAGTATCATAACCCAAGTTTCAAAGCAATTTTTGTAATTTCTAAAGTCTAGCAACCTTGCCAGCAGGAATGTCAGCTAAGATATTGATAGCCTAAAATGGCTTGGTAGCTAGTTATGTGGTTGTGAGATTGGGAACCTATCCAGCTGGCTAGCTAAAGCCAATTTAATAAAATGCTAGGTGGCTATTATTACAGAGAAACAACAAAACATTTTAGTTTTATTTATTCATCAAAAAGAAATCAATAGGCTACATAACTTGATCAAATTAATTTCCAAACATACCTCCTGTGTGTCTTGCCCATCACTGGCAGCTAAAATCAAATCAAAAGATCAAATCACTCGACTCGCTCTCTCCTGATCCACTCAAGATACCGTCTGCACGCAAATCTTTGCTCTGTGGTGCACCTTGGAAAGAACCCCTTGCTAGAGAGAATAGGGGAGGGGGGGTACTCTTTGCCTGGTCCAATTACTGTGCCCCCTCCGCAAAATACAGCTGACAAATATTTTTTTAAAGAATTATGATAAAATGTGGGGGTAAAAATAAAGTTTAGTAATTCATTTAACATCTGACATTTCTTTAAACAGGACAAACCCTTGCGCCCCCTATGGATATGACACCTTTGCATTAGTAAACTTTGATAATGATAACATTTGATGATGGTCTGTTTTAAACACATAGCCTACACAACCAAGAGCAGTGCAACACTGTTTCTCTGAGACCAGTGTACTAAGCATGGAGAAATAAGAGTTTTTGGCCCTGTAAGGATAATCTGTCCATACAGAGAGTAAATCTGGGGTGATGTGATACAGACTTAATGAAGCAGTCTGGTCACATTGAATCGCTACAAACTCATCCCAAATGTCACCCTATTCCATATTTAGTGCACTACTTTTCATCAGGGATCATAGGGCTCTAGTCAAACGTAGTGCACTATATAGTGCATCAGGTACCAGTTGGAACACACCCTCTGTTCGTTTTCAGCCACCTTGTGCTGGAGATAGTACTAGAATCACTGCACCTTGTAGTACTTTAGGATTCAAGAAGCGTGCTTCACCAGTCTGCCTGCCTGACTGTCAGCTTCAGTATTTGAAGGCTGAATGCTCCTGTAGGTCCAATACACTGATTAGTATTTTATTCTTCACCAAAATCTTTATTCACTTCTTTTCCATTACGGATAATGAAAATGATAATGCAAGTTATTATTACAAATGGAACCAAATTCCCTATATTGTACTACTTTAGACTAAGGCCCATAGGGCTCTGGTCAAAAGTAGTGCACTATATAGGGGATAGGGTTTCATTTCAGACACAGCCAGTGTCTCTTCTTGTTGTCTCAGGACATCGGCTGTCTCCTCGCACAGTGAGACCTCATCCTGACTTCCTAACTTCCCTCTAGCCTGGCCGTGTCCAAGACGCTGAGGATGAGAAATAGAGCTGGTGCAGCGGAGCAGAGAGACGAGAGACGGCAAGCACGCACACACACACACATACAAAACACACACAGAGCTTGAGAAAATCTTCAAGGAAGAATGGGAGAAAATCCCCAAATCCAGATGGGTAAAGCTGATACAGACATACCCAAAATATTTCTAAAAACATGTTTTCACTTTGTCATTATGGGGTATTGTGTGGAGATGGGTTAGATAAAAAAAAAAGTAATCCGTTTAGAATTCAGGCTGTAACACAACAAACTGTGGAATAAATCAAGGGGTATGAATATATATATTCAGTGACTCTGGGATGCCTTCTAGGCAGAGTTTCTCTGTCCAGTGTCTGTGTTCTTTTGCCCATCTTAATCTTTTATTTTTATTGGCCAGTCTTAGATTTTGCTTTTTCTTTGAATCTCTGCCTAGAAGGCCAGTCGCCTCTTCACTGTTGACGTTGAGACTGGTGTTTTGCGGGTGCTATTTATTGGAGCTGCCAGTTGAGGACTTGTGAGGCGTCTGTTTCTCAAACTAGACACTCTAATATACTTGTCCTCTTGCTCAGTTGTTCACCGGGTCCACCCACTCCTCTTTCTATTCTGGTTAGAGCCAGTTTGTGCTGTTCTGTGAAGGGAGTAGTGCACAGCGTTGTACGAGATCTTCAGATCTTCAGTTTGGCAATTTCTCGCATGGAATAGCCTTCAATTCTCACAACAAGAATAGACTGACGAGTTTCAGAAGAAAGTTCTTTGTTTCTGGCCATTTTGAGCCTGTAATCGAACCCACAAATGCTGATGCTCCAGATACTCAACTAGTCTAAAGAAGGCCAGTTTCATTGCTTCTTTAATCAGAACAACCGTTTTCAGCTGTGCTAACATAATTGCAAAAGGGGTTTTCTAATGGTCAATTAGCCTTTTAAAATGATAAACTTGGTTTAGCAAACACAATGTGCCATTGGATCACAGGAGTGATGGTTGCTGATAATGGGCCTCTGTACGCCTGCGTAGGCATTCCATAAAAAATCTGCCATTTCCAGCTACAATAGTAATTTACAACATTAACAATGTCTACACTGTATTTCTGATCAATTTGATGTTATTTTAATGAACAAAAAATTAGATTTTCTTTAAAAAACAAGGAGATTTCTAAGTGACCCAAACTTTTGAACAGTAGTGTATATTTAATGCATTTTGAATTCAGGTTGTAACACAACAAAAATAAGTCAAGGAGTATGAATATTTTCTGAGGGCACTGTATCTACCTCAATTACCTTGACATTGCACATCGGCTCGGTACTCGTACCCCATGTATATAGCTGAGTTATCGTTAATTATTGTGTATTATTTATTATTTATGGAGCATGTGACAAACAAAATTAGATTTGATTCCCATTGTTAGGGCGGAGACATTATTACACATTATAAACATCATTATACACATTATAAACAGATCTCTGGTTTCAAGCAGCTACTTGCGATGGAAAGGAATGTTGGCGTGTGCACACTACACAGTGCACTGTTCGTAGGGCTGGGCGATATGGCCAAAATATCGTATGTTTTTATTTTAATTTTATTGATGGTATGACGATATTTAATGGTATTTTATGTTTTTGAATAATAAAAGTTGTACGTGACCCTAGGGTTTGATTTAACTAGGCAAGTCAGTTAAGAACAAATTCTTATTTACAATGACGGCCTACACCGGCCAAACTCAGACGACACTGGGCCAATTGTGCGACGCCCTATGAGACGCCCAATCAGGGGCAGTTGTGATACAGTCTGGATTCGAACCAGGTTGTCTGTAGTGACGCCTCTTGCTGAGATGCAGTGCCTTAGACCACTGCGCCACTTGGGAGCCCGGCAACACAAACATTCTAAAGCCGGGTGGAGACTACACGACTTAAAAAATCCTAACATCGCTGAGCCTTTCACATTAAACAACGTCTTTCCTGTAGTTCTTTTGTGTGTTGCCATTGTAGTGGTGCGCACATGAAATTATGTGGCACACATGGTGGTCACATACTACAAGATTCTTCACTTGGTCATGAGGAGTCTGCCTTGATGACAGCTTTGCACACTCTTGGCATTCTCTAACCAGCTTCACCTGGAATAATTTTCCAACAGTCTTGAAGGAGTTCCCACATATGCTTAGCACTTGTTTGCCGATTTTCCTTCACTTTGCAGTCCAACTCATCCCAAACCATCTCAATTGGGTTGAGGTTGGGTGATTGTGGAGGCCAGGTAATCTGATGCAGCACTCCATCACTCTCCTTCTTGGTCAAATAGCCCTTACACAGCCTGGAGGTGTGTTGGGTCATTGTCCTGTTGAAAAACAAATGATAGTCCCACTCAGCGCAAACCAGATAGGATGGCGTATCGCTGCAGAATGCTGTGGTAGCCATGCTGGTTAAGTGTGCCTTGAATTCTAAATAAATCACCAACAGTGTCACCAGCAAAGCACCCACACACCATCACACCTCCTCCTCCATGCTTTACGATGGGAACCACACATGCAGAGATCATCCATTCACCTACTCTGCGTCTCAGAAAGACACAGCAATTGGAACCAAAAATCTAAAATTTGGACTCATCAGACCAAAGGACAGATTTCCACCGGTCTATTGTCCATTGCTCGTGTTTCTTGCTCAAGCAAGTCTCTTCTTCTTATTGGTGTCCTTTAGTAGTGGTTTCTTTGCAGAAATTCAATGATGAAGGCCTGATTCACGCAGTCTCCTCCGAACAGTTGATGTTGAGATGTGTCTGTTAAATGAACTCTGTGAAGCATTTATTTGGGCTGCAATCTGAGGTGCAGTTAACTCTTTTACCAAATAGGGCTATCTTCTGTATACCACCCCTACAACTGATTGGCTCAAACGCATTAAGAAGGAAAGAAATTCCACAAATTAACTTTTAAAAAGGCTACCTCATGAAGCTGGTTGAGAGAATGCTAAGCGTGTGCAAAGCTGTCATCAAGGCAAAGGGTGGCTACTTTGAAGAATCTCAAAAATAAAAGATATGTTTATTTGTTTAACAGCCTTTTGGTTACTACATGATTCCATATGTGTTATTTCATAGTTGTTGATGTCTTCACTATTATTCTACAATGTAGGAAATAGTAAAAATAAATAAAAACCCTTGAATGAGTAAGTGTGTCCAAACCTTTGACTGGTATTGTATTTATATCTTTTAAAATATTGTCCTTCCTTATTTTCCACTAACCCCACCCCTCCCCTAATTTGATTAAACTAATGGACAATAACACTTAGGCTTAGGCTTCTACTTCTAGTTTACGGACACAGTATATTTTACATTAGTTATCTTTAGTTTGTTTTTAGTCCCATCCTTCAGCTACCCTCAACCCCTCCCATCCATCTATCTCTGAAGACCATCCAGTTTTGATTTATATTTGTCATATATTTTTCAACTGTGCTGTTTCACAAAAGTTCTGAACCTATATACATTTTACGGACACAGTATATGATGTGATTAGCTGTGGCTCAAAGCAGCCTCATAAACATTAAGTTAGACATTCGCACTTGCCATTCAGAATTTAAATATCTAGCCAACATTTTTTATTTAATAACATTACCTTGTGAACATAAGAGCTGTAACGACTTGACACTTTTACTTTGGATAAAGGCAAGTACAATCGCATACTAATTGTAGTCATCGCTCCTGCTCGAGTCTACACATTCTGGGTGACGCAAACAACGTCATCATCTCACTGGCTTCTTCTCTTGCGAGCTCTCATTGGCTATTGCTGATCACGTTCTCAAAACTTGTTGTTGCACATCTCACACTACAAGAGCATTACAGATTTTGTGGCGATAAAATCAAACATGTTTGAAAATATCTGGCCAAAATCGTGTATTGTACACCCAGTTTAAGTGATTTCGATGAGTCTTTCTCCATTCTGATTGCTTTATACTGTTCAATTAAACCAAAAATAATTTTCAGCATTTTCATCAATTTCTGAATTTCAAACACTCATTTCAGATCATTTCCACATTGCCTCGTATGTCTAAACTATATGGGCAAACAATCTAAGCATTATTTTTATTCAAGTGTTGCAACTACGATTTGATTTGCGATTTAGAGCAAAACATGACACTTGGGTTAACTGTTGGAATCATGGAAATAGAATGATTATTCTAATCGAATATAATAGTGGGCACTTTGAATACAGTGTTGTTTGACATGACAGCGAATGAAAATGCCAGGGAGGAGTTATTGTGACCAGGTAGGGACCAAAGTGTTGATAAGTGTTTCCTAGGGGACCCTATAATCTTTGGCTAAATTGAATGTTTTACCTTAGCTACTTCATGTAGCTAACATATTCATTCTTCTTTGATTTAGAAGATACTGTTGCACAAACCACATGCTGATTTAGGTCTACACCCTCACTGGTATTATCAGTCTGTATAGCTAGTTACGTTTGCTTTGACTCAGTGCATTTATTAGCTAGCTAGCTATCAAGCTAACAAGCGATTATCATTAGTGGCTAACACGATTTAGGCTGAACTTGCTAAGAAAAGACAAACTAGCCATTGGCAGATGTAAGAAACAAATGAATAGTGTAATTATTGAACGCTAGTGGATTTATATTAAGAAGCAAAGTAAAAACAGCATCGTTGTCCTCAACATTGTTGCTTGTGCTTCATTGACCATGCAGACTAAATGCAAGTGTCTCGTGGTCAAGCAACAACAAATGTGCTCCTTGAGTGACTGGTGGAAAGTGGCATGGGAGAGAGAGAGAAAGAGAGAGAGAGTGGCAGGAGATTACTTATTATTACTATAGAAGGAAAAGTAAAAACCCAAACCGGTCCGCGGATCAATACCGGTGCGTCGTAAAATATGGTATACAGGCCAGCCCTAACTGTTCGGATGATGGCTTCCCCTAAAGTAAATTGATGTTTTGCCAAAATAATATAATTACTCCTGTCTAAATAAAATCATTCAAATCATAAAATCAACCATGACATAGCCACAGAAAAGCATTACTTTAATAGACAAAAAATTTGCTTTTCTTTCAAAAACAAGGACATTTCTAAGTGACTTCAAACTTTTGAACGGTAGTGTATGTTAATGCATGTAAACTCAGCATAAAAATAAATGTCCTCTCACTGTCAACTACGTTTTTTTTCCAACAAACTTAACATGTGTAAATATTTGTATGAACATAACAAGATTCAACAACTGAGACATACACTGAACAAGTTCCACAGACATGTGACTAACAGAAATGTCCCTGAACAAAGGGGGGGGGGGGGGGTCAAAATCAAAAGTAACAGTCAGTATCTGGTGTGGCCACCAGCTGCATTAAGTACTGCAGTGCATCTCCTCCTCAAGGACTGCACCAGTTCTTGCTGTGAGATGTTACCCCACTCTTCCACCAAGGCACCTGCAAGTTCCCGGACATTTCTGGGGGGAATGGCCCTAGCCCTCACCCTCCAATCCAACAGGTCCCAGACGTGCTCAATGGGATTCAGATCCGGGCTCTTTGCTGGCCATGGCAGAACACTGACATTCCTGTCTTGCAGGAAATCACTCACAGAACGAGCAGTATGGCTGGTGGCATTGTTATGCTGGAGGGTCATGTCAGGATGAGCCTGCAGGAAGGGTACCACATGATGGAGGAGGATGTCTTCCCTGTAACGCACAGCATTGAGATTGCCTGCAATGACAACAAGCTCAGTCCAATGATGCTGTGACACACTGCCCCAGACCATGACGGACCCTCCACCTCCAAATCGATCCCGCTCCAGAGTACAGGCATCAGTGTATCACTCATTCCTTCGACGATAAACGCAAATCCGACCATCACCCCTGGTGAGACAAAACCGCGGCTCATCAGTGAAGAGCACTTTTTGCCAGTCCTGTCTGGTCCAGTGACGATGGGTTTGTGCCCATAGGTGATGTTGTTGCCGGTGATGTCTGGTGAGGACCTGCCTTACAATAGGCCTACAAGCCCTCAGTCCAGCCTCTCTCAGCCTATTGCGGACAGTCTGAACACTGATGGAAGGATTGTGCGTTCCTGGTGTAACTCAGGCAGTTGTTGTTGCCATCCTGTACCTGTCCCGCAGGTGTGATGTTCGGATGTACCAATCCTGTGTAGGTGTTGTTACACGTGGTCTTCCTCTGCGAGGACAATCAGCTGTCCGTCCTGTCTCCCTGTAGTGCTGTCTTAGGCATCTCACAGTACGGACATTGCAATTTATTGCCCTGGCCACATCTGTAGTCCTCATGCTTCTTTGCAGCATGCGTAAGGCACGTTAACACAGATGAGCAGGGACCCTGGGCATCTTTCTTTTGGTGTTTTTCAGAGTCAGTAGAAAGGCCTCTTTAGTGTCCTAAGTTTTCATAACTTTGACCTTAATTGCCTACCGTCATTAAGCTGTTAGTGTCTTAACGACCATTCCACAGGTGCATGTTCATTAATTGTTTATGGTTCATTGAACAAGCATGAGAAACAGTGTTGAAACCCTTTACAATGAAGATCTGTGAAGTTATTTAGATTTTTACGAATTATCTTTGAAAGATAGGGTCCTGAAAAAGGGACGTTTCTTTTTTTGCTGAGTTTATTAATTACACTCATTTACCATTCCTCTTCCTGGAGTGGAAACGTTGTTTAAAGAGTTCACAACCTGCTATATTTGTGAGAAACAAGTTTTGCTATATTTCATAACCATCATTTATAAGTTTTGTCAATTGTTTCATTGTCTTTTGTTTGAAGTGCTTCATGTGAGCAATGTGTCTGGTTTCTCTGTCCCGAGGCAGCGCACGCGCCTGTGTACGCATAGAAGTACCTGGCCTGCTGCTAGCAAATGTAGGAAAATGCCCATTTTGGAATGTCTGAGTTTTGATCATCTTAACTCCACCATTGATAAGCTGAGCTTCTCAGTAATTTTATTTCACCTCACACAGTAAGTAAACATAATCTGTTTTTATAACATCCATTGCGAATGATAATAGTTCCTCATTTGAAAAATAATTCCAACACTCTCCCGGCCTCGATAATCACCAAGCCTCGGTGCGAAAGAGAAAACTTTTATGATAATATTATTATCTGAGGATCCCATATATTCTGTAGAAACGTCATAAAATACCTGACATTCCTAAAAACAGCTGTCTGTCCCATGTTCACTGGTGCTGTAAACTCTGAGGGCCAGGAAATAGACTGTTGATGTTGCAAGTTCGCTAGCGAAAGCTTCAGGCCGGACCCAGTTGATTGATTTGATACAATGTTGCACTTCACTAGCAATAGCTCAAGTCAAGACAGATAGAAAGGGAGGCAGACAGGTGGAGTAGAGAGATGAATGCGATTGAAAGAACCTGAATTATCATCAGGATATTTTATACTGTTTTTCTTTGTCGGCTTTAGGCCTATGGATTTTACTTAGTTGACAAAGGAAGTTATAGGCCTACTGCTGCATTGGCCTATAGGCTATCTCTGAGTTCCATGCGCTCATTTCTTTAGCTGCCAATGGACCACGGTGTATCAATGTGTCTATTTGGCAGAGGCTGCTGCGTGCACACATAGAAGGTCCTGTGGAAAAAACGTTCCCCCCCTATGGAAATCAAATGTCCGTCCAGCTGATTCGTTCTGGCACCGACCCTGGTTGGCTACATTGTTTGATATAATTTTAAGACTCTGGGTTTCAGGAATTGGCAGTTACAGGTTTTTCCAAAAAAATGCTAAATGCTCCAACTTCCTGAGGGGGAAGTTGACTGACCCCCTCCGGATCTCCTCCCTACCCAACCTTAGGCCTACATCAGCACCACCGGCCTTGTCAGAAAATCCCAGGGAGATCCCTGATTGTACATTTAATAGTATTTCTAGTTAGCTACTGAAGAGCAGCCAATTACCAAGTACCCATAACAGTCTATAGTCTGCCATGCCTACTGAGGCAGTTTTCTGCCAACATCATCATTATTAGGCATTTGCCTATGATTTGAGCAGTATGGGTGTCGCACGTGTGTGGTCATGGTGTCCATGAGGCCGCCGCCGCTCTAAAGTGGTGCTCATAAAAATGATTTAAGGTTGGCAGGTCTGTGAATGACAAACGGCTTGTTTTCGAACATCAAATAATGTTTATGGAACGCTGTGATTTATCGGCAAATCGTATCATCAAATGCAGCTATCTATCAGATGTTTTCATCATAAGCTGTTAAGCATTCTGTTTCGAGTCATTAAGGCTGTTATTTAAAACTAATAAAAGCAATGTTAAGTTTGCCAAAGATTACAGCAGCTATGCCTCTGAAGTTGAATTTACTGACATGAAATGAACCCTCCTCTCTTATGCCCCCTCTCTCTCTCTGCTAAGGAGCAACGCAACAGTGTCTCTTATATTAATTAGGCTAGGCTGACGGATCATAATGGACTTTGAAGGTGGTTAGTAGAAATGTAAAGGATATGATTATAATATTTGTCCACTGACTCCAAGTGAGGATACAGGATATGTTTACATTGTTGATGATTGGACAGCAGTTCACTACGGTTTTGATCTTAATGACTACCATCTAAAATGGTACATCCCAATTGTTGTTATAGTGCAACACTGTCTTGCTGACAGTGGTATGAACACTGAACAATCAATATATCCATCACATATCCTCTCTAGTTTAGAACCTCACAAACCGCCTATTAAAGCCATCAGTGTCTTCCTCCTAGCTCTCTCTGTGACCCTCCACCACTGTCCTTTTCTTCATGGATCAGTCTCATCTCTCATCACTCAGTGTTTGAGGACAGACAGCTCTGAGTCAGTTACACCATCCCCTGACCTTAGCTGTTTCTGCAGACTTTACCTCAGCAAGATCTTTGTGCGGCCAATAGAAACAGATAATAACACAAACTGATCTGGGACCAGGCTTTGATCTTTCTGTATTGCTAGCTAGGCCAAACAATCCACCAGGGAGGGCAAGAGGGATTATTGTAGCCTGGTCCAAGATCCGTTTGTGCTGTCTTGCCAGCTTCTATGGTCATTGTCATGCATTAGCAGCATAAACTTGTGGCAAGCCACACAAACTGATCTGAGACCAGGCTAGGATTCTTAGGCCCAGCAGGGTGTGATTGTCAGAATCCCCACAGGGCAGATAGATGAAGAGAACATGAACAGGGCTGTGTTGCTTCTTACCCACTGGAAGAAACACTTATGTTCCCTTCCTGCTCGGGCCAAGCCATAGAGCCTAATGTGAGCAGACAGTAATTATTGGATCTGATGGGATTAAACTAATTTGTTTGGCCAACCTCTAGCTAAATGAAGACTGTGCCCATATTGGGACACCCTTTGCGTCAGTCGTGACTCTGAAGCTGTCCTAATATGGATATCTGTATGGATTAGGTTTAAAACTGGAATCCTTAGTTGATACATCCAATGATATATATCCATTGATTCCTGAAGAATTTAACTTATAAATGCCTCATGAGTTTAGTTCAACTATCATACTCCATCAGAACCCAAAATATAAGCTTGTTTTACTATGTTTGTAAACAATGTAAATGTAAAGAAACAATGTACATCCTCAAAACATGGTTGCAACTGTAATGTTGATATCATGGATGGTCAGTCCTTTCATCCATAGCTCTATCCATGAATTTGAGAGTGCTTACATTTCTCCAGGCCCATCCCTCAGCTTTTTACCGAAACAGAGGCTGGGTGACGCTTTGTTAATGTTTTAATTAAGGATTCTAGATTTAGGGCTCTATTGAATCAGATCCGCATTAGCCAACATCCGTATAGCGGTTGTTTTGGCAGTGTCGTAGGTGGAACTGTGTTAGAGCTGTCAAATCCACAAGTGGGTCCTGGCAATATACCTAAAGCAGATATTGCCATTGGCTGCACGGAGTCACATTAAGACATATCACATGCAGCCTTATTTAAAAATTGGAACACTGGAACATGAGATGTAATCTACACCTCCATTAGGAACACTGGAACATGAGATGTAATCTACACCTCCATTAGGAACACTGGAACATGAGATGTAATCTACACCTCCATTAGGAACACTGGAACATGAGATGTAATCTACACCTCCATTAGGAACACTGGAACATGAGATGTAATTTACACCTCCATTAGGAACACTGGAACATGAGATGTAATCTACACCTCCATTAGGAACACTGGAACATGAGATGTAATCTACACCTCCATTAGGAACACTGGAACATGAGATGTAATCTACACCTCCATTAGGAACACTGGAACATGAGATGTAATCTACACCTCCATTAGGAACACTGGAACATGAGATGTAATCTACACCTCCATTAGGAACACTGGAACATGAGATGTAATCTACACCTCCATTAGGAACACTGGAACATGAGATGTAATCTACACCTCCATTAGGAACACTGGAACATGAGATGTAATCTACACCTCCATTAGGAACACTGGAACATGAGATGTAATCTACACCTCCATTAGGAACACTGGAACATGAGATGTAATCTACACCTCCATTAGGAACACTGGAACATGAGATGTAATCTACACCTCCATTAGGAACACTGGAACATGAGCTGTAATCTACACCTCCATTAGGAACACTGGAACATGAGATGTAATTTACACCCCCATTAGGATGATAGAAACCCTCATTATTTCCTTTAATGATGTTCTATTATGTAATTATTTC
This sequence comes from Salmo salar, assembly GCF_965601325.2. Classification (NCBI taxonomy): domain Eukaryota; kingdom Metazoa; phylum Chordata; class Actinopteri; order Salmoniformes; family Salmonidae; genus Salmo; species Salmo salar. The sequence continues at coordinate 36,629,362 of NC_138311.1, forward strand.
TATACAGCCTACACTTTCTCCTTCTGAACTTCTAATGCAAGTGGGGCAGGTGTGGCTTTCTGACAATGATCGCAAGAACAACTGTTGACCGATTTGACAGTGCCAGCGCAGTTACACGTCCAACGCCGCCAAAACATCAGCTATGTGGGTGTCGGATATCGCCGGGTAACGCTTGATCTTATTGAATCTAGGCTTTAATCTGTGTCCAGACCCTTATGTTGAAATTATACAGTAGGCTAGACACATCTTGGTCAACTTGTCATAGTTCAAAACAGTCATTTAAAGAGGTTCTCTATCACATTTATCAAGGGACAATTCAGTCAGTGGAAAATAACCCAGAGAGTATAGGTAGACTGCATTGGTATGCCATACACACAATTCAATTAATTCAAAAAGGTTACCAAGGTTGGGAAATTGTCAGATCTCATGCTTCTCAAACAAAGCTTTCTCAGATGCAAATCACTGAGCAGCTCCAGTATGACTAGCTCTGAATATGCGATCAGATCCACTGCCTCTCTTCATTGGACTTCTACTACACGCACACACATGCGTGTAGTAGACTTCTACTACACACACACACACACACAAACGCAAACACATGCACACATACTTTTCACAGAGGTCACAGTTAGCACCTTCTCTTCATGCATTCAGTTTAAATTGAAATGCTTCTCTTTCATACAGTAAACAGCAGAGCAGAAACCTCTCCCTCCATTAGATCTCCAAGCCCCTGAGGAATATTCTGCCCTGATAGAACCAACAGTCATATTCTGTATACACCATTGATTTACTTTGCAGGGCTCACCTCTTGTATGCCTGTAGTCTATTGCTCTGTGGCACATACACACACTCACTCTCACACAAGCATTTAAAATCAAATCAAATTTTATTTGTCACATAGACGTGTTTAGCAGATGTTATTACGGGTGTAGCGAAATGCTAGGCACACTCATGCACACTTACACACACATACACACACAGCTGTGTATCTAATGAAGCTGACCAGGTATAAGGCAAAATGCTAGGACCAATAATAACACAGCTTTCCCCTCTCGCTGAAGTGCCCTGCCTCTGGTCCCCCGATTAGCATGGTGAATTCTCTCTGCAAGAATTGGAACGTGTCCCGAATGGCACTCTATTCCCTATTTAGTGTGAACCAAAATCAGATGTTTTAATTGAGGAAGGAGGATGTAGTGAAGTGCATCTTTAAATTACAGCACCCCATATGATTTAACCATTAGAGCAGAGCACTGTGCTGTCTGTCAGGTTGGAGCTGGGCTATTCATCACCTCCACGAGGAGATCTGAACAGGCAATAGAGACCATGCTGAATAGCCCTATCATGTCTCTTGCTCTATTATGGGGTGGGAAATATGAAGATATGAAGAGATAAAAAAATAAAAAAAAGTTTTACCTTCACTCTTCATATTCAAATGTTCAACTAATCAATAAAATGTTCAGCACTACACTTTTGGCCTTCTGGGAGACATACTGTATGAACATATGAGAGCAAGAGCAAGGAAGGATAGACGGATAGACAGAGACACAGTGCTTGAACATAGTATGATTACTAGCCAGGTCCTCTAATGCCCCCATACACACTCAGCTAAATCAATTGGCTGGAACGGTGTTATTCATTAGTTCCATGACCTTTCAGCCTCTGTCCCCTCAACCAGAGACCAAGGAGGAACTGTCTTGCTGCTGCTTTTGTGTGTGTGTGTGTGTGTGTGTGTGTGTGTGTGTGTGTGTGTGTGTGTGTGTGTGTGTGTGTGTGTGTGTGTGTGTGTGTGTGTGTGTGTGTGTGTGTGTGGACATGTTTAACTATACTTATGGGGACCAGAAGTCTTCAGAAGGATAAAAAACAAGGACAATTTGGACAAGTAGGGACATTTTGCCATTCCCCACAAGGAATATTGCTATTTTAGGCTTAGGGGTTAGGTTTAGGTTTAAGGTTACAATTAAGGTTAGGGGTCACGGTTAGTTTTAGGGTTTGTGTGGTGTGGTATGGTGTGGTGTGTGTGTGTGTCTATATATAACCTGATCCCCACATGATCATGAGCCAGAGGTTTATTTGGGTATTTACACTCAAGTGCACTGCATGCCTCACTGAAGCCTACCGGTCGACAGAACACTTCACATGCAAATGTCTTGTTAGTCACTATATTTGCATCAGGAAATTATCTTTCCTTTAGATCAGGGGTGTCAAACTCATTCCACACAGGGCCGAGTGTCTGCGGGTTTTCGTTTTTTTTTTTCAGTTAAGACCCAGACAACAAGGTGAAGGCAGTTCCTTACTTATAAGTGACCTTAATTCATCAATCAAGTATAAGGGTGGAGCGAAAATCCACAGACACTCGGCCCTCCATGGATTGAGTTTGACACATCTGCTTTAGATGAATAAAGTAAAGATAGAGACATGCTAGATCATTTGCTGAACATACCTTGATCGACAGTAGTACAATATAGATGAGTCTCTTTTATGATCGATACTAGTATGTAATCCATTGTCTGCTGGTCTCTTTATTACTCACAGTCACAGAACATAGATTTTTCATTTTCTCCACTGTGTATCATCATGGTAAATATTGACACAGAAGTGGATTATTAAATACACTGTAATGAAGCCATCAGATTCAGACTTTAAACACACAGTATGTTGTCTGAATAAGATCAAATGCGACATATGATGTCACCACTAAGTAATGTAGAATGAACCTGACAGCTATGAAATTTCAAATGACTGAGGTCGTTTAGTCTTCATTTATGGCACAGAGATAATGTCAGCGTTTCACTGTGACCAGTAGATGGCAGTGTTGTATCTTAAATGCCTCATGCTTACAGCTCAATGGATAGAATTTTGGAAGGACAGGCTTAGTAAAGTGTAGTGTATTACTGTGTATTACATTTTGTAAATCTAATTGCAAACATATACTTAAGTATCAAAAGTAAAAGTATAAATCATTGAAATTGCTTATAATAAGAAAATCAGATGGCACAATTCTCTTGTTTTTTTTAAAATTTACGGTTAGCCAGGGGCACACTACAACATGCAGACATAATTTAGAAACAAAGCATTTGTGTTCAGTCAGTCCACCAGATCAGAGGCAGTAGGGATGACCAGGGTGTTCTCTTGATAAGTGAGGATATTGGACCACTTTCCTGTCCTGCTAAGCATTGAAAATGTACTTTTGGGTGTCATGGAAAATGTATGTAGTAAAAAGTACATTATCCTCTTTAGGAATGTAGTGAAGTAAAAGTAGTCAAAAATATAAATCGTAAAGTACAGATACCTAAAAGTACTTTTTTACTTTCTGCTTAAGTAGTACTTTAAAGTATTTATATTTAAGTACTTTACACCACTGTCTAATCGGGAGTAGGACCTATTGCCTACAATAGAACATCACACATTCAAGTGTTTGAACTTCTAACGCGGCTGCATGGGATTTGTCATATATAAAGTTGCTTGGTTTCATTGCACCCAATGGCAGTGTAGGGCGATAAGGTAACACAAGGAGCCACTTGTGGATTTCACAGCTCTTATCGCAGTTCCACTGCCATAACAACCTCTATGCAGGTGTCGACCAAAGCTAATCTGATTTAATCGAGCCCTAGAACTTTCAGATGGAGTTTTTTCTGCTGTTTGCGTGGATGTTGTTATATGTTTGGATCCTGTTGTGTCGTTCACTCAGAATCAGTCAGTTGCCATACCCACTCATTACTTTGGGACCCAAGAGGCTGTATGTGTGCGTGTAACGTTTCACGTTTGTCATTAACAAACATGTTTCTATATTTCAACCAATTCTTTGAATTACTTTTGAAAATATGTGGCTCTCAGAGTATGTAAATATAATTATATTAGGTAATATGCAGTCCACAAGAAACAGATAACTGATCATTTAGAACAACACTTCTATATGTTATGATTGCGCTACCATAATCGTTCCATTAACTCAAGTGATCTTAAATTCACCAATGTGAAAAGTAACACTTTTGGAGACCATAGTGGTTTTGTTTACAAATTTTGTTTCTGGCCGAGTGGCCGAGGCCGCTCTTCCCCACAGATAAAAAAAAAACATTTGCATTGTTTTTCAACTTATCATAAAAAATTATCATTAATAAACACTTGTATAATGAAGAACCCTACATTTTTCTCTTTTTCTTATTTTCCCAATTTTTTTCCAAAATGTATTCAAATTTTTCTTCTCCCCCTTTCTTCAACTTCTTTCTTCCTTATTCCCCGCTTAACATACTATTGTTCCCCAACTTTGGCACTTGCTACGCCAGTATAGTGGGTTTGATTCCCGGGACCACAGATACTTAAATTGTTTGCGCAAATGACTAAGTCCCTATGGTTAAAAGGGTCTGCTAAAAAAACGGCTTATACTATATAATTAGAGTGTACTACTTATGGCCCTATATAGGGACTACTGTACTTGCACTACTTATGGGTCCTGTTCAAAAGTTTGCAAGCAGACTGATGGTAAAAGGACAAGAGGAGGGTAGGGTATAGTAGCTCATTGATGGGGCTCCCGAGTGGCTCAGCGGTCTAAGGCACTACATCTCAGTGTTATAGGCATCACTACAGACCCTGGTTTGATTCCAGGCTATATCAAAACCGGCTGTGATTGGGAGTCCTATAGGGCGGTGCACAACTAGCCCAGCGTCGTCCGGGTTAGGGTTTGGCCGGGGTAGGCTGTCATTGTAAATAAGAATTTGTTCTTAACTGGCTTGCCTAGCTAAATAAATGTTAAATAAAAAAATGATATACACTACATGACCTAAAGTATGTGGACACCTGCTCATTGAACATCTCATTCCAAAATCATTGGCATTAATATGGAGTTGGTCCCCCCCTTTTTTTTACTCAATCTAGCCTCATACCATCATATCATTGCCTTGGTTCCAAGATACTGTATCTGCGTATTCAAACACCTCTGTGTAAGGGAAGATTAACGCCACAAACGTGTTGTCACTGAAAAATACTGTCGGCTGCAACTTTGTTAAAACAGTCTAAGTGTATATTTTGCATTTGTGAAAATATTTTGATTGGATATGAAAGTAGAGGGCTTTACGTTTCTAAAACCATACCGCAATTGAAAATCGACTCACGTTTAGATTGGCTGTACTTGGCTGTTTTGGCTGCCAGAGCCAATTTACCTTTAAACAGAACATGTAAGGTCCTTGGACTATAAGGAGTTACGTTAGGCTCCTTTAGTCCATTATTGGGCTAGAGTAGGGGTTAAGGTTAGGGCTGAAGGTAGGGACGTCTCAATGATCCCTGATAGCACTAACCGTTTGCCCACACATCCCCAAACAATTTGCAAGACAGCATGTTTCTCAAATGGCTCTGAAAAAAAATGACCTTCGCAGCAGCAACACAGCACGGCCTGTACACATACACACTTTCATGTACCAAACTTTGTTTTAATCTAAAGAAGAATAAGGGGTTGGTTTTATGTCAATACCATAGAGAATGATATAAGCCTCTAGTGGCCAAAATACCATTTATCTGATTAAATAACATTTTATTTGTCACTTGCCCCGAATACAACAGGTGTAGACCATACCGTAAAATGCTTACTTTCAAACCCTTAAAACCAGCAATGCAGTTTTAAGAAAATAGGGTTAAGAAAATATTTTCTAAATAAACTAAAGTAAAAAATAAAATAAAAACATTTAAGCATGAGCCATTGAGGGCTTCCACCATGCTTTTGCTATTTTAAAGTTGTCAACTAAGTAGTCAACTGGGTGGGGATTCCTATGGGTTGTAGCCTCAATGGCATTGCCCATGCGGTCACAGACGCTATAATGGCACAGATATACATATGAGTCCTATTTCTATCTCTGTGGTTTATACCTTTAACATCACTAGTAATTAGGTAGCCCTGGGAAACATGGACAGAAAGTATGGTTTCTACTCTGTCACCTGCAGAATGTCTCCAATTAAGATCCAGTAATAACGTTTAGTATCTTCAAGCATCCTCATATCTAAGCTAATCATGCAGGGCATGCGTTACATTGTAATATGTGATGTACATACCGCAAAATACTTTGCTGTTTGATTTGTTGTCTTTCAAATAGCACCAGACCAGTGAGTCTCTGTGATTTAGCGTTTACGTGTATGTCCGCTCTTTTTGGGCCTTACTGCTATCCGTAGCAATACTTGCGGAAGAGGATAAGGGAGAAAATGGCTACAGAGACAATCGACAACGATTTAGCAGTGGAGCTAAGCCCTAATTCTAGAGAAGAGGTAGCTAAGAAGTTTGTACCCATATATAATAACTCGAACGAGAAAATCCCACAAAGGAATACAACAGTATTAGTTAGTAGTTCTTCTAAGTTTTAAAAACATTTGATATGCTACTTACAGCGGGCCTTTTCTACTGCCGGCTAGCCAGGCTAGTAAAGTTAGCTAGCTTGCTGCACTTCTCACATGGAAGAAAGCGGCACACATGGAGGAGAGCGCCTTTGCAACTAACGCTATAGAGTAGAAGCAAGGTGTTAACTGCCGTTTCGATGTATCTAGGTACTAGCTAGATGGCTAGATAGTTCGTTTTTCAGTGAAGTTTTGATGTGCTAATGTCGGATCAAATAAAATCGCTAGCATCAGCTATTTGGATAGCTAACGTCACGTCATATCAACGTTAGCTGACCAAGTTAGCTAGCTACGCCACATCGAATATGATAACAGAAAGTTGGGACGCTGGATTGCAACAGGCTAGCTGACAATATGTATTTTAGTCAATATCTTGCTAAACGTGGTCAGTGTTGATAGACAATGTGTCGCTCGCAAATGTGCATTCTGTGCACATTGGCAGAGAAACATGGCAGTGTCTACCTCAAATCAAATTGTATTTGTCACATGCGCCGTATAGACAGGTGTAGACTTTACAGTGAAATGCATACTTACAAGCCCTTAACCAACAATGCAGTTGTAAGAAAATACAAAAAAAGAGAAGAATAACAAATAATTAAAGAGCAGCAGTAAATACAACCTATCTGCTGACTGGCGTCTCCTCCATGTAAAACTTTCAGTCAGATTCCCAGCAGCTTGCTTAAGATGTTTAACCTTAGATCACAGTTTGTCTTGGAGAATAAACAAAACGTGTAATTTCATGAAGCATTTCATTTCTGCAGAGGAAGGCATACAGCAGCTAAGTGTAGCCTCGGGTTGTGGCTTTTAGAACTACCCCTTTCTTAACCTCCCTACTGTATCCAGCACCCATGACCTCATAACTAACAACTGCAGCATAATTTGGCTTCCTTCAGGTTTGTTATAACCTGTGCATGTGTTTATAGAACCTCTCCACTTCAGCCTCTGATTTCAGTTTCCTTCCAGCAGTGGTAGCCAGTGCCCAGTGGCCTACGACATGATCTCAGTAATCATATTGGCGCCTGCTCCTGTGTATTTAATGTCTGCGCTAGGTGTTTGTTGTTCACGGAGGAGCTTGCATTATTTGTTTCCAGGCCCTTTGCTTTCATACACCATAACATCAAGCTTCAGTTCAGATAGCCATCCTTCCAAGTAGGCTAAACCAGCTATGTGTCCTTTGTTCCTCCTCCAGCCTCCCAGGACCAGTGGCATGGATCAGCCCCGGAGGAGTAGGAGTGGCAGCAGGAGCCCGTCCGAGGAAGGAGAGAGGGAGAACAATGTGGCACAGCAGAAGAGCAATGGTGAGTGGAAAAGAAGAAAGTCCTTTGTTTCTGACCATTTTGAGCCTGTAATCGAACCCACAAATGCTGATGCTCCAGATACTCAACTAGTATAAAGAAGGCCAGTTTGATTGCTTCTTTAATCAGAACTGTTTTCAGCTGTGCTAACATAATTGCAAAAAAGGTTTTCTAATGATTAATTAGCCTTTTAAAATGATAAACTTGGATTAGCTAACACAATGTGCCACTGGAACACAGGAGTGATGATTGCTGATAATGGGCCTCTCAATGCCTATGTAGTTATTTCATAAAAATTCAACTGTTTCCAGCTACAATAGTCATTTACAACATTAACAATGTCTACACTGTATTTGTGATCAATTTGATGTTATTTTAATGGACAAAAATGTGCTTTTCTTTCAAAAACAAGGACATTTCTAAGTGACCCCAACCTTTATAAACGGTAGTGTATGTAATTATGTAGTAACCAAAAAAGTGTTAAACAAATCAACATATATTTGATATTCTTCAAAGTAGCCAGCCTTTGCCTTGATGACAGCTTTGAACACTCTTGGCATTCTCTCAACCAGCTTCACCTGGAATGCTTTTCCAACAGTCTTGAAGGAGTTCCCACATATGTTGGGCACTTGTTGGCTGCTTTTCCTTCACTCTGTGGTTCAGCTCATCCCAACCCATCTCAATTGGGTTGAGGTCAGGTGATTGTGGAGGCCAGGTCATCTGATGCAGCACTCCATTACTCTCCTTCTTGGTCAAATAGCCCTTACACAGCCTGGAGGTGTGTTGGGTCATTGTCCTGTTGAAAAGCAAATGATAGTCCCACTAAGCGCAAACCCCATGGGATGGCGTATCACTGCAGAATGCTGTGGTAGCCATGCTGGTTAAGTGTGCCTTGAATTCTAAATAAATCACAATGTCACCAGCAAAGCACCATCACCTCCATGCTTCACGGTGGGAACAACACATGCAGAGATCATCCTTTCACCTACTCTGCGTCTCACAAAGACAGTTGGAACCAAAAATCTCATATTTGGACTAGAGGTCGACCGATTAATCGGAATGGCCGATTAATTAGGGCCGATTTCAAGTTTTCATAACAATCGGTAATCGGTATTTTTGGCCACCGATTTGCAGATTTTTTTTTTTTACACCTTTATTTAACTAGGCAAGTCAGATTAAGAGCACATTCTTATTTTCAATGACGGCCTAGGAACGGGGGTTAACTGCCTTGTTCAGGGGGGATTCGGGGATTTGTTTTTGCAACCTTCCGGTTACTAGTCCAACGCTCTAACCACCTGCCTTACATTGCACTCCACGAGGAGCCTGCATGGCAGACTGACTACCTGTTACGCGAGGGCAGCAAGAAGCCAGGGTAAGTTGCTAGCTAGCATTAAACTTATCTTATAAAAAACAATCAATCTTAACATAATCACCAGTTAACTACACATGGTTGATGATATTACTAGTTTATCTAACGTGTCCTGCGTTGCATATAATCAATGTGGTGCCTGTTAATTTCTCATCGAATCACAGCCTATTTCGACAAACGGATGATGATGTAACAAGCGCAATTGTGAAAAAAGCACTGTCGTTGCACCAATGTACCTAACCGTAAACATCAATGCCTTTCTTTAAAATCAATACACAAGTATATATTTGTAAACCTGCATATTTAGTTAATATTGCCTGCTAACATGAATTTGTGTCACTTCTCTAGCGTTCCGTGCAAGCAGTCAGGGTATATACAGCAGTTTGGGCCGCCTGGCTCATTGCGGACTGTGTGAAGTCCATTTATTCCTAACAAAGGCCCTAATTAATTTGCCAGAATTGTACATAATTATGACATAACATTGAAGGTTGTGCAATGTAACAGGAATATTTAGACTTAGGGATTCCACCCGTTAGATAAAATACGGAACGGTTCCGTATTTCACTGAAATAATAAACGTTATGTTTTCGAAATGATAGTTTCCGGATTTCACCATATTAATGACCAAAGGCTCGTATTTCTGTGTGTTATGTTATAATTAACCTCTCTTGGGGAGGTGGGACGCTAGTCACGGTTCACACTATTCAACAGCCAGTGAAAAATCAGAGCGCCAAATTCAAAACCACAAAAAGTCATAATTCAAAGTTCTCAAACATACGACTATTTTACACCATTTTAAAGATACACGTCTCCTTAATGTAACCACATTGTCCGATTTCAAAAAGGCTTTACGGCGAAAGCATAAAGTTAGATTATGTTAGGACTGTTCCAACACAAGAAAAACCACACAGCCATTTTCCTAGCAAGGACAAGCGTCACAAAAACCAGATAACCAGCTAAAATTATGCACTAACCTTTGACGATCTTCATCAGATGACACTCCTAGGACATCATGTTATACAATACATGGATTTTTTGTTCGATCAAGTTGATATTTATATCCAAAAACAGCATTTTACATTGGCGCGTGATGTTCAGAAAATATTTTGCCTCCAATACTGCCGGTGAATCAGCACTACAATTTACAAAAATACTCATCATAAACGTTGATAAAATATTAAACTGTTATTCAAAGAATTGTAGATGAACATCTCCTTTATGCAACCGCTGATTTCAAAAAAGCTTCACGGGGAAAGCACACTTGCAATAATCTGAGTACTGCACTCAGAAAAAGACATCAAGCGATACAGATACCCGCCATGGATACCCGCCATGGAGTCATCTAAAATCATAAATAGCATTAGAAATATTCAGTTACCTTTGATGATCTTCATCAGAAGGCACTTCCAGGAATCCCAGGTCCACAATAAATGTTGTTTTGTTCGATAAAGTCCATAATTTATGTCCAAATACTTCCTTGTTGTTTGCGCGTTCAGTAAGCTACTCCAAGTGTAGGAAGCGCGGCCAAAATGTCACGACGAAAAGTCAAAAAAAGTTATATTTACGTTCGTTCAAACATGTCAAACGTTGTATAGCATCAATCTTTAGGGCCTTTTTAACTTAGAACTTCAATAATATTCCAACCGGACGATTCCAATGTCTTGAAAAACGTTTTGGAACACAGCTACCTCTTCACGTGAACGTGCGCCAATGAACTCATGTGCTTTCCTGAGTCAACAAGTTCTAAATTCCTTTGTTCGCTCTCTGTTCACCATAGACGCCTCAAACAACTTTCTAAAGACTGTTGACATCTAGTGGAAGCCTTAGGAAGTGCAAAATGAACCCTAAGTCACTGTGTGTTAGATAGGCAATGACTTGAAAAGACTACAAGAACCAGATTTCCCACTTCCTGGTTGGATTTTTCTCAGGTTTTTGCCTGCCATATGAGTTCTGTTATACTCACAGACATCATTCAAACAGTTTTAGAAACTTCAGAGTGTGTTCTATCCAAATCTACTAATAATATGCATATTCTAGTTCCTGGGCCCGAGTAGTAGGGCGTTTAATTTGGGAACGTTTTTCATCTGGCCATGAAAATACTGCCCCCTACCCAAGAGAGGTTAAGTCTATGATTTGATAGAGCAGTCTGACTGAGCGATGGTAGGCAGCAGCAGGCTCGTAAGCATTCATTCAAACAGCACCTTCGTGCGTTTTGCCAGCAGCTCTTCGCAATTCTTCAAGCATTGCGCTGTTTGACTTCAAGCCTATCAACTCCCAAGATTAGGCTGGTGTAACCGATGTGAAATGGCTCGCTAGTTAGCGGGTGAGCGCTAATAGCATTTCAATTGTCACTCGCTCTGAGACTTGGAGTAGTTGTTCCCATTGCTCTACATGGGTAACGCTGCTTCGAGGGTGGCTGTTGTCGGTGTGTTCCTGGTTCAAGCCCAGGTAGGAGCGAGGAGAGGGACGGAAGCTATACTGTTACACTGGCAATACTAAAGTGCCTATAAGAACATCCAATAGTCAAAGGTATATGAAATACAAATCGTATAGAGAGAAATAGTCCTATAATTCCTATAATAACTACAACCTAAAACTTCTTACCTGGGAATATTGAAGACTCATGTTAAAAGGAACCACCAGCTTTCATATGTTCTCATGTTCTGAGCAAGGAACTTAAACGTTAGCTTTTTTACATGGCACATATTGCACTTTTACTTTCTTCTCCAACACTTTGTTTTTGCATTATTTAAACCAAATTGAACATGTTTCATTATTTATTTGAGGCTAAATTGATAGTATTTATGTATTATATTAAGTTAAAATAAGTGTTCATTCAGTATTGTTGTAATTGTCATTATTACAAAAAAAATAATAATAAGCCGATTAATCGGTAGCGGCTTTTTTTTGGCCCGCCAATAATCTATATCGGCGGTGAAACATCATAATCGGTCAACCTCTAATTTTGACTCATCAGACCAAAGGACAGATTTCCACCGGTCTAATGTCCATTGCTCGTATTTCTTGACTCAAGCAAGTCTCTTCTTGTTATTTGTGTCCTTTAGTAGTGGTTTCTTTGCAGCAATTCGACCATGAAGGCCTGATTCACACAGTCTGCTCTGAACAGTTGATGTTGAGATGTCTGTTACTTCAACTCTGTGAAGCATTTATTTGGGCTGCAATTTCTGAGGCTTGTAACTCTAATGGCCTTATCCTCTGCAGCAGAGGTAACTCTGGGTCTTCCTTTCCTGTGGTGGGTCCTCATCAGAGCCAATTTCATAGCTCTTGATGGTTTTTCTGACTGCACTTGAAGAAACTTTCAAAGTTCTTGAAATGTTTTGCATTGCCTGACATTCATGTCTTAAAGTAAATATGGACTGTTGTTTCTATTTGCTTACTTGAGCTGTTCTTGCCGTAATATGGACTTGGTATTTTACCAAATAGGGCTATCTTCTCTATACCACCCCTACCTTGTCACAACACAACTGATTGGCTCAAACATTAAGAAGGAAAGAAATTGCACAAATAAACTTTTAACAAGGCACACCTGTAATTTGAAATGCATTCCAGGTGACTACCTCATGAAGCTGGTTGAGAGAATGCCGAGAGTGCAAAGCTGTCAAGGCAAAGTGTGGCTACTTTGAAGAATATAAAATATATTTTGATTTGTTTTCAGTTTTCAGTTTTTGATTACTACATGATTCCATATGTGTTATTTCATACTTTTGATGTCTTCACTATTATTCTACAATGTAGAAAATAATAAAAAATAAAGAAACTCTTGAATGAGTAGGTGTGTCCAAACTTTTGTCTGGTACTGTATGTCTAGAAGAAATCATATATTTTTCCCAAGCCTTGTTGGAACTTGGATTTGTCCCAATAACCTCCAATACCACTATCTCCCTTCCGTTGTTTACCTGGTTTCTCATCCTCATCACTGACAAACGGAGAGTTCCAGCCTAGCAGCTCTCTGAGTCTGTGTTATTGTCCAGATAATGCTTTCAATCATCCCTTCTGCTGAGCTGTTGCAAATCCTTCCTCCGCTCCGAGAGAGAGGAAGAAAGACGGAGAATAGAGCGCAAGAGGATGGAGAGTGAGGGAATGGGAATAGGAGACAGAGAAAAAGGGAGACAGACGGAGAGGGCAACACAAGCCTCCCGACATCCACCCAAGGGTATTTGAAAAGTGCCAGAGCGCAGAATGTGCTGCCTGCTGCTGATAGTCCTTTAAGTAGATCCCCTGTAACACCCAGGGTCTTACTCTGGCTGCCTTGAGTAGACTGTGTGCCAAATCGCACCCTATTCCATATGTAGTGCATTACTTATGAACAGGTTACATAAGGCTCTGGTCAAAAGTGGTGCGCTATATAGGGAAGAGGGTGCCATTTGGGGCAGAACCTTAGAGCTGTTGCATTTCCCCCACAGCAGTCTAGGGAGGGAATTATGACGCTATTGTTGTTATTGCGCTATGGAGATTGGATGTTCTCACTGTCTTGGTTGCAAATAGTGTCAGTGAATGTTGTTTACTGTTTATTTCTCAGTATCAACGTAAGAACATTTTAATTGGTATTACACAAATCAGAAGTTGCGAAAGCCAATTTTCAGCAATGCATCATATATCAGTGAGTGGTGGTGAGGCAGTGCTGTTACCATCTAGAAGTGGATATTGCTGTCAGACCTTTTGACTCAGTTTTAGCACTGATAGCAGTTGCCTGAAAGGCACACCTCACTGCTTTGGGATTGCAGCTACTGTATGGATTTTATGGATGTTTCTCAGTCTTTCCCTCAAGCTATTTTGTAGGCTAATTGTTTCACTATAGGTAGTGTGTCCAATCAAAACGCATCTTTTGACCAATGGGTAAAATAATGTTCATTGTATCGATAATACTCTATCAAAAGTTTCAAACCTCATGTCTCTATCATAATCTGTTCAAAGTGATTGGAGTTTTTACCCTTGTAGGATGGCCAGAATTAGGGTGACTAAATCAATGGAGACCAGAGGATTAAAATAAAATCTGGAAAATGACATTGTCAGCTAGGCTGCATTCTCTGCAAGAATTAAGGCTACTGACTACCTGACGGGCTCATTTTCCTGTTGAACTCGTCATCTTCTTGAATCCACAGGAAAAAAAAAAATATATATAGAGGTTAGATGGGCTCCTAAGTGGCGCAGTGGTCTAAGGCATTGCATCTCAGTGCTAGATGTGTCACTACAGACCCTGGTTCGATTCCAGGCTGTATCACAACCAGCCGTGATTGGGAGTCCCATAGGGCGGCGCGCAATTGGTCCAGCATCGTCCGGGGTAGGCCGTCATTGTAAATAAGAATTTGCTCTTAACGGTCTTGCCTAGTTGAATAAATGAAAAATAAAGATGGATATTGATTTTGAGATGTAGTATTTTCATATTTTTTGTATAGGCTTTTCATAGTAATACAACATTTCTGTTCTTTTAGATCTCTCATAAAAACAAGCGTATGTCTGTGAAATGGCAACGGAGCATTGACTAATGCCAAGCTTTTATTTGATCAGATCTTGTCATGCTTATTTTGCTTTTTGAGACCAAACAACTTTGACGACGATCACACAATGTAAAATCCTCAAGTTGTTACGAGTAACCTGCGCCGCTATGTCAACCAAGCTCAGGACTTATTATTGGATGTATCAGGTTAAGAAATCTGCCTTTTTGGATATAATCAATGTTAATGATATGTTAGAGAAAGACCCCACTGAACAATTCAAAACATGAATAATCATATTTGTCTTGGTAAAATGTGAAATTTCATCACCAAAGTGCATTTCCACCCCTACTATACACATTAGACAGAACTTGAAGTAATGTTCGCAGTATTCAACTTTAAATTATTTAATTGTATTACTATTTAATTTCTGCACTATTGTTTCTTGAACAGGTTAACTGTAACAGCTGCATGATAAGTTAATATTGCCACAGTCTACTCAGCAATCTGCTTACAGTCAGAAATACATGAACTGAGGATGAGTCACTGGTCCAATAAGGCTTCCATCTCAGCAGGCCGCTACAGTGCACTTCATCAATTATTCCTGCTCTTAAGCCTTCAGCACAGTCAGGTCCCTCATATAGAGCATTAACTGAATGTCAATTGACATTTTTAAAGTTCACTCTCGCACCATTTCATTCTTGTTTTCTTGCTGGTTGCTTGTGGTCTGAATGTAGATGGTCTATATTTTAAAAGACTCAAGACGCATGCCCATAACCCACTTTCATTAACAGCACGTTCACTATTTTCAACAATAGGAATGCGTGATGAAGCTAAGACCTATGAGTTTGTCTCCAAGGAAAACCAATTTAATTTCAGACAAATAGAC
The DNA here is from genome assembly GCF_965601325.2 of Salmo salar. Classification (NCBI taxonomy): domain Eukaryota; kingdom Metazoa; phylum Chordata; class Actinopteri; order Salmoniformes; family Salmonidae; genus Salmo; species Salmo salar. The sequence goes on from NC_138311.1 coordinate 36,644,746, forward strand.
TTAGACTCATAAATCATACAATTTCATGTGGAACTGAAAATACACTTTTTAACCTAACTGTGTTTTGTCTTCAGTGGAAGCACCAGAGGGGGCAGATAGTCCTGCAGCCGGTCCCAGAGACGAAGGCCCCAGAGCGGCCAGCCCTGGATCGGAGGCCCCCATAGTTCTGGGCAGTCCCGGAGTAGCCAGCTCCAAAGCCACCAGGGGCAGTAGGGTCCCTTCCAATGCCAGTGTCAGCCAGGAGGGGGAGTCTAGTGGCTCTGACAATGAGAGCAGTGATGAAGACAGTAATGAGGGAGTGGCCCGCAGGATGAAGAGCAGTGTGGCACAGATCGTGGTGAGTGACTGACAGGCATATTCAGGGGCCCATTTCATTGACACTTATTGTAAAGTCTGGTCCAGGACTAAGAAGCATTTTCAATAGAGATTTTCTATTGAGCATGCGTTCTTGTCCAGTACTAGGCTTCATTTGTGTCTGAGAAGCCGGCCCTCTAAGCTGATATTTGCACTGTTAGGGTTATACAAATACAAAAGTTTGCAGTGTTGGGATGTGTTGGCAGACACTGACCAGATAGGGGATTCTGACATGGTGTGTGTTGTGTTCCAGCATGGTCCAGATGACCAGAGTGTAAACAAAGGCAGGAGCCCCACCCCAGATGACAGGTGAGTGACTAACTCCATAGAGCTGCAGATAAAAGCTATGTCATCCTTCACTCTTCAGGCCTTCCAAATGTTCAACTTTCCCAATTCAAAAGTTCCATAGATTTTTCAAAAATCCCAGTTGGAGGATTCACCCCCTGCTTATTCCCTCCTGATTCCGGTAATCCTCAAACTGGGAAACAAATCAGGAATTTTGCAACCCTAATTTTGTTTCTCATTGGTCCATCCAGGGATGATGATCGCCGTAGGTCCCGCTCCAGGTCCCGTTCCAGAAGTCAGGAGAGGGATCGGCGCTACGGTAGAGGAGGTTACAGCGGGTACGGAAACAACATGGCACAGTCTGGTTCCACTTGAGGTTTCTTTCTTCTGGGATAGCATTTCCTTGCCACTTCTGCTTGTTCTTTGGGGTCTAGACCGGGTTACTGTAAATCACTTAGTGACAACTGTTCATGTAAAAAGGGCTTTCTAAATCAAATGTGATTCATCTATATTGTGTTTACAACTAATTTAGAGTAGACCACATTCAGACTTGCCCTAGCTTCATTCTTAAAAAGACCACTGCAGTATTGATATATTGAGATGCCTTTGCATCACCCACAGGTCAAGGGACGATGATCGAGACAGATATTACGACCGTTATGAGCGCCGGTCGAGTCGGGACAGAGAGGCTGAGTTCAGGAGGAGAGGCCGATCGCCCTCCCCAGCCCAGAAGGACACTGCTGCAGAGGAACCACCAGTGAAGAAGAAGAAGGATGAACTGGACCCTATCCTGACGCGAACTGGTGGAGCCTACATCCCCCCGGCCAAGCTACGTATGATGCAGGCTCAGATCACTGACAAGAGCAGGTGAGTTCAGCTGATGTCTGCTAGACTGGAAATACTTTATAGCCTACTTCATGATGGGATGGTGTAGTTGACACAAGAACTCGAAACGAGAATGAAACTTGACCATATTTATTTGAAAGAATGAAATATGACTATTTCAATTAAATGATGAAATGCAACCAGGCTCAAATGCCATATCGTTTGTTCCGAGCTGTCAAGGAAATCAATCGATGACGACACAATAGATATTTATTTTTGGTCTGGCGGGAGCTAGGTGTCAGAGCCAGGCTCTAAAATTAGCAGCTGACTCTCTGAGAGAGGTGTGGATATCTGCCTGCGTCTGAAATGACACCTTACTCCCTACCTATTGCTATATAGGGAATCCCTGTAGAGGACTATATAAGGAAAAGGATGCTATTTCGGACAGAGTCACTCAAGCTGTTTTCACACAGTCACCTACCTCTAATCTCATCTCCTGGAAAAGCATCTTGGCCCCTTGAGGCCGAGCGCCCCGAGACGAGGCTGTGCTTCCCAAATGGCTCCCTATTTTGTGCACTTCTTTTGATCAGAGCCCTACAGGCCCCGGTCAAAAGAAGTGCAACATAAAGAGAATAGGGTGACGTATGGGACACAGCCAAGGAGGTGACACGGATAATGAAGTAGAGATTGGTTCACTAAGATCATCTGGGGCAGAGGAGGGCAATGAAGGGGATTGGAAGGATAGATGGGAGGACTGTTCCGTCCTCCCAGAGCCTAGACACACACACACTGAATACACTGACATACACACGCAACGCCACACACACACTGAATACACTGACATACACACGCAACGCCACACACACACTGAATACACTGACATACACACGCAACGCCACACACACACTGAATACACTGACATACACACGCAACGCCACACACACACTGAATACACTGACATACACACGCAACGCCACACACACACTGAATACACTGACATACACACGCAACGCCACACACACACACTGAGTACACTTAGACACACCACACACACACAGAGTACACTTAGACACACCACACACACACTGAGTACACTTACACACACCACACCTCACCACACACAGTGCCCCACTCTAGGGGCCTTGAATAAAGCAGCACCATCATCGCTATATCCCAGACCAGCTGATCTGAGGATGCAGGAGGAGTTTTAGTTATTTCAGGGAACGTTTCCGGTAACTAACCACATTTCCATCCACAGTTTCCATCCAAGTAAAGTCATACTGTATAAAAAAAATTGAATCATGAGAGCTGTGATGGAAAAAGGATGTTTCGGGAACAATTTCATAAATGCCGATAGATAATTTATTTATTTGAGATAAATAAACGCCTTTATGCGTAAATATTTATATAATTATCATATCGAAGTAAACGTTGAGTCGCGATGATATGGTATGTGGTCCTCCCACTACGACTCAGGAAACCATGCAGTTTATTAGGCTACAGATAAAATAAGTCATGATGAACGGTGAACTTGATGCTGCTTTCCAATAAATATCCAGGGTCGTCTTCTGGTGAAATGATGATCAATGCTTGCCTGCCGTTTGACATATTGAAATATTTTTGCTATTCATAATAATCTCATCATATAGAGTAGCCGCATTGTATCTGAGCTGTTGGCTAGAGCGCACATTTGCTATTTAATTTTTGTGACAAAATCAGTAGAGTTGAAAATGCGATGGAAACACATTGAACTTTAGATTTTTATTCGGTACATGAAAACATAAGCGAAAAAGTACATTTTGTGTGAACTATGTCGTCACGCACTGATTTCTATCTGCAACAAGTCAGTTTGGTGGAGAAACACCATTTTGAAAAAGACCAGAGTTGTCAGGGAACATGTATTACAATTATTTTTTCTAATCAAAGGATACCCATCACACCACTTAGTTCAGATACACAAAAAATACAGTAGGTCTTGCCAATTGTTTCAAAGAGCTTACTTATCCCTCGGCTCTTTCTAGTCTGGCTTACCAGCGTATGAGCTGGGAGGCTCTGAAGAAGTCCATCAATGGTCTGATAAACAAGGTGAACGTATCCAACATCGCCATGATCATCCAGGAACTGCTGCAGGAGAACATCGTCAGGGGCAGGTAATGGACCAAGGTTTTTAATGGATTTATTTCATATTTATTTATGTAGGCTATTCTGATTGAGATCAAATGTCTTCTACAAGAGAGACCTCTCAATTATCTTTGCTGTTGGAAACATTTCAAGTTTCTTAGTGTGCTTTGTGACATAGATTAACTTCATAAAAGTGCAGATCACTAATGTGTGTGTGTGTTTGTGTGTGTGTTTCATGTCTGTGTGTCTGCTCTCCAGAGGTCTCCTGGCCAGGTCCACCCTGCAGGCCCAGAGTGCCTCGGCCACCTTCACCCACGTCTATGCTGCTGTGGTAGCCATCATCAACTCCAAGTTCCCTCAGATAGGAGAGCTCATCCTCAAGAGACTCATCCTTAACTTTCGCAAGGGCTACCGGAGGAACGACAAGGTGACTGGCTGGTTATGCACTAGATGTTTGAACTAAAACAACTTAAATGTTGATACATATTGTGGAGAATAAGGAGTTGTAATGTATCTAAGTCACTCTTTGTAGTTGTTTAAATGTATAATAATAACAATATATGCCATTTAGCAAACGCTTTTATCCAAAGTGACTTTGTCATGTGTGCATATGTTTGATGTATGAGTGGTCTGGGGAATCAAACACACTACCCTGGCCTTAGAAGCACCATGCTCTACCAACTGAACTCCAAATGATTTTGTATCCTTGTTTTTCAGGCACAATGTCTCACGGCATCAAAGTTCGTTGCCCACCTGGTCAATCAGAATGTGGTACGTCCTCTTTTCTATGCTAGATCACACACGCGCGCACAGGCACTTAGTGTTGTAACCCTATTTCCCTTGTTCCCCACCCAGGCCCATGAGGTGCTGTGTCTGGAGATGTTGACTCTGCTCCTGGAGAGACCTACAGACGACAGCGTGGAGGTGTCCATCAGCTTCCTCAAGGAGTGTGGCCTCAAACTCACTGAAGTCTCCCCTAGAGGCATCAATGGTACATAGCAATACAAAACACTTCCGCTTCGCTCTTAGTTTGAACAGGCTTGGGTGATTGAAGCATCAGATCCATCATCACAGCTACAGAATCCTTTTAGCAGTTTATCACAGCTCATTCAGAAAAATGTAGTGATTTCTTTATTCATTTCTCTGGTGATCTTGTTTTTGGTGCTCTTATGTTGCGTTTTTATTGGTATTAAATTCAAACCATAGAAATAGAATTCTATGATTCAAATATTGTCTATGTCTGTTGTCAGCCATCTTTGAGCGGCTGCGTAACATCCTTCACGAGTCGGAGATAGACAAGCGTGTGCAGTACATGATCGAGGTGATGTTCGCCATCAGGAAGGACGGGTTTAAGGACCACCCTATCGTCCCCGAGGGGCTGGACCTAGTGGAGGAGGACGATCAGTTCACACACATGCTGCCCCTAGAGGATGACTACAACCAGGAAGATATACTGAGTAAGATACTATAGAATAATATATACAATAGAATATAGAATCAGTTCACACATGTTAACCCTAGAGGACTACAACCAATAAGATATACTATAGAATAATATATACAATAGAATATAGAATCAGTTCACACATGTCACCCCAAGACGACTACATCCAAGAAGATATACTGAATACCCCCTAGCTAGCAGGCCTAAGCGGTTAAAGATGCAGTCTGGGATCACTTACAAATTCGTGGCATATTGTACGAATTTTTTTATTTTTTATATATATATATATATATATATAGTGTATGTGGACACCCCTTCAAATTAGTGTATTCAGCTATTTCAGCCACACCCGTTGCTGACAGTTGAATAAAATCAAGCACACAGCTATGCAATCTCCATAGACAAACATTGGCAGTAGAATGGCCTTCCTGAAGAGCTCAGTGACTTTCAACGTGGCACAGTCATAAGATCTACCTTTCCTACAAGTCAGTTCGTCAAATTTCTGCACTTCTAGAGCTGCACCGGTTAACTGTAAGCTCTGTTATTGTGAAGTGGAAATGTCTACGAGCAACAACGGCTCAGCTGCGAAGTGGTAGGCCACACAAGCTCACAGAACGGGACCGCTGAGTGCTGAAACACTTAGCGCGTGAAAATCGTCTGTCCTCGGTTGCAACACTCACTACCAAGTCAGCACAAGAACTCTTCATTGGGAGCTTCATGAAATGGGTTTCCATGGCCGAGCAGCTTCACACAAGCCTAAGATAACCATGCGCAATGCCAAGCATCAGATGGAGTGGTGTAAAGCTTTGCACCATTGGCTCTGGAGCAGTGGAAACGCGTCTGACGGTCCAATCTGGGTTTGGCGGATGCCAGGAGAATGCTGCCTTCCCAAAAGCATAGTGCCAACTGTAAAGTTTGGTGGAGGAGGAATAATTCTCTGGGGCTGTTTTTCATGGTTCGGAGGTGTGCTACAGTATACAATGACATTCTAGACAATTCTGTGCTTCCAACTTTGTGGTAACAGTTTTGGGAAAGCCCTTTCCTGTTTCAGCATGACAATGCCCCCGTGCACAAAGCGAGGTCCATACTGAAATGGTTTGTCTAGATCGGTGTGGAAGAACTTAATTGGCCTGCGCAGAGCCCTGACCTCAACCCCATCGAACACCTTTGGGATGAATTGGAACGCCAACTGCGAGCCAGACCTAATCGCCCAACATCAGTGCAGTGCCCGTCCTCACTCTTGTGGCTGAAAGGAAAGCAAGTCCCCTCAGCAATGTTGCAACATCTAGTGGAAAGCCTTCCCAGAAGAGTGGAGGCTGTTATATCAGCAAACGGGGGACCAACTCCATATTAATGCCTATGATTTTGGAATTAGATGTTCGATGAGTATGTGTCCACATACTTTGGTCATGTAGTGTATCATACAAATTGCACAAGAACAACACATTCGGGGACCCATTTTGGCTCGTGAGCACTACTTTCAAATCTTCTATCTGAAATGATACATCACTTGGAGCATCACTTCAACATCCTGGCTCTTTCTCCACTGTCTGAAAATCTGTCCTTGCCTCTACTGACCAGATAAAATCCACCCTATTGATTAGCATTGACCATGTCTTTTCAAATCAGTGCAAATGAATGCGAGGAGACAAGCAGATAACACATTTTTAAGCAACTGAGATTGAGCCATAACTGTGATCATTTGAGTGTTCAGCATGATCGTTCATTGCCAGGGGAGAAAGAAAATTCACCTGCTGTCCTTTAGGTCCCTAAGGGTTGGGGATTATTATACAGATTTAGCTGGGGGTTTCCGCTCTTATCAGTCTCTCTGTAGATGTCCCAGTGTTGAATAATGTTCTCTGAGAAGAGAGAAATCACAGTCAGTCTCTATCTTTCTTGACCTCTCTCTCGAAGCTGGATATAGGCAGACTATCACATTCCACCATCTATCCTATTTAAAAAAAGGACTGAAGACTGGTAAAGATAATTTGGTTCCATTTCAACATATTTATTAGTGGAAACAAAAGTGCTATAACATAGATAAATTAAATCAAATAGCCTAGTACACACACCAAAACCTTAAAATGTTAAAATCATAAAACTATTGCACAGAAAAACTTGGATGGGTGCATCGTAAATTCAGAACTGCTGGACAGCAACAAAATAAATTAAAGCACTGATCATTGGGAAAGAGATCAGAACGACTGCTTAGGCTTGATTCATAAATTACATAGGTAGCCTTGACTACAGTACTGAAACAATCCATATGTTAAAATGAAAAGTCCTGATTAACATGGCATCAATAACGCAGCCACATCCTGAGTCCCCTGTGCCGACACATTCACAAATCAAAAGGTGGTTTAGTATTCAGTTTAAAAGCTCTGAAGGCCAAGAGAACAGGGCTTCGGGCATCTTCCCAATTAAGAAGTCTACTTTTGTTGGAAAATTGTGCATTGAATTCTACTAGATGAAAAGCCGAAATGAGTATAACATCCTGGCATTTAAACCATAGTCGATTTTAGAAATGTCACATACTATTATTAAACATAATTTTTTCGCATACTGAGAATGTGTGATTGCGTGGTTTCCCGCTATTCAATGATTTTGGTTGCGCATCCCAATATCTAATAGCTGAAATGAGTATGACATATGGGCATTTAAAGTATACAAAAAAAATTCCGCATACTCAAACGGTCTACTGTTTTAGGACACATGTATGGATATTTGGACACGGTCTCTGTCTCGCTCGCTCTTTCAATATCCTTCTCTGTCCCTCTTTCTTGCTCTCTCTCTCGGTCTCTCTCTTGCTCTCTCTCTCGGTCTCTCTCTCTCCCTCGGTCTCATAATAGAGGGTTACATTTCCATACTGACATTAAGACTATGCCTCTGTGTTGCAATTTATTTATGTTTGTACAATTCAACAGAACAAGCATCTTTTCTGTAGCTTCAGCACAGACAAACTTGTCCTAATTGAAAATCTATACAAGCATCCCTTCAGGGGGCAAGAGGGGAGGAAAGCAATTGTCACATTAAGCCCTATAATGAATTGCATCTTAATACACAGTGCTTCTGTTTTTTATGGGTAATTACTTCTGATTGCCTCTCATTTGCAATAACTTTAATTGCTCTGAAATGTACTAATTGCGAACTAATGGTTGCTATTAAAAACAATGCTTCTGTCTATCTTGCAGATGTCTTTAAGATGGATCCAGACTTCTTGGAGAACGAGGAGAAGTACAAAGCAATTAAGAAGGGTGAGTTGATAGTTTGATAGATCACACGGCCAATTAAATGCCTTAAGGTGAAGCAATAAGGCCATTCTTATTACTGTATACCGTTGAAATGAATGCTGCGTAAAGTGTAATGGACAAGTGGTTGTGGAGCCATGCTGCTACCTAGCTAGTGTTGCAGCTACCATAGAGTAGTCATTTTGTATTACCAAAACCAATTGAATTGCATTCTACTGTCACAATGACATTGTTAACATATTATGTTAATTAACATAGTTATGGTAACATATTGGGAGACATTTCAGTTTGTTGTTTTGGGAGAAAAATGTGGAAGGAAGTTATTGTTTTAACGGTACAGTATACCATTTACCTGTCTTTTCCCCTCAGAGATCCTGGATGAGGGCAGCAGTGACTCTGGAGAAGACGTGGATGGAAGTGACGACGATGATGAAGATGATGGAGAAAAAGAGGGGGAAGAGGGCGGAGATGGTATATATGCATGTACTAGGGTCCATGTGACTCTTGATAGTGACTGATTGATTGATGCCATTGATTACTTTTATTAGGGATATCCCTCATGAGCCAATTCTTTCCACAGCTCCCAAGTCACATAGAATCGAAATAAGAAACAAACAACAGTAAACAGACAGACACCTGAACACACCTGAAAAGGTATAGATTAGGCTACATGTAACTTTTCACTGATGTTGCAGTAGGTATTCTGTGTCCTCACTGACAGGGGAGCACTTGGGGACAGTGTTGGTGGCCTTGGCTGTCCTCGTTGGTCCCAGAGGTTATCTGTCCCAGAAATCTCATCCCCAGCGGCTCAGAACTGCAAAGGAAATGCACCACATACCAAGACCATTAGGAAGGAAGGAGTGGTCTGACTGCTCTGCTCTCCTTCTAGACAACCTGTCAGAACACTTCTGCACTACATCCATAAAGTACTCCTACTTTATAGACTTGTGTGACCCCACAGTTTCAATAAAATATGATATGCCACGTAGCAGACACTTATTCAAAGTGACTTCTACTACAGTGAGTGCAGTCTTTTTTCAGTTTGTTTATTTTACCTTTTTCAAAGGGAGTCTCCATTGAGACCACAGTCTCTTTTACAAGGGAGCCCTGCATATACACAATCTACAATGTAAAATACAATATAATACACATTTTCCAGAAGAATATTCACTTTTCGCAGCAAGGAGGTCCCCAATCAACATTTTGAACTGCCCAAGAGCCATGTCTGTTATCTCTGTGGGCTAGTTGCACCATGCCACAGAACCACATTGTTCATTGCTAATTTGCTCAGCATCCTTACTTCACTAACAATTTAAGAAGAGTTTAAATAACTCTCTGTGAAGAGTGAGACAGACTGACTGACCTCTGTTTGGAGACGGATAGAATGACAAACTCGTGATGGTGCAACAATGAATACAACCCCTCCAACTATTGATTGTTTTCCTTTTATAGAAGCAGAGAAAGTCACCATCTTCGACCAGACGGAAGTCAACCTGGTCGCATTTCGTCGCACCATCTATCTCGCCATCCAGTCAAGGTGGGTACTATACTGTGTGTGTGTGTCCGCGCTGCCTGAATGCTGTTTTTCTGTTAACAAAAGTAAACTAGGGCTGCTAATGCCAACAGAATGGGAATATGCCCAAATCCACGGATGTTTTCAACAGAAATGGGGCAGTAGTAGACTTTTCCTCTGGGCTCAAATAAAACCCTAACCAGATGGCTGAAAATCCCTCCATGTCCACTGCAGATAAAGAGAGAAGAGTGTAGAAGGATGCAGTTTATTTAAAGCTGTATTTTAAGAACACCCCCGCCCCCTTAGTTTCATGAAAAGTTTGGTTTGCACACATTCATTAACAAAAAATGTTTTAAATGGGTGAAAAAATGGGGGGGGGGGGCATAATCTAGGTTTTATTGACTCTAGATATAGAATTGCTGTTAAGGCTTGAGCACAGCACACCGAATGTGGATCTTGCATTTTCGGGTGATCGTTCAGCGCACTGTGTTTTAGGGACCACCTGCTGTAGACCTGCTGAAATTTTTCATGCAATTCTACATGTAAAATTGGTGCACACTCGGTCTTTCGCAAATTACATTCAGAGCTGCTAAGTACTCTGGGCCAGCAAACGCTATTGGTGTGTGTGAGCCCGTAGGGGGGCTGCAGCAGGTGGTGAAGTATTCATTAATGCACAGCAGCTGAGGTGAAGTCTAGGATCAGAATGCTTTGTTTAATAATTATTTTTTTAAATACTAAAATGCTTTAGGGGGCTTAACTGGGGGCTCCGCAGATTTGTGACGGGGCTATAGCACCCCCTAGCCCCAGTGTAGCGGCGTGCATGGCTGGGTTATTAGAGTACATCGTACAGGGATGCAAACTGTAGTAGGATGTCCCTTGGAGGTATCCGTACCTATGTATGACATACGAGGGTTAGGTTAATAAATATGCTGGAGCTAGAACCTCTTTGTCGCGCGTCCTTATTTTAGATCATACTACATGGAGTCAGAAGTGGGTTTAAAATTCACATAAACGTGAAGGACGAACCAAGTACATCATACATTCAGGCTGTTTCAAAGCAGGGAGGGCACAGTGTTGGAGATAAGAGAGCATATCATTATTTTGCTAGCTAACGAGCAAGGACTAAGTTACTGCTAAGCAACATGTTGCAAGAGGAAGAAGCTGGCGGGATTTCATAGTTTGCGACTCCAAGTTCAACGGGCTCTGGCGCAAACACCAGTGGCTAGTGCTGACGGAATTCGCATTAGTCCCCCGGAGAATTTTGATTATATGGTAATTCAAAACTGGCCGAAATGGATCAGACGCTTTGAAAGGTACAGGGTAGCATCAGGCTTAAAAGTGAAAAATGAGGCATTTCAAGTTAATACACTGATCTACTCTATGGGTGATGAAGCCGCGGATATATTAAATGCTTCAACGTTGACTGAGGAAGAGAAACTTAACTACAGTGCCGTTAAAGACTGTTTTGAAACACATTTTGTAGGGAGACACAACGTTATATTTGAGAGAGCTAGGTTTAATATGCGCAAACAGGAGCAGGGTGATACCACCGACAGTTATCACAGCTGTTCACAAACTAGCAGAACATTGTCAGTTTGGCGCGCTCAGGGAAGAGCTGATCCGAGATCGGATTGTAGTGGGAATAAGAAATATATCACTTTCTGAAAAGTTACAGTTGGATTCCCAGCTTACCTTGTCCAAAGCTGTAAACCAGGTTAGGCAGAGTGAGACAGTAAAAAGACAGCAGACGATGCTGTGCCACAGCACCTCCTTGCAGAGCTAAGAGAGTGAGGAAATAAATGCATTTTCATACCGAGCTAAAACAACAGAGGGGAACACAGAACAGAGACAGACGTGGAGAAAACAATCACAGACAACACCAGTAGCTAGTTGAAGTGTTTGTCGCAAATGTGGGAAATGTCGGTGTCTAAAATAGAGAGTCCCACTGACTGGTGTGCAGGGATGGTAGTGGTCCCAAAAGCCAATGGGGACATAATGATCTGTGTGGACATGACTAACTCGAATGAGGCACTCTGCAGAGAGAGACACATCTTACCATCAGTGGAGCAGTCACTGGCTCAGTTGGATGGCTCACAAGTCTTCACATAGCTGGATGCCTGCTCAGGTTTCTGGCAGATACCGCTGTCATCAGAGAGTAGGGCGCTCACAACGTTACTGTTTTAATGTTTTGCCATTTGGAATCGCTTCCGGTCCTGAGCATTTCCAAAGACGCATGTCCCAGCTGTTGGATGGGCTGAGTGGCGTCATAGTCCACGAGGACGATGTGCTCGCGTGCGGAAGGGACAGAGCAGAACATGATGTAAGGCTCACAGCAGTTCTGACCCGACTCCAGGAGACTGGCCTAACACTCAATGAAAAATGCACTTTTGCACAGTCAGAGGTCTTGTTCTTGGGACACAAAATCAGTGCAGCTGGAATAGAGCCGGACCCAGAGAAGATCAGTGCCATCACAGATATGCCCAGACCCCAGAATGTGGCTGAAGTCAGGACCTTCTTAGGCATGGCCACATATGTGGGTAAGTTCCTCCCACAGTTTTCAGATACAACCAAAACCCTGAGAGACTTACTAGCCAAAGAGAATGACTGGTCATGGGGTCACATGCAACAGGTGGCGTTTGACAAAATCAAAAGAGACCTGGCCTCACAGAGAGTGCTGGCCCAGTACCGTCCCCACGCTAAGACAAAAGTATCAGCAGATGCATCATCCTTTGGGCTAGGGGCGGTCCTCACACAGATGCAGGACAACATGGAGTGGCGTCCAATAGCATACATCTCCCGAAGCTTATCCGACACAGAGCAAAGGTATGCTAAAGTGGAGAAGGAGGTGTTGGCTATCACATGGGCATGTGAAAGGTTCAGCCAATACCTTATTGGCCTGCAGTTTACAGCAGAGACTGACCACAAACCACTGTTGGCTCTGTTAGGGACAAAAGCACTGGACGACTTGCCTCCCAGAGTTCTGCGCTTTCGCCTCAGATTACTGAGGTTCACCTACAAGATGGTGTATGTGCCAGAGAAGGCACTGATCACAGCAGATGCACTCTCCAGGGCCCCAATTAAACGTCCATTATCAGAAGAGGAGCCGTGTCTAGAGGGTGAGGTACAGGTGTCCATTAATGCATCTCAGACCAAACTGCAGCAGATTGCAGAGGAGCAACAACGAGACCCCATCTGCCGACAGATAGTGCAAAAAGGGATGGCCCAGGCAGGAGGAACTGCCTCAGCTGCTGAAGCCCTATTGGGTGCACCAAAGTGACTTCCACTGTAATGGAGATCTTCTCATGAAAGGACAACGGATAGTTATCCCAGAGACTCTACAACCAGAAATGCTAGACAGAGTGCATTTGGGACACATGGGGATAACCAAATGCAGACTGAGGGCTCAACAGTCGGTGTGGTGGCTTGGTCTGAGCACTCAGATTGCCAAGTTGGTGGCCCAGTGTGAGGTCTGTACAAAATGTCAACCTTGTCATCCGGAGCCAATGATGGCAATGGAGCTGCCAAAACGGCCATGGCAAAAGGTAGGAGCAGATATGTTCTATTGGAAAAATGACACTTATCTGCTAGTGGTAGATTACTATTCAAGATACATTGAAATAGCAAAGACACCCATAACCACATCAGCTGGTATTATCAATGACTTAAAGTACATTTTTTCCAGCAAGGGGTTGCTGAGGTCCTAGTTACAGATAAAGCTCCCCAGTTCTCTGCAAGCTCCTTTTCTGCTTTTGCCGCAGAATATGACTTCACACATGTGACCAGTAGCCTACCATGCACCGAGTAATGGAATGGTGAGGCAGAGAGAGCTGTGAAAACAGTCAAGGGACTGCTGAAAAAGAACAGCGATCCATACAGGGCTCTGTTAGCTTAAAGAGTTACACCACTGCATCATGGGCCATCGCCTGCCGAGCTCCTGATGGGCAGGAGGCTGCGTTCACCATTGCCTGTCTCGCCGGCTCAGCTTAATCCCCAATGGCCTAACAGGAAGGCCTTCGCTGAGAGGAACAAACGGCTGAAACAAATGCAAACTGGAGACTTTAATCGGAGACACCGTGCTACGGAGAGGCCAGAGCTGACCGAAGGTCAACGTGTGTGGATTACAAACTCAAAGACACCAGCAATAGTGCTGAGGAAAGCGGATGCCCCACGCACCTATGTGGTGGACACAGGCTCAGAAGAGGTACGAAGGAACATAACACACCTCAGAGCTCTTCCAGATCTACTAGCCACACAGAATGAGGCCACAGAAAATGCACAAAAAGAGGGTGAAGGAGAGAGAATGCTCACAGAGCCACAAGCACGCCCAAAAAAGGATGTGAAGCCACCAGAGTGGCTGAAAAACTATGTTACGTGAAGAGAAAACATACTGTTGGGGACCATACCCAGCAAAAAGAGACTGTACCTAAGTTAATGTTCATACTGTGTGATTTAATGCTTTCATACTGTTTCAGGATGTGAAGTAGCATGTTAGAGAATAATACTGGTTTCCAAATTGCATTTCAGTTATGCTTCAGTGGTTATACATGTTGAGTTCTTGTTCATGGGAGAGGGGAAGATGTAGTTGGATGTCCCTTGGAGGTATCCGTACCTATGTATGACATGCGAGGGTTAGGTTAATAAACATGTTGGAGCTAGAACCTCGTTGTCGTGCGTCCTTATTTTAGATCATACTACACAAACTAGTCAGCTTTCGTGGAGAAATTCACCGTTTTGAATCCAAAATAGGTGACCTGCGTGATTCGTGTAGATCCGATGAGAAACGTTTCGGATCACTACTGGCTGTAGTAAGCCAGTGATGCGCTTTTGGAGCAATACTGGCTGTATCCAAGGTTCAGCCAATCGTTCACATAACAGAATGAGGCAACCAATTTACTAGTTACAGCATCAGCGCGCGCTCTGGAAAGACCGCAGAGAGTGGAAAGGCAGCTTGCCAGTTACAGCAGCTTGTCCCCTGAAAGGTAACGTTAGGTGAGAAGCCTGACCACGGAGTTGGGGGTGAGAAGTTGATGAAGCATACTTCATGAGCTGTAACTGAAAACAACTGGCATTTGGAAAGTTTGAGGTGAGGGAGAAAGTGTGGTGGAACAAGTATTGTTAGCATTGTTAAGAATCTTGCTAGCTGGATGGAATTCTCCGTTAGGTAGCCAGAGAAATGTTGAGTAACATTAGCCAATTTATCTGATCAAATCATTGAGTTTATGAGAATTAGCTGGCTAATAAAGTCACACAGCTAACATTAGCTAGCTAACGTTACAACATCAGATGTACTAACATTAGTAACCTAACCAATTTGCTATAGTATTAACTACTCCTTTGCCGTTCCTCAAGTTATAACGTGTTAGTTGCTTATTGGACCCTGGCAATCTGTGAAATGTTAACTATCTAACGAACTAACCACTATCTATCTGTTAACTAATGTTTTCCCTCTACAGAATGTGGTTAATTTCCAGAATGAGAGAATTAGGTGAAAATGAGGTGTTGCTTGTTAACCTCACTGGGCAAGGTGGGACGCTTGCGGCTTTACAGCGAAAGCAAAATATTAGATTATGTCAAGAGAGTACCCTGACAAAAATAATCACACAGCCATTTTCAAAGCAAGCATATATGTCACAAAAACCAAAACCACAGCTAAATGCAGCACTAACCTTTGATGATCTTCATCAGATGACACTCCTAGGACATTATGTTATACAATACATGCATGTTTTGTTCAATCAAGTTCATATTTATATCAAAAACCAGCTTTTTACATTAGCATGTGATGTTCAGAACTAGCATACCCACCGCAAACCTCCGGTGAATTTACTTAATTACTCACAATTAACGTTCACAAAATAAATAACAATTATTTTAAGAATTATAGATACAGAACTCCTTTATGCAATCGAGGTGTCCGATTTTAAAATAGCTTTTCGGTCGAAAGCACATTTTGCAATATTCTGAGTAGATAGCCCGGCCATCACAGCTAGCTAATTTGACACCCACCAAGTTTGGCCCTCACCAAACTCAGATTTACTATAAGAAAAATTGGATTACCTTTGCTGTTCTTCGTCAGAATGCACTCCCAGGACTTCTACTTCAACAACAAATGTTGTTTTGGTTTGAAATAATCCATAGTTATATTGAAATAGCTCCGTTTTGTTCATGCGTTCAGGTAACTATCCGAAGGGTGACGCGCGAGCGCATTTCGTGCTTTAAAAAATGCAAAATATTCCATTACCGTACTTCGAAGCATGTCAAACGCTGTTTAAAATCAATTTTTATTCGATTTTTCTCGTAAAATAGCGATAATATTTCCCGGGCGACGGACGCGGGGGGCCGCGCGCCCCGGCACGCTCGCCGGCCCTCCACCCGCGTCGCCCGGCTGGGCGCTCCACTCTGGCGCCCTGAGAGCCAATGGAAGCCTTAGAAAATGTCACATTACAGCAGAGATGCTGTATTTTTGATAGAGATGGCAATGAAGGAGAACAAATTGTCAGACAGGGCACTTCCTGTATGGAATCTTCTCAAGTTTTGGCCTGCCATATGAGTTCTGTTATACTCACAGACACCATTCAAACAGTTTTAGAAACTTTAGGGTGTTTTCTATCCAAATCTACTAATTATATGCATATTCTCGTTTCTGGGCAAGAGTAGTAACCAGTTTAAATCAGGTACGTTTTTTATCCGGCCGTGCAAATACTGCCCCCTAGCCCCAACAGGTTAAACAAGTGGATTCAGGGATCAGGTGTACTCTAGCTGGAGCTGGGCCTGGCTTAAGCTGGATGCCACACGCTCCGTCTTTTTCACTTTTTAAAATACAGTAGATGAAAATGAGTATGCTAGGTGTATTCTGCCTGAAAGAGATCAGTTATGCCAACAAACGGAATCATGCTCCGCTGGCACATTGTAGAACAGATGTCCACAGGCAGAAAGTGTACAATGTAATAATGTGTAGCCCAAAGATATTGCTTTTGTTGTGTTGAATTTGACAGTAACACTTGTGTTTGAGTGATGGGGGATTATAAAATGTTTTACTCAGTGAACATTATTTTTGCACACATGTAGCCTTGTGCACTTGATCGATGTCTACCATAGTGGCCACTATAATAGAGCAAAAATAGAATGCCTGTTTGTTTCATTCTATTTCTTCTTTTAAGATGCGTTTTTCCCAATTGCAATATTTAGACCTGTGTGTGGTCACAAGCGTTCTATTATAAAGGCTGTCATGGCTAACTGCAATATTAGTGTAATGTTTTTTCTCAAGAGTGTCATTTGCAGTAAAGTCTAGGCAACAAATAACATTGGATTGCTATTTTTTTTTTAAGCTGTGAGTTAGGTTCACATTAACCACTTTATTTTACACACAGAGACTAATCATATAGATCATGTTCTTTGTTGTTTAATTAGTTAAAACCTTCATTCCCCCTAGCAGGGATTTTTTTTGCATGTTTCAGTGCCCAAAAAAAGGTCACTTTTTGGGCCCTCACAAGTTTGCGTCCCTGATCGTAACAACATTGGTCCAGATTGTCCTTCACAGTTGCTTCCATTTGCTGCCTAATGAATGAACCCTAGTCAGAGTTCAAAGAGAACGGCAACCATTGTGGGCTTTTCTGCCTACATTCTCCTTCCCTAAAGCTGAGCTGGTCTTTTTCCAGCAGGTGTAGGGTGTAGGAAGGAGAGCACAGAGCAGATAACCATTCACTTACTGTCAGATGAAGTAGGTAGGTGGAAGGAAGGTACCACAGAGCCATTCACTTGTCTATCAGACAGTCTGCCTCGGGGCCATTCAGGGACCAGTCAGATGTTAATGATGCTGAAAGCTCTTCTCTTTTAAACCCTTTTAGATAAGCGGTTATGCATGTGTGCAGTCTATTTTGAATCTTGTTTCTGGAAGAATGTCTTCAGGCCACGAATAGACATAGCCAGAGTATTTGTATGTATCTTATGTACACAGTGTAGACCTCCCACGTAGACCTATTTGTATTATATGTTTGCATACTGCATAGCATTAGCATGTTTGCATAGCATGTTGACGTAGACATTTGGCGTATCGATCAGTCCTTCTATTGAAGGTTAGTTGTTTGACTTAGCCTAGTTGTTTGTCACATTTCCCATTATTTTCCATTCTACTCAAGTCGGTTTCCATTGACTGGCCTGTCTGTTTTAGTGTGATAGTCTGTAATTAAAAGATTAGCAGGACCCCAGAGAGGAGACAGAAAATACCCAGACCGTACTCAATCTGAAAGGCTGTGGTAGAGCTGTGATCCTGGTCCTCCTCCTTAGCCTTTTCACATTATTGTACTGACCTGAATCGAACTGGGCCGGCTTGGTTATTTTCCTTTCACATTGGCCTTTACAGCATGGTTCAAGCCACTATGGTGAATGTGTAGCAAGGCCAGCCCCTTACAATTTGGCTTGGATTAGCTGGGTTTGTGTCTGTAGTGGGGTTGGATGTTCAATAGGCTGTTGGTTGACCAAGATTTTTTTTAGTCGAGCAGTGCAAAATATCATTTTTTATCATGGCACTCGAGACACCGGTCATTTGGGCCTGTCTCAGTGGAATAATCCATTGAGGAGGCCACAGAGTTGCCACTGTCCAAGAATATTGGGATTGTGGCTAAGATGCACAAGGCACGTCTCCAGAATGTGCGCTCCTGCCATTTCGTGCGCATTCATTGTTTCATAACTTAATTGTGTGAATTGTTTGCCCTCTGATTGGTAGTCTATCAATTCCCCATTACATACAGTACCAGTCAAAAGTTCGAACACACCTTCTCCAGGGTTTTTCTTTATTTCTACTATTTTCTACATTGTAGAATAATAGTGAAGACAGCAAAACTATGAAATAACACATATAGAATCACGTAGGAACCCAAAATAATATTTGAGATTCTTCAAAGTAGCCACCCTTCGCATTGATGACAGCTTTGAACACTCTTGGCATTCTCTCAATCAGCTTCACCTGGAATGCTTTTCCAACCATCTTGGAGTTCCCACATATACTGAGAACTTGTTGGCTGCTTTTCCTTCACTCTGTGGTCCAACTTATCCCAAACCATCTCAATTGGGTTGAGGTCGGGTGATTGTGGAGGCCAAGTCATCTGATGCAGCACTCCATTACTCTCCTTCTTGGTCAAATAGCCCTTACACAGCCTGGAGGTGTGTTGGGTCATTGTTCTGTTGAAAAACAAATGATAGTTTTTTAAGCGCAAACCAGACAGGATGGCGTATCGCTGCAGAATGCTGTTGGTTAAATGTGCCTTGAATAAATCACTGACAGTGTCACCAGCAAAGCACCCCCATACCATCACACCACCTCCATGCTTTACGGTGGGAACCACACATGCAGAGATCATCCGTTCACCTACTCTGCGTCTCACAAAGACACGGCGATTGGAACCAAAAATCTCTAATTTGGACTCATCAGACCAAAGGACAGATTTCTACTGGTCTAATGTCCATTGCTCATGTTTCTTGGCCCAACAAGTCTCTTCTTATTATGGAGTCCTTTAGTAGTCTTGCAGCAATTTGACCATGATTGCCTGATTCACGCAGTCTCCTCTGAACAGCTGATGTTGAGATGTGTCGGTTACTTGAACTCTGTGAAGCATTTATTTGGGCTGCAATCTGAGGTGCAGATAACTAATGAACTTATCCTCTGCAGCAGAGGTAACTCTCGGTCTTCCTTTCCTGTGGCAGTCCTCATGAGAGCCAGTTTCCGTCATAGGGCTTGATGGTTTTTGCGACTGCACTTGAAGTAACTTTCAAAGTTCTTGAACTCTGTGAAGCATTGACTGACATTCATGTCTTAAAGTATTGATTGACTGTTGTTTCTCTTTGCTTATTTGAGCTGTTCTTGCCATAATATGGACTTGGTCTTTTACCAAATAGGGCTGTCTTCTGTATACCAACCCTACCTTGTCACAACACACATGATTGGCTCAAATGCATTAAGAGGGAAAGAATTTAAACAAATTAACTTTTAACAAGGCACACCTGTTAATTGAAATGCATTCTAGGTGACTACCACATGAAGCTGGTTGAGAGAATGCGAAGAGTGTGCAAAGCTGTCATCAAGGCAAAGGGTGGCTACTTTGAAGAATCTCAAATATAAAATATATTTTGATTTGTTTAACACTTTTTTGGTTACTACATGATTCCATATGTGTTATTTCATAGTTTTGATGCCGTCACTATCATTCTAAAATGTAAAAATAGAGAAAAACCCTTCAATGAGTAGGGTGTGTACAAACTTTTGACTGGAGCTACAGTTGAAGTTTACATACACGTTAGCGAAATACATTTAAACTCAGTTTTTCACAATTCCTGACATTTAATCCTAGTAAAAACTCCCTGTCTTAGGTCAGTTAGGATCACCACTTTATTTAAGAATGTGAAATGTCAGAATAATAGTAGAGAGAATGATTTATTTCAGCTTTTATTTCTTTCACCACATTCCCAGTGGGTCAGAAGTTTACATACACTCAATTAGTATTTGGTAGCATTGCCTTTAATTTTTTTAACTCAGGTCAAACATTTCGGGTAGCCTTCCACAAGTTGGGTGAATTTTAGCCCATTCCTCCTGACAGAGCTGGTGTAACTGAGTCAGGTTTGTAGGCCTCCTTGCTCGCACACGCTTTTTTCAGTTCTGCCCACAAATTTTCTATAGGATTGAGGTCAGGGTTTCGTGATGGCCACTCCAATACCTTGACTGTCTTGTCCTTAAGTCATTTTGCCACAACTTTGGAAGTATGCTTGGGGTCATTGTTCATTTGGACCAAGCTTAAACTTCCTGACTGATGTCTTGAATATATCCACATAGTTTTCCATCCTCATGATGCCATCTATTTTATGAAGTGCATCAGACCCTCCTGCAGCAAAGCACCCCCACAACATGATGCTGCCACCCCCGTGCTTCACAGTTGGGATGGTGTTTGTTTCATCACACCGGAGGACATTTCTCCAAAAAGTACGATCTTTGTCGCCATGTGCAGTTGCAAACTGGAGTCTGGCTTTTTTATGGCGGTTTTGGAGCAGTGGCTTCTTCCTTGCTGAGCGGCCTCTCGGGTTATGTCGATATAGGACTCGTTTTACTGTGGATATAGATACTTTTGTACCTGTTTCCTCCAGCATCTTCACAAGGTCCTTTGCTGCGGTTCTGAGATTGATTTGCACTTTTCACACCAAAGTGCGTTCATCTCTAGGAGACAGAACGCGTCTTCTTCCTGAGCGGTATGACGGCTGTGTTGTCCCATGGTGTTTATACTTGCGTACTATTGTTTTGTACAGATGAACATGGTACCTTCAGTCATTTGGAAATTGCTCCCAAGAATGAACCAGACTTGTGGAGGTCTACAATGTATTTCAAGGTCTTGGCTGATTTCTTTTTTGAAGGTAGACCTTAAATGCGTCCACAGGTACACCTCCAATTAACTCAAATGACGTCAATTAGCCTATCAGAAGCTTCTAAAGCCAAGGCACAAATTTCTGGAATTTTCCAAGCTGTTTAAAGGCACAGTCAACTTAGTGTATGTAAACTTCTGACCCACTGTAATTGTGATAGTGAATTATAAGTGAAATAATCTGTCTGTAAACAATTGTTGGAAAAATTACTTGTGTCATGCACAAAGTAGATGTCCTAACCGACTTGTCAAAACTTTAGTTTGTTAACAAGAAATTTGTGGAGTGGTTGAAAAATGAGTTTTAATGACTCCAACCTAAGTGTATGTAAACTTCCGATTTCAGCTGTATATGTCACCCGTAGTTGCCTACATGTAACATTAATTCCCATAATTTCTCATCTACAATATTTGGTTATGGTAATGTTGGTTAATGTATTCAATATATCATTAGTGTTATTATTACAGTCGTTTACCATTCTCATTGTCAGAGTGGACACTTTGTTTTAAGGCTGACCCCATTTAGTCAACTGGCCGATTGTTTGGTTTATAGGCAGTTGGTCGACCGAGCAGTCGCAATTATAATTTTTTTCCATGGTGCACAAGACACTGGTCTGATTCGCGCCTGTCTCAGTGGACTAATCCATTGCGGAGGCCACAGGGATGGCACAGTCAATCATTCAAAGATGTGGTATTGAAATTGTATATGGTTATATTATGTGAAAATAATGGTGCAACACTAATAAATCTAAGATTTTATAACAAATGCTCTTTCTCCCACTTTGGATATGGTCGCTGTCCATGGTCCTGAAATATAATTTTCAGTGCGCCGTAGAATTGGCGCTTGTTGCTATGTGCATAATAGCAAAATTTGCCAGCATAATTGGATTGAGAACAATGCAGTGGAGGCAGTAGCAGCGGAGGCGTGGTAACAGCCCTTGCCTTAAACCCTATTTGGACGGATTAGTTTTACTGGGGATGATCGGGTAATGTAATTATGTGCACAAGCACAAAACCCCACGTCATTTTAGTCCTGTCCGAATCTGCCATGTCTTTAATTTGTACATGGCAGGAGAGTAACAATTCCAGCCAGAATAACCAATAGTTTTTTGGCGAACTCAAAGGTCCTCTGATAATACTAGTCCCGTGTGTATCGACAGCCCTGTGTTTTGGGAAAAATGTCGCTGCACAGCTGTTTTCAGGTCTCCAGAGATGTTCGATCGGGTTCAAGTCTCTGGCTGGGCCACTCAAGAACATTCAGAGACATGGCCCGAAGCCACTCCTGCGTTGTCTTGGCTGTGTGCTTAGCGTTGTTGTCCTGTTGGAAGGTGAACCTTCACCCCAGTCTGAGGTCCTGAGCACTCTGGAGCAAGTTTTCATCAAGGACCTCTCTGTACTTTGTTTCGTTCATCTTTCCCTCGATCCTGAATAGTCTCCCGGTCCCTGCCACTGAAAAACATCCCCACAGCATGATACTGCCACCACCATACTTCACCGTAGGGATGGTGCCAGGTTTCCTCCAGACGTGACACTTGGAATTGAGGCTTAAGAGTTCAATCTTGGTTTCATCAGCCAGAGAATCTTGTTTCACATGGTCATGTGCCTTTTACTGAGGAGTGGCTTCCATCTGCCACTATCATAAAGGCCTGAATGGTGGAATGCTGCAGAGATGGTTGTCGTTCTGGAAGGTTCTCTCATCTCCACAGAGGAACTCTGGAGCTCTGTCAGAGTGACCATCGGGCTCTTGGTCACCTCCCTGACCAAGGCCCTTCTCCCCCGATTGCACAGTTTGGCCTGGTGACAAGCTGTAGGAAGAGTCTTGGTGTTTCCAAACTTCTTCCATTTATGAATGATGGATGCCACTGTGTTCTTGGGGACTTTCAATGCTGTATAAATGTTTTGGTTCCCTTCCCCAGATCTGTGCCTCAACACAATCCTGTCTCGGAATACGGACAATTCCTTCTACCTCATGGCTTGGTTTTTGCTCTGACATGCACTGTCAACTGTGGGACATTATATAGACCGGTGGGTGCCTTTCCAAATAATTTCCAATCCATTGAATTTACCACAGGTGGACTCCAATCAAGTTTAAAAATATATCAAGGATGATTAATGGAAACAGGGTGCACCTGAGCTCAATTTTGAGTCTCATAGCAAGGGTCTGAATACTTATGTAAATCAGGTATTTCTGTTTTCTATTTTTAATATATTTGGTAATTTCTAAAAACCTGTTTTGCTTTGTCATTGTGGGCTATTGTGTATAGATTGCTGGGGATTTATTTTTTTAATCAATTTTAGAATAAGGCTGTAATGTAAAAAAAAATTCAAAAGTCAAGGGGTCTGAATACTTTCCGAAGGCACTGTATATCTTCCGAAATAAGACAGATCTTGCGTTTGGTGCCTGTTTTGAGTGTTTCTTTAATAGCCTACTGATTGAGTGAGCACCAAGCCTCCTACAATGGCAAAATGTTGGAGAAAGCAACAAATAATTGTTCCAAATGGTCAGATAAAATTATAATATTGTAGTCTAACAGCAACCGTTTGACACACACAGTACTCACACAAAGCTTGCTCCTATACCCTCCTTTTTCTGGATCTCCAGTAGCTTCCACAACTAAGTCAAATGTCTTCCACACATCTGACTTCCCCTTTCCCCCCTGAGCAACGGTTTTCTATTTCACCTTTTCGGTTTTCTATTTCACGTCCTCTGCATCCATTTTGCTGTCAACATTACTTTGTTCAGATATTGTTCTAACCAATTTATTGATGTGATTATGATAGGCTATGGGGTTGAGGGAATAGGGGATGTTTTTTGTAAACAAATTAGCGATTTCCGTAACAGAACTTTTCAGTCAGAAACAAGTAAGAAACTAAATCGCTGAAATGATGCCCTTAGCACAGACACTGCAATAAACACTTGTTGTGTTGTGGTGCCTTTTCACTGCAGTAAGGAGGAGAGTTAGACCACGTCCGTCAGTCACACAGGCACTTGCTGTCAGATTTTTCTGGAGTCATTTGTGTGTATTTAATCAAACGGTGTGCTTAAAGCATTAGACAAGCTCTGTGCATATGTGGTCGGTTTTATTCAAACAAAGGGTGTGTCTGTACTGGAAAAATAAGTAAAAATATTTTTTACCTATCAATTGGTCGAAAGAAAAGGACGACTCTGTCGTTTAGTCCGGGACCACCGTACTTTTTTTTGCAGAGCACACAACCTATGCTACATTTGTGAGAAACAAGTTTTGGTTTATTTCATTTACGAGTTTGGTCAATTTATTCATAGTTTTTTTTAGATCGCTCCTGTCAATGTTGAGTAAGGACACCCACCTGATTACGCATATAAACTCAGCAAAAAAATAAATGCCCCCTTTTCAGGACCCTGTCTTTCAAAGATAATTCGTAAAAATACAAATAACTTCACAGATCATCATTGTAAAGGGTTTAAACACTGTTTCCCATGCTTGTTCAATGAACCATAAACAATTAATGAACATGCACCTGTGGAACGGTCGTTAAGACACTGACAGCTTACAGACAGTAGGCAATTAAGGTCAAAGTTATGAAAACTTAGGACACTAAAGAGGCCTTTCTACTGACTTTCTAAAGATGCCCAAGGTCCCTGCTCATCTGCGTGAACGTGCCTTAGGCATGCTGCAAAGAGGCATGAGGACTGCAGATGTGGCCAGGGCAATAAATTGCAATGTCTGTACTGTAAGACGCCTAAGACAGCGCAATAAGGAGACAGGACAGACAGCTGAGCATCCTCGCAGTGGCAGACCACGTGTAACAACACCTGCACAGGATTGGTACATCCGAACAGCACACCTGCGGGACAGGTACAGGATGGCAACAACAACTGCCCGGGTTACACCAGGATTGCACAATCCCTCCATCAGTGCTCAGTCTGTCCACAATAAGCTGAGAGAGGCTGGACTGAGGGCTTGTAGGCCTGTTGTAAGGCAGGTCCTCGCCGGACATCACCGGCAACAACATTGTCTATGGGCACAAACCCTCCGTCACTGGACCAGACAGGACTGGCAAAAAGTGCTCTTCACTGATGAGTAGCGGTTTTGTCTCACCAGGGGTGATGGTCGGATTCGCGTTTATCGTCGAAGGAATGAGCGTTACACCAAGGGCTGAACTCTGGAGCGGGATCGATTTGGAGGTGGACGGTCCGTCATGGTCTGGGACAGCATCATCGGACTGAGCTTGTTGTCATTGCAGGCAATCTCAGCGCTGTGCGTTACAGGGAAGACATCCTCCTCCCTCATGTGGTACCCTTCCTGCAGGCTCATCCTGACATGACCCTCCAGCATGACAATGCCACCAGCCATACTGCTCGTTCTGTGCGTGATGTCCTGCGGGACAGAAATGTCAGTGTTCTGCCATGGCCAGCGAAGAGCCCGAATCGCAATCCCATTGAGCACATCTGGGACCTGTTGGATTGGAGGGAGAGGGCTAGGGCTAGGGCCATTCCCCCCAGAAATGTCCGGGAACTTGCAGGTGCCTTGGTGGAAGAGTGAGGTAACATCTCACAGCATGAACTGGCAAATCTGGTGCAGTCCATGAGGAGGAGATGCACCACAGTACTTAATGCAGCTGGTAGCCACACCAGATACTGACTGTTACTTTTGATTTTGCCCCCCCCCCCCCCCCCTCTTTGTTCAGGGACACATTATTCCATTTCTGTTAGTCACATGTCTGTGGAACTTGTTCAGTTTATGTCTCAGGTGTTGAAGCTTGTTATGTTCATACACATTTTTACACATGTTAAGTTTGCTGAAAATAAACGCACTTGACAGTGAGGGGACGTTTCTTTTTTTGTTCAGAAGTAGGCCAAGGCTACCTGGCCTGCGTGCAATTGCAGGCCTAGAAATGTGACTATTTGGGGATGTCTGTTAGTATTTCAGAATGTCTTAACCTCTCTGGGGTATGTGGGACGTGACCGTCCCACCTGCGGGACACACTATTCAACAGCCAGTGAAATAGCAGGGTGCCAAATTCAAAACATCAAAGATCTCATAATTCAAATTTCTCAAACATACAACTATTATATCCCATTTTAAAGATACACTTCTCCTTAATCCAACCACATTGTCCGATTTCAAAAAGGCTTTACGGCGAAAGCATAGCATTAGATTATCTTAGCACATCACCTTGACAAGAAAAACCACACAGCCATTTTCCAAGCAAGGAGAGGCATCACAAAAACCACAATACATGTATGTTTTGCTCGATAAAGTTAATATTTATATCCAAAAAACCCATTTTTACATTGGCCCGTAATGTTCAGAAATGTTTTTCCTCCAAAAACTTTCGGTGAATGAGCACATCAATTTATAGAAATACTCATCATAAACGTTGATAAAATATTAAACTGTTATTCAAAGAATTATAGATAAACATCTCCTTAATGCAAGCGCTGACAGATTTCAAAAAAGCTTCACGGGGAAAACACACTTTGCAATAATCTGAGTACAGTGCTCAGAAAACAACATCAGGTAATACAGATACCCGCCATTTTGGAGTCATCTAAAATCATAAATAGCATTATAAATATTCACTTACCTTTGATCTTCATCAGAATGCACTCCCAGGAATCCCAGGTCCACAATAAATGTTGTTATATTCGATAAAGTCCATCATTTATGTCCAAATACCTACTTTTTGTTAGTGCGTTCAGTAAGCTACTCCAAATGCAGGAAGCGCACTGAAAATTTCACGACGAAAAGTCAAAAAAAGTTATATTTACGTTCTTAGAAACATGTCAAACGATGTATAGCATCAATCTTTAGGGCCTTTTTAACATAAATCTTCAATAATATTCCAACCGGACGATTCCAATGTCTTCAAAAATGTAATGGAACACAGCTACCTCTTCACGTGAATGCGCGCCACTGAACTCATGTCATTCTCTCAGTCATCTGACTCTTGTTCGCTCTCTGTTCACTGTAGAAGCCTGAAACAACATTCTAAAGACTTGACATCTAGTGGAAGCCTTAGGAAGTGCAAAATGAACCCTAAGTCACTGTATAGGCAATCAATTGAAAAAAACTACAACCCTCAGATTTCCCACTTCCTGGTTGGATTTTTCTCAGGTTTTTGCCTGCCATATGAGGTCTGTTATACTCACAGACATCATTCAAACAGTTTTAGAAACGTCAGTGTTTTCTATCCAAATCTACTTATAATATGCATATCCTACCTTCTGAGCCTGAGTAGCAGGCAGTTTAATTTGGGCACGCTTTTCATCCGGATGTCAGAATACTGCCCCCTACCCTAGAGAAGTTAACTCACCACCACTGATGATCTGTGGAGCTTCTCAAAGTATTTTTTTCTTCACCTCAAACAACAAGTCAAAAAAGTATTTTTTTTAGAATCTATTGAGAATGACAATAGTTCCTCAATGTATTTGAGAAATATTTCCAGCTCTCTTCCTTTCGATAACCACTCGGCATGAATGAGAAAAATGTATTTCTCAGAGTATTTTATATTATGTTGCAAATTTGCGAGCACTAGTTTTGGGCTGACCCAGTTGATAGTTGATAAAATATTTTCAAATTGGTTGTAGACTGGCTACGCATGGCCTATGTGATTTATAGGATATTTATTTTTATCAGGATAATTTCTACCTGTAAGCTGCGGTGTTTTTATTTATTTTTATTTAACCGTTATATTTTACAAGGTAAGTTGACTGAGAACACGTTCTCATTTACAGCAATGGCCTGGAGAATAGTCACAAGGGAGAGGAGGGGGGATGAATGAGCCAATTATAAGCTTATTTGTTTGTGTAGTCTATTTTAACATGGTTGGCAATAAGCTACTTTTAGATTTGTATCATTTTCATTTAGATAGAATGTAGATTAACCACAGACAATGATTTTGAGAAGACTGTTAAAAATGAAATAAAACTGTTCCACAAAAACATGCATATGAAAATCAAAAGTGGCTGCAAATCATAGGACATGGTAAGATAAATTGCCAATTACCCGCAACTTCAGAAGCATAACTGCACAATCTGCAAAGGCCAGCAGGAGGAGGATAACATTAGGCCTTGCGCTCTCCTCTTTTTCGTCTACAGAAACATGAATATAGCCGGTATGATGCATATCCTTCTGCATAATTTACACACCGATCAGTGTCGTCTTCCAAACGAGTTTCTACAAATCTTCCTTCATAAATGTGATAGTCACATGTATTGAATAAGGATACGTAACATTCACTACCTGGGATTATCCAACCTATGTGTTTTAACACCGCCCCCATCAGAATTCCCCTGTCTAGTCATGGTATAAAAAAAAATGTTTAACATTTTAGTCATTTAGCAGACACTCTTATCCAGTGACTGCATACATTTTCATTCGTTCTGGTCCCCCGTGGGAATCGAACCCACAACCCTGGCTTTGCAAGTGCCATGCTATACCATCTGAGTGACACGGTCAGGACAGTTTTTCGTGTTCTGTGAATTTTACAGACGTTGTGAATCAACACCGTTGGCTCAGCAGTGTGTCGGTCTGTGTCAGCAGTTTTGGCGGTTAGAGAAGAGAAATGTCTGAATTAAATGAAGTCCATGGTGTCCACCACAGTTTTACACCATGTCTGAATGAAATGAGAAGTCCATGGTGTTCACCACAGTTTTACACCATGTCTGAATGAAATGAGAAGTCCATGGTGTCCACCACAGTTTTACACCATGTCTGAATGAAATGAGAAGTCCATGGTGTCCACCACAGTTTTACACCATGTCTGA
This sequence comes from Salmo salar, assembly GCF_965601325.2. Classification (NCBI taxonomy): domain Eukaryota; kingdom Metazoa; phylum Chordata; class Actinopteri; order Salmoniformes; family Salmonidae; genus Salmo; species Salmo salar. Next base: position 36,673,688 of record NC_138311.1, read on the forward strand.
ATGAAATGAGAAGTCCATGGTGTCCACCACAGTTTTACACCATGTCTAAATGAAATGAGAAGTCCATGGTGTCCACCACAGTTTTACACCATGTCTGAATGAAATGAGAACTCCATGGTGTCCACCACAGTTTTACACCATGTCTGAATGAAATGAGAAGTCCATGGTGTCCACCACAGTTTTACACCATGTCTAAATGAAATGAGAAGTCCATGGTGTCCACCACAGTTTTACACCATGTCTGAATGAAATGAGAACTCCATGGTGTCCACCACAGTTTTACACCATGTCTGAATGAAATGAGAAGTCCATGGTGTCCACCACAGTTTTACACCATGTCTAAATGAAATGAGAAGTCCATGGTGTCCACCACAGTTTTACACCATGTCTGAATGAAATGAGAACTCCATGGTGTCCACCACAGTTTTACACCATGTCTGAATGAAATGAGAACTCCATGGTGTCCACCACAGTTTTACACCATGTCTGAATGAAATGAGAACTCCATGGTGTCCACCACAGTTTTACACCATGTCTGAATGAAATGAGAACTCCATGGTGTCCACCACAGTTTTACACCATGTCTAAATGAAATGAGAAGTCCATGGTGTCCACCACAGTTTTACACCATGTCTGAATGAAATGAGAACTCCATGGTGTCCACCACAGTTTTACACCATGTCTAAATGAAATGAGAAGTCCATGGTGTCCACCACAGTTTTACACCATGTCTGAATGAAATGAGAACTCCATGGTGTCCACCACAGTTTTACACCATGTCTGAATGAAATGAGAACTCCATGGTGTCCACCACAGTTTTACACCATGTCTGAATGAAATGAGAACTCCATGGTGTTCACCACAGTTTTATACCATGTCTGCAGGATGCAGTTCTGCCTGCTTCCTAAATTGAACTGTTGGGTGGAATTTTCCAATGTGATCACACTCAAATAAGTAATCTGCCCCATGTTAGTTTATGGATATATAAACTCCACTAAATGGGTACTGAACGTACTTCTAAAATATACATGAGGACATAGACTTCTTTTTTTGTGTGATAATTTTGGAACATTTCATCACAGAGCAAGTTGTTACCTTACCTTGTGCCCAGACACTATGTCCTCATCCATATGACTTGATGAAGCTGTTTGAAAGTTGATCATGCAAACGTATGCACTCATAGGATAATTATTATAAAGTGATAATGAATTATGAATAAATGTTTCTCGTCTTTCAACAGTTTGGATTTTGAGGAGTGTGCCCACAAGTTGATCAAGATGGACTTTCCTGACAGCCAAACGGTAGGTTACAATACTTATTGTCCCAGTACCCTTCCACCAGTGTACTTTTCCCTAGCTGCCAGCCTGCCGTGTCATGCCCATCTAATCTAAAGAGCTTCCAAAGCCTTTTATCTGAACCCCGACCATCATCTAAATATTTGTTACTGGCCTCCTGGGTTGTTGGATTCTTCCAAGTCACTCGGGAAGCATTTGTCATCTTAATTTCCTTGTTTTGCAGCTTTACACAGCCCAAATAAAACCCTCATGTAGGAACTTGGTGTACTCCACAATGATTTAAATGATAAAATACCCCCCCCAAGTGGCCCTTTTTCAACATTTGTGGACATTGTAATAACCAACTGCTATATATTTTTCTGTAGAAGTTCAGTAGTAGGCAGAGGAGGTTTATAGGCATCCTACACACTGTTAAAGCACCTACAACTTTTATGTTTGGAAGCATATCTTCTGAGTTCACCTTTTTAATGCACCTACACCTTTTATGTTTCAAAACCTGTGTTGAGATTTTTCACTGCCTATGATTTACAGTGCCTTCAGAAAGTATTCATACCCCTTGAATTATTCCACATTTTGTTGTTACAGTCTGAATTCAAAATTGATTAAATACACTGCTCAAAAAAATAAAGGGAACACTTAAACAACACAATGTAACTCCAAGTCAATCACACTTCTGTGAAATCAAACTGTCCACTTAGGAAGCAACACTGATTGACAATAAATTTCACATGCTGTTGTGCAAATGGAATAGACAACAGGTGGAAATTATAGGCAATTAGCAAGACACCCCCAATAAAGGAGTGGTTCTGCAGGTGGTAACCACAGACCACTTCTCAGTTCCTATGCTTCCTGGCTGATGTTTTGGTCACTTTTGAATGCTGGCGGTGCTTTCACCCTAGTGGTAGCATGAGACGGAGTCTACAACCCACACAAGTGGCTCAGGTAGTGCAGCTCATCCAGGATGGCACATCAATGCGAGCTGTGGCAAGAAGGTTTGCTGTGTCTGTTAGCGTAGTGTCCAGAGCATGGAGGCGCTACCAGGAGACAGGCCAGTACATCAGGAGACGTGGAGGAGGCCGTAGGAGGGCAACAACCCAGCAGCAGGACCGCTACCTCCGCCTTTGTGCAAGGAGGAGCAGGAGGAGCACTGCCAGAGCCCTGCAAAATGACCTCCAGCAGGCCACAAATGTGCATGTGTGTGCTCAAACGGTCAGAAACAGACTCCATGAGGGTGGTATGAGGGCCCGACGTCCACACGTGGGGGTTGTGCTTACAGCCCAACACCGTGCAGGACGTTTGGCATTTGCCAGAGAACACCAAGATTGGCAAATTCGCCACTGGCGCCCTGTGCTCTTCACAGATGAAAGCAGGTTCACACTGAGCACGTGACAGACGTGACAGAGTCTGGAGACGCCGTGGAGAACTTTCTGCTGCCTGCAACATCCTCCAGCATGACCGGTTTGGCGGTGGGTCAGTCATGGTGTGGGGTGGCATTTCTTTGGGGGGCCGCACAGCCCTCCATGTGCTCGCCAGAGGTAGCCTGACTGCCATTAGGTACCGAGATGAGATCCTCTGACCCCTTGTGAGACCATATGCTGGTGCGGTTGGCCCTGGGTTCCTCCTAATGCAAGACAATGCTAGACCTCATGTGGCTGGAGTGTGTCAGCAGTTCCTGCAAGAGGAAGGCATTGATGCTATGGACTGGCCCGCCCATTCCCCAGACCTGAATCCAATTGAGCACATCTGGGACATCATGTCTCGCTCCATCCACCAACGCCACGTTGCACCACAGACTGTCCAGGAGTTGGCGGATGCTTTAGTCCAGGTCTGGGAGGAGATCCCTCAGGAGACCATCCGCCACCTCATCAGGAACATGCCCAGGCGTTGTAGGGAGGTCATACAGGCACGTGGAGGCCACACACACTACTGAGCCTCATTTTGACTTGTTTTAATGACATTACATCAAAGTTTGATCAGCCTGTAGTGTGGTTTTCCACTTTAATTTTCAGTGTGACTCCAAATCCAGACCTCCATGGGTTGATAAATTGGATTTCCATTGATTATTTTTGTGTGATTTTGTTATCAGCACATTCAACTATGTAAAGAAAAAAGTATTTAATAAGTTTATTTCTTTCATTCAGATCTAGATGTGTTGTTTAAGTGTTCCCTTTATTTTTTTGAGCAGTGTATTTTTTTCTCACCTGTCTATACACAATACCCCATGACAAAGTGAAAACATGTTTTTAGACATGTTAGCAAATTTGTTGAAAATGAAATGCATAAATATCAAATTTTCTTAAGTATTCACACCCCTTTGCTGTGACACCAAATTGGGCTGGGCGATATGGCCAAAATCTCATATCCCGATATAGCACATTTTCTGTAAATTCAATGAATAAATAGTTTATATAAAATGATTACATGTAAATTCCTATTTCTTATTACATGTTGAATTATACTCAACAAATAAAAGGTGCTTACTCATATTTGATTATTTATCCTTTTATTTAGAACCTTTGTGCAAATTTTCAATTAAGCATTGTTACAAAATATGAATATATAAAATCTAAAAAGGCTAAATAGAAAACACTTCAACTATAGTTGCAAACAAAATAAATATAGGCCTAAAATAAATAAATGTATGTGTGTGTATATATATAATACATATAGTAAATATATATATATATAGTAAATATAGTGTATGTATGTATATATATATGTATGTATATATACATGTGTATATATGTATGTGTGTATATATATGTATGTGTATATGTGTGTGTGTGTGTGTATATATATATATATATATATATATATATATATATATGTATGTGTGTGTGTGTGTGTGTGTGTGTGTGTGTGTGTGTATGTATGTATGTGTATAAATATATATGTGTATGTATATATATGTGTATATATACATATATATATATATACATACATACATACATACATACATACATACATACAGTTGAAGTCGGAAGTTTACATACACTTTAGCCAAATACATTTAATCTCAGTTTTTCACAATTCCTGACATTTAACCCTAGTAAAAACTCCCTGTTTTAGGCCAGTTAGGATCACCACATTTTAAGAATGTGAAATGTCAGAATAATAGTAGAGAGAATGATTGATTTTAAGCTTTTATTTCTTTCATCGCATTGCCTTTAAATTGTTTAACTTGGGTCAAATGTTTCTGGTAGCCTTCCACAAGCTTCCCACAATAAGTTGGGTGAATTTTGGCCCATTCCTCCTGACAGAGCTGGTGTAACTGAGTCAGGATTGTAGGCCTCCTTGCTCGCGCACACTTTTTCAGTTCTGCCCACACATTTTCTAAAGGCTTGAGGTCAGGGCTTTGTGATGGCCACTCCAATACCTTGACTTTGTTGTCCTTAAGCCATTTTGCCACAACCTTGGAAGTATGCTTGGGGTCATTGTCCATTTGGAAGACCCATTTGAGACCAAGCTTTAACTTCCTGACTAATGTCTTGATGTTGCTTCAATATATCCACATAATTTTCTACCTCATGATGCCATCTATTTTGTGAAGTGCACTAGGCCCTGCTGCAGCAATGCACCCCCACTACAAGATGCTGCCACCCCCGTTCTTCACGGTTGGGATGGAGTTCTTCGACTTGCAAGCCTCCCCCTTTTTCCTCCAAACATAACGATGGTCATTATGGCCAAACAGTTCTGGTTTGGTTTCATCAGACCAGAGAACATTTCTCCAAAAAGTATGATCTGTGTCCCCATGTGCAGTTGCAAACCGTAGTCTGGCCAAACTAAGCAACCGGCCATGAAGGACGGTCAGGGGGGTGACCAAGTACACAATGACCACTCTGACAGAACTACAGCGTTCCTTGGCTGAGATGGGAGAACTCTCAGAAGGACAACAGTCTCGATAGCACCAATCAGGACTTTATTGGAGAGTGGTCAGATGGAAGCCACTCCTGAGAAAAAGGCACATGACAGCCTGCCTGTTGTTTGCAAATAGGCATGTGAAAGATTCTGTGGTCTGATGAGACAAAAATCAAACTCTTTGGCCAAAGCACTATGTCTGGAGAAAACCAAGCACAGCTCATCACATGTAACACCGTCCCTACCATGAAGCATGGTGGTGCTTCAGAGTGCGAACGACCTTAGAGTGGGGGCGAAGATTCACGTTCCAACAGGACAATGACCTCAAGCATACAGCCAAAGCAATGCTGGAATTGCTTCAGAACAAGAATGTGAAAGTCCTTGGGTGGCCAAGTCAAAGTCCGGACTTGAATCCCAGTGAAAATCTGTGGAAAGACTTGAAGATTGCTGTTCACTGCCGCTCCCCGCTCCCCGAAAAAATCTCCAAGGAAGAATGGGAGAAAAGCTGGTAGACATACCCAGGACGACTCAAAGCTGTAATCGCTGCCAAAGGTGTGGATACTTACGTAAATGAGATTTCTGTATTACATTTTCAATAAATGTTAGCACTTTCATTGTTGGGAATTGTGTGTAGAAAGAATATATATTTAATACATCAGGCTGTAATACAACAAAATGTGCAATTAAGTTAAGGAGTATTAATACTTTCTGAAGGCACTGTATGTTCCCTTTAATAGCTGTACGATAGGTCGTGTTTCTTCTAGTAGCCTGCCAACACTACAAACGTTTGTGGGTGGAAATAATATTATGTGATCACTCTCATTTACCTGAACTCTGCAATACATTTGGTATGTTATGCATTTCCATAAGAGATTGATTGAAAATAAAGCTATGATATGTAAGTAAATAGTGTAGCTAAGACAATATACCCAGCCATCTTTGATATCTGTCTTTTCCCTGCTGTATTAAGGAATCACTTCGGCTTAGATCACGTGTACATTGTGTCATATAGCCACGGGGTCAGCAGTTATATAACACATCAAATGGCTGCTTTTGTGAGCGTGCTACTAAGTAGGTCACTTTTAACTTAAAAAAAAATCATCAGTATGCCCATCGTCTAGTTTTTTTGTGTCAGGAGAGCGTCTGACAGAGCTTAATCTGGTAGTGGCTGTATTATATAGCTATATGGCTATTCTTGGGCGTGGCATTTCTTGAGCTCATGCGGATGATTGACATACTAGACTATTTGGTTCACGTTTTTGTAACCTATGGTATTTTAATTAACATGTTCTCTGAACCTATAGCTGTGTTTTGTTCATGGCTTCTACATCATGACCTTATAATCGATTCCAAAATACATGCTGAGGTGTTCCAAAACACATCATTGTGAGATGAGCACAGAGTAAGGAACTGTCAGTTTCTCACAGCTGTCATCCAGACCTTAATTGTAACTGTTTACTGGCCACTTGGTCCAGCTCAGACTGTACAGCCACAGTCATTACCTGGATAATTGAGATAATAGGCTACTATACTGTACCGTTTGTAGAGACAATTAGAGACAATTTACTCTTCCCTTTCCTGTCCCACTCCTCCTTCCTTACATATTTTTCTTGCTCACTCTTTCTTGCTCACTTTCTCTTTTTCACGCTCACCTACTATCCTTCCCCCTAGCTCTCTGTTACCATATCAGTCACAGATAATTAGAGATGGAAGAAGATTGAGAAAGGTCTTTGTTAAAGTGAGGAGTGACTGTAATGAGTACTGATGGACTATGATTAAACAACCCTGCAGGTCCTGTCTGTCTGAAATACAAGGTCATTAGAGGGGGGGGGGCAGAGGTTTGGCCACTCTATATCCTGGATTCAGATTAAGCCTACTCCTGGGAAAGAAGCCCTTTAAATTAGGATTTTCCACTGAGCTTGCTTTTTAGGCCAGGACTATGCTTAATCTGGGTCCACTGAATCATTTTTACTCTATCAATGTTAAGTATACTGTCATGGCTAGGGTGAGTTTATAAGTGACCGACCGGCTCGATTCGGTCTTATTTAGGAACATTTGAAATTGTGTTTTTTTACATTGGATAAAAGTAGAGACTCATAGCTAGAAATTGTATATCATACACTACAATTGAGGAACAATAGAAAAGTCATTCTGCTTTGAAAGTTGATCAACTTGTAACCTCACTTTTGAGAAAATGGCCTTTGAATGTTTTGGTACACCTACTGGAGAGCTCTTTGTCTCTTTGTCTACACCCATTCAGCATCGTTCACACCCTCTTAAGGTTTAGCCCCCTATATCTCTTTAAGGATTTGCGTGGGAGGCCGAGGAGTAGGGTTGATCTGAACGTTCTGTCCTAACAACACCAGTCAAGGACCCAAGCTAACTGACTAACGTTGGCTAGCTTGCTAGCTCCTTCCAGACACAAATGAGAGGACAGCTCACTCTGACCATTTTACGCTCCCATATAGAGCTGGTTAGGCTGTTTCTATGTTATCCAGAGCGTTGGTGACTGTGCTGCTGGCAACAATTTTTTGCCAACGTTTACTGACACCAGCTATATTCAACAGGTGTTGAGCATTTGTAAATTTGTCAGTTATTCTGAGCGAATTTACCAGCTACGTCTATCAACAGTTGTCGCAGTGGCATCATAAACATTCTAATGAAATGGTTACTTGCATAGTGGAGTTTTGCTAAGACATGTAGCAAGCTAAACCACGAACCATAATCCCAACTCATAATGTTACTACCCTGCATGAATCTGCAGGTAGCTAACCAACCAGGTTCAATGTTAGCTAGCTAACATTAGGCTATAACTAGCAAAGCAAATGGCTCTGAGATACGAATAATATTACTACACAGATCATGCACGTAACGTTAGCTAGCGATCGAGCCAGCCAGCCAGCTAATGTTAGCTAGCTAGCTAACAGTACACTTTAACTTGAAATGAAAATTACTTTCTGACAGAATTAGAAACGTGTAATATTTGAAAATGTAGCTGGCTTAGGCTGTCTTACCCGTATACATTACCTGTATACATTACCTGTATATCCCTCTCTCACAGATGCCATGGTTGCCCTTAGTTTGAATATGTAATCCTGAGACAGGTGTTGTCTCCATCTCCTTAGCTATCATACTCTAATTCCACCAGGCCTTCCACTGATTTCAAAACTCGGTCCTCCAGAAAGTGGAGACCAACACTTAAGCAGTTCTACTAAGTGATATATATATATTTTTAGAAAGGATTACCTAGACATACTGACAAGCTCAAATAGACAGAAGCATGCTACATGGCAGACCAATCCAAACTCATCTCTCGGCATGTCCAGCCAATCCATTGTCTCAGCCAATCATGGCTAGCGGGACGGATGCTGTCTTTTTCCATGGCTAAACCAACTAGGCTCGTAAATAACAATTGCATTCATATTTACAGATGGCATACAATTTTGTTAAGGCACATGTTCCAGAAGGCATTTGTGCCAAAATGTTTTTTTTTTTAGTTTGCGTTCAAATGGCTTTCCTGTGAAGTTGTGATGCACGTCATACGCCTAGTTTCCTTAACTACACTTTAATCTACACAGCATCTATCTACAGTGCATTCAGAAACCCACACCCCTTGACCTTTTCCACATTTTGTTGTGTTACAGCCTGAATTTCAAATGGATTAAATTTAGATGTTTTGTCACTGATCTACACACAGTACCCCATAATGTCAGTGGCTTTCTTTTTAGGAATGTTTACAAATTAATTAAACTAAAAGCTGAAATGTCTTGAGTCAAGTTTTCCACCCTTTTGTTATGGCAAGCCTAAATAAATCCTGCTTGCAATAAAGTAATACAGCAAAAAATGTGACAAAGAAATACTCTTTTATTTTTGTCCTGATTACAAAGCGTTATGTTTGGGGCAAACACAACACCACCGAGTACCACTCTTCATATTTTCAAGCATAGTGGTGGCTGCATCATGTTATGGGTATGCTTATCATCGACAAGGACTAGGGAGTTTTTTAGGATAAAAAATAAAAGGAATAGAGCTAAGCAAAGGGCAAATATCTAGAGTGAAAACTTGGTTCAGTCTGCTTTCCAACAGACACCGGGAGACACATTCACCATTCAGCAGGACAATTACATAAAACAAAAGGCCAAATATACACTAGAGTTGCTTACCTAGAACCCAACTACACAGACTTTGAGTTATTGTTTTAAAGAATAATGGGCAAATAATGTACAGTCCAGGTGTGCAAAGCTCTTAGCCTTACCCAGAAAGCTGTAATCGCTGCCAAGGGTGATTCTAACAGGATTTGACTCAAGGTGTTAAATACTTATCTAATCAAGATGTACTGTATTAGTGTTTTATATTAAATAATTTTGTGTAGATCGTTAACTAAAAATGACAAATCCATTTTAATCCCACTTTGCAACACAACAAAATTTGGAAAAGTCAATGTGTGTGAATACTTTCTGAAGGCACTGTGTCTATTTTACCCAATGGATTTCTGTTAAGATAATTAGGCTCCTCTGAGGCAAGAAACATTAATAGGAGTTTAGATTTTTCTGATTTCGTATAGTATATCTAATATATTAATGGTGTGGATAACGGAGGGTCGGGGGATAATGTGAACATATTAGGATTATGACACATTCACACAGTTTTATTCATTTATATAAGGTGTGATATCCCAAATTTGACACCCTAGGCTACATCTTGGTGCTGGATTGGCCTGTATGACGCAGTCACACAGCCTATTATTCATTCATTTCTATGAGGTGTGATTGTGTGAACTGTAAAGTAGACTTAATAAAGAAGATGGGCTGTGTGGACGGCTAGCAGCGCTACCACCACTGTCTACTAGTCTGGCAATGTGATTATTGTCCTTGTCAGCAGTGAGAGAGAGAGAGAACACATCACTGTAAGGGGAGTGAGAGTGAAGAATGAATCAGTCGATTCCACTCTCGTTATTCACAGCACATCTGCTTGCCTCCATGACTCACCATGCTAGTTTGGTCTGCTAGAAAAATTAAGATTGATAAAGCAGGACAGATAAATCTCAGCCAGTATTTCAGTGATCTTTCATATTAGATAATTTTTTTGAAGTTACATTTTACTGGTTCATACCCATATGGCATGCATAGATACTACCCGTAGTAGTAGCTAAGCACACCAATGTTGTTAGTTTACAGTCTTTCAGCTGCAGAGCCTCGGAGATTGTCTAGGGATGGTGTTATAAATTATATGCTGTTGTTTGTAGGAGTTGTTTCATCTTTAGAATCCAGGACATATGAAAGAATGTACTTTCATTTACCGAACCCTATGTGGATTGAAATATTTATTTCCTATTTTTCAAAGTCATTTCTTGACTCAATATGGGTTAATTCTTTGACAAACCTTTTACTGGAAGTTGTCTCTCTCCTTGGAATTATTTGTTAAGTATTCAGCCTCCTGTGATGCAGCCGCATGGAGTGAGACCCTTCTGGCAGAGGGAAGCCCATAGAAATATAATTATAAGAACAGGAATGTCTGTCCCATGGTGGCGGGAGATGCATTAGCACAGCAGTGGTCCTTTGGGGAAGGGGGAAGATGGATGGAAGGAACACAGGAAAGGAGAGGGGGAGATGGAAGGGCTTTGTCTGCCCGTGAAGCTATCTATCCAGTGCTAAGAGCATTCAGAGGACAGCCTGTTTGTTTGCCTGCTTTCAGGGTTTCACACTAAGTAACGTGACTGTCTATGACACCATATGTGTTGAAGTGGCCCTGGGTGTTCAAGCTAGTCAAGGCAAAGCAAGACTCATATTCGAGACGGCTCTGAAATTATTCTTGTTGAACGCTTTTTATTATTCCATATGGAATTCCAGCTGCTGATGGGTAGCGAGCTAGTAGTTCTGTCAGTGTCAATCACATTCCCTGTGCTCCTCAACCTAGGCTAAGTCTCCTCAGCCTGCAGCTTCAAGTCCCTGAGCCAAAGGTTAGTGTTGGGCTCCTCTCTCTCACACACACCAGATGGGAAAGGACAGTACATGCTGTAAGGGATGAGAATGTCACCCAGCCTGCCTGTATAGCCCCAGCCTGCATCCCCCTCCTGAGGCTATAGGCCCTGACGACCACAGAGAGATGGCATGACATTATGTCCTGAGAAGGCTGCTACACTGCACCCACATAGCCACAGAGACCCCAGGTGCTGCCGGAGGAATTGTGTAGGGTGTGGGCCTAATGCTGCTGGGAAACATGTAATCCCCACGCTTCCTTTACGGCCCAGCCCAAAGTAATACCATTGTCATACCAGGGTACTATACCCACCTAGCTCGCAGGTATTGATGTCTTTCCCTGTCCATAGACTGCTTTCATGGTAAGGAAAAAGCATGTAATCATAGAACTACACTACATGACGAAAAGTATGTGGACACCGGCTCGTCGAACATCTCATTCTAAAATCATGGGAATTAATATGGAGTTGGTCCCCCTTTGCTGCTATAGCAGCCTCCACTTGTCTGGATAGGTTTTCCACTATATGTTGCTGCGGGGACTTGCTGCCATTCAGTCATGAGCATTAGTGAGGTCGGGCACTGATGTTGGGCGATTTGCTCTGGCTTGCAGTCGGCATTCCAATTCATCCCAAAGGTGTTCGATGGGGTTGGGGTCAGGCCTCTCTGCAGGCCAATCAAGTTCTTCCACACCAATCTCGACAAACCATTTCTGTATGGACCTCGCTTTGGGCACGGGGGCATTGTCATGCTTAAACAGGAAAGGGCCTTCCCCAAACTGTTGCCAGAAAGTTGGAAGCACAGAATCATCTAGAATGTCATTGTATGCTGTAGCGTTAAGATATCCCTTCACTGGAAATAAGGGCCCTAACCCGAAGCATGAAAAACAGCACCAGACCATTATTCATCCTCCACCAAACTTTACAGTTGGCACTATGCATTTGGGCAGGTAGCCTTCTCCTGGCATCCGCCAAACCCAGATTCGTACGTAGGACTGCCAGATGGGGAAGCGGGATTCATCACTCCCGAGAATGCGTTTTCACCGCTCCTGAGTCCAATGGTGGCAAGCTTTACACCACTCCAGCCGACGCTTGGCATTGCGCATGGTGATCTTAGGCTTGTGTGCGGCTGCTCGGCCATGGAAACCCATTTCATGAAGCTCCCGACAAACAGTTATTGGGCTGACGTTGCTTCCAGAGGCAGTTTGGAACTCGGGAGGTAGAGTTGTAACCGAGGACAGACGATTTTTACGCGCTTCAGCACTTGGCGGTCCCGTTCTGTAAGCTGGTGTGGCCTACCACTTTGTGGCTAAGCCATTGTTGCTCCTAGATGTTTCCACTTTACAATAACAGCACTTACAGTTGACCGGGGTAACTCTAGCAGGGCAGGCATTTTACAAACGGAGTTGTTGGAAAGGTGGCATCCTATGACGGTGCATCGTTGAAAGTGACTGAGCTCTTCAGTAAGGCCATTCTACTGCCAATGTTTGTCTATGGAGATTGCATGTCTGTGCTCAATTTTTATACACCTGTCAGCAACCGGTGTGGCTGAAATAGCTGAATCCACTAATTTGAAGTGGTGTCCACATAGTTTTGAATATATATAGTGTATTTCTATATGGTTCTATGTCTATGCATGTAATCCTCACACTTCCTATGGAGCCTAGAGTAGCAGAATAATACCAGAGTAATACTCACCCAGATGCATGGACTCAGGGAGTGTCAGCGACGGGGGTTTCTGCATCCACAGCCAGGTGGACAGGGGTACACACAGAGATCCTATAATTCACATATAATTCTATAGGCTATGTAATTCTATGAGTACACAGGCATTTAGAGATTTCCCTGGACTGACAGCCAAATGGATAGGATAAGAACTGAGACCTGGAGATTTCCTTCCCTGCCTGCTATGATCCTGAGGAACAGGCTCTTCTATAGAGCTCATGGTCTGCTCAATATTCCAGCTGTGATGGATAGACACATTAGGAAAGCTAATGAATGAATCAGTAACAGTCGCCCAATTCTTCACAACCACTGCACAGCAGACCACAACCCTGTTCTTTTCTCAGAACTCACTGGACACACACAGGAACACTGTCTATGTTTTTAAATGAGATCAAATGAAAAGGACTCTATTAAAACAGGAAGGGAAATTATTATCTTCTGTGAGCGGCCTGTCTCTCTCTGTCTCAAATCTATCCCCTTGGTCTTTACATGAACCTTAACTTACAGTTGAAGTCGGAAGTTTACATACACTTATGTTGGAGTCATTAAAACTTGTTTTTCAACCACTCCATACATTTCTTGTTAACAAACTATAGTTTTGGCAAGTCGGTTAGGACATCTACTTTGTGCATGCCACAAGTAATTTTTCCAACAATTGTTTAAAGACCGATTTAACTCATAATTCACTGTATCACAATTCCAGTGGGTCAGAAGTTTACATACACTAAGTTGACTGTGCCTTTAACTTCTATGGGCTACGTGGGACACAGCCAGTGAAATATCAGGGCGGCAAATTCAAAAACAACAAAAACAACAAAATGTCATAATTCAACTTTCTCAAACATACAACTATTTTACACCATTTTAAAGATACACTTCTCCTTGATGTAACCACATTGTCCGATTTCAAAAAGGCTTTACAGCAAAAGCAAAACATTAGATTATGTTAGGAGAGTACATAGACAAAAATAATCACACAGCTATTTTCCAAGCAAGGACATGTCAATAAAACCCAAAACACAGCTAAATGAAGCACTCACCTTTGACGATCTTCATCAGATGACACTCCTAGGACATTATGTTACACAATACATGTATGTTTTGTTCGATAAAGTTCATATTTATATCCAAAAACAGCATTTTACATTGGCGCGTGATGTTCGGAAAATGTATTCCCACCAAAACGTCCGGTGAATGTGCACATCAATTTACAAAAATACTCATCATAAACGTTGACAAAATATATAACAATTATTTAAAGAATTATAGATAGACTACTCCTGGATGCAACCGCTGTGTCAGATATTAAAATAGCTTTACGGAGAAAGCACATTTTTCAATATTCTGAGTACATAGCTCAGCCATCACGGCGAGCAATACAGACACCCGCCAAGTTCGGGGGAATCTAAACTCAGAATTAGTATTAGAAATATTGTCTTACCTTTGCTGATCTTCGTCAGAATGCACTCCCAGGACTGCTACTTCCACAAGAAATGTTGTTCGAAATACTCCATATTTATGTCCAAATACCTACATTTTGTTTGTGCGTACAGATCACTTATCCAAAGGCATAACGCGCAAGCGCGGAACCAGAGACGAAAAGTCAAAATGTTCCATTACCGTACTTAGAAGCATGTCAAACGCTGTTTAAAATCAATCTTTCTGGTATTTTTAACGTAAAATTGCGATAATATTCCAACCGGACAATAGCATATTCATTCAAGAAGAAAAAGAAGGAACGGCGTGCTCGCGGGACCGAGCATATCCAATCCCTTTGTTGCCAGGCAGTCCACTCAGTAACTGAGCTCCTATACTCTGCCCAGTGACAGGAGAATGCTCAAACCACTTTCTGAAGGCTGTTGACAGCCAATGGAAGCCTTAGTAAGTGCAACGTCACCCCACAGACACTGTAGTTTCGATAGAGAATCAAAAGAAGAACTACAATTCTCAGACTTTCCACTTCCTGCTTGGATTTTTCTCAGGTTTTTGCCTGCCATATATGAGTTATGGTATACTCACAGACACCATTCAAACAGTTTTAGAAACTTCAGAGTGTTTTCTATCCAAATCTACTAATAATATACATATTCTAGTTTCTGGGCCAGAGTAGTAACCTGTTTAAATTGGGTACGTTTTTCATCCGGCCATGAAAATACTGCCGCCTACACCCCAACAGGTTAAAGAGATTGGAAAATTCCAGAAAATGATGTCATGGCTTTAGAAGCTTCTGAGTCAATTGGAGGTGTACCTGTGGATGTATTTCAAGGCCTACCTTCAAACTCAGTGCTGCTTTGCTTGTCATCATGGGAAAATCAAAAGAAATCAGCAAAGACCTCAGGGGGAAAAAATTGGAGACCTCCACAAGTCTGGTTCATCCTTGGGAGAAATTCCCAAACGCCTGAAGTTACCACGTTCATCTGAACAAACAATAGTACGCAAGTATATACACCATGGGACCACGCAGCCGCCATACCGCTCAGAAAGGAGACGCGTTCTGTCTCCTAGAGATGAACGTACTTTGGTGCGAAAAGTGCAAATCAATCCCAGAACAACAGCAAAGTACCTTGTGAAGATGCTGGAGGAAACAGGTACAAAAGTAACTATATCCACAGTACAACAAGTCCTATATCGACATAACCTGAAAGGCCGCTCAGCAAGGAAGAAGCCAGACTACGGTTTGCAACTGCACATGGGGACAAAGATCGTACTTTTTGGAGAAATGTCCTCTGGTCTGATGAAACAAAAATAGAAATGTTAGCCATAATGACCATTCTTATGTTCGGAGGAAAAAGGGGGAGGCTTGCAAACTGAAGAACACAATCCTAACCGTGAAGCACGGGGGTGGCAGCGTCATGTTGTGGGGGTGCTTTTCTGCAGGAGGGACTGGTGCACTTCACAAAATAGATGACATCATGAGGGAGGAAAATGATGTGGATATATTGAAGCAACATCTCAAGACATCAGTCAGGAAGTTAACCTGTTATGGCTAGGGGGCAGTATTTTCACGGCTGGTTAAAAAACATACCCGATTTAATCTGGTTACCACTCCTACCCAGTAACTAGAATATGCATATACTTATTACATATGGATAGAAAACACTCCAAAGTTTCTAAAACTGTTTGAATGGTGTCTGTGAGTATAACAGAACTCATTTGGCAGGCAAAAACCTGACAAGGTTTCAGGCAGGAAGTGGCCTGTCTGACAAGGTGTCGTTCTTCTTGTCTCTGTTTATTGAAGAGTGAGGATCTTAGCTGTCCCGTGACACTTCCTACGGCTGCCATAGGGTCTCAGAAGGCGGTAAAAAGCTGAATCGTGGCTTTGCAGGCTCTGGCTGAAACAAAGTAGCGCGTTTGGGTAGTGGCTGGTTACAGTACTGTGAGACTCAGGCTCGTGCCCGCATCGACCGAAAGCTTTGTTTACTTTCCTCAGTTTAGCTAAAAGGAGATTCCTGGCCGGAATATTATCGCTTTTTTACGAGAAAAATGGCATAAAAATGGATTTTAAACAGCGGTTGACATGCTTTGAAGTACGATAATGGAATATTTAGATTTTTTTTGTCACGAATTGTGCCATGCGCACGACCTTGATTTACCATTTCAGATAGTGTCTGGGACGCACGAACAAAACGCCGCTATTCGGATATAACGATGGATTATTTTGGACCAAACCAACATTTGTTATTGAAGTAGCAGTCCTGGGAGTGCATTCTGACGAAGACAACAAAAGGTAATGAAACTTTTATAATAGTAAAGCTGATATTGGTGAGTGCTAAACTTGCCGGGTGTCTAAATAGCTAGCCCATGATGCCTGGGCTATGTACTTAGAATATTGCAAAATGTGCTTTCACCAAAAAGCTATTTTAAAATCGGACATATCGAGTGCATAGAGGAGGTCTGTATCTATAATTCTTAAAATAATTGTTATGCTTTTTGTGAACGTTTATCGTGAGTAATTTAGTAAAATGTTAGCGAATTCCCCGGAAGTTTGCGGGGGGTATGCTAATGTAAAAAGCTGTTTTTTGATATAAATATGAACTTGATTGAACAAAACATGCATGTATTGTATAACATAATGTCCTAGGGTTGTCATCTGATGAAGATCATCAAAGGTTAGTGTTGCATTTAGCTGTCTTCTGGGTTTTTGTGACATTATATGCTAGCTTGAAAAATGGGTGTCTGATTATTTCTGGCTTGGTACTCTGCTGACATAATCTAATGTTTTGCTTTCGTTGTAAAGCCTTTTTGAAATCGGACAGTGTGGTTAGATAAAGGAGAGTCTTATCTTTAAAATGCTGTGAAATAGTCATATGTTTGAAAAATGGAAGTTTTTGTATTTTAGAGGAGTTTGTATTTCGCGCCACGCCCATCATTGGATAATGGAGCAGGTGTTCCGCTAGCGGAACGTCTAGATGTAAGAGGTTAAAGCTTGGTCTCAAATGGATCTTTCAAAATGGACAATGATCCCAAGCATACTTCCAAAGTTGTGGCAAAATATCTTAAAACCTGTTATGGATAGGGGTTCCGCTAGCGGAACGTTTCAACAACATCCGGTGAAATTACAGAGCGCAAAAATGTTTTTATTCGAAATATTTAACTTTCATACATTCACAAGTGCAATACACCAAATTAAAGCTTAACTTCTTGTTAATCTAGCCACCGTGTCAGATTTCAAAAAGGCTTTACACGAAAGCAAACCATGTGATTATCTGAGGACAGTGCCCAGCATACCAACACATGAAAATCAAATTTCAACCCGCCAGGCGCGACACAAAACTCAGAAATAACGATATAATTCATCCCTTACCTTTGAAGAACTTCTTCTGTTGGCACTCCAATATGTCCCATAAACATCACAAATGGTCCTTTTGTTCGATTAATTCCTTCGTTATATCTCCAGAATTTCCATTTATTTGGAGCATTTGGTTCAGAAAAATACCGGTTCCAACTCGACCAGCATGACTACAAAATATCTAATAAGTTACCTGTAAACGCTGTCCAAACATTTCAAAGAACTTTCCTAATCCAACTTTAGGTATTTTAAAATGTAAATAATCGATCAAATTTAAGACGGGATAAACTGTGTTCAATACCGGATGAAAACAATGTGAAGCGTGTGACCTGGAGCGCGCATCAAAACATTAGAGAGCACTAGGCTGGACCCTCGTTCTGAACAGCCGTGCTTCTTCATTTCTCTAAAGAAAAACATCAACCAATTTCTAAAGACTGTTGACATCTAGTGGAAGCAATAGGAACTGCAACCAAGTGCCACAGAAATCTAGGTTCCGTTGAAAACAGTCTCACCTAAAAAAAAAAACTATCCTGGATGGTTTGTCCTCGGTGTTTCACCTGCCAAATAAGTTCTGTTATACTCACAGACATTATTTTAACAGTTTTAGAAACTTTATAGTGTTTTTTTTTTTTATCAAAATCTACCAATATGCATATCCTAGCTTCTGGGCCTGAGTAGCAGGCAGTTTACTTTGGGCACGCTTTTCATCCAAAATTCCGAATGCTGCCCCCTATCCTAAAAAATTTAAGGACAACAAAGTCAAGGTATTGGAGAGGCCATCACAAAGCCCTGACCTCAATCCTATAGAAAATTTGAGGTCAGAACTGAAAAAGGGTGTGCGAGCAAGGAGGCCTACAAACCTAACTCCGTTACACCAGCTCTGTCAGGAGGAATGGGCCTTAATTCACCCAATTTATTGTGGGAAGCTTGTGGAAACGTTTGACCCAAGTTAAACAATTTTAAGGCAATGCTACCAAATACTAATTGAGTGTATGTAAACTTCTGACCCACTGGGAATGTGATGAAAGAAATACAAGCTGAAATAAATCATTCTCGCTACTATTATTCTGACATTTCACATTCTTAAAATGTGGTGATCCTAACTGACCTTAGGCAGGGAATTTTTACTAGGATTAATTGTCAGGAATTGTGAAAAACTGAGTTTAAATGTGTTTGGCTAAGCTGTATGTAAACTTCCAACTTCAACTGTACCTGAACCACTAGTTGTAAAGTGTTGGTAGAGTTGGTCATTTCTATGCATTGACTTTGCTGGCCCTGTATGGGCCCTGGCTGATACACTATATATATTCAAAAGTATGTGGATGCCCCTTGAAATTTAGTGGATTCGGCTATTTCAGCCACACCCGTTGCTGAGAGATGTATAAAATCGAGCACCCAGCCATGCAATCTCCATAGACAAACACTGGCACTAGAATAGCATTACTGAAGACCTCAGTGACTTTCAACGTGGCACCGTCATAGATTGCCACCTTTCCAACAAGTCAGTAAGTCAAATTTCTGCACTGCTAGAGCTGCCCCGTCAAGTGCGGTTATTGTGAAGTGGAATCGTCTAGGAGCAACAACGGTTCAGCCGCGAAGTGGTAGGCCACACAAGCTCACAGAACAGGACCGCTAAAGCATGTAGCGCGTAAGAATTGTCTGTCCTCGGGTTGCAACACTCACTACCGAGTTCCAAACTGCCTCTGGAAGCAATGTCAGCCCAATAACTGTTCGTCAGGAGCTTCATGAAATGGGTTTCCATGGCTGAGCAGCTGCACACAAGCCTAGCAGTGGAAACTGTTTTCTGGAGTCATGAATCACACTCCACCATCTGGGTTTGGCGGATGCCAGGAGAACGCTACCTGCCCGACTGCATAGTGCCAAATGTCACAGTTTGGGCTAGGCCCTTTTAGTTAGAAAATCTTCGTTAGGATATCTTAACGTTACAGCATAAAATGACATTCTAGACGATTCTGTGCTTCCAAGTTTGTGGCAACAGTTTGGGAAAAGCCCTTTCCTGTTGAAATGATAACCGCAAGACGCATACAATGACAATGACCCGTGCACAAACAAGGTCCATATAGAAATGGTTTGTCGAGATTGGTGTGGAACAACTTGACTGGCCTGCACAGAGCCCTGACCTCAACCCCATCAAACACCTTTGGGATTAATTGGAACGCCGACTGCGAGCCAGGCCTAATCGCCCAGCATCAGTGCCCGACCTCACTTATGCTCTTGTGACTGAATGGCAGCAAGTCCCTGCAGCATTGTTCCAACATCTAGTGGAAAGCTTTCCCAGACGAGTGGAGACTGTTATAGCAGCAATGGGGCGACCAACTCCATATTCATGCCTAGGATTTTGGAATGGGATGTTCGACGAGCATGGGGTACATGCTTTTGGTAATGTAGTGGATGTGGTTGAGAATGAGGATATATCCCAAATGGCACCCTAGTCCTTATAGAGAGCACTACTTTTGTCTCTGGTCAAAAGTTGTGCACTATTAGGGAATAGGGTGCCATTTGGGAGGTACCCTGAGTGTTCTCAGGATGGAGAGGGTTCTGAGATGAGATGGGGGACAGACAACAGAGTCTCATTGCATTCCCATCGTGTTGCCATGCCAGGCAGAGAATCAGGCACACTGTGTGAACATCACACTTTCCAATCTCAGTATCACACAACATAACACAGCCTCCTGCTGCTGTCTGCTGCCAGGGCTTTTTCGTCTGTGGCAGAGAGACAGTTACCAGACAGACGTGCCTCTCAATAACAAACCATACAGCTTCTAGCCTCAGTCATAACCATCATTATTTTGATAACTGTGCTGAGATGTTAAATGAGTTGTTCAGTCTGTCAGCTAGCAAGGCTACATGCTGAGAACTTTCGCTCACACCTTTACTTTCTCAATGAATTTAAATGTGTTCACACATGAATCATTCAGGTTTTAGCCCACATGATAAGTTAAATGCAAGGAAGCATGAGTTTTTCCTCACCAATGTAACTCAGTGTAGTCAAATATTTAGTTGTAGTCTCAATCTGGTTACCTATAAGTACAATATAGTTATGTTTCAAGGTTATTACATATTTATTAACTTAATTCCGGAATACTTCTAAACTCCCCACAATGCACTATTTGTCAGCGTCATGAAGGATCTACTCTACTCTGGCTACCAATTTGTTTGCTAGCTCGGTAGCTAGCTCAAGCTGGTTTACGATAGCCACGCCTCATGCTATTCACAGATTTTGTGTTCTGTGTTCTCTAGTGGGAACTCGTCAGTACGGCAGACTGGTGCTTTTGGGGAGTTTTGTAACTTTTTCTACCTTGGCTTAGTGCTACCTCGCTAGCAGACTGACATCTGTAATCTATCCAATTTGGATTTCAGCCAGGTGAAGCGCCCGCCTCCCCCTCGCTTTGAAAGCTAACTCAGCCTGGACTAATTTAAAAGCGTGTTACCTTTGGCTGGGCCCCAGCCATCCGTCTGTAAGTCTCTGCTCTCTTTTCTTTTAATCTGCGGTTATGTTTTAGTTGTGTTGTGTTAGTTGTATTCTAGCTGGTCTCCAGTAGTTGGGCTTTAGCTTGCCGACCTACACCGTGGTGGTTGGCTAGGCTAATAGCTAGTTGGCTAAAGAGCTAATGTGAGCTGGCTGGCTAACTTGCTGGCTAAGATAACTGCATATACCTAACATTCTTTGATAACTGGTTAGATTGTGTTATATATTTCCAAAACTTTGATTTACTTTGATGTAGCTGTAAGATAGGCGTTGATAGCAACTGGCTGACTCGGTGCTAACGTAACATTAGCAGGCTGGTAGGGCTAATGTTAGCAGGCTAGTTGGCTAGCAACCTTGCAAATTGATTTGTAACAATAAATTCATAAAGTATTTGCTTGTAACTTACCTGAACATTTTATTGAAACCAGCAGTCATGAGTGCAAACGATTTGCTTTAATTTGAAGTTATACATGGAAGTTATATCTGTTGGAATTTACATTATAAGAAATATGCTGGCTTGCCGGGTCTTCCATATTACATCACACCCCGGAAAAACATTTTCTGACATGACTTCGGCGTTCTTTGGTATGATTCCAAGGAATCATTCAGATTTTACATGATGAGCAAATAGTCCAATTTGTATCGATTTTTCCTCCCTCCATATCACAAACATGATTCTCCTATCTCTCCTCACCACCTGTGTAATTTGGTGCCAGCCCCTGCCAGGTCATGGCCTGTCCAGGACGTTCATTTGAAGATTGATCACACCACAGCCCATGGTTGCCCAAGGCTGGCCTCCTCAATGAAAATATAGTCTTATGAAATCAATAATCTGCTTGGCTGGGATATTGGTTGGAGGATGAGAGGACACAGAATGGTTATGTCCAAAATGGCACCCTGTTCCCTATGTCGTGCACTACTTTTCACCTGGGCCACGTCAAAGTAGTATACTTTGTAGAGAATAGGGTCCCATTTAGGACCGGCTTCTCGCTGGCTGCAGGACGATGTAACAGATGGGTCTTTTTATATCCCCCATAGGTGCAGTCCTTCCTGGCTTGGCCAAGTCTCAGCATCCCCTCTGTGTCCATGTTCCAGTGATTAAAGCTATTTTTGTGTCTGCCTTCTCCCAACAGAAAGAGCTGTGCAACATGATTCTAGACTGCTGTGCCCAACAGAGGACCTACGAGAAGTTTTTTGGTCTTCTAGCAGGGGTAAGAAGACCAAATAATATATGTTTTTATATTCTTTAATTTAAATATAACCAAAATATATATTTCATCATTTTCCGTTATCCCTGAGACAATTTTCATTAACTTAGTCTGTTATGTTGCATGCTGAAAGTTGGAATTTCATCACCCTTGAAATTACATTTGTTGATAAGCCTTGTAGTTTACTGCAGTTCATTTGGCTTTTTACAGGAATTTGTCTCGCATTCAAGAGCACTGCGTTAAGACCAACTATATTCTACTCTCAACTAACATTGGTGAACTCTGTTAATTTCTCAGAGGTTTTGTCTGCTGAAGAAGGACTATATGGAGAGTTTTGAGGCCATCTTCATGGAGCAGTATGAAACCATCCATCGCCTAGAGACCAATAAACTGAGAAACGTTGCCAGGATGTTTGCTCATCTCCTGTACACTGACTCTGTCCCGTGGAGTGTATGTATTGTAGCTCTCTAGGGTTGCGTCTCAAACGGCACCCTAATCCCCATGCACTACATGGGGATTAGGGTGCCATTTTGGCCCTAGTAACTCAACATCTCTAACCTAAAACCTTGTGCTGACTCTGCCGTTACCACGCACATGGGTTCGTGACATAATGCATCCTCTCTTTCATATCAGAATGTATTACAGCATCAATATGGCTTTAAATCTTATTGATCTATTCATCTGATGCTGGGCATTAAGGCAACGTAGTTGATTTGAGTTCCCTTCAACAGCTACTAATCTAGTTACACTGCGTGTCTGTGTGTTTCTCTCTCAGGTGCTGGAATGTATTAAAGTCAGTGAGGACACCACCACGTCGTCCAGTCGAATCTTCGTCAAGATCTTGTTCCAGGAGCTCTGTGCCTACATGGGTCTGCCCAGGCTCAATGAACGACTCAAGGATATGTACGTCAATCTAGTCTTTTCCCCCTCCACTGTCAACTAATATGTCACTTGAGAATGTTGATACTTGTAATCTGGCTCTGTTATTCTCTGAGGGGATAAATTAAGTTGAATATAAATACATTTAGTTGTCACTTTTTGATGGATGGGATTGTCTCATCCGATCTTTTTTGTATCTTCCAGGACGTTGCAGCCCTTCTTCGAGGGTCTCTTCCCTCGTGACAACCCCAGGAACACCCGATTCGCCATAAATTTCTTCACCTCCATTGGCCTGGGTGGACTTACGTAAGTGTCTCCATTCTAATAATATAATCATAATACGTGCCGCTTTCATTCAACGCAACAGCACAATGAGATTGCATATACGTTTTGTGTTTGTGATTTGTTAACACACAACCTTCACATTGCTGCTGCCTTTACCTGCTGAGCCACACAGGAACACATTGTAATATAACAGGTTGGGGTATTGCGTCACCATCCTGCTGTGATCTCCTGCCAAATCAAACTTTATTTGTCACATATGCCGAATACAACAAGTATAGACGTGAAATGCTTACTTACAAGCCCTTAACCAACAGTGCCGTTCAAGAAGAAGAAAATATTTACCAAGTAAGCTAAAATAAAAAGTAATAATAAAAGTAACACAATAACGAGGCTATGTGTCATAATTTATTCTTTCTCGATCTCTCTCTCTTGCTCTCTTTCCCCTTCTCTTTCTCTCATTCTCTCTCCTTCTCCCTCGCTCTACCCACTCTCCCTCCCTCCCATAGGGATGAGCTCCGTGAGCATCTGAAGAACGCCCCCAAGATAATCATGACCCAGAACCAGGACGTGGAGTCGTCAGACTCCGACTCGTCCTCTTCCTCCTCTGACTCGTCCTCCTCAGACAGTGACAGCAGCGACAGTGACAGCTCTGACTCCTCCACTGACTCCGACTCGTCCAGCAACAGCTCAGGTACAGAGTAGCTTTACCACCCTGATAGTCCCTTACAATAGCCTGGTCCCAGATCTGTTTGTTATTTCTACTTTGGTCATTGGCGGCACAAACAGCACTTTAAACAATCTGGGACCAGGCCACCCTCACTATGCTTTTTTTAATTGATACACTTAGACTTAGGTAGTTGAGAGGACATCATTGCAATCAACTTACAACCCAGCTCTCTTTTAACCAGCAGTCTGAATATTTTCTTAGACGAATTAAAAGTACTAGTCCTTTATTAACTGTCTGCCCTTCACCTCAACCTAATTCTAATGCCTGTGTTGTGTCCGGGGAGGTGGTGGGGCCTGTTCAATTAGTAATTATGTTCCTATGGTTGTACCCTTCTTTCCTTGTCCCTGCTGTGAAGGTGGCCTAGCCTGCTTTGTGTGTGTGTGTGTGTGTGTGTGTGTGTGTGTGTGTGTGTGTGTGTGTGTGTGTGTGTGTGTGTGTGTGTGTGTGTGTGTGTGTGTGTGTGTGTGTGTGGTGTGTGTGTGTGTGTGTGTGTCAGCCTGCATCATTGCATGCCTCACCTTGAGGAATGTCAGTGTTGTACTTAGCCCTCTAACTCAGCATGATAATTATTTTAATTGGCCAGCTCTATTGACATGAAACTTGTCTGTTTTGAATCACATCACTATTTCCCTAGAAAAGGCCTGTCCCCCATGTCACATTATATGGTAATAATATTTGCCATTTAGTGTTGGTTTTTATCCAAAGCAACTTATGGGAGTGTTTAGGCTACATAGTGTGAATCGTGGCATCAGGGACATTAAGATGGCTTTTTGTGTCAGTCCCATGCTGATGAAATGCAAATACTGCCAACCAAGGACCAGTCTGTATTCACTTTTTCAATTTAAGAAAGCATTTATATTTCAGGGCTAAATTTTAAATATCCAATTTAACAAGAGAGCAGCGATTGTCCTGGTGAAACAGATGTCCTCTACATAATCACTGCTTTCAAATCAATAGTGACAAAATGACCTCTGTTCACTGAAATGTCCAATACCTCTGAGCTTTAGTTGTTTCTCAGTAAATTGTCCTGAACATCAAGCCTGTGTGAGGTGTTTCTCGGCTGTGATGTTGATGTGGCTATTTACCATTCAGCCTGTGTGTATATGTATACAAATCTCTATGCAAAACATGCACGCAAAGACAGTCCGGCAGTGGTCCACACACACACACACACACACAAACACAAACACAAACACAAACAAACAAACGCCTGCAGTCAGTTTTGTACTCTGGCGGTCTAGTGACTGTTTGACTAGTATGGTGTTGGGTGCCCCTGGCCTGCTCTCTGTAGGGCAGAGTGACATGTTAACATGGCAGAGTAGAGCACTCCAGGCACTGGCCAAAAGCACAGTCTGTCATCACCACACATCATCTGCACACAGGCTTGCATCCCAAATGGCACCCTATTCCGTAGAAGGCTCTGGTCAGAAGTAGTGCACTATATAGGAAATAGGGTGCCATTTAGGACACACATAAGCCCCCCTCAACCTCCCATCACATGGCATAGCTCAGACCACTCGTATGGAATGGCAAAACTGACTGTCAATTTATTTTAATTTTTTATACACAGCATAGAGAATGTGCCCCTCTATGGGCTGGCAAACTGTGTGCATGCTTCTGGATGTATTAAGGCTCTTTACTCATGTTTAATAGATTTTGATTCAAAGTCTGGATATATTTAGTTTCTAAGACAAATGTACTGTTTTGCAGATTCCGATTCTAGGCGTAAAAAGAGCAAGGGCCAGAACAAAAAGAAGAGCGACAAAGACAAGAAGAAAGATAAGAAGACCAAGGACAAGGCTTCTTCCAAAAAGATCTCCCTTCAGAAGTCACCTCTGGAGGAACGGCCCAATAGGAGTCTGAGACACGAGAACCGTCGCCGTGATGACAGCAGTAGCGATGAAGAGGAGGCGGAGCGCAGTGGGGGGAGACCCGGGCCTGAGGTCCGCCACAAAGCCTCTCGCCACCGGGGTCGAGTAGAAGACGCTCCGCCACCCACGCACGAGAGACCCGACCGTGCTGACCGTGGAGGGCACAAAGACAAGGAGCTGCCTCGTGGCAGGCCTGGCAGAGACAGAGACTATGAGGACGGGGACAGACAGCCAGAGGCCCGCAGGCACAACAAGGACGATGGGGGGGGAAACGATGGGAAACACCAAGCCCCCCAGGCCGACCGTGACCGAGTCAGACACCGTAGCACTGAGAAAGAGAAGGAACCAGTGAGCAGTAGAGGCAGGGACAGAGAAAAAGAGAGGTCAAAGTCACGGGAGAGGAGCAGCCGCAAGGAGAAGGACATGGATTCCTCCAGGGACTCGAACAGGAACGGGGTGGAGCGGCAGGCGGAGAGGGCAGAGCGGGCAGACAAGGAGAACAGGGAGAACCGCCATCACTCTGACAGATACAGAGAACCCAGGCGAAACGAGGAACGGAGCAGGAATAGCTCCCCGCGCAGACGGAGATAGCCGGACCAATGAGAAAAGTAGTAGGCTTACTTTCCAATGTCCATACTTGCATAATTTGAAGTTGTGTGCTACTGCAGACATTGAAACAGAGCCATAGTAGTTATGATAGTAATGCTGTTCATGTGCCAGCTTGAACTCAACCATCTCATTCTCTGTCATTGTCTGTCTCTCTCAATGTATGCATCTTATGCATAACCTTTACAATTTTATATTGCCCAATGAAATCTTTGTTAGGAATGGTTCAGCGGTTGTATAGGAACAATAACAGTACAGAGATCTGCTTGCAAAAGTAGTGTTTCTATGATTGATAACACCCAGTGAAAGAAACAATGTAAGACTGGTAAAGTCAAGAAAGCTTGTGAGTTTGTATTTGATGCATCAACCTATTTTGTATTAGTGGCAACCTATTTTTGTGTTGATAAAAAATAAGACAAAACATAAAAAAATCCTTCAACTGTTCAATTGTACTTGATTTATTACTGAATATTATATAGATATTAGATAGATATGTATATATACTGCTCAAAAAAAGTAAAGGGAACACTAAAATAACATCCTAGATCTGAATGAATGAAATAATCTTATTAAATACTTTTGTCTTTACATAGTTGAATGTGCTGACAACAAAATCACACAAAAATAATCAATTGAAATCCAATTTATCAACCCATGGAGGTCTGGATTTGGAGTCACACTCAAAATTAAAGTGGAAAACCACACTACAGGCTGATCCAACTTTGATGTAATGTCCTTAAAATAAGTCAAAATGAGGCTCAGTAGTGTGTGTGGCTTCCACGTGCCTGTATGACCTCCCTACAACGCCTGGGCATGCTCCTGATGAGGTGGCGGATGGTGTCCTGAGGGATCTCCTCCCAGACCTGGACTAAAGCATCCGCCAACTCCTGGACAGTCTGTGGTGCAACGTGGCATTGGTGGATGGAGCGAGACATGATGTCCCAGATGTGCTCAATTGGATTCAGGTCTGGAGAACGGGCGGGCCAGTCCATAGCATCAATGCCTTCCTCTTGCAGGAACTGCTGACACACTCCAGCCACATGAGGTCTAGCATTGTCTTGCATTAGGAGGAACCCAGGGCCAACCGCACCAGCATATGGTCTCACAAGGGGTCAGAGGATCTCATCTCGGTACCTAATGGCAGTCAGGCTACCTCTGGCGAGCACATGGAGGGCTGTGCGGCCCCCCAAAGAAATGCCACCCCACACCATGACTGACCCACCGCCAAACCGGTCATGCTGGATGATGTTGCACGCAGCAGAAAGTTCTCCACGGCGTCTCCAGACTCTGTCACGTCTGTCACGTGCTCAGTGTGAACCTGCTTTCATCTGTGAAGAGCACAGGGCGCCAGTGGCGAATTTGCCAATCTTGGTGTTCTCTGGCAAATGCCAAACGTCCTGCACGGTGTTGGGCTGTAAGCACAACCCCCACCTGTGGACGTCGGGCCCTCATACCACCCTCATGGAGTCTGTTTCTGACCGTTTGAGCAGACACATGCACATTTGTGGCCTGCTGGAGGTCATTTTGCAGGGCTCTGGCCTCCTACTCCTCCTTGCACAAAGGCGGAGGTAGCAGTCCTGCTGCTGGGTTGTTGCCCTCCTACGGCCTTCTCCACGTCTCCTGATGTACTGGCTTGTCTCCTGGTAGAGCCCCCATGCCCTGGACACTACGCTGACAGACACAGCAAACCTTCTTGCCACAGCTCGCATTGATGTGCCATCCTGGATGAGCTGCACTACCTGAGCCACTTGTGTGGGTTGTAGACTCTGTCTCATGCTTCCACTAGAGTGAAAGCACCGCCTGCATTCAAAAGTGACCAAAACATCAGCCAGGAAGCATAGGAACTGAGAAGTGGTCTGTGGTCACCACCTGCAGTACCACTCCTTTATTGGGGGTGTCTTGCTAATTGCCTATAATTTCCGCCTGTTGTCTATTCCATTTGCACAACAGCATGTGAAATGTATTGTCAATCAGTGTTGCTTCCTAAGTGGACAGTTTGATTTCACAGAAGTGTGATTGACTTGGAGTTACATTGTGTTGTTTAAGTGTTCCCTTTATTTTTTGGAGCAGTATATATTATACACCAGAGCAACGGATGGCAGAGTGTACTTAAAAGCAGCGGGTGCTGTCTAACCCTAATCTTATTGCCTCTGACTACAGAACATCGGCCGCCAACTTCAGTTCATTAAATTGTTGAATCGCCACCATTTTTGGACACCCAGCAGGTGATTGCTAACACACATCAACCCACAAAGGATCAGTTCTGAGCAATTCCAACATTGTTTATGTTAAACACTTGTAAGAATGCATTCAATAACCTGTCATCACAGTTTCAGTACATACAACATGCATACAGTATGAATACATGCTGCTTACATAATTTACATAGATCTTCACATTGTGATCTCCAGATGGATCCTACCTTATTTGACCTTCAACATTTTCCCCAAGGGCATACATACCAAAATGCATTACACAGGGTTCCAGGAAAACTGGGTCAATATTGGGATGGAAGACGTAACATAGTAAATGTAAATCGGGGACACTCCAAATAGTATGTTACATTTCGTATAGTATGTATTTATTTGTGGATGTCCATCCATTTTGTATGATATGTTATGAATTTAGAAAAACGTATGAATTGTTACAAATTCCAATTTGTTATTGATAACGTTAGCTAGGTTAGGGGTTATGGGAAGGGTTAGGTAACATGCTAAGTAGTTGCAAAGTAGCTTAGAAAGTAGTAAGCTGTTGCAAATTCGCTAAAATTGTTTGTGATGAGTTTTGAACATGCAAACTTTCGGTTACTAGAAGTTCCCGTTATACACCTACCCATCCACCTCGACCAACCACCCTACTTTCATTTTTGCTTAAAGTACACCTGTCTTATGTAACCACACCAAACATGACATATGACACTAGTTTTGAGTGTCCCAATTTTATGTTTATTGTGTCACATCTAGTCTAGGAGACCAGGCTGGGAACTCTGGCAAATCGCGGTGTATTCATTACGCCGGTTCTGTTCCAAAACGTTTAGTAAATGGAAGCCGGCCTCCCGAGTGGCGACGTGTTCTAAGGAGCTGTGCCACTAGAGATCCTGGTTAGAGTCCAGGCTCTGTCGCTGCCGGTTGTGACCGGGAGAACCATGGGGCGCCACACAATTGGCCCAGGGTCGTCCGGGTTAGGGGAGGTTTTAGCCGGTAGGGATGTTCTTGTCCCATCGCGCACTAGCGACTCCTGTGATGGGCCGGGCACAATGCACGCTGACACGGTCGCCAGGTGCATAGTGTTTCCTCCGACACATTGGTGCGGTTGGCTTCCGGGTTAAGCAGGCATTGTGTCAAGAAGCAGTGTGGCTTGGCTAGGTTGTGTTTCGGAGGACGGACGGCTCTCGACCTTCTCCTCTCCCGTATGGGAGTTGAAGCAATGGGACAAGACTGTAACTACCAGTTGGATACCATGAAATTGGGTAGAAAAGGGGTAAAAAAAAAAGAAGCAAATGAAGCGGGCGGGACAGAACTGAATTTGTCCAATGGCAGTTCTGGTTTTGCTCAGTTTGCTTCCATTTGGTTCATAAAAGGTAACGGTTTCCGTAATGAATACGCCCCTGATGTCTGTCAGAATCATGCCCTAGTGTGGTGGGGAAGGGGAGTAGGGGAGCTGATTCAAGCTTTGCTTTATGATGCCACTGAAAATTTGAAGCACAATCGAAATAATAAAATCAGCATACAGAGCATTCGGAAAGTATTCAGACCCCTTGACTTTTTCCACATTTTGTTACGTTACAGCCTTATTCTAAAATGGATTAAATAAAAAATGTTACTCATCAATCTACACAACACCCCATAATGACAAAAGTGAAAAGTGATTTTTATATTTTTTGCAAATGTATTAAAAATAAAAAACACCTTATTTACATAAGTATTAAGAGCCTTTGTTATGAGATTTGAAATTGAGCTCAGGTGCATTCTTTTTCTTTTGATCATCCTTGATGTTTCTACAACTTGATTGGAGTCCACCTGTGGTAAATTCAATTGATTGGACATGACTTGGAAAGGCACAGTAAACAGTGCATGTCAGAGCAAAAACCAAGCCATGAGGTTGAAGGAACTGTCCTTAGAGCGCCGAGGCAGGATTGTGTTAAAGCACATATCTGGGGAAGGGTACCAAAAAATGTCTGCAGCATTAAAGGTCCCCAAGAACACAGTGGCCTCCAAGTTTGGAACCACCAAGATTCTTCCTATAGCTGGCAGCCCGGCCAATCTGTGCAATCGGGGGAGAAGGGCCTTGGTCAGGGAGGTGACCAAGAACCCAATGGTCATTCTGACAGAGCTCCAGAGTTCCTCTGTGGAGATGGGAGAACCTTCCAGAAGGACAACTATCTCTGCAGAACTTCACCAATCAGGCCGACGGAAGCCACTCCTCAGTAAAAGGCTCATGACAGCCCGCTTTGAGTTTGCCAAAAGGTACCTTAAGGACTCTCAGACCATGAGAAACAAGATTCTCTGGTCTGATGAAATCAAGATTGAACTCTTTGGCCTGAATGCCAAGTGTTTGTCTGGAGGAAACCTGGCACCATCTATTTGTTTAGTGGCAGGGATTGGTAGACTAGTCAGGATCGAGGGAAAGATGAACGGAGCAAAGTAGAGAGAGCTCCTTGATGAAACCTGCTCCAGACCACTCAGGACCTCAGACTAGGGCGAAGGTTCACCTTCCAACAGGACAACGACCCTAAGCACACAGCCAGGACAAGGTAGGAATGGGTTTGGGACATGTCCTTGAGTGGCCCAGCCATAGCCCAGACTTGAATGCGATCAAACGTCTCTGGAGAGACCTGAAAATAGCTGTGGTGCTCCCCATCCAACCTGCAGAGAATAATGGGAGAAACTCCCCAAATACAGGTGTGGCACGCTTGTAGCGTCATACCCAAAAATACTCAAAGCTGTAATCGCTGCCAAAGATGCTTCAACAAAGTACTGAGTTAAGGGTCTGTATACTTAAGTAAATGTGATATTTCATTTTTTTTAATTTTTTTTTTCCTGCTCAGTGTTTTCCTTTTCAAATATTGGATTCCAAGAGAACAGTACTGGTTCATTTCAACTGTCATACAAATGGTTGAGAATTCTTAGAGAACAATGAAAGGAGGAATATAATGCCTGGTAGATTCTCAATGGGTTATCTAGAAGGAGTCCTTGGCACTTTCTCAGTTAATCTTTCCTCGATTTCCTTGCATTCATCCTCCTCGCTGCCTCAGAATGCATTGGATAAGATGGTCTGATGGGAGAGACCTTAGACCTTCTCCTCCAGTAAGGTTTTGAAGGGAGCAAGGAGATGGGAGTCGAGGAATGGTGGAAATACCAATTGAGGTAGAGACAAGCTTTTCCATTACCAGTTGCACTGGGATGAGACTGCTCAACTCAGAGAAACAGAACAGTCTCTTAACCCTTCAGAATATGTAAGTATTTACAGTGTGTCCTAAAGGATATATGTGATAACCTATATGCAATAGTTATATGATATATAACCTGAGTGGATATATAGTGAATCGGAGAGCAGCTGTAAATTGGTAATGAACTTATTCAGAAGGGGGTTCATAGAGAGGCTCAGAGATAGTAGTGCTACTTCCAAATATTGATAGCTTATGCGTCTGAAGAATTTCAGTCCCTCATACCCCCTTGGTTCTGTCCCAAGTGTCATTCTATTCACTATATAGGGCCCACAGGGCTCTGCTCAAAAGTAGTGCACTACATCGGGAATAGCGTGCCATTTGGAACACATCTCTTGACTCGTGGGACTCTTCTCTGTGGAGCTCCACAGATCACCCTTCCACTCCAGGCAGTAGCAGCCAGTTAGCAGACAGCCAGGAATCAGGTAGCAGGTAGCAAGAAGCCATGTAGCAGGAAACCAGGAAGCAGACAGCCAGGAATCAGGTAGCAGGTAGCAAGAAGCCATGTAGCAGGAAGCCAGGAAGCAGGCAGCCAGGTAACAGGCAGCCAGGTTGCAGCCATGAAGCAGGTATAATGCAGCCATAAAGCAGGTAGCCTGGTTGCAGGTATAATGCAGCCATGAAGCAGGCAGCCTGGTTGCAGGTATAATGCAGCCATGAAGCAGGTATAATGCAGCCATAAAGCAGGTAGCCTGGTTGCAGGTATAATGCAGCCATGAAGCAGGTATAATGCAGCCATAAAGCAGGTAGCCTGGTTGCAGGTATAATGCAGCCATGAAGCAGGCAGCCTGGTTGCAGGTATAATGCAGCCATGAAGCGGGCATCCAGGAAGCAGGCAGCCAGGTTGCAGGTATAATGCAGCCATGAAGCAGGCAGCCAGGAAGCAGGCAGCCAGGTAACAGGCAGCCAGGTTGCAGGTATAATGCAGTCATGAAGCAGGCAGCCAGGAAGCAGGCAGCCAGGCAACAGGCAGCCACAGGAAACAGGCAGGCAGCCTTTACACTGATAATGAAACTACATCAAGCATAGCATTAGTGTGATGATTGCCCCTGGGCCATACATAGGACAGATTTACATTCCCTGCCTCTCCTGTGCTAAAAAGGTGCCTACAGTAGGTAGGACTAAGGATGTGTGGATGAATGTAGCCCAATTAACAATTTTACTGGAGCAGTGTGCAATTTCATGTACATTTGCTGGTGTTGCGCTAAAGAATGTTTCTCTCTGTACTGTAGGTAGGGAAGGGATCGATTTGAGGATGGATGCATGCAACTATCATACTAGAACAGTTAGTAAGAGTGCAATCTCATGTGCTTTTAGTCTTGAATATTTTTGTTCCATCCTTAAACATGCTGAGTAGGTGGTGTTCCAATGAATGATGTCTCTAATCTATATTGTAGGTAGCCTACTAGGGATGCATTTGTGGATGTTAGTGCTCTATTTTCCCGGAACAGTTACTAAGTGTGTGCATTTTCATGTGGCTTTACTCATGAATGCTTTTTAATCCAGAGAAAGAAGGGGTGTATAATCTCCCTAGCCAACTGACCACAGGAAGTTTAGGAGAGGAGAGGAGGAGGACCTCTGTGTGTGGGTGGTGTTCTGAACACTGCATTTAACTTCTAAAATAGTAGGTTTACAGGATGACCAACGCTATAGCATACAATTAAGTCTCATCTCCCAAGAGATTGTGTATGTTGATTTTATCCTCTGAGTATTAAAATATAGTTTAGCCTACAACTGTGCATTTACACATGTTTATTATAGTAAGCCCCAGCGGGTAATGTCGAACTTTGTTCCTTTTCTAAATAAAAAGCAGTGAGACTCAAGCAGCAAGAATCATGGAAGACTTTGAGAGCAGCGTAATGTAGGGCATAGCCTTGTGCACAGGCTCAGGTAGTGCTGCTACTGCCCCTAAAGGCCCAGGGATGATCATGCGTGGATGTTTTCTGGGCTGCAGAGCTACAACACCGAAGTGTATTACAGTTCTCCTAGCAGCAGTATATTATGCTGGCAGCATGATAGAGGATAAAAAATTGAAAAAAAGAGTACCCCTGCAAAGACATGCTACATTTTGGGAATATCACATTTTTTTAACTACTAGTGCAGTACAACTGCTTTTCACAGAATTGTAAACACATAAATGGATAATTTCACATATTTTATATTTGTATTATTTATAACAGCATTTATTTTGAATGTTTACACAAATACTGGTATGTTGAAAGCTATTGGGCGTAGGCTATATTACAAAAACAGAGGGTTATACTGCATTTTCATGTTAGTCATTAAGCAGACACTCTTATCCAAGTGCTCCCGAGTGGCGCAGCGGTCTAAGGCACTGGATCTCAGTGCAAAAGGCATCACTACAGTCTCTGGTTTGAATCTAGGCTGTATCACGTCCGGCCGTGATTGGGAGTCCCATAGGGCGGCGCACAATTGGCCCAGTGTCGTCTGGGTTTGGCCAGGGTAGGCTGTCATTGTAAATAAGAATTTGTTCTTAACGGACTTGCCTAGTTATATAAAGGTTCAATCCATTGCAACGTACAGTAGTCAGTGCATACTTTTTTTTCATATGTAAAATGTATACTTTAAGAAATACACTCGCAATAAAATACAAATATATGTTATGGGGGAATTACTCAGAGTCTGCAAAAAGTCAATGGGTCTCTTGTGCTGGGAAAAGGGTTTAATACAGAGTACTAGTGACTCCATACTCCACCCACTCCTTTCACTGCAGTGCAATACACTGTACATGGGATACTTATTGGCTTGTAGAGATAACTTTTTTACTTCTCTCAGCTAAAGTGGAGTGGGAAATACTCAGTAGGGTCTCTACTCACCAAATATGTGTAGTTTTGGAGGGGGAGTGTGTAGTACACATCCATCAACACAGCTTTAAATTACCTGGTACTATCCATGTTCCTGAAATCAATACACACTCAACAACAATAAAAAATAAACACAAAAGCCAAACTTTTTTATTAAAATGAAAACGAATTTATTCACAAGTTAAATGTAATTAATATTAACCAGGGTATTAGGATTTAAGATTAACAAGATTATTTACCAGCTATATTGTCATGATTATCAATCAAGGTCAGCAATGGTACTTTCTGTAGAGTTTAAAATGTATTACAAGAGACTACAAGGCTAACAGTACACAGTTTATCAAGCTTTTAGAACAACACTGGAGAACATTATTTACAAGTTATAGCCCCCTATGTGTTGCTTTTCTGTCAAGGTTACCAGTACATGTTAAAGGCCTATTAACCATGTTTTCAAAACAAAAAACAGAGGCAAGATTGTAAGATAATACATAATACATAGAGGTGTTGATTATCTATCAAGGTCAGCAAAGGCATTTTCTGTCGAGTTTAAAATGTATTACATAATAATTCTCTCTGATAATTGATATAAAACATACTCTTGCATGCCATTGTGACAAAGCGTATTCACATTGCCCTCTAATAACACTGCTTTAGAGAATAAGTACACAAACACCACAACTACAACCGTCTGACTGTTTTCTAAAATGGGGGCACCGATGAAAAAATGCATAGTTAGGTGTCAAATCCACCACAAATCCATGCATTACCAGATACTGTAGTGTATCCTTTAATTATTTTTCATACTGGCTTAAGGAATCCATACATTTTAGATTTAATGTAATGCAATTACTGCTACTAACTATAAGTTGCACATCTATGGCTATAACTGTCCAATGTGACTTTAAGTTCACAGGCACTATCACATGCAGAAAACGCCAGAAATTGTGCACCGTTCCAGGCACATTTGGCATAACTTGTTTGCTTTCACAAAACAGACTCTGTCATTTCTGACTCGCAAAAGACGCAGGGGACATTAACAGAAATTGTTCCTTCAGATGGGACTTCAAAAGATAAGTGTACTCGTCAATTATTCGGTCATTGAACCACTTGTTGACATTGTTTCATATTTTATAATCATCTTTAGTAAATTGGTTGGAATTAGAAGTTTAGACACAGAAGAGTCAATCTTTGTGCATTTGTCAGAGTACAGATTACTTTTATCTTTCTGAAGAAAATGTAGTACTTTTTCAATGTGTTTCTTTTCATATGACACCAAATAGAACACAGCTTGCTTCTTGGACCTACTCTAACTTGATTTTGATACTTGAGTGCAGTCAATATACCAGAGCTTGCCATGTAGTGTGTACGATTTCACAAATGAGTAATTATCAGAAAATGTTATAATACTAGATTATTCAAAGAGGTGTATGATATAACCTACCGTTCAAAATGTTGGGGTCACTTAGAAATGTCCTTGTTGTTGAAAGACATTTTTTGTCCATCAAAGTAACATCAAATTGATCAGAAATACAGTGTAGACATAGTTAACGTTATAAATGACTATTGTAGCAGGAAACGGCAGATTTTTTATGGAATATCTACATAGGCAGTGACTGAGGCCCATTATCAGCAACCATCACCTCCTGTGATCCAATGGCATGTTGTATTAGCTAATCCAAGTTTAGCATTTTAAAAGGCTAATTGATCATTAGAAAACCCTTTTGCAATTATGTTAGCACAGCTGAAAACTGTTGTTCTGATTAAAGAAGCAATAAAACTTTCCTTCTTTAGACTAGTTGAGTATCTGGAGCATCAGCATTTGTGGGTTCCATTACAGGCTCAAAATGGCCAGAAACAAAGAACATTATTCTGAAATTTGTCAGTCTATTCTTGTTCTGAGAAATGAAGGCTATTCCATGCGAGAAATTACCAAGAAACTGAAGATCCCATACAACACTGTGTACTACTCCCTTCACAGAACAGCGCAAACTGTCTCTAGCCAGAATAGAAAGAGCAGTGGGAGGACCCAGTGCACAACTGAGCAAGAGGACAAGTACATTAGAGCGTCTAGTTTGAGAAACAAACGCCTCACAAGCCCTCAACTGGCAGCTTCATGAAATAGTACCCGCAAAACACCAGTCTCAACGTCAACAGTGAAGAGGCGACTCTGGGATGCTGGCCCCTCGGAACACAGGAGTGATGGTTGCTGATAACGGGCCTCTGTGAGCCTATGTACAGTGAGGGAAAAAAGTATTTGATCCCCTGCTGATTTTGTACGTTTGCCCAGTGACAAAGAAATGATCAGTCTATAATTTTAATGGTAGGTTTATTTGAACAGTGAGAGACAGTATAACAACCAAAAAATCCAGAAAAACGCATGTCGAAAATGGTATAAATTGATTTGCATTTTAATGAGGGAAATAAGTATTTGACCCCCTCTCAATCAGAAAGATTTCTGGCTCCCAGGTGTCTTTTATACAGGTAACGAGCTGAGATTAGGAGCACACTCTTAAAGGGAGTGCTCCTAATCTCAGTTTGTTACCTGTATAAAAGACACCTGTCCACAGAAGCAATCAATCAATCAGATTCCAAACTCTCCACCATGGCCAAGACCAAAGAGCTCTCCAAGGATATCAGGGACAAGATTGTAGACCTACACAAGGCTGGAATGGGCTATAAGACCATCGCCAAGCAGCTTGGTGAGAAGGTGACAACAGTTGGTGTGATTATTCGCAAATGGAAAAAACACAAAAGAACTGTCAATCTCCCTCGGCCTGGGGTTCCATGCAAGGTCTCACCTCGTGGAGTTGCATTGATCATGAGAACGGTGAGGAATCAGCCCAGAACTACACGGGAGGATCTTGATCTCAAGGCAGCTGGGACCATAGTCACCAAGAAAACAATTGGTAACACACTACACCGTGAAGGACTGAAATCCTGCAGCGCCCACAAGGTCCCCTGCTCAAGAAAGCACATTTACATGCCCGTCTGAAGTTTGCCAATGAGCATCTGAATGATTCAGAGGACAACTGGGTGAAAGTGTTGTGGTCAGATGAGACCAAAACGGAGCTCTTTGGCATCAACTCAACTCGCCGTGTTTGGAGGAGGAGGAATGCTGCCTATGGCCCCAAGAACACCATCCCCACCGTCAAACATGGAGGTGGAAACATTATGCTTTGGGGGTGTTTTTCTGCTAAGGGGACAGGACAACTTCACCGCATCAAAGGGACGATGGACGGGGCCATGTACTGTCAAATCTTTGGTGAGAACCTCCTTCCCTCAGCCAGGGCATGGGTCGTGGATGGGTATTCCAGCATGACAATGACCCAAAACACACGGCCAAGGCAACAAAGGAGTGGCTCAAGAAGAAGCACATTAAGGTCCTGGCGTGGCCTAGCCAGTCTCCAGACCTTAATCCCATAGAAAATCTGTGGAGGGAGCTGAAGGTTCGAGTTGCCAAACGTCAGCCTCAAAACCTTAATGATTTGGAGAAGATCTGCAAAGAGGAGTGGGACAAAATCCCTCCTGAGATGTGTGCAAACCTGGTGGCCAACTACAAGAAACGTCTGACCTCTGTGATTGCCAACAAGGGTTTTGCCACCAAGTACTAAGTCATGTTTTGCAGAGGGGTCAAATACTTATTTCCCTCATTAAAATGCAAATCAATTTAGAACATTTTTGTCATGTGTTTTTCTGGATTTTTTGGTTGTTATTCTGTCTCTCACTGTTCAAATAAACCTACCATTAAAATTATAGACTGATCATTTCTTTGTCACTGGGAAAACGTACAAAATCAGCAGGGGATCAAATACTTTTTTCCCTCACTGTAGATATTACATAAAAAATCTGCCATTTCCAGCTACAATAGTCATTTACAACATTAACAATGTCTACACTGTAATTATGATAAATTGTATGTTATTTTAATCGACAAAAAATGTGCTTTTCTTTCAAAAACAAGGACATTTATAAGTGACCCCAAACTTTTGAACAGTAGTGTATATGCAGGATATATTCAAGCTCTTGGGTAACCAGCTCTCTGCTGACCGGCTTACCTTCACAAATAATGTATTTGGAGCAGGTTGACATTAAAGCTTGACCACTGAAATATATTAGCAGTATTACATGTTTTACAAATCTTGTTTTCTTGGGATGATTGCAGTGAAAGTAATTCCTTGATGCCTCTTTCTGAAATATGACTTGGTTCAACTCGTCTTTTTTTACCCTGGCTATACATGGTTTTCTTGAAATTACTGCAATTTTGAGAGCATAAATGTGTAAGAGGAGATCATTTGCTAAGAAAGTTGAAGTTAGCATTTCCTTCACAAAATATTATTTAATGTCACACATATTGCTGTTATGAAGCCTCTGTTGAAGCAATGGTCGTGTAGTCTGTCCTGTTTTCACTGCATCCAACTGTGAGATGAAGTTACTGAATTGCTGATTTGGACTGTTTGCTTTAAGTAATCTTTTGTGACATTCTTTGAAAGCGGATGTTTTCTTCAGAAATGTCAAAACAGGAAAGGCTTTACCCTCAAGATGATTGGGTAAATAGTTACATGTTGTAATAACATCAATACCTGAATCTGACTTACAGGACTGTACTTGCTCACTGATACACTATGTATATAAAAGTATGTGGACACCACTTCAAATTAGTGGATTTGACTATTTCAGCCACACATTTTGCTGACAGGTGTATAATATTGAGCACAAAGCCATGCGATCTCCATAGACAAACATTGGCAGTAGAATGGC
Organism: Salmo salar; assembly: GCF_965601325.2. NCBI lineage: Eukaryota > Metazoa > Chordata > Actinopteri > Salmoniformes > Salmonidae > Salmo > Salmo salar. The sequence goes on from NC_138311.1 coordinate 36,713,424, forward strand.
CTTACTGAAGAGCTCAGTGACTTTAAACGTGACACCGTCATAGGATGCCACCTTTCAAACAAGTCAGTTTGTCAAATTTCTGCCCTGCTAGAGCTGCCCCGGTCAACAGTAAGTGGTCTTACTGTAAAGTGGAAACGTCTAGGAGCAACAACGACTCAGCTGCGAAGTGGTAGGCCACACAAGCTCACAGAATGGGACTGTCCTTGGTTACAACACTCACTACCAATTTCCAAACTGCCTCTGGAAGCAACGTCAGCACAATAACTGTTCGTCGGGAGCTTCATGAAATCGGTTTCCATGGCCGAGCAGCCTCACACAAGCCTAAAATCACCATGTGTAATGCCAAGCGTCGGCTGGAGTGGTGTAAAGCTTGCTGCCATTGGACTATGGAGCAGTGGAAACGTGTTCACTGGAGTGATGAATCACGCTTCACCATCTGGCAGTCAGACAGACAAATCTGGGTTTGGAGGATGCCAGGAGAACGCTACCTGCCCCAATGCATCGTGCCAACTGTAAAGTTTGGTGGAGGAGGAATGATGGTCTGGGGCTGTTTTTCATGGATCGGGCTAGGCCCCTTAGTTCCAGTGGAGGGAAATCTTAACTCTACAGCATACAATGACATTCTAGACAATTCTGTGCTTCCAACTTTGTGTCAACAGTTTGGGGAAGGCCCTTTCCTGTTTCAGCATGACATGCCCCATGCACAAAGCAAGGTCCATTATACAGAAATGGTTTGTCGAGATCGGTGTGAAAGAACTTGACTAGCTTGCACAGAGCCCTCACCTCAAGTCCATCAAACACCTTTGGGATGAATTGGAACGCCGACTGCGAACCAGGACTAATTGCCCAACATCAGTGCCCGACATCACTAATGCTCTTGTGGCTGAATGGAGTTCCCGCAGCAATGTTCAACATCTAGTGGAAAGCCTTCCCAGAAGAGTGGAGGCTGTTATAGCAGCAAAGGGGGCACCAACTCCATAATAATGCCCATTATTTTGGAATGAAATGTTCGTCAAGTAGTTATATCAGAGATTCTGTAAAGGCCCTCCCTCATTACATAATTCATAAAAAAAATATATAGCTGTTGCTGTGTCCTCAATGTTTGTAGATTCTATAGAGATAATCTCCATAGAGATAATCTTAAGAGAGTCAAATATAAACTGTGCCCAGTAGTGTCCTTTGTTGGTGGTTATCCCTGAATGACAGATTACTGAGATTACTGATTACTCAATCTGTAGGTCAACTGCTCTTTGCCAAGTGCTGGAAAATCAATAAAGCGAGATGGGGATACAGGGTTTCGTATTACAGTGGTGACCTTACATGAGAATCATAAAGTATAAGAATATCTGGAGTGTTGGTCCAAATTCTTTGTCTACTAAGTACAAAGTACAATTTGGAGAGATGGGCTATGATCCATGAATCAGTCCAAAACCCAAGTTCAGGAGGCCAACCTTCGGATTGATTGCGTCCAAGGTGGGTTTAGGAAAATTATTGGAAGGCTATGCATAATGGGTGATATAAACCTATAGCCAGGGGCGGAAATCCCGGGGGGGACGGGGGGGACACGACCCCCCCATCCTGGGAAAAATATGATTTGTCCCCCCCAATATATCACTGAAACATAACTATGTAATTTAAATAATATTAATAATACGCAATGAAAGCAATTGTGCTGATTATAGACACTTAATAGCGCGTTTTTAAGTTTCAAAAGATTGCGACCCCCCCACCCTTTGCCTCACAATGGTTTGATCCACTGCCAGTTCCTTAGCTTGCTAGGTAACAGAGAGGTCGTATCTACTGTCTGAAAGGCACTCAATGCACGTAACTGACGTGAGGTTAATCCAGTCAATCGCGCACACACACTAGCTGAATATGCAGAGCTAGCGGGCAAATATTAACTATTAAGCTAGCTAGTACCTATTCCATTTATGTGGCGTCGTATGTTGTGTAAATGGTGAACTCATACAGCTGTCAACTCTTGTCATTTTAACCCATTTCACATTTGCTAGCTACCTTTTAGATCGAAGCCCAAATAGAATGATTGAAGATGATAGAAGCCCATCTCCTACTGTAAATAACCTACACACTGTGTGTGTAGCCAGCCAGCCAGCCAGGTAGAAAAATGGCAGAAAAATAAGATGGACATCAGAGTATTTTTCAATACACCAAAACGCATAGTAAGAACCCTAGTAGCCTAATATCTCAAAGACTAGTTGATAAAATGTTCATAAGAAAGAAATGAAATTCTAATGGAAATGTTTCACAATGATGTCATTAGGCAGAGCAGGCAACAGATGGCACACAGACAGCAGAGTTGGGGACAGATATGCAGGGACAGACTGGCAGAGACAGGGAGTCTCAGGTAAGTTTGTTGAGTCTTTGTTTGGCAACATTATGAAAGGTTCTCAATTTTTTTGACTTGTAAAATAGGAACATAATTGGAAAATGCCATGGATACCCCCACTCTCAACTTAAACTGGTGACTGAACTAAGATTTGTTAAAGGCAATGGTATTGCTGTTGTGATTAGTTGTGTAGTTTTGGGTACCGGTAGTTAGGAGTACGGCAAACACCTTATTTCTTTGGTTCCTCAATATACATTTACCATATTACAATGTAGGCTATGTGTTACAGCACTACTTTTGGTGTCCCCCTCAGGAATTGCTCTTGAGAAAATTTCATGTAATTGTCCCCTCCAAAGTTGATATCAGATTTTTGCCCCTGCCTATAGCAACATGATTTTACTAGGATGCTATCTAAAATATATTTTATTTGTCTGGCCAAGTGATTGACCTGATTTTTTGGCACATGTCAAGGTGGTCCTTGGGCTGATTTAAATGTGTAAAGGTGCCCTCATTACCATCACCATTAGGTTAATCTAGGTCTTTAACAGGTATGCCAGTCCATCATCGTTTACATTGTGTCTGTCTTTGTTTACATTTTATTTCACACTGGAAGCAAACAGGGTAAGCAAAACAACTAACATTCAACACAACAACAGTACATGAATGTATTGTTTTGGAATGAATATAAAACGCAGGACTAAATACATATATCTATAACACAGTCCCCCTCCAAAACGTACCATATTTGGTTAGTAGGGACCCTACTGAGTATTTCCCACCCCACTGAGACAGGTAGAACGTTTTTCTCTCTGCAAGCCACTTAGCATCCCATGTACAGTCTATTAGAGTGTATTGCATTGGAGGCTATGGAAGGGGTGGAGAACTAAGTGCTGCTGGGTATGTACGATACAGTGCCCCTCCAAAACTAAACATATTTGGTTCATTGAGACCCTACTGAGTATTTTCCACCCCACTTTAGCTGATACAAGTACAAAAGGTATCTCTATAGCCCAATATTCACAACATACCAGTACATACCTTGTATTTGTTCATTATTGGTCTTAATGTTTTTTAAACCATATTTTCATTTGTTTTCATACATTTTTTATTTTATTTTCTTGTTGGCATAATAAAAGTGGCCATAGAGTCAAATTCAATATCATTTGAATGAGTTATCCATATTGCAATGTTTTGAAATGCGGGCTTTTATTTTGAACGTTTTCTTATTACCATATGAAGTAACGTCATTGTTTGTGCTGCTGGCAGAATACTACTCCGCTCCTCGCTGTCAAATATTTGGAGCGCGAGTCAGTGGAGAAGGCATTTGGAATAACCGGCCGGCAAGCAGCAAGAACAGAACGGAGACCGTTTTACTTTCCTGACACCCAAGCCTAACCACAGGTAAGTCAATAAACTGCAAGACGTGATTGATTATGAAATGCATTCGATCGCATTTCCTTGTATTTTACAGCGAAAATGTGCAAGGTAAATAGATGGAGTCAATGGGAAGTTTCATATTTCTATTTCCACTAATAGGGCAACCAGTAAAAAAAATTTCTTCACTTTTCACTAAAAGAATATATAAGGGGCATTTTGCTTTAATTTACGCTAAGATTAGTCTAGTTTTGGAATCTATTTTCTTAGGTAAAAGTTATCTGGACGTTTTAGATTGCAATAAAATCGTTTCTTTATTATTTGTCATTACAATTTGAAAGCGCGCTTGTCGGCTCTGTGATATGCGACCAAGTTATGTCAACTGAGCATCGTAGTGCATAGTTTATATTCTGCGGACCTGTAATGCACGTGTTATTAATACACCAGTAGAGGTTATTTCTTACATTTGTCTCGGCTCTTGCACACATGCCACCTGTTAGGAAATACATCGATGGCATAGTGTTAAGTATATCATTTCCTTGGTGGCTAAATAGGACATGCATTTATTCCAAAAAAGAAGGAAATCAAATACAAATAAATCTCTCCATCTAATTATTAGGTTTTAGTTTCTACAGCTACAGTGACCGTTTGGCGCAGGTCAGTCCACCTTGATTGTAGGCAATGCGTGAGATAGAAGACTGTCTGCGAAGACTGATAGGCTAACGGTTTCGTTTTGTGTAGCCTAGTGATAATGTTGTCAATCAATGGGCTACATTCCTTTATACAAATCCATTATTCCGACGTAAGGTCATGGGTTTTGTTGTCTGTTAGGCTATGTGTTTTGCTTCAGTGGAAGAACTGTTTTGCCTACAGTGCCCAGAATGCTGTTTGAAAATGTTAGAATAAGTGGATGAGACTGCAGCAGTCACCAATAGCTATATTCACTTTTTTTAACCTTGTTTGACATTGACACATAATTTTCTATACACGTTTTATTGCAGGATAGAATGAAAAAAAGTGATTTAGTTCTGTCCTTGAGCTGTTCTTGTCTATTCATGTTCTGTATAATGTCATGTTTCATGTTTTGTGTGGACCCCAGGAAGAGTAGCTGCTGCTTTTGCAACAGCTAGTGGGGATCCTAATAAAATACCAAAATACCAAGTCACAACCATTTTTTATATACCGTTTATGGAGTATCTGTGGGTGCGTGTATGTGTGTGTGTGTTTTTATGTGTATGTGTGCTTGTGTATGCCTGTGTGTGTGGTGTGTATTTTGCATTGACATACTGATTAGGACCTGATCTATCTGTGGCCTGGTGACCTGGCATGTTCTGAGTGTGTTGTTCTGCCACCTGTCTGCCCGGCTGCCAACCATCACTCTTGGCAGGCAGGTTGAGGAGGAGCACATTGTTTTGTCATGGTTGCTTATTGACGACACCAATGGAGTACAGAGAGATTTTATTGAGTGAGTGGGGCAATGAAAGGTGTGTGTGTGTGTGCCTGCGTGCGTGCGTGTGTGTGGGGAGACAGAGAGAGACAGAGAGAGGGAATGGTTGTTTTCATTGTAACAAAATGGACTGGCTTTATTCAGTTGCAAACTATCATGCCAATCTCATGGACTGACACTCCTTGTATCTATAACTCGTATTATCCCCAGCACCATTCCTCAATTCCAAATCAAGTGGTGCGGGGCTGTCGTTGGGCTGAAACACAAACTCAGGATTGGGGCTTTAATCGCCATCTATAATAAAGTCAACAGCTATTATTACTGCACACTTTGCTACTGTGCAGACTCTTAGGATAGGATAGGCATATGTGATCCCTGTCCCTATCCCTGTCCCTGTCCCTACCCCTGTCCCTGTCCCTATCCCTGTCCCTGTTGTTTGACTGCTGCTGCTGTGCAGTGAGATGAGATGGCTTTTACTGGCAGACCTGGGTGAAAATTATAGTTGAAATCTTTCAAATGCTTCTTAGCGTTTGCTTTTAGTGCACTATATAGGGAATAGGGTGCAGACTGTAATTAGTCCCATTCTGTCTGGTATGATTTATAGAGCATCCCTCTCAGTGTGAAGGTGATCTATAAGATACTGAAAAACAGTCTGGATCCCAAATGGAACCCTATTCCCTATATCAGGCCTGGGCAATTCCAGTCCTCGGGGGTAACACTTTTCCCCCATCCCTAGCAAACACACCTGATTTAAACGAATTGCATTTTTAACTGAAGATCATGATTAGTTGATTGTTGGAGTCAGGTGTGTTAGCTGGGGCTGGGAAAAAGTGTGACACCAATCAGGGCCCTGAGGACTGGAGTTGTCCAGGCCTGCCCGGACGGGAGTTGCCCAGGCCTGCCCTATATAGTGCACTACTTTTTTACCAGAGCCTTATGGGACACAGCACTGTATATTCTCTTCAGCCCTCCACCTGTTCTCTCCTGAAGCTCTGGTTGTAATCATTCTCAGTGTATTGGAAGCAATGAGATTGACACTGTTGACAATGATATGATGAGCCTTGTCTAGGAGCACAACACTACTGTTTCACACCCACTTTCTAGGTATGATATGTATGAGTGATGCTGACTCTAATCAATGCATTTGGTACATTACAAACAGTACATTACTTCAGTACATTACTGTAAGATGTTTTCTGGTCAAGGTTACATAATTATACAAACTGTTGACGAAGTGGAATGAATTGTTGGTTGGTTTGAATATAAAATATGTTTACACACACACCTCTCTCTCTATCTCTCTCTGAGCCCAGGGGCTGCCTCTCGTAAAGTGGTCAGGAATGGGGCAGAAACTAATACATAGCCACCCCACCTCTACAGCACATCTCTACGGAGTTTAACAAATGATAACCAGGAGACTGAGTCTGCATCCGAAATGGCACCCCATTCCCTATCTAATATATACCTACATAGTGAATAGGGTGCCAATTGGGATATAGCCTAGGATGGAGGGATGGAGAGAAATATGGAGGGAAGTTCAGCTGCTCTAAGTAATTACACTGAACAAAAATATAAATGCAGCATGTAAAGTGTTGGTCCCATGTTTTATGAGCTGAAATTAAAGATCCCAGAAATGTTCCATACGCACAAAAAGCTTATTTTTCTCAAAGGTTGTGCACACATTTTTTTTTACATCTCTGTTAGTGAGCATTTCGCCTCTGGCAAGATAATCCATCCACCTGACAGGTGTGGCATATCAAGAAGCTGGTTAAACATCATGATCATTATAAAGGTGCACTCTAGATCACTCTAAAATGTGCAGTTTTGTCACACAACCCAATGCCACAGCGGTTCACTGATGTCATCGTTGTAAACAGAGTGCCCCATGGTGATGGTGGAGTATGGTATGGGCAGGCATAAGCTATGGTCAACTAACACAATTACATTTTATCGATGGCAATTTGAATGCACAGAAATACAATGACAGATCCTGAGGCCCATTGTGAGGCCCATTTCTTTTAAGGTATCTGTAACTAACAGATGCATATCTGTATTCCCAGTCATGTGAACTACATAGATTAGGGCCTAATTATGTGACTTCAATTGACTGATTTCCTCATATAAACTGTAACTCTGTTAAAATCTTTAAAATTGTTGCATGTTGCATTTATATTTTTGTTCAGTATAGCAGGATGGAGGGAAGGACAAGGCTGGAAGGTAGAGGAAAAGAAGAGAAGAAAGAAGTAGAGTGTTCTTCTTTCTTTCTAAAGGGGTAATGAATCATACAGTGTCGTTCCTGACAGGACTAGGGCGTTAGGTCCTATTTCAGGAGAAACAGAAAGTGAAAAGGAACACTGTCTGCCTGAGAACATCCAATAAAGATTTGATGTGTGAAATCCATGCTACATACTTTGATATGCCATTTAGCTGATGCTTTTATCCCAAGCAACTTACAGTACCACAGGTGCATATATATTTTATATGTGATCCCAGAGGGAATTGAACCCATAACCCTGGTGTTGCTAGGAGCTTGCTCTTATTAACTGAACCACACAGTATTACACATTACTTTTTATTTTCTTCTTGCATGTTTGTTTTCGTTACTACTTCCATTTCACCTCTGACTTAAACAGCTTATTTCACCCTATGGTTCTTTCTTTCAAATGGCCTTTTAATTGCTCCCCTGCCTCTGGTCTTGTCAGGTTGTCTCATTGGCCACAATACTGTGTGGTTCACTGGCATGACATCCTCCAACTAAGCTCTCTTTATGCATGTCTTATTTCTCTGTTGTTTGTTTGTCTCTTTCTCAAAATGCTAATGCTAACCCCTGACCCAGCATGGCACAGCTAGTACACTGCCACGGGCTGGCAGGATATATGCTCATTTCGACATTTTCTTCTTGTCAGGAATTAAAGTTCATATTCTACAGCTTCTAATCTAAAACATTAAGATGAGTACTCATTGCAAAGGCAATACAGATCGTCAGGGGATGTAACTTTGCGTTTCAGTACTTGACGTGTAATTTATGTGTCATGAGTTTCTTGACTCTACACTATTATGGAACGATATGCAATACCTCAAATATGGTCGCGCTACCAGTAGAATGAACACATAGTAAAAACAGCACAGCAGGAAGCAGAAAAGATGAGGGCCTGTCTCCGAGTAGGAGTGTTGATGTACAGTATAGAATCAGGTCCCCGCTCTTATTCATTATGATTTAAAAGACAAAACTGATCCTAGATTAGCACCCCCTACTCTGAGACTCATTGTGAATACGGGTCTAGGAGGCAAGGCCGTAACATAACAAGCATCTACTGAGACATGCCAGAACCACTAACAGGACATACAGTGCATTCGGAAAGCATTCAGACCCCTTCACTTCTTCCACATTTTGTTACGTTACAGCCTTATTCTAAAATTGATGTTTTTTTACCTCATCAATCTACACACAATACCCCATAATGACAAAGCAAAAACAGGTTTTTGAAATGTTGGCACATTTATTAAAAAGAAAAAACTGAAATATCACATTGACTTAAGTATTCAGACCCTTAATCAGTACTTTGTTGAAGCACATGGCAGCGATTACAGCCTCAAGTCTTCTTGGGTATGACGCTACAAGCTTGGCACACCTGTATTTGGGGAGTTTCTCCCGTTTTTCTCTGCAGATCCTCTCAAGTTTTGCCAGGTTGGATGGGTAGTGCCGCTTCACAGATATTTTCAGGTCTCTCCAGAGATGTTCAATCGGGTTCAAGTCCGGGCTCTGGCTGGGCCACTCAAGGACATTCATAGACTTGTCCAGAAGTCACTCCTGCATTGTCTTGGCTGTGTGCTTCGGGTCATTGTCCTGTTGGAAGGGGAACCTTCACCCCAGTCTGAGGTCCTGAGCGCTCTGGAGCAGGTTTTCATCAAGGATCTATCTGTACTTTGCTCCATTCATCTTTCTCCTGACTAATCTCCTAGTCCCTGCCTCTGAAAAACATTGCCGCAGCATGATGCTGCCACCACCATGCTTCACTGTAGGTATGGTGCCAAGTTTCCTCAAGACGTGACACTTGGCATTCAGGCTAAAGAGTTCAATCTTGGTTTCATCAGACCAGAGAATCTTGTTTCTCATGGTCTGAGAGCCCTTTAGGTGACTTTTGGCAAACTCCAAGCGGGCTGTCATTTGCCTTTTTACTGTCCATCTGGCCACTTTATCATAAAGGCCTGATGGGTGGAGTGCTGCAGAGATGGTTGTCCAGTCCTTCTGGAAGGTTCTCCCATCTCCACAGAGGAACTCTGGTGCTTTGTCAGAGTGACCATCGGGTTCTTGGTCACCTCCCTGACCAAGGCCCTTCTCCCCCGATTGCTCAGTTTGGCCGGGTGGCCAGCTCTAGGAAGAGTCTTGGTGGTTCCACACTTCTTCCATTTAAGAACGATGGAGGCCATTGTGTTCTTGGGGACCTTCAATGCTGCAGAAATGTTTTGGTACCATTTCCCAGATCAGTGCTTCGACACAATTCTGTCTCAGAGCTCTACGGACAGTTCCTTCACCCTCATGGCTTGGTTTTTGCTCTGACATGCACTGTCAACTGTGGGACCTTATATAGACAGGTGTGTGCTTTTCCAAATCATGTCCAATAAATTGAATTTACCACAGGTGGACTCCAATCAAGTTGTAGAAACATCTCAAGGATGATCAATGGAAACAAGTTGCACCTGAGCTCAATTTTGAGTCTCATAGCAAAGGGTCTGAATACTTATGTAAATAAGGTATTTCAGTTTTTTGTGTTTTATAAATTTCCTAATATTTCTAAAACCTTTTTCACTTTGTCATTATTGGCTATTGTGTGTAGATTGATGCAGAATTTTACTTATTTAATCCATTTTAGAATAAGGCTATAACGTAATAAAATTTTGGAAAAAGTCAAGGGGTCTGAATACTTTACGAATGCACTGTATCCTGGATGAGAAGTTAAAATAAGCTGTATTTTGAAAAATAGACCGGTACCCAGTTTGCTTTCTCTCTCTGAGTGGGTGCTACATTGCTACTGTAGCCACTGACTGAACAGACGCAGTCTGTAACATCCTCTTGTTCCCAAGGCTGTAATGTGGAGCCAGAGTGTGGTCCCTGCCAGACACTGGTCTGTATGTCCAAGTAAAACTGGGTTCATATACTGCTTGGAATAATTTCAAATACTTAAGCTGGTGTTTGATTGATCTTGCCTGGTGCAATGAAACCAATAGAATATTGCAAAAGTGCAAATCCCACCCACCTGGCACTCTTGGCAGGCCAAGCAGACGCTCAGTACCAGAACTTTCATTAAACCACAGGTTAAGAAAAAGCCTGTCAACTACACACACAGCCAGAGCTGGATACTGATCCAATCAGGAGTGTGTTTTTAACTTCAAAATGCAACAGCTGATACATTTTCAGTTTTACATGTATTTATTTATCACAGGAGTTTTAGTATGCAAACGTCAAGAGCCATGCGTCCTCCGAAACACAACCCTGCCAAGCTGCACTGCTTCTTGACACACGGCTTGCTTAACCCGGAAGCCAGCCACATGTGTCGGAGGAAACACTGTACAACTGACGACTGGAGTCAGCTTGCATGCACCCGGCCCGCCACAGGAGTCGCTAGAGCGCGATGGGACAAAGAGATCCCGGCCAGCCAAACCCTCCCCTAACCCAGACGACGCTGGACCAATTGTGCGCAGCCTCATGGGTCTCCCGGTCAAAATGTACATCAAAACTAGACGTTAAACTGATGTTAGTGCCCAGTGGGCTATAACCTCAGTTGAACATTTGTATTATTTGATTAACTTTACCACCTTTTCCTCTGTTGATATCTTTTTCTGGTTCCTGATATCTTTTTCTGGCCCTTTTACTATCTCCGGGGTTCTAGACGAGAGACTGACATACTATTCCTCAACCTACAAACTGTCAATGTGGTTTACAGGGAAAAACAGCTTTTCTTGTGGGTTCTGAGTTGAGTGAATCCTTTAGTGTTTTAGCTTACTCATGCAGGAGTGAACCTGGTTAAATATATATGTGTTTTAATTATTCAGGGAATTCTTGACATAAGAGTTTCAGTGAGATGATCTGTTGAATCTTAGTTACCACTGACAATGATGCGGTTGTATTTTTTTTACATTTGATTTTTGAACTTCAGAAGGTACTTATTAATCACTTTCACCTCAATTAAAATTGCCCACAGACAGTTGTGACTGTACTGCCACACCTTGATTCAAAGCAGACATGCTGCCTGACACTGACTGGGAAAATAATGCCTCATGTCATCTTTTTCTCTCACATTTGAGTCCTTAATCACTTTTCCGCTCAATATTACCTTAGTTGTTGTAGCATCAGCACCTTCTTTTCAATTAACATTACCCTAGTTGTTGTAGCATCAGCACCTTCTTTTCAATTAACATTACCCTAGTTGTTGTAGCATCAGCACCTTCTTTTCAATTAACATTACCCTAGTTGTTGTAGCATCAGCACCTTCTTTTCAATTAACATTACCCTAGTTGTTGTAGCATCAGCACCTTCTTTTCAATTAATATTACCCTAGTTGTTGTAGCATCAGCACCTTCTTTTCAATTAACATTACCCTAGTTGTTGTAGCATCAGCACCTTCTTTTCAATTAACATTACCCTAGTTGTTGTAGCATCAGCACCTTCTTTTCAATTAACATTAACCTAGTTGTTGTAGCATCAGCACCTTCTTTTCGTATGGATTTCAATAAAGAGTGATTGAGTCAAATCGGGTAAAAAAGTGCAAAACATTGCAAAAATCAGTTTGAAGATTTTCACTCTATCAAACCTGTGAAAAATATGGGAGAAGTGAAAATCGGCAAGGAAGCAACATTAAGTTATGTGTAGAATGATTTGTATTGAGAGAGAGAGAGAGAGAGAGAGAGAGAGCAAGAGAGAGAGCGAGAGAGAGTGCGAGAGAGAGAGCGAGAGAGAGCGCAAGAGAGAGAGATAGAGAGAGAGAGAATGGCTCAGTGACAGCTGGGAAACATTACAGCACCTCTAATCCTTTCAACACTGACACCACAGTGCCACGCAGGACACACACACACTCCGCTGACGTAATAGGAAACACACCACGTTAACCATATCCTGATACTGACCGAGAAACTGAGAGAGGGTCGGCTGCAGTCAGTAGGCCACACACTCACGTTCACACACACACGGACGTCTTATACAACCACTGCGAATAGAACATGTCCACGGTCAGTCCCTGACATCTGCACTGCTTTGGAACCGGGTCAATAGTAAAGGCCTTTTAATAGGAACATTAAATGGAGTGTAGCATACAAGTGTACCACAGAGGGTTTTAAATAGAGTTGAACATACTGTAGGTTGTGTCCCAAATGGCACCCTATTCCCTATATAGTGCAGAGGGCCCTGGTCAAAACTAGTGCACTATAAAGGGAATATGGTGCCATTTGGGATGTAGCCATAGTCCCATATGGCAGGTGGACCACAGAGGTTAGCACAGAGTTGAGTCCTCGTTCTACTTCCTCTAACTTGCCCTCCTTACTTTCCCGTCCCTCAGCCTCAGGTACGTGTTGCTGTCTGGGAGTAACATTACAAGGATCATGAATACTTCCATTAGCTGAAGTGCGCTGCTGTTAAATTATTTGTGGTTCCACTAGATCAGTGGTTTCCAAACTTTGTATAGTCCCATACCCCTTCAAACATCCAACCTCCAGCTGCGTACCCCCTCTAGCACCAGTGTTAGCGGACTCTCAAATGTTGTTTTTTGCCATCATTGTAAGCCTGCCACACACACACACTATATGATACATTTATTAAACATAAGAATGAGTGTGAGTTTTTGTCACAAGCTCTTATAGGACCAGGGCACAAATAATAATATAATAAAAATCTATAATTTTGCTCTTTATTTAGCCATCTTACATATAAAACCTTATTTGTTCATCAAAATTGGTGAATAACTCACCACAGGTTAATGAGAAGGGTGTGCTTGAAAGGATGCACATAACTCTGCAATGTTGACTTGAATTGGAGAGAGTCTCAGTCTGAAATAATTTTCCACACACAGTCTGCTTGTATTTAGTTTTCATGCTAGTGAGGGCCGAGAATCCACTCTCACATAGGTACAGTAAGTGGTTGCAATAAACTCTGAGCGCAGCCCTACCCAGAAATCTGGCAGTGGCTTCTGATTAAATACAATTTTCACAGAACCGCTTGTTGCAATTTTGATGAGGCTCTCTTGTTCAGATTGGAGGCAGGGCATGAAAGGGATAACGAATCCAGTTGTTCATTTCGGGGAAAGTACCTGCGTAATTGCGCACCCAGCTCACTCAGGTGCTTCGCTATATCACATTTGACATTGTCCGTAAGCTTGAGTTAATTTGCACACAAAAATCATACAATGATGGAAAGACCTGTGTGTTGTCCTTTTTAATGCAGACAGAGAAGAGCTCCAACTTGATCATAGCCTTACATTTGTCCCGCACATTGACTATAGTTGGGGAGAGTCGCTGTAATCCTAGATTCAGATCATTCAGGTGAGAAAAAACATCACCCAGATAGGCCAGTCGTGTGAGAAACTCATCATGCAAGCGATCAGACAAGTGAAAATGATGGTCAGTAAACAAAACTTTAAGCTCGTCTCTCAATTCAAAAAGACGTGTCAGTACTTTGCCCCTTGATAACCAGCGGTACGTGGTCGCAGCCCATATCATTGCATAATGCAGAAAATACACGAGAGTTCAGGGGCCTTGCTTTAACAAAGTTAACCATTTTCACTGTACTGACCAAAACATCTTTCAAGCTGTCAGGAATTCCCTTGGCAGCAAGAGCCTCTCAGTGGATGCTGCAGTGTACCCAAGTGGCGTCGGGAGCAAATACTTGCACGCGCGTTACCACTCCACTATGTCTCCCTGTCATGGCTTTTGCTCCATCAGTACAGATACCAACACATCTTGACCACCAAAGTCCATCTGATGTCACAAAACTGTCCAGTACTTAAAAAATACCCTCTCATGTTGTTGTGGTTTACAGTGGTTTGCAGAAGAGGATGTCTTCCTTAATTGACCCCCGATAAACGTAACGGACAAATACCAGGAGCTGTGCCAGGCCCGCCACATCTGTTAACTCATCCAGCTGTAATGCATGTAATTCACTGGCTTATATGCGAAGCTGTAATTGTTTCAAAACATCTCCTGCCATGTCAGTGATGCATCATGAAACAGTGCTGTTTGATTGAGACATTGTCTGTATAGTTTTTTTGGCCTTTTCCCCCAGCATAGTCCCAGCCATATCCGCGGCAGCAGGAAGAATTAAGTCCTCCACAATAGTATGGGGCTTGCCTGTCCTAGCCACTCGGTAGCTCACCATATAAGACGCTTCTAGCCCCTTCTTATTAATGGTATATTTTGCTTTTAAACATGTCTTACTACTCGAAATGCGTCTTTATTCTCGCTCAAAAAACTCCCATGGCTTATTTTTCAAATTGTCATATTTCGTTTTCTAAACGTCTGCGCAAGACTGAAGGTTTCCCACGAGAGAGTAACGGTTAATGTGATTGGATGTTAATTATTTGACTAGGCTACCTGTATTTGACATCGTGTTGTTATTTCTCTGAACACTAGATGGTTTAATTTTATTTTTGGCAGTGAAATGAGGCTACTCAGATGAGGGAAAAAAAATCACCCAAATGTATAGCCCCGTTGGAAAATATAAATGTACTGTTTAAAAATGGGAAGACATTTTTTATTTTTGTATTTTGTATTTATACAGTTGAAGTCAGAAGTTTACATACACTTTAGCCAAATACATTTAAACTCAGTTTTTCACAATTCATGACATTTAATCCTAGTAAAAATGCCCTGTCTTAGGTCAGTTAGGATCACCACTTTAGTTTAAGAATGTGAAATCTCAGAATAACACTAGAGAGAATGATTTATTTCAGCTTTTATATCTTTCATCACATTCCCAGTGGGTCAGAAGTTTACATACATTCAATTAGTATTTGGTAGCATTGCCTTTAAATTGTTTAACATGGGTCAAATGTTTCAGGTTGCCTTCCACAAGCTTCCCACAATAAGGTGGGTGAATATTGGCCCATTCCTCCTGACAGAGCTGATGTAACCGAGTCAGGTTTGTAGGCCTCCTTGCTCGCACACGCTTTTTCAGTTCTGCCAACACATTTTCTATAGGATTGAGGTCAGGGCTTTGTGATGGTCTCTCCAATACCTTGACTTTGTTGTCCTTAAGCCATTTTGCCACAATTTGGGGTCATTGTCCATTTGCTTGGGGTCATTGTCCATTTGAAAGGCTTATTTGCGACCAAGCTTTAACTTCTTGACTGATGTCTTGAGATGTTGCTTCAATATATCCACATAATTTTCTACCTCATGATGTCATCTATTTTGTGAAGTGCACAAGTCCCTCCTGCACCCCCACAACTTGATGCTGCCACCCCCGTGCTTCACGGTTGGGATGGTGTTCTTCAGCTTGCAAGTTTCCCCCTTTTTTCCTCCAAACATAACAATGGTCATTATGGCCAAACAGTTCTATTTTTGTTTCATCAGACCAGAGGACATTTCTCCAAAAAGTACGATCTTTGTCCCCATGTGCAGTTGCAATCCGTAGTCTGGCTTTTTTTATGGCGGTTTTGGAGCAGTGGCTTCTTCCTTGCTGAGCGGCCTTCCAGGTTATGTCGATATAGGACTCCTTTTACTGTGGATATAGATACTTTTGTACCTGTTTCAACCAGCATCTTCACAAGGTCCTTTGCTGTTGTTCTGGGATTGATTTTCACTTTTCGCACCAAAGTACGTTCATCTCTAGGAGACAGAACTCGTCTCCTTCCTGAGCGGTATGATGGCTTCGTGGTCCCATGGTGTATACTTGTTTGTACAGCTGAACGTGGCACATTAAGGCGTTTGGAAATTGCTCCCAAGGATGAACCAAACTTGTAGAGGTCTACAATTCTTTTTCTGGGGTCTTGGCTGATTTCTTTTGATTTTCCCATGATGTCAAACAAAGAGGCACTGAGTTTGAAGGTAGGCCTTGAAATACATCCAGAGGTAAACCTCCAATTGACTCAAATGATGTCAATTAGCATATCACAAGCTTCTAAAGCCATGACATAATTTTCTGGAATTTTCCAAGCTGTTTAAAGGCACAGTCAACTTAGTGTATGTAAACTTCTGACCCAATGGAATTGTGATACAATTAATTATAAGTGAAATAATCTGTCTGTAAACAATTGTTGGAAAAATTACTTAGTAGATGTCCTAACCAACTTGCCAAAACTATAGTTTGTGAACAAGAAATTTGTGGAGAGATTTAAAAACAAATTTTAATGACCCCAACCTAAGTGTATGTAAACTTCCGACTTCAACTGTATATATAAGAAAAATGTGAATCAGATTTTTATTTGGCGTACCCCAGTTTGGGAATACCTGCACTACATAAAAGAGAATTGTCGTAATTGTGACTGGTTCACGGCACCTCCTCTTTCCACTGTTCATCATCATCTTCTCTGGACCTGACAGAAATTTACATTTTACATTTTAGTCATTTAGCAGACGCTCTTATCCAGAGCGACTTACAGTAGTGAATGCATACATTTCATACAACTCATACATTTTTTTTTTCTGTGCTGGCCCCCCGTGGGAATCAAACCCACAACCCTGGTGTTGCAAACACCATGCTCTACCAACTGAGCTACAGGGAAGGCTAAATCACATCGGTCTGAAATCACTGCAGCCAGACTCTGAACATAATCTTTACTTCTGTTGTAGCCCTCTAGCCTGGAATATTTCATTTTATGTTTTACTCTAAATGTTACGATTGGAGTTTAATATTGTATGAAGCATTATTTTCCCTTTTTCAGTCTAGCTGTCTGCTTTGAATCAAAGTGCAAAGTGTGACGGATGGGCAGCCACAGATGTTGTGGCTAGTACCCTATAGCTACAGTACATATTCCTACCTCATACCCCAGCTGACCTCGCACATCACAATCAGCTCTCTAGACACACCCTTTTGCCATGCAATACTACACAGATCTCACAGAACAACACTTGTAACCTGGCTGTTTTTTAGGGATAATCTGTCCAGTCAGTGAGGATACAAATCAGTTAAATTAGATGTAATCTGATTGCAGGAAGGTTCAAATTATAGCACAAATGGCCCGGCATGTAGGTTAACAGCCAGGCTTTGTAAAGGCTATCTGTGAGTTTATTGGTCCAGGCCAGATTAGGATTACTCACCCAGAGATAATTGTGAGGTTAAATAATCCTAATACCGAATGCGTAATAGCAGTATGGATCAACATGTCCATTTCTAATGCACGGTTATGATATTGAAAATAATTTCCACCTCCATTCTGTCATTCCCTCCATTTCGTGATGTAGTGATGCAGCTAGCGTGCTAGTAAATCGCCTGTGACATGTGACCTGTGATCGTCTGTAATCCATTGGGTCTTTGTCGTTCACAAAATATGAAGCGTAGGATATTATATTATGTCACACAGCGTGAGTGATTGGTTGCCCCTCTTATGCCCCTCCTGTTACCATACTGAGGAAAATGCACATAGAGATAGATAATACACTGTTCTATTTTATTATATGACACAGCATGCCATTGGTATTTATGTGTGATAACTGATTATGTAAATTCCTGGTATTCTCCAACATGAATTTTCTATAATCCCGGAAGGATTTGATGTTTACCACAAATGTTTATTTTATTTTATCCACAATTTTTCTAGCATTTGCATTTGGTGGTGGTGTATGCATTAAATTGTTTGCTGTCTGTTTAATCTCCTGTAACTCTGTTAGTTCACTTTGCACACAGTGTTACTCCTGTTCATCTCTGCAAATAAATAGTGTCAGGACTCAGGAGCAGGCAGCACTTAAATAGTCTTCTTAACCTTCTGTTATTTTGCTGCTATCCCGGAGTTCTTGTCATCTTCTTAAAAGCCTTTGTAATTCTCAGTACGTTTGCTTGCCTCGCTTCCTCACACCTGTATTGTTGGTGGAAGCCGGCCAGTCCATTGCAAAAGGTCAACCCACATTCAGAAAAATGCTGGCTAAATAGTGGACAGAACACACATTGGGTTATTTTGACCCAGCCAGTTGGGTGACTTAGTCGGGTTGTTTTCTTTGAAGTCTGGAGGCGTGGCTTAGTAGGGCTTTGGCTTTCAGATAGTTATTTTTGGCCACCTGTGAGAGTAAATGTAATTCCTGTTCATCATGTTAAGTTTGGTCGATATAGCGTTTATACCCAATACCAGAGTATTTTGTAGTACCTTTTATATATATATATATTATATAAAAAAATATATACCTTTTTCATGATATCCAATTAATAGTTACAGTCTTGTCCCATTGCTGCAACTCGGGAGAGGCAAAGGTCAAGAGCCATGCGTCCTCCAAAACACAAAACAAGCCGCACTGCTTCTTGACTCTCTGCTTGCTTAACCCGGAAGCTAGCTACACCAATGTGTTGGAGGAAACACCGTCCAGCTGGTGACTGAGGTCAGCTTGCAGGTGCCTGGCCCGCCACAAGGAGTCACTAGAGAGCAATGGGGCAAGGAAATTCCGTCCGGCTACTGTGATGCAGTACCTTAGACTGCTGCGCCACTTGGGAGGCCCTGTACAATAATTTATCATTTGTTAACATTTTTTTTATTGTATTTTATTTATTTTTGTTAGTTTTTTTGGGGGGGTGTGGGTGTGTGTGCTACACCACTGCTTATAATTATGTTAAGTATAGCTGTAAGAAATCTAAGATGTGTCAAATAAATTATATCCAGCTCAGAGCTCCAGCTATGCGTTTGGTTTGCTAACTTGCTATCAAGATCAAGCTACTTGGTTACACCAGAGACATCCAATCCTCTCGTGGATCAAAATTCCTGTTGCATCAAAATAATACATTATTTGCTTCCCTTGTGTGCCATTTGGTAATACCGTATTCCCCGGTATGGTACAGAAACAGTATGACGTTATGAAAATCTGGATTCCACCCAACCCTAGTTTGTACACTTCTATTATTTAAACATTATAACAAAGTGATAACTATCCCAACATTGGGATATGCATAGGCACTTGAGGAACTCATACTCTTGTGTAAGCCTCATAAAACCTACAAAAGTGTCAGTGCTAAACCTTAACATGTGATGACAATACAAAAGAACATGAACTGGAATTACATTCACTATCACGGGTGGCCCAAAATAACTATTTGAAAGCAACACGGCTACTAAGCCACACCTCCAGTCTACTGATCTGACCCGGTGGGTCATCGGTCAATAACCCAGCATCAATAACCCAACAATCCAACTAAGTGACTACACTGGCTGGGTCAAAAATAACCCAACATGTGCTCTGTCCAATATTTACCCAAATCGGGTAGTTAAAAAAAAACATGGATTGCAAACTTACAGTATTTTGCTTTAAAATGCACAGCACATGGCACACTCTCCTAGTGGCTTGTTCTTGGCCCTGATTATGTAGCTCTGGCGCATACTTCAGTAGTCTGTTCTCTATAGTAGCAGCAGTAGTGGTAGTATTAGTTGTAGTTACTGTATTATCCTAGATGGGAGACTGATTTGCAGCATACTTTGGACTGGTCTGTTCCTTTGTCTGCTCCATGAGCCTTTGTGTTTGGAGCACAACTGACTAAGCCCATTTCCATCATAGAATATAGTTTCCAGTCCAACCCCCACCACCACCCTGCCACCAGGAGGAATGAGTCCCTTGTCAGGCATGCAGTGTTATCAGCGTATGTTAAGGGACACAGCCATCCATGACTTTAACACAGATTGCCCAAATTTGTTCTAGTCTCTCTAGTCGCTAGTCCTTTCAGCTACACTGCCATACTGACAGACAGACAGGCAGGACTGCACAGGCAATTACTGGGCACCATGACTTTCAGGTGTGTTCTCAGGAGGAGGAAAATCCTTCACAGAAACAGGTCTGATTTCCAACCTGTCAAAAAGCAAATGGAAATGTTTTGCCCTATTCGTTAGGTTAGTCTGCTGCTTGGGTGAGCAGCCCGAAGTGGTCAGAAATGAAGGGAAAAGTTTCAACTGTAGTCACTTTCTCTATTCAGACCAAACAGCATTCTTAGAGTTCTTTCTCTTTATGGACCAAACAACTTTTTCTCGTAATGTTCTTCTTCTTCTCTGTTCTTAGTAATGGGGTCACATTCCGCTCCTGTCTGTAGTGGGTTGTGGTTATGTGCCTCTCATGTGAATAAGCCAACCCTTCACCCCTTCACCAAGCCATCTGGTCCTCACAGCTTACAGGCAGGCCTCCCACGTTTTACCTTCCCCTTTCTCTCTCTCTCTCTCTCTCTCTCTCTCCTCTCTCTCTCTCTCTCTCTCTCTCTCTCTCTCTTTCTCTCCTCTTTCTCTGTCTCTGTTGCTCTCTCTTTCTCTTAAGCTCTCTCAACTTGTATGTCACTGTGAATATCACACAGTACTTGGCAACAAAGAGTGGTGTCATCCTCCTGGACAACCTGTAAATAGATGGTATATATCGATATTTATGAACCAGACTGATGCCTTTGTCCAAGGTGACTGTCTGTCTGCCTATGAAATGGAACTCATCGCACACATACTGTATATCAGTACACACTGTGGCAAGCCGAGCACTACAGAGCACTATGGCGTGTGTCTGCTGTGGGTTGCAACAATAAAACACACACACACACACAAACACAACATGTCCTTATGCTGAGTAGCCCACAGCGGGCCATGATAAATCAAGCAAGGAAACACAGTGGGGGACAGAGAGATTGATAGCTAAAACATTGGAATCATCCTGTATGGCTCTCATTGGTTGCATTATACGTATGTATGTTTCATTAGAATTAATGTAAAACCTTTGAAATATAATCTGGCTCTGTGGGGTATTTATCCATTGTGTTATTGTCAGACTTGTCCAGACCAGACTAGACTAAACATCCACCACAGGCCCTACACTCATAACAATTAACGCTGTAAGTGTTGAATTAACACTCGTTAGTGTAAAATAACCCCCAGTGTTAGTGTTAGTAACCAGACTCAAAAGTCAAGGCAGTCTGGGAAATATGCAAATAAAGCTTTACACTAAGCAGTGTGCTAATTCAACACTGTTCAGTGTCTATTCGGGTCCACACTTTCAGTGTTAATTTAACACTGGGGAACTTGCTGTGTGTGGTTTTTATAGCTTACTTTTTGACACTTGGCAGCATACTTTTCAAACATATAGACAAATATTCCATGGCAAAAATCTCATGACAAAATGTTCCCATGTTTCTACAGAATGTCAACATCACTTTTTAGAACATCCCTTTTAGTTGTACTACTTCCATCCAGGCCTACATGAATCCTCAACGATTCTGCCCGTACCCTGAAACAGTGCTGGTTGGGTGGGCGTCAGTGAGTTGGTGTCTGCTCTGCTGTTGATGTGCGCTGAGGCTAATGTGTCATGCTTTTCCAGTACGGCTGCCCACATTGAAATCACCCCTCAAGTACATGTACTGCTGTTTTCATAAAATATGGCCAAGGTAAGCCCAGGAAGAACTGACTTAATTGTGTAGTTTAGGAAGTGATTTACCTTTTCAGACAGTTTATGTATTCCATAATAACATTGAGTTCCAATACAGTAGTTCTTTGTACCTTTACAGTATGCACTTTATGATCTCTTATTGAATAGTACATCTGGCATCAGATGTGACTCACAGAGACAAGGGCTTCTGGGGGATCTACGAGGTGTCAAGGAATATAAATAGTAAGGATTCATCCGAGTTTATCTAAATTATTGATACTGTCCTGGGTTACAGTCAGAATGATATGGATTATTGATACTGTCCTGTGTTACAGTCAGGATGATATAGATTATTGATACTGTCCTGGGTTACAGTCAGGATGATATGGATTATTGATACTGTCCTGGGTTACAGTCAGGATGATATGGATTATTGATACTGTCCTGGGTTACAGTCAGGATGATATGGATTATTGATACTGTCCTGGGTTACAGTCAGGATGATATGGATTATTGATACTGTCCTGGGTTACAGTCAGGATGATATGGATTATTGATACTGTCCTGGGTTACAGTCAGGATGATATGGATTATTGATACTTTCCTGGTGTGGAGTCAGGAGTAGGACTTCACAATATATCAAATTCATATTGAAATCACAATATTGACTTGTGCGATTTCAATTCGCAAGAGATTTAAAAAAAAAAATTATGCAAACATTTTTTGTTGACGTGTGTAACATCCATTTTTATAGTTTCATTCATTTATATTTTTCCTCTTGCAGTTGCTTTCCACACACCAAGCCCGCACCGTCACTCAAGCGGCACAGTTCCTCCTCCTTGCTGTTAGATCCACTAAGAGTTTGCATCAATGATGTATACTGATCAAAAATATAAACACAACATGTAAAGTGTTGGTCCCATGTTTCATGAGCTGAAATAAAAGATCCCAGAAATGTTCCATACGCACAAAAAGCTTATTTCTCTCAAATTCTTTGCACACATTTGATTACATCCCTGTTAGTGAGGAAATCCTCCTTTGCCAAGACAATCCATCCACCTGACAAGGGTGGCATATCAAGAAGATGTACACAGGTGCACCTTGTGCTGGGGACAATAAAAGGCCACTCTAAAATATGCAGTTTTGTCACACAACACAATGCTACAGATGTTTCAAGTTTTGAAGGAGCATGCAAATGGCATGCTGACTGCAGGAATGTCCACCAGAGCTGTTTTATTATTTTTCCCCCCATTTTTCTCCCCAATTTCATCATATCCAATTGGTAGTTACAGTATTGTCCCATTGCTGCAACTCCCGTATGGACTCGGAAGAGGTGAAGGCCGAGAGCCATGCATCCTCCGAAAAACAACCCTGCCAAGCCGCACTGCTTCTTGACACAACGCTTATCCCGGAAACACCGTACACCTGGAGACCGTGTCAGCGTGTCACCCAGCCCTCCACAGGAGTCGCTAGAGCGCGATGGGACAAGGACATCCCGGCCGGCCAAACCCTCCCCTAATCGGGACGACAATGGGCCAATTGTGCGTCGCCTCATTGCACCCCTGCCCAGTTATGTTAAATCCATAGATTATGGCCTAATGAATTTATTTAAATTGACTGATTTTCTTATATGAACTGTAACTCAGTAAAATCATTGAAATGGTTGCATGTTGCGTGTATATTTTTGTTCAGTATATATAAACCCTGGATTGCTGATGCAATGTATTGGCAAAGATTATCTATTATATTATTTCTGAACCTGTGGCTCACATTTTCAACTTGAGTATCTTGACCAATTCCAGCATTTGGAAATCAGCTTATGTCCTCCCACTGCTAAAGGGTGGACATCCCTCAGTTGCTAATAACTATTGTCCTATCTCTAAACTCCCTATCCTGGCCAAAGTATATGAATCCCTAGTGAAATCACAGTTAAAAAAACGTATTAATTGCTATGGCAGTGGCAAATTACTTCATTAAGGCACTTGATAAAAAACAACATTGTGCTGCTCTGTTTGTGGATTCATCAAAGGCCTTTGATTCAGTTGACCATTAATTGTTGCTAGCTAGACTCAGAAACACTGGTCTCAGTGAAGGGGCAGTACATTTGTTTAGGAACTATCTTTCTGACAGAACACAATGTGTATATACTGACAATTGCAAGTCTAGCTTTCTTGAGATTAATAGAGGTGTGCCCCTAGCTCCTGTGTTGTTCTCAATTTTTATTTATGATTGGGAAATGGGATGCAACCAGCAAAGTTACATCTATATGCAGATGATACAGTCACATACAGTTGAAGTCGGAAGTTTATATACACTTAGGTTGGAGTCATTAAAACTTGTTTTTCAACCACTCCACAAATTTCTTGTTAACAAACTATAGTTTTGGCTAGTCGGTTAGGACATCTACTTTGTGCATGACACAAGTAATTTTTCCAACAATTGTTTACAGACAGATTATCTCACTTATAATTAATTCACTGTTTCACAATTCCAGTGGGTCAGAAGTTTACATACACTAAATTGACTGTGCCTTTCAACAGCTTGGAAAATTCCAGAAAATGATGTCATGGCTTTAGAAGCTTCTGATAGGCTAATTGACATAATTTGAGTATTTCAAGGACTACCTTCAAACTCAGTGCCTCTTTGCTTGACATCATGGGGAAATGAAAAGAAATCAGCCAAGACCCCAGAAAAAAAATTGTAGACCTCCACAAGTCTGGTTCATCCTTGGGAGCAATTTCCAAACGCCTGAAGGTGCCACATTCATCTGTACAAACAATAGTACGCAAGTATAAACACTATGGGACCACACAGCCGTCATACCGCTCAGGAAGAAGACGTGTTCTGTCTCCTAGAGATGAACGTACTTTGGTGCAAAAAGTGCAAATCAATCCCAGAGCAAACGCGAAGGACCTTGTAAAGATGCTGGTTGAAACAGATACAAAAGTATCTATATCCACAGTAAAATGAGTCCTATATCGACATAACCTGAAAGGCTGCTCAGAAAGGAAGAAGCCACTGCTCCAAAACTGCCATGAAAAAAGCCAGACTACGGTTTGCAACTGCACATGGGGACAAAGATTGTACTTTTTGGAGAAATGTCCTCTGGTCTGATGAAACAAAAATAGAACTGTTTGGCCATAATGACCATCGTTACGTTTGGAGGAAAAAGGGGGATGCTTGCAAGCTGAAGAACACCATCTCAACTGTGAAGCATGGGGGTGGCAGCATCATGTTGTGGGGGTGCTTTGCTGCAGGAGGGATTGGTGCACTTCACAAAATAGATGGCATCATGAGGTAGAAAATGATGTGGATATATTGAAGCAACATCACAAGACATCAGTCAGGACGTTAAAGCTTGGTCGCAAATGGGTCTTCCAAATGGACAGTGACCCCAAGCATACTTCCAAAGTTGTGGCAAAATGGCTTAAGGACAACAAAGTCAAGGTATTGGAGAGGCCATCACAAAATCCTGACCTCAATCCTATAGACAATTTGTGGGCAGAACTGAAAAAGTGTGCGCGAGCAAGGAGGCCTACAAACCTGACTCGGTTACACCAGCTCTGTCAGGAGGAATGGGCCAAAATTCACCCAAATGATTGTGGGAAGCTTGTGGAAGGCAACCCAAAACATTTGACCCATGTTAAACAATTTAAAGGCAATGCTACCAAATACTAATTGAGTGTATGTAAACTTCTGACCCACTGGGAATGTGATGAAAGTTATAAAAGCTGAAATAAATCACTCTCTCTACTATTATTCTGACATTGAACAACTGAGTTTAAATGTATTTGGCTAAGGTGTATGTAAACTTCAACTGTATTCATGTGCTCCTTCTCTGGTTCAGGCTGTTGAGGAGCTCCAGACTGATTTTCAGTCACTGCAGGCCTCCACTTTATGGTCTCAAACTGGTCTTGAATGTACAAACAATTTACCAGAGCTAGCACTCTGCCAGAGAAGGTTAGCATTGTCACATCTGGTGGCTTATCCATTGAAAAAGTGTCATCCGACAAATACCTAGGTATTTGGTTGGATGACAATTTGTCCTTTAAAGTTCATGTGGATAATCTTATGACAAAGCTTAAGTTGAAATTGGGTTTTTATTTTCGTATTAAGGCTTCCTTCCCGCTTATGGCTAGAAAGAAGCTTGTTCAGGCCACTTTTCTCTCTGTAATTGATTATGGTTGGGGCGGCATGTAGCCTAGTGGTTAGAGAGTTGAACTCGCAACCGAAAGGTTGCAAGATTGAATCCCTGAGCTGACAAGGTAAAAATCTGTTGTTCTGCCCCTGAACAAGGCAGTTAACCCACTGTTCCTAGGCTGTCATTGAAAATAAGAATTTGTTCTTAACTGACTTGCGTAGTTAAATAAAGGTACAAAAAAAAATGTTGACTTGTTGTATATGTATGCAACCTCCTCTGTCTTACAGAGACTGTACTCTGTTTATCATGCATCCTTGTGCTCTATTACAAATGCCAAGTCGCTCACCCACCATTGCACATTGTACCAAATGGTAGGTTGGACCTCACTTTATATGCGCAGAAAGACACATTTGTATGTGTTTGTCTACAAAGCCCTTTTGGGTAAACTCCCTCTTTGCCTCTGTAGTCTGGTCTCCTTCACCACCAGCAGTTACCATACCCGGTCTGCTAGGTGGTTGCTACTTAAAGTCCCCAGGACATTCATAGTATTAGGCAAGACTGCCTTCTCTTCTTGTGCACCAGACACATGGAATAGTCTACAATCCATGCTTCATCTAGATATGTTAGTGCCATTGAATTAATATAAAATATTGATGGAAGACTCTGTTACAGAGGAGTGTAAATGCTTTTTTTAGGCTGGATCATGTTGTTGTTGTCACGCCCTGATCTGTTTCACCTGTTCCTGTGATTGTCTCCACCCCCTCCAGGTGTCACTTATTTTCCCCAGTGTTTCCTGTCTCTCTGTGCCAGTTCATCTTGTACGTTAGTCAAGTCAACCAGTGTGTTTTTCCCGTACTCCTTTTGCTATTCTCTTTTTGATAGTCCTCCCGGTTTTGACCCCTGCCTGACTCTGGACTACTTTCCCGCCTGCCTGATCATCCTGCCTGCCCTGACCTTGACCCTTTTGCCTATCTACAACCAATCTCTTGCCTTGCCCTATTGGATTAATAAACACTGTAAGACTCCAACCATCTGCCTCCTGTGTCTGGATTAGGGTCTCGCCTTGTGTCATGGTAGTTGTATTGTTGTATGTTTTAATTCTGAAATGTATTGATTGTTGCTGCCTTCTTGGCCAGGTCTCCCTTGAAAAAGAGACTCTGGGTCTCAATGGGCTTTTCCTGGTTTAATAAATACAAATATAAAATTGACAAGATATATGAGTGACCACTCTAACAATGGAAATACATGTCCTCAACGACAGGGCCGTTGTAACGGCTGTCTTTGGAGAGAGTAGACCAAGGCGCAGCGTGGTTAGTGCTCATCATGAATTTATTCAAGAAAGAACACGTTAGACAAGAAACCGACAGCCAAACAGTTCTGTCAGGTGCAAACACTAAACAGAAATTATCTTCCCACAAAACCCAAAGGAAAAACATGCTGCCTAAGTATGACTCCCAATCAGCAACAATGATGTACAGCTGTTCCTGATTGGGAGCCATACCCGGCCAAAACAAAGCAATCCCCAACATAGAAATACAGACAGAATGCCCACCCAAATCACACCCTGACCAAACCTAAATAGAGAAATAAAAAGGCTCGCTCAGGTCAGGGCGTGACAGCCGTGCACAGACCTTTCAGGGGGCAGGTGCTCAAAATAAAAAAAGGGCACCCTCCCCCACTTGATTTAAAAATTCACAACATACCAAATGCCTCTGTAGCAAAATGTTTTAAATGCATTTTTGCAACAATACACTCACTCATCACAAATTGCAAGCAAGCTGGTTACAGTGCCTCCTTAAGACATGATTGACATTGTGAAAAGAGGGTGGGCTATCAGCTGATTATTGTTGTTGATGATGTAAATCTTGAAGTTAGCTAGCTCGATTTCTTTTGCTGATTGTGATTTACCTCTCTATGTCTTTCTGCATCTCTATGCTGCATGTATCAGCCAACCAGACCCAATATTGATGATGATGATGTAGGCTAAATCAAGTGTTATCAAGTGTTAATCAAATGTTATGCTTCTGTCGCAGCACTGTTGATATTTACTGACTAGGTAGCTAGCTACACACACTCGACCAGTGATCGCATCTCTCAAGCCATGCATGTTTGGATACCGGGTGCGCACAATCTCCATACATGGCAGACTGGGAAAAAGGTGCAACCGGGCGCACACAAGCTCCGTACAGGGCAGATCCAGGCACATCCAACAGAAGGAGTGAAGGATGGGGGGTGGCGAACTTGATGACGACCTGCGGGCAGTGGGTTCCGAACAGCGATGATAAATGTATACAAAAACATTTTTATGGAGAAATTATATCACCACCCAAATGTGCACTTTTGAGACAGAAAGGGCAAAGGGGAATGTGGTCTGTACAGGTAGAACCCTATCTGTGTACATGCCTGCTCAACGATGGAAGGCATGCGAGATCAGGTGGGACCATTCTAGCCAATGAGAAGTCAGATACGCTTCTGAACAACAGGCACAACAACTAAGTTGTTTTTCTCAAAGTTGACAGAATGCCACATGCATCTACTTATACTATAACGACACAAGGCGAGACCCAGATGCAGACACAGGAGGCAGATGGTTCAAGTCTCTGATATTTATTAAACAACGAGGGGCAGGCAAGAGGCAGGTCGAGGACATGCAAGAGTTCATAACCAGGTCAGAGTTCAAATGGTACAGGGCGGCATGCAGCCTCAAGGTCAGGGACAGGCAGAATGGTCAGGCAGGCGGGCTCAGTGTCAGGGCAGGCAAAAGGTCAGAACCAGGAGGACTAGAAAAGAGAGACCGGGGAAAACAGGAGCTTGGAAAAACACTGGTTGACTTGGCAAGACAAGAAAAACTGGCAACAGACAAACAGAGAACACAGGTATAAATACACTGAGGGTAATAGGGAAGATGGGTGACACCTGGAGAGGGGTGGAGACAATCACAAGGACAGGTGAAAACAGATCAGGGTGTGACATATACAGTGCATTCAGAAAGTATTCAGACTCCTTGACTTTTTCCACATGTTGTTACGTTACAGCCTTATTCTAAAATGGATTCCATTTTTTTTATTAATCTACAAACAATACCCCATAATGACAAATGTATTTCAAATAAAAAACAGAAATACCTTATTTACATAAGTATTCAGACCCTTTGCAATGAGACTTGAAATTGATCTCAGGTGCATCCTACTTCCATTGATCATCCTTGAGATGTTTCTACAACTTGATTGGAGTCCACCTGTGGTAAATTCAATTGATTGGACAAGATTTGGAAAGGCACACACCTGTCTATATAAAGTCCCACAGTTGACAGTGCATGTCAGAGCAAAAACCAAGCCATGAGGTTGAAGGAATTGTCCATAGAGCTCTGAGACAGGATTGTAACGAGGTACAGATCTGGGGAAGTATACCAAAACAATTCTGCAGCTTTAAAGCTCCCCAAGAACACAGCGGCCTCCATCAATCTTAAATGGAAGAAGTTTTGAACCACCAAGACTCTTCCTAGAGCTGGCCGCCCGGCCAAATTGAGCAATCGGGTGATAAGGGCCTTGGTCAAGGAGGGCCGCCCTGATCACTCTGACAGAACTCCAGAGCTCCTCTGTGGAGATGGGAGAACCTTCCAGACCGACAACCATCTCTGCAGCACTCCACCAATCAGGCCTTTATAGTAGAGTGGCCAGATGAAAGGCACTCATCAGTGAAAGGCACATGACAGTCCACTTGGAGTTTGCCAAAAGGCACCTAAAAGACTCTCAGACCATGAGAAACAAGATTCTCTGGTTTGATGAAACCAAGATTGGAGGAACCAAGCTTGGCATTCAGGCCAAAGAGTTCAATCTTGGTTTCATCAAACCAGAGAAACCATGTTTCTCATGGTCTGAGAGTCTTTTGGTGGTGGCAACATCATGAGAGACATGTGTGGAGGAAACCTTGCACCATCCCTATGGTGAAGCATGGTGGTGGCAGCATCATGCTGTGGCAATGTCTTTCAGCAGCAGGGACTGGTAGACTAGTCAGGATTGAGAGAAAGATGAACGGAGCAAAGTACAGAGAGATCCTTGATGAAATCCTGCTCCAGACTGCTCAAGACCTCAGACTGGGGCAAAGGCCCAGCCGGAGCCCGGACTTGAATCCGATCGAACATCTCTGGAGAGACCTGAAAATAGCTGTGCAGAGACGTTCCCCATCCAACCTGACAGAGCTTGAGAGGATCTGCAGAGAAGAATGGGAAAAACTCAGCACATACAGGTGTGCGAAGCATGTAGCGTCATACCCAAGAAGACTCGAGGTTGTAATCACTGCAAAAGGTGCTTCAACAAAGTACTGAGTAAAGGGTCTGAATAGTTATGTATATGTTATATTTCTAAAAACCTGTTTTTGCTTTGTCGTTTTGGGGTATTCTGTGTAGGTTGATGAGTGAAAAAACTATTATCCATTTTAGAATAAGGCTGTAACATAGCAAAATATGGAAAAAGTCAAGGGGTCTGAATACTTCCCGAATGCACTGTAATTATGTGCACAAGTACAAAACACCACATCTGTAATTTTAGTCCCATCTGAAACTGCCATTTACATGGCAGGAGGGTAACAATTCCAGCCAGAATAACCTGCTGTTTGGCGAACTCCAAGGTTCTCTGATAATAGTAGACCCATGCAAATCGACATACCTGTGTTTTCAGAGAAATGTCGTAGTTTGACAGATGTTGCTCACGCATAGGCCCACCCAGTGGGGAGCCAGGCCCAGCCAATCAGAAAACATTTTTCCCCACAAAAGGGCTTTATTACAGACAGAAATACTCCTCAGTTTCATAGGCTGTCCAGGTGTTTTGTCTAAGACGATCCCGCAGGCGAAGAAGCTGGATGTGGAGATCGTGGGCTGGCATGATTACACATGGTCTACTGTTGTGACACCAGTTGGACGTACTGCCAAATTTTCTAAAATGCTATTTGAGGTGGCTTATGGTAGAGAAATGAACATTCAATTATCCTGCAACAGCTCAGGTAGACATTCCTTCAGTCTGCATGCCAAATGCACGCTCCCTCAAAACTTGAGACATCTATGGCATTGTGTTTGTGACAAAACTGCACATTTTAGAGTGGCTTTTTATTGTCCCCAGCACAGGGTGCACCTGTGCAATGACATTTTATATTATTTTAGTAGGATCCTCATTTTGACTAATCTTCCATGTGTCCTTAAACATTAATATACAATTTCATAATATGTTCACATTTTCACATAAAACACACTGTTACAAACAGACATAATACACTAACATATTGACCAGATTAATACTCTAACAGTCTAAAAAGATAGATTGATTCTTCATCTACCATAGTCCAGCACAATTTTCCTATGTATTACATTTACATGGTTTTAAAGTATTGTTTGAATTTATATATTGAAAGGTTTCTGGTTTGCTCAGATAAATTATTCCATTTCTTTATTGTTCTAAATCGAAATGTTATTTTGCCTATTTCTCTTTTCTGTCTGGATAACACATAGATAGTGGACAATCTATTCCTAGTATTTACTGAATGTCTGTCTCTTACCAACTGAATACTGTTGTGAATAGAGTTTGGCCGTTTTAAATGGTGTATATTATGAAATAAAATATGTTTTTTTCAATGATCTTGTTGATTGATGACCAACCAAGAGAATTGAGCATGACTACAACAGAAGAACCATATCTCCACCATACCTCCATCTTCACCAATCATTGCTGATTTGTTCTGTGCAAACTGCAGCCTCCTAACTTCACTTGATGATGCATTTCCCCAGAACACAGAACAGTAGTTCACCTGACTCTAAACTAATGCTTGTGTTATTTGCTTAAGAATCTTTCCCGGTAAATATTTAGCTATCCTTCTAATCATGCATGCAGTTATAATATATATATATATTTTTTTACATAGATTAGTTATTTGAGACGACCATGATAAGCAGTTGTCTAGCTGCACTCCAAGTAGTTTGGTTTCTGGCACTTCCTCAATTTGTACTCCCCCCATAATTAATTGTATCCCATGCTGTGTTTGCCTTTCCCTGGTGGAACAGACCAACATAACTTTGGTTTTCTTGGTGTTTAAAACAAGTTTGTTCTGGCAAACCCACTCCATGATATTTTCCAAATCTACTTGTAGAGCTTGCTGTACCTGTTCAACCGATTGTCTTGCTATATAAAGTGTAGTATCACCTGCAAATATAGTAGCTTGAGGTCATTGGTATATATTAAGTAAAGAAGTGGTCCAAGGCAGCTGCCCTGCGATACTCCACAGTTTAAAGCATGAGGGGAAGAAAATGAACCATTGATATAAACTCAGCAAAAAAAGAAGTGTCCCTTTTTCAGGACCCTGTCTTTCAAAGATAATTAGTCCAAATCCAAATAACTTCACAGATCTTCATTGTAAAGGGTTTTAACACTGTTTCCCATTCTTGTTCAATGAACCATAAACAATTAATGAACATGCACCTGTGGAACGGTCGTTAAAACACTAACAGCTTACAGACGGTAGGCTATTCAGGTCACAGTTATGAAAACTTAGGACACTAAAGATGCCTTTCTACTGATGCTGCAAGGAGGCATGAGGACTGCAGATGTGGCCAGGGCAATAAATTGCAATGTCAGTACTGTGAGACACCTAAGAAAGCGCAACAGGGAGACAGGACGGACAGCTGAGCGTCCTCGCAGTGGCAGACCACATGTAACAACACCTGCACAGGATCAGTACATCCGAACGTCACACCTGCGGGAGAGGAACAGGATGGCAACAACAACTGCCCGAGTTACACCAGGAACACACAATCCCTCCATCAGTGCTCAAACTGTCCAAAATAGGCTGAGAGAGGCTGGACTGAGGGCTTGTAGGCCTGTTGTAAGGCAGGTCCTCACCAGAAATCACCGGCAACAACATCGCCTATGGGCACAAACCCACCATCGCTGGACCAGACAGGACTGGCAAAAAGTGCTCTTTACTGACGAGTCGCGGTTTTTATTTCACCAGGGGTGATGGTCAGATTCGCATTTATCGTCGAAGGAATGAGCCTTACACTGAGGCCTGTACTCTGGAGCGGGATCGATTTGGAGGTGGAGGGTCTGTCATGGCCTGGGGCGGTGTCACAGCATCATCGGACTGAGCTTGTAGTCATTGCAGGAAATCTCAACGCTGTGCGTTACAGGGAAGACATCCTCCTCCCTCATGTGGTACCCTTCCTACAGGTTCATCCTGACATGACCCTCCAGCATGACAATGCCACCAGCCATACTGCTCATTCTGTGCATGATTTCCTGCAAGACAGGAATGTCAGTGTTCTGCCATGGCCAGCGAAGAGCCCAGATCTCAATCCCATTGGGCACGTCTGGGACCTGTTGGATCGGAGGGTGAGGGCTAGGGCCATTCCCCCCAGAAATGTCCGGGAACTTGCAGGTGCCATGGTGGAAGAGTGGGGTAACATCTCACAGCTAGAACTGGCAAATCTGGTGCAGTCCATGAGGAGGAGATGCACTGCAGTACTTAATGCAGCTGGTGGCCACACCAGATACTGACTGTTACTTTTGATTTTGACCCCCCCTTTGTTCAGGGACACATTATTCCATTTCTGTTAGTCACATGTCTGTGGAACTTGTTCAGTTTATGTCTCAGTTGTTGAGTCTTATGTTCATACAAATATTTACACGTTAAGTTTGCTGAAAATAAACGCACTTGACAGTGAGAGGATGTTTATTTTATATAGCCAAACAGCACTTTATTGTTAAATGAATTGAAAATATGATCAGCAATTGTTAAAAGTTAAAGTGTATTTATATATTACAGCATATCAACTGATATTTGGTGTTTTATATCACTTGCAATTTAAGCTTTAACAAATGCTTCTAAACTGACAGTGATTGCAAGCCAAAACAGATCAAAAGGACATGGCTAAACACTCAACCATTAAAAGTTTGAGACTTGCTGCCACTCTGCTCTGTCTCCTATATAGATGTTATTGTTAGCAAACCACTACCACATATCACTTAAACTCTTGAAGCACTCTCACTAATGGATGCAGCAAATATAGCCTCTTTCAAGACACGCCATAAATATTTGAAAATGTGAAAAACAACAATACCATGCACCCACTAGTGTTCAAAAGATTTTTGGCGCTCCAAAAATGGTGTATGGTTCTGTATTCTGAATTACAGTAAATTACTAGCAGCAATTGGCCTGTAAACTACTGCAGAGTTTTAAGACAAGATTTGTAGAACTCCTAAATTACAGTACATTTCTGTAGTCTGTGTGGGTACAGCATTCTCACTTTGGGGTGCAACAAATAGAGCTGCTTACAAGGCAAGCCTTAAAATATGTTAATGACCCAGAGACTCTCTCCCCACCAACAACATTGTACCACAATGCACCATAATTAATACTGTAAAACATATTTATAGTATTTTACTGTGCATGCTACATTGTTTTACTTTTGAAATTACTGAAAGGTGTGCTGTGAAACAAATGCACAATATTTTCCTGTTCATTCTACAGTAATCTACTCTATTCAGTTTATACAGTATCATACTGTTGATAAATACAGTAAGTTACTGATAAAATTACAACAACTGCTAACAGTGAGTAGCTTGATTTAAGATGAACATATTTACTTGGTTTAAAGAGCAAGTAGAAAGATTGTAACATGGTATTTGTTGTAAAGTATTGTTATAATACCCAATGGAATACCATTAAGTACCCAGCAAATTCCCCACTGTTAAATTAACACTGAACGTGTGGACCCGTATAGACACTGAACAGTGTTGACTTAACACAATGCTTAGTGTGAAGCTTTATTTGCATATTTCTCAGACTGCCTTGCATTTTAAAGTGATTTGTAAAGTTACCATCCATGACTGAATTTGTTAGTGACATAGACATACTTTGTGCATTCATCTGTAGTCTGTGCTGTGAACATCACCAAGTAAGATCCTAAATGCATATGTTATCATTAACCTTGTTCCAGTGTCTATATGGGTCCTCACTCTCAGTGTTGATTTAACACTAGCGAGTTTGCTGTGTACCATCTTCAAGGAGAAGAGTACCCTTTGCAGTTGAGGAAGCCTAGTAACGTCTCATTGTTGCTGGAGGTCACTGTCATGGTGTGTGTTAGTAATGGGGAAACAAAGATTCTTGAAGCGTTGAGGTTTTCCTGCCAATTGTGTCTAAAGTAGGTTCATTAATCTAGGCTTTGATCAACACAGTGTATGCTAGTGGTACCTGCTGGTCAAAAGAATTTAGAGCAGCCAAATTATTATAGATGACGTCCCACACACCTTTGAGCGTGCACAGCGTAGCCTTTTTATCTACTACCGAAGCCAATACCAAACCAATCAGGTGGAAACGAAGATTCGGACGTCATTGAACACGTGCTTCTGATAAAGTTATACAGGCATTGGCGCATGCCTCAGAGCTCCGGCATCAAACATAACCTCACTAGTGTGTGTATGTTGATGTGGGCTGGTGGTGTGTGAGGCCACACTGCCTGGACCCTGCCCTCCCTCTGGCTCCCTGTCTCCCTGGCCCTCTAGTCCCCTGACTCCCTGTCTGATGGAATGACCGTGTAGTCAGATCTGTCCCTGTTTCCGACCCTTCAAGAAGGAGAGCCTACAAACACACACACACACACACACACACACACACACACACACACACACACACACACACACACACACACACACACACACACACACACACACTTACAGTACAAGACATCTTCCTGCCACAGAGTCAGACAACGAATACATCCCTAACAAAGCAATTCAGCATTTATTATTTCTCTAAGTGTTCTCCTTACTTCTTCTAACTAGGACAAGCCACTGAACACAGCAGCTTTGCTAGCAGAAGAAACACTGAGGATATTCACATAAACTATTGAATGCTGATTGTTTGCACTGTGCTTGCCTTGCTTGCATGCCTGTTGTGTGAAATGTAAAGGTGTTCTGAGGGAAGGGATTAGTAGTAAATGAAACTGAATGGCCACAACACTAAGCCCTGAGGAAGTTTATCTGTTGGGATTAGAAGCCTGCAGTTGCCCATAGAGATTACCCAGTCTGTCTGTGTCAGAGGGAGTATGTGTGTGCGTGTGTCAGAAGGATTATCTTACTGTCCAGTGAGAGGGACATGTAACATGGCCACACTGCACTATGGGTCCTCCCTCATACAATACAGCCTCCATTTTCACTATATCATCACAGATACAAACTGCATCCCAAATGGCACCATATTCCATATGCAGTATAGTGCACTACCTTTGACCACATAGGGAATAGGGTGCTGTTTTGGACGAAGACAAACAGTATCATGCACAGGAAGCTACTGCAAGGGGAAGTTGGCTTGGCCATTCCAGTCAATCAAAAGCATGTTCCTTTCCTTTCATCCTGATATCATAACTAACCATAGATATAGACAGAGTGCGCATTACGGGGGCCAAGGGGGTTCTCAGACCCCTTGAATGAGACATGAGCCCCCCAAAATGCAACAAAGTCAAACCTTGGTGGGGTCTCTAAATAATGCTAATTTAACCATTCTGCTATTTGTTTAAAATGCAATGTGTACTGCTACAGTGGTAAAATATAAAATAATAGCTTATACCAAATCAAACGACTACCCCCGCTTCTGTGTCATGGTTTAAAAAAAATGTCCCCCATGTGGCTGCACAGTCCGGTATCTCAGCCCGTTTTCACGTGTCCCAACTTTTCTTTCTCCAAAAAAAGTCATTTGTCAGATAATAAGACATGTTTTACAGTCAAATGACATGTCTTTACTATTAGGCCAATAAAAAAGAAGTGTGCACGCATAGGAGGTCCCGTGAAAGTAAATAGAGACACACGAAGATCACGGTATAATTCACACTCTGAAGTAAATAGACTGCCGAAGGTCAAGTTATAATTCACACTCCGAAGTAAATAGAGACCCCCGAAGGTCACAGTATAATTCACACTCTGAAGTAAATAGACTCCCGAAGGTCAAATTATAATTCACACTCCGAAGTAAATAGAGACCCCCGAATGTCACGGTATAATTCACACTCTGAAGTAAATAGAGACCCCAAAGATCACAGTATAATTCCCACTCTGAAGTAAATAGAGACCCCAAAGGTCACGGTATAATTCACACTCTGAATATAGAGACTGTTGATATACCCCTGGTGCCTGCCAGATATGATACAAGAAGTAAAGTGTGTTAAGATTTGCAAGCATTTGCAAAGATTTGCTGCTTTAAATGCAGCATTATTGATTTTCTTCATGCTTATGAAGGGATATTTTGTGAGTTTTAGGTATGCAGCAATTCCCAGTTTAATGAGTATGAATGACGTTGTGGCACCAGACTGTCAGACAGTATGAATGACACTGTGGCGCCAGACTGTCAGACAGTATGAATGACGCTGTGGCACCAGACTGTCAGACAGTATGAATGACGCTGTGGCACCAGACTGTCAGACAGTATGAATGACGCTGTGGGACCAGACTGTCAGACAGTATGAATGACGCTGTGGAACCAGATTGTCAGACAGTATGAATGACGCTGTGGCACCAGACTGTCAGACAGTGTGAAGGATGCTGTGGGACCAGACTGTCAGACAGTATGAATGACGCTGTGGCACCAGACTGTCAGACAGTATGAATGACGCTGTGGCACCAGACTGTCAGACAGTGTGAAGGATGCTGTGGCACCAGACTGTCAGACAGTATGAAGGACGCTCACTGTGGCACCAGACTGTCAGACAGTATGAATGACGCTGTGGAACCAGATTGTCAGACAGTATGAATGACGCTGTGGCACCAGACTGTCAGACAGTATGAAGGATGCTCACTGTGGCACCAGACTGTCAGACAGTATGAATGACGCTGTGGAACCAGATTGTCAGACAGTATGAATGACGCTGTGGCACCAGACTGTCAGACAGTATGAATGACGCTGTGGCACCAGACTGTCAGATAGGCGTGCGCGGGCCCAGACGTCGACGGGCGCTGTGGCACCAGACTGTCAGACAGTATGAGACGCGTGGCCCGACGCGGGCGTGCGCTGGGCACCAGACTGTCAGACAGTATGAATGACGCTGTGGGACCAGACTGTCAGACAGTATAGCGATATCATCATAGGTGGAGCTGAGCTCTAGCTCTACCTTAGGAAGCTCCGTTACACAGTCCCAGGGGCTTTGGCGTGCCTGCGTGTGCGAGTGGGTGTGTGTGCCTGCACCAAGTTTGCTTTATGGTAGCGAAGTCTATCATTCTAATCCATTGTTGTCATTGTCTACTGCAGGTATGAAGACACCGCTGAGTCCTGCCCACTTCATAGAGCATGGCCAGATGGCCTTCCCCTTCCAAGGCTGTCTGGAGCTGAATCAGCTGATGGGGATGGACCCTACCACCAACAGCCAAGCCCAGATCAACATGGATATACAGCAGCAGCAGCAGGAGAAGAAGAAGCTGTTCTACTCGATGTGTGACGTGTGTAACATCCAGCTGAACTCCCAGGCTCAGGCCCAGGTGCACTACAACGGGAGGTCCCACCTGAAGAGGATCAAACAGATGAACAATGGGGAGGTTCCTCCGGCTCCGGCACCAGCTACTGGGTCTCTACCCACCTCTACACTAACCCTTAGTACCAGCACCACCAGCAGTAGTACAGGTAGGCCCACAGTGAATTATTTTTTCTGTCAAATGTTTCTTTCTATTTGTTTGGTTTCATTTCTCCAGACCTATCCCTTGGCTGCCTAAACAAATGGTGGGATGACCACTTCATTGATTTTTCAATCCCAGATTGCCCCTTTAACCAGGTAGTGTCATTGAGGTCAGAAGAGAGACCTCTCCCAAGGGAGACCTGGCTATGAGGTCCATACTGACTAGCAAAGCCTGCCCAGGGAAGGGAACGCTGCTACTCTCCTACATCCACAGATATCTATATACAGTTGAAGTCAGAAGTTTACATACACTTAGGATGGAGTCATTAAAACTCGTTTTCCAACCACTCCACAAATTTCTTGTTAACAAACTATAGTTTTGGCAATTCGGTTAGGACATCTGCATGACACAAGTAATTTTTCCAACAATTTTTGACAGACAGATTATTTCACTTATTGTATCACAATTACAGTGGGTCAGAAGTTTACATACACTAAGTTGACTGTGCCTTTAAACAGCTTGGAAAATTCCAGAAAATGATGTCATGGCTTTAGAAGCGTGTGAAAGGCTAACTGACATCATTTGAGGCAATTGGAGGTGTACCTGTGGATGTATTTCAAGGCCTACCTTCAAACTCAGTGCCTCTTTGCTTGACATCATGGGCAAATCAAAAGAAATCAGCCAAGACCTCAGAAAAGAATTGTAGACCTCCACAAGTCTGGTTCATCCTTGGGAGCAATTTCCAAACGCCTGAAGGTACCACGTTCATCTGTACAAACAATAGTACGCAAGTATAAACACCATGGGACCACGCAGCCGTCATACCGCTCAGGAAGGAGACGCGTTCTGTCTCCTAGAGGTTGAACGTACTTTGGTGCAAAAAGTGCAAATCAATCCCAGAACAACAGCAAAGGACCTTGTGAAGATGCTGGAGGAAACAGGTACAAACGTATCTATATCCACAGTAAAATGAGTCCTATATCGACATAACCTGAAAGGCAGCTCAGCGAGGAAGAAGCCATTGCTTCAAAACCGGCATAAAAAAGCCAGACTACGGTTTGCAACTGCACATGGGGACAAAGATGACCATCATTATGTTTGGAGGAAAAAGGGGGAGGCTTGCAAGCCGAAGAACACCATCCCAACCGTGAAGCACGGGAATGGCCGCATCATGTTGTGGGGGTGCTTTGCTGCAGGAGGGACTGGTGTACTTCACAAAATAGATGGCATCATGAGGATGGAAAATTATGTGGATATATTGAAACAACGTGTCAAGACATCAGTCAAGAAGTTAAAGCTTGGTCGCAAATGCATCTTCCAAATGGACAGTGACCCCAAGCATACTTCCAAAGTTGTGGCAAAATGGCGTAAGGACAACAAAGTCAAGGTATTGGAGTGGCCATCACAAAGCCCTGACCTCAATCCTATAGAACACTTGTTGGTAGAACTGAAAAAGCGTGTGCGAGCAAGGATGCCTACAAACTTGACTCAGTTACACGAGCTCTGTCAGGAGGAATGGGCCAAAATTCACCCAACTTATTGTGGGATCTTGTGGAAGGCTACCCAAAACGTTTGACCCAAGTTAAACAATTTAAAGGCAATGCTACCAAATACTAATTGAGTGTATGTAAACTTCTGACCCACTGGGAATGTGATGAAAGAAATAAAAGCTTAAATAAATCATTCTCTCTACTATTATTCTGACAATTCACATTCTTAATGTAAAGTGGTGATCCTAACTGACCTAAAACAGGGAATTTTTACTAGAATTAAATGTCAAGAATTGTGAAAAACTGAGTTTAAATGTATTTGGCTAAAGTGTATGTAAACTTCCGACGTCAACTGTAGAAATGACAAGGTCTGTATTCTACTCCAGAGCCGTAAACATAGGTGGCCAAAAGTTCTTCATTTTTTTTACCTTTATTTTACAAGGTAGTGCCTTTGATATCAGATGAGAGATGTCTCTGAAGGGGGATCTGACTAAGGGGTCTATAGTGACTAGAGAGAGCACTCTCTTACGCCCACAGATAACTCTATCGAAATGACAAGGATTGGACTGTTGTACTTTCTCTTCTAGAGACGTTAACAGACTAGAGGTGGTGGTGATGGTGATGCATGCTGAGTTTGGTTTGCAGCATTTGACTCAGAACCAAGGTTGTGTCCCAAATGGCACCCTATTCCCTATATAGTGCCTAGTCAAAAGTAGTGCATTGCATAGGGAATAAGGTGTAATTTGGGACGCACACATGGCTTGGTCATCCCTCTCAGCCATTTTGTTGTTTTCTTTCACTGCTCGGTTTGACAAACTTTGCACGGAGATCCTATTTAATTATTATTTGGGAAAATGAATATTAATGTTAACCTTTCCATGTCTACAGTGCCCCGTGCCTGACGAGAGGGACAAATACATGTGTTTTTGTTGGGTGTTTGGGGTGACTATTTTGAAACAGACTTAGCTACTTTGGGCTGCAGGTAGCCAGGCGGTTAGAGCATTGCGGTTGGTAACCGAAAGGTTGCTGGTTCGGATACCTGAGCCGTCCAGGTGAAAAATCTGTTGATAGACATTTAACCCTAATTTTCTCCAGGAGTGCTGTACTACTATGACTGACCCTGTAAAACAACACATTTCACTGCACCTATCTGTGACAATTTTGTTTACTTTCCCATGCCAATCAGTGTGTGTGTGTGTGTGTGTGTGTGTGTGTGTGGTGTGTGTGTGTGTGTGTGTGTGTGTGTGTGTGTGTGTGTGTGTGTGTGTGTGTGTGTGTGTGTGTGTGTGTTCTGTTTACTACTGCTGTAATCGCTGCCTCCATACTCTCACCAGGAGTGGCCTAAGGATTTTCATATTCTTCATATTCTACATATTTGACTGAAGGCCAAATTCTCTGCTTTGACCTTTTGTTGTTTTCTTTATGCTTTGTGTGTGACGTGCATACAGAGAGAGCGATTTCCTCTTTAAAACAGATGATTTAATGTGAATTAGCAGCTCACTCAATTTCATGAAAGAGGGCTCAGTGCTAAGCCCAGGTTTTTGGCTCCTTGTTTAAATACACTCATCATGACTGTTTAGTGCCTGGCTGGCTGTGGAAATGTTGAGTTGAGTTACTCTGTACAGACTAGTGCAAAATAAATAAATGCTCCAACCGTAGGCAGTGGATAAAGATAGTCTTTCCAGACTGGCTTTACTTCAACATGGTGTAACTTAAATTGCATCACTTTAAAAAAGAGACGTAAACAGATAAGGCAAATGTACGGTCTCTCTGAATTAAAGCTTGGTAAACAGTTAAGAGTTTTGAAGAGACAGGGACATATTGTCTGAAATTTGATGAATAATCTAAGTATCCAAGTTTTTTCAATATGGCCATAAAGTTATTGAACAGTGTGGCTGATTCTGGAATGATGTACATGCTGTGAGGTTGACTCCTGATTGATTGACAGTTGGAGCCGAACAGACGCTACCTCCTCCATATCTTCCCAGGCTGAAAGGACAGAGCGATGGAGTGAGTGACAGTGGTGGTTTAGAGGAGGTGTTGTTGATGTCTTGCACGAGAGAGTGTTTGTGTGTGACAAGGTCCGTGGCCCCTGGGAGGTTGATGGGGGTTAGTTGTCAGGTGGCCTGTGTCCGTCCTGCTGTAACAACCCCCTCGCATGGCTTCTCACACACACATTTCCACACACACACACACACACACACACACACACACACACACACACACACACACACACCACACACACACACACACACACACACACACACACACACACACACACACACACACACACACACCACAGTAGCAGCAACATCAGCCCTCTGTGCTGGGGCCACACACACCCCCAATAAACAGCAATTACAGTGAAAAGTGTTCATAGGCAGCTCATGCTGAAACTTTTTCATCCTACAGTACAGCTGGGGGGGTTAATGTAGTGAACACAGGTATGTGTGTGTGTGTGTGTGTGTGTGTGTGTGTGTGTGTGTGTGTGTGTGTGTGTGTGTGTGTGTGTGTGTGTGTGTGTGTCTGTGTGTGTGTGTGTGTGTGTGTGTGTGTGTGTGTGTGTGTGTGTGTGTGTGTGTGTGTGTGTGTGTGTGTGTGTGTGTGTTTGTAGAGGTCAATGAAGGTCAGATGATGGAATGTAATAGTGGATTCATAAAGCCTTCTTCTTAGGACAGGCTTTGCAGACATTAGAGTAATCCACAATGTCTGTCTGGTGTATTTGGGTATAGAATTTTAGAAAAGCGGGCTCTCTGAACCCTGCTAAAAGCAGAGTCTGTATGAATAAAGGGCTCCTGTGAAATGCTTGTGAAATGCAGTATTTGTCTGTGTAGAAATAGGAGATTCTGACTCCTTTAGTTGACAGTCGACACACAGCTGTCTTCCTTATATTTGATCAGAGTGGGTGTCCTTCTGTCATTCTTAGTTTGGAGTGAAGTTGGATTGGATGCATTTGACCAGCACACAACAGTTGAGCCGTTCTACAGCTACATTTTTAAACACAGCAGGGGTGTCTGTTGCACTGAAACTTTAATGAGCCGTGCCATTATTTGGGGTGGTCTGAGCCGGACATATGTAATTACAGCTTACAGCTGCAGGACTGGAGACAGGCTCTGGTGTTGGTGGTGTGGAGACACACACACACATACACACAGACACACACACAGACACACACACACACACAGACACACACACACACACACACACACACACACACACACACACACACACACACACACACACACACACACACACACACACACACACACACACACACACACACACACACACATAGTCTCTGGTGTGGAGGGACTGATGATGCCTATTTGACAGTTTCTTCCTGTTTCACAGTGTCAGCTTACTGGGTCAACTAACTAGGTCAACTAACCCTGTCAACTAACTGGGTCAAATAACAATGTCAACTAACTGGGTCAAATAACAATGTCAACTAACTGGGTCAACTAACTATGTCAACTAACTGGGTCAAATAACAATGTCAACTAACTGGGTCAATTAACTATGTCAACTAACTGGGTCAAATAACAATGTCAACTAACTGGGTCAACTAACTATGTGAACTAACTATGTCATCTAACTGGGTCAACTAAAGCATCATTCCACAACAGAACTTCATGGCTTTATACTGAGGGGTCTCTTCTCACTCATCATCAGCCTGATGATAACCTAATTACAGGATGTAGCAGGGGGCTTGTTGCATAAACTGCAGTGGAACTTTTATCCCCAATCCCTCGTTCCCTCACTCCCCAAACCAACCCCTCGCCCCTACGGCCTAGGCACTTTGATAGGATTGGATAGGTGTAAACAATATGGTTGTTGCTCCATCTTGCCCTCTGATGGGATAGATGGGATTGGTGGATGGGGGAAGGGGTTAATTTGGGATTAAGGGTCTGTGTGATGCAAACCTTAAGCAAACATTCCACTAGATGGCAGTATACACATCTTCAAAAAATATATTTATCTCAAAATGTTGGTTTCATGCGATAACAGCAACTGCGGTCAAGTTTATTGTGGGTAACCAAAGAGTATTAACTTCTCCCGTGCAGTTAGTCATAATTATTCAGGGTAATTTATACCAGAACATGTTTAGCAGCATCTTTTTGGGGGAAAGTTTGTTATTTACTCTGAGTGAGGGATATGTTGTCTGTTTGAGTCAGGGGCCACATTTCAGCCTTTTATGTATTCATATTTGACAGGTTGGTCTAACATGATGTTTGTTGGAATTAAGTCATTAGGGAGTTATTCACGAACGGTCCTCACAACATCCCAGCCGTGGGTGATAGTTTAGTATTATGTATACATTGGCAGCTAAAAGCTGAATTGCAGTAAGCAACAAGCACACAAATGAACAACAAAACAGAAATCAGTCACAAAGCAAAGCCTAATGTTGGTGATGATGAGGGGACTGGAAAAACTCAACAGAATCACATTTTGATTATCCAAGCTATTCATTTAGTTGAACCATTCTGGGATTAATCTGCTTTAAAATAACATTCAGTGGTTTGTTTTTCAAAAGGAAGAGTGCTGTGTAATGCTAATGATGATTCAGATTTCACACTCCTGCAGTTTAGGAAAGCTACACTAAAGGCTCCTAAATG
Source organism: Salmo salar (assembly GCF_965601325.2). Lineage (NCBI taxonomy): Eukaryota > Metazoa > Chordata > Actinopteri > Salmoniformes > Salmonidae > Salmo > Salmo salar. Next base: position 36,757,995 of record NC_138311.1, read on the forward strand.
AAAATGTAATGGCATGTTGAAACTAGTAAATTATGAACAGCCAGACAGTCTCTCTGTTTCTAAAGTGGTGATGTCTCTAACACTGACCTCGTTTCTGCTTCCTCGCTTTGCATATTTGACTGAAGCTATCTAGGAGAACATACTTCCTGAGTGTTTGTGTGTGTGTGTGTGTGTGTGTGTGTGTGTGTGTGTGTGTGTGTGTGTGTGTGTGTGTGTGTGTGTACGTGCGTACATGTACATGTGTTCCCCATCATTACATCTCTCTCTATAAACAGATGGTGATACCAACAACACCCCCCATATTGTTCAATTCTGTCCAAAACCTTTTTCTTTACTTTTCTCCCTCATAGAAACAACTCCTGTTTGAGCAATGTAAATTATGCAAATTTAATGATCCAATTTTCCGTATGAGTGCAGCTCTGCACGGACAATTTGGTATTCAAACACAATCAAACCCGTCTGTCTGTCTGTCTGTCTGTCTGTCTGTCAACCAACCAGACAGCTACTCAGTGAGACTTCTGATGAGTTGGCTAGGAGTAGGACAACCTCACTTAGTAGATACTAGAACCTGCTCTGTACTCCCAACACCTTACATGCCAAGGTTGTGGGTTCAATTCCTGCAGCGATTACATAGGGCAACCTTCAGAGCTACTGTCCCTCAGTGGATAGACCAACCTATGCTATGGTCCCGTGTGGCTTGGTTGGTAAGAGTGTCACGATGACAACACTGCCAAGGTCGCGGGCTCAATTCCCTGTAGGAATTGATTCCCTATGCATTCACTGTACTGTATCTATTATGTATTCCCATTGGTTCCTGCCAAGGCAGCAGCTACTCTTCCTGGGGTCAAACAAAATTAAGGCAGTTATACAATTTTAAGAACATTGCAATACATTCACAGATTTCACAACACACTGTGTGCCCTCAGGCCCCTACTCCACCACTACCACATATCTACTGTACAAAATCCATGTGTACGTGTGTGTATAGTGTGTATGTAGAAAGATGGCTCCGATAGAGATGGCAGTTTCGCTTCTAGTCCTTAGGAAACTGTGCAGTATTTCGTTTTTTTATGTATTATTTCTTACATTGTTAGCCCAGAAAACCTTAAGTGTTATTACATACAGCCGGGAAGAACTATTGGATATCAGAGAGACGTCAACTTACCAGCACTACGACCAGGAATACGACTTTCCCAAAGCGGATCCTTTGTCTGCACCTCCCAGGGCATTTGAACTGATTCCAGAGGCCGACCCAAAACGACGCCTTAGGAGAGGGTGCTGCAGCGGTCTTCTAGTGAGGCTTCGGATGCGCACACACCACCCACTGCTTCCGAGTACATTACTCGCTAATGTCCAGTCCCTAGTTAACAAAGTCGACGAAATCATGGCAAGAGTTGTTTTCCAAAGAGATATATGAGATTGTAACATACTCTGTTTCACGGAAACATGGTTAGCTTGGGACATGCTGTCGGAGTCAGTGCATCGCACCAACAGGAATAAACATCTCTCCGGTAAGAAGAAGGGCGGGGGTGTATGTTTCATGATTAACGACTCATGGTGTAATTGTAACAACATACAGGAACTCAAGTCCTTTTGTTCACCTGACCTAGAATTCCTCACAATCAAATGCCGACCGTATTATCTCCCAAGAGAACTCTCCTTGGTTATTGTCACAGCCGTGTATATCCCCCCGCAAGTGGATACAAAGACGGCCATCAAGGAACTTCACTGGACTTTATGCAAACTGGAAACCATATATCCTGAGGCTGTATTTATTATAGCTGGGGATTTTAACAAAGCTAATTTGAGAACAAGGCTACTTAAATTCTATCAGCATATCGATTGCAGTAACACACTCGACCATTGCTACTCTAACTTCCGCGATGCATACAAGGCCCTCCCCCACCCTCCTTTTGGCAAATCTGACCATGACTCCATCTTGTTGCTCCCCTCCTATAGGCAGAAACTAAAACAGAAAGTGCCCGTGCTTAGGTCTATCCAATGTTGGTCTGACCAATCGGATTCCACGCTTCAAGATTGCTTCGATCACGTGAACTGGGATATGTTCCGGGTAGGCTCAGAGAACAACATTGAAATATACGCTGACTCTGTGAGCAAGTTTATAAGAAGTGTATAGGAGATGTTGTACCCACTGTGACTATTAAAACCTTCCCTAACCAGTACACGTGGATTGATGCCAGCATTTGTACAAAACTGAAAGCACATATCACTGCATTTAATCATGGCAAGGCAACTGGTAATATAGTTGAATACAAACAGCGTAGTTATTCCCTCTGTAAGCCAATCAAACAAGGAAAGTGTCAGTTTAGAGATAAAGTGGAGTCGCAATTCAACGGCTCAAACACAAGACGTATGTGGCAGGATCTACAGACAGTCACGGATTACGAAAAGAAAACCAGCCCTGTCGCGGACATCAATGTCTTGCTCCAAGACAAACTAAACAACTTCTTTGCCCGCTTTGAGGACAATACAGTGCCACCGATGCAGCCCGCTACCAAAGACTGTGGGCTCTCCTTCTCCGTGGCTGAAATAAATAAAACATTTAAACGTGTTAACCCTCGCAAGGCTGCCGGCCCAGACGGCATCCCTAGCCGCGTCCTCAGACCATGCGCAGACCAGCTGGCTGGTGTGTTTATGGACATATTCAATCAATCCCTATTCCAGTCTGCTGTCCCCACATGCTTCAAGATGGCCACCATTGTTCCTGTTCCCAAGAAAGCTAAGGTAACTGAACTAAATGACTATCGCAACGTAGCACTCACTTCTGTCATCATGAAGTGCTTTAAGAGACTAGTCAAGGATCATATCACCTCCACCCTACCTGTCACCCTAGACCCACTTAAATTTGCTTACCGCCCTAATAGGTCCACAGACGATGCAATCTCCATCACACTGCACACTGCACACTGCACTATCCCATCTGAACAAGAGGAATACCTATGTAAAAATGCTGTTCATTGACTACAGCTCAGCATTCAACACCATAGTACCCTCCAAACTCATCATTAAGCTTGAGTTCCTGGGTCTTGACCCCGCCCTGTGCAACTGGGTCCTGGACTTCCTGACGGTCCGCCCCCAGGTGGTGAAGGTACTAAACATCATCTCCACTGATCCTCAACACTGGGGCCCCACAAGGGTGTGTTCTCAGCCCCCTCCTGTACTCCCTGGCCACGACTGCGTGGCCATGCACACCTCCAACTCAATCATCAAGTTTGCAGACAACACAACAGTGGTAGGCTTGATTACCAACAACAACGAGACGGCCTACAGGGAGGAGGTGAGGGCCCTCGGAGTGTGGTGTCAGGAAAATAACCTCTCATTCAATGTCAGCAAAATAAAAGAGATGATCGTGGACTTCAGGAAACAGCAGAGGGAGCACCCCCCTATTCACATTGACGAGACAGCAGTGGAGAAGGTGGAAAGTTTTAAGTTCCTCGGTGTACATATCGCCAACAAACTGAAATTATCCACACACACAGACAGTGTGGTGAAGAACCTCAGGAGGCTGAAAAAATGTGGCTTGTCATCGAAAACCCTCACAAACGTTTACAGGCGCACAATCAAGAGCATCTTGTCGGGTTCTATCACCGCCTGGTACGGGAACTGCATTGCCCACACCCTCCCCAGAGGATGGTGCGGTCTGCACAATGCATCACCGTGAGCAAACTACCTGCCCTCCAGGACACCTACAACACCCGATGTCACAGGAAGGCAAAAAATATCATCAAGGACAACAACCACCCGAGCCACTGCCTGTTCACCCCGCTTCCATCCAGAAGGCGAGGTCAGTACAGGTGCTTCAAAGCTGGGACAGAGAGATTGAAAAACAGCTTCTTTCTCAAGGCCATCAGATTGTTAAACAGCTATCACTAGCACAGAGAGGTGGTTGCCTGCCTACATATTTGATATCATTGGCCAATTTATTAAATGGAACACTAGTCACTTTAATAATGCCACTTTAAGAATGTTTACATATCTCGCGTTACTTATCTCATATACTGTATCCTACACTATCTATTGCATCTTAGCCGCTCTGTCAATGCTCATCCATATATTTTATACTGATATATTCTTATCTCATTCCTTTACTAGATTGTGTGTATTAGGTTTAGTTGTGGAATTTGTTAGATATTAGGTTTAGTTGTGGAATTGTTAGATATTACCTGTTAGATACTGCTGCACTGTCGGATCTAGAAGCATAAGCATTTCGCTACACTCGCAATAACATCCTCTAACCATGTGTATGTGACCATTAAAATTTGATTTTGATTTGATTTTATGTTATCGTGTGTGTGTGTGTGTGTGTGTGTGTGTGTGTGTGTGTGTGTGTGTGTGTGTGTGTGTGTGTGTGTGTGTGTATGTATGTGTCGGTGCCTATGTTTGGGTTTCTTCACAATCCTTGCTGTTCCATAAGGTGTATTTTTATCTGTTTTTAAAATCTAATTTGACTTCTTTCATCAGTTACTTGATGTGGAATAGACTTCCATATAGTCATGGCTTTATGTAGTACTGTGTGTCTCCCATAGTCTGTTCTGGACTTGGGGACTGTGAAGAGACCTCTTGTAGCATGTGGAGTATGCATGGGTGTCCGAGTGGTGCATTTAACATGCCAATACCTCTCATAAATAGTAGTGATGAAGTCAATCCCTCCTCCACTTTGAGCCAGGAGAGATTGACATGTATATTGTTCATGTTAGCTCTCTGTATGCATCCAAGGGCCAGCCGTACTGCCCTGTTCTGAGCCTATTGCAATTTTCCTAAGTCCCTCTTTGTGGCACCTGATCACACGACTGAACAGTAGACCAGGTATGACAAAACTAGGGCCTGTAGGACCTGCCTTGTTGATAGTGCTGTTAAGAAAGTAGAGCAGCGCTTTATTATGGACATACTTCTCCTCACCTTAGCTACTGTTGTATCAATATGTTTTGACCATGACAGTTTACAATCCAGGATTACTCCAAGCAGTTTAGTCACCTCAACTTGCTCAATTTCCACATTATTTTTTACAAGATTTAGTTGAGGTTTAGGGTTTAGTGAATGATTTGCCCCAAATGCAGTTCTTTTAGTTTTAGAAATATTTAGGACTAATTTCTTTCTTGCCACCCACTCTGAAACTAACTGCAGCTCTTTGTTAAGTGTTGCAGTCATTTCAGTCGCTGTGCTAGCTGACATGTATAGTGTTGAGTCATTTGCATACATAGACACACTTGCTTTACTCAAAGCCAGTGGCATGACGTTAGTAAAGATAGAAAAAAGTATGGGGCCTGATAGCTTCCCTGGGAATTACTGATTCTACCTGGATTATGTTGGAGAGGCTTCCATTAATGAACACTCTCTGTGTTCTGTTAGACAGGTAACTCTTTATCCACAATATAACAGAGTGTAAAGTCATAACACATACATTTTTCCAGCAGCAGACTTTGGAGTAAGTCACTTTGGATAAAAGTGTCCTCTTAGTGGCATATCCGTCCTCTCCTTCTCTTCACCCAGCATGCTGTCATGAGCCTGACTAGAAGTAGGACAACCTTCAGGGCCATGTCTGTCTGTGGATACTAAATGCAAAACCCTACTATATCCTGTTTTTCCACCCAGCTACTAGCAGGCTGTCATGAGCCGCAGTCATGATCAAAGCTCCAGTCAGCCTATAACCAGATATAACAAGATTAGACTACTAAGTAATTTAGGAGAGTCATGCAATCTGCTGGCAGCCTAGCTACACATGCTAAGGACATGACCAGGTCAGGTCAGGCATGTTACCCAAGGGCAGCAGTTAAGGCAGGTCAGAGTAGGTCAGGATAGTACTACTACACTCATAGAAAAAAAACGTTGAAGAACCCTTTTTGGTTCCAGGTATAACGCTTTTGGTTCCTGGTAGATTCTATGTAGAACCCTTTCCACAGAGGGTTCTACCTGAAACCAAACAGGGTTCTACCTGAAACCAAACAGGGTCCTACCTGGAACCAAAAAGGATTCTCCTATGGAGGCAGCCGAAGAACACTTTTGGAACCATTTTTCTTAAGCGTGTAGCAGCATACCACCCTGCATCCCACTGCTGGCTTGCTTCTGAAGCTAAGCAGGGTTGGTCCCTGGATGGGACACCAGATGCTGCTGGAAGTGGTGTTGGAGGGCCAGTAAGAGGCACCTTTTCCTCTGGTCTAAAAAAATATCCCAATACCCCAGGGCAGTGATTGGGGACATTTCCCTGTGTAGGGTGCTGTCTTTTGGGTGTTAAATGGGTGTCCTGACTCTCTGTGGCATTTATTGAAAGAGTAGGGGTGTTAACCCTGGTGTCCTGGATAAATTCCTAATCTGATCCTCATACCATCATGGTCACCTAATCATCCCCAGCTTCCAATTGGCTCATTCATCCCTCTCCTCTCCCTTGTAACTATTCCCCAGATCATTGCTGTAAATGAGAATGTGTTCTCAGTCAACTTACCTGGTAAAATAAGGGTTAAATTAAAAAAGGGTCAGAGCAGGGCAACCCTCCAGTTACTGGTTCACCTCTTCAACCTGAAGGCTACTGCGGCTGGCAGCAACACACACTAAGGTCAGGGTAGTGTAGGGCAAGGCAACCCTCCAGTTACTGGTTCACCTCTTCAACCTGAAGGCTACTGCGGCTGGCAGCAACACACACTAAGGTCAGGGTAGTGTAGGGCAAGGCAACCCTCCAGTTACTGGTTCACCTCTTCAACCTGAAGGCTACTGCGGCTGGCAGCAACACACACTAAGGTCAGGGTAGTGTAGGGCAAGGCAACCCTCCAGTTACTGGTTCACCTCTTCAACCTGAAGGCTACTGCGGCTGGCAGCAACACACACTAAGGTCAGGGTAGTGTAGGGCAAGGCAACCCTCCAGTTACTGGTTCACCTCTTCAACCTGAAGGCTACTGCGGCTGGCAGCAACACACACTAAGGTCAGGGTAGTGTAGGGCAAGGCAACCCTCCAGTTACTGGTTCACCTCTTCAACCTGAAGGCTACTGCGGCTGGCAGCAACACACACTAAGGTCAGGGTAGTGTAGGGCAAGGCAACCCTCCAGTTACTGGTTCACCTCTTCAACCTGAAGGCTACTGCGGCTGGCAGCAACACACACTAAGGTCAGGGTAGTGTAGGGCAAGGCAACCCTCCAGTTACTGGTTCACCTCTTCAACCTGAAGGCTACTGCGGCTGGCAGCAACACACACTAAGGTCAGGGTAGTGTAGGGCAAGGCAACCCTCCAGTTACTGGTTCACCTCTTCAACCTGAAGGCTACTGCGGCTGGCAGCAACACACACTAAGGTCAGGGTAGTGTAGGGCAAGGCAACCCTCCAGTTACTGGTTCACCTCTTCAACCTGAAGGCTACTGCGGCTGGCAGCAACACACACTAAGGTCAGGGTAGTGTAGGGCAAGGCAACCCTCCAGTTACTGGCCAACCTCATGGCTACTGTGTCTGGCAATAAGGACATGCCAGGACAGGATGGCCAGTAATCTTGTCAGGGCTGTTAGGGTCAGGTGAATTGTCTACACATCATGGGTGAATGACTCTGACATGGTCCCCAGGCCAGAATGAGGTCATCTACCATGTTTGCAGGGTGGCTTACTGTCAGTCTATTTGTTTTCTTAGGACAGCCAGAATGTGTAGGATGAGAAAGCGCATGCAGCCTCAATTAGCCTAGTTATCTAGCTCAGCTAGTTTGATGCAGTCGTGACAGGTACTTTGTAATCATATTGGGGATTGCTTCCCTCATTTGGGTAAGGATCGGACCAGGTCATTATCCGACCGGGTCTATACGGAATGGGTCTAGTTGTCATCGAGTCCTTTCGGAATGGGTCTCTATATCATTTTTATTTATATATGCATATCGGGTGTGGATGGGAACGCTCAAGGTCCAACTTTTTGGACCCGTGTAGGCCTCTACAGTACGCCTAATACATTACCATGGGTTGTAGGCCTCTACAGTACGCCTAATACATTACCATGGGTTGTAGGCCTCTACAGTACGCCTAATACATTACCATGGGTTGTAGGCCTCTACAGTACGCCTAATACATTACCATGGGTTGTAGGCCTCTACAGTACGCCTAATACATTACCATGGGTTGTAGGCCTCTAATACATTACCATGGGTAGACTGTTTAGAATGTACGTCTTAGATTAGTAGATGCTCACTGACTGTAGAGTGTACTGAACTGGTAGAGGCTTTCTGGGAATTCAGTTTTATATGTCCTTGGATTAAACAACCATTTGAATAAAAGCTTTTTCTGTTTTGTTTGATGTTCGGAAACAAATATGTTGTATTTCTCTCTCCTCGCCAAGGTAGACAAAGGCTTATGTTTTTATGTGTATACTCATTACTCAAGGCTCCCTCCAGAACTGCTTCACATTAGGCACGGTGCATATATTCCCATTTACACAGTATGACAAACCACAGAGCTGCCACATATTAACATTACAAACATTTTGTAGTAGGATATTAAGGCAACATTTTGTTGATATACTAATACCTTGGCATTGAAAAACCTTCCTCATTAAGCTGCTTAGGCTTGGCCTCCGCTGTTGTGCCTGCTGCTGCCACTTTCTGTCTGGGCACAGCTTGGGCAACGGGGCTGGCTGGCTGTTTCTGGCTGGCTGGCTGTTTTTCTCAGGTGGCTGGCTGGGCTGGCTGTTTATCTTGGAAAGCAGGACTGGCAGGCTGTTTTGGGGCAGCGGGGTAGGCTGGCTGTAAATTGAACTCTAAGTCAATGAAAAGTCATTATTACTTCAAATGTGTAGGTGGTACTGACTCAAAACTAAATGACAAGTCACATCAACTATTCTTTAAGTTATGATAACAAATTACCTTTTTACCCTGCATGCTCTACTGCAGGTAGATCTTTTGGAATTGTTTTTAATAGCTGTGTTTTTGTTTGTACATTCAGTGATTGATTGAACAATCTTATGCTACACAAAGATAAATAACATATTGTTTTCTTAACTAATCCAATCATTTAGTTAGATTTATTGCACCCATTACTAAAATAGTTGTTATAGTTTAAAAGACTTAGGTATTCTCCTCACACTGTTCCTAACTCTGGCAGTCATTATGCGAGCAGCATAATGTGACTTGCAGGTAGGGTTACAAAATTCTGGTAGATGTCCTTTTTCCAGAAATCCTGGTTGGAAGATTCCTGGAAATCTTCCAACCAGGATTATTTTACTGGACAGTTGGCAGAAATGTGAACCCCACTTGCAGACCTGATGTGGCCTGTAAACCATGAGTTTCAGGCCACTGTGTTAGGGTAAAGCTAGACCTCAAATTAAAGCCTTATGAGATATACAATGTATTGTCATAAAGAGGCTAATGATAATATTTGCCTCTGAACTTACTTGGTGAAGGCCACAGGATTGAAAATGAATGAATTTAACAATGATGTCACTAACAAATACAGTCATGGGCAGTAACTCTACAATTTACTCGAAAAGGCAAGGAACACTTGGAAATTATAGTGGGTGTCAAAAAATTTTTTCTTCAAGCTGATACAACTCAAATCTGGACCTCCTACAGGGTCATAGTGACTATCGGTAATCGGTAAATCACTTTAGATAACTGTACTCAAAGTGTGTGGACACCTGCTCGTTGAACATCTCATTCCAAAATCATGGGCATGAATATGGAGTTGGTCCCCCCTTTGCTGCTATAACAGCCTCCACTCTTCTGGGAAGGCTTTCTAGTAGATGTTTTTTGGAAGGAATGTTGCTGCGGGGACTTGCACTGATGTTGGGCGATTAGTCCTGGCTCGCAGTCAGCATTCCAATTCATCCCAAATGTGTTCAATGGAGTTGAGGTCAGGGCTCTGTGTAGGCCAGCCAAGTTTTTCCACACCGATCTCGACAAACCATTTCTGTATGGACCTCGCTTTGTGAACTGGGGCATTATCATGCTGAAACAGGAAAGGGCCTTCCCCAAACTGTTGTCACAAAGTTGGAAGCACAGAATCATCTAGAATGTCATTGTATGCTGTAGAGTTAAGATTTCCCTTCACTGGAACTAAGGGGCCTAACCCGAACGATGAAAAACAGCCCCAGACCATTATTCCTCCTCCACCAAACTTAACATTATGCATTCGGGCATCTGCCAAACCTGGCATCTGACAAACCCAGATCCGTCAGATAGTGAAGCGTGATCCATCACTCCAGAGAACGCTTTTCCACTGCTCCAGAGTCCAATGGCGGGTAGCTTTACGCCACTCCAGCCGACGCTTGGCATTGCGCATGGTGATCTTAGGCTTGGGCTGCTCAGCAACGGTAACATGTTTCAAGTTCCTGACGAACAGTTCTTGTGCTGACGTTGCTTCCAGAGGCAATTTGGATCTCGGTACTGAGTGTTGCAACCGAGGACAGATGATTTTTACGTACTATGTGCTTCAGCACTCGGCGGTCCCATTCCTTGAGCTTCGCTGCTGAGCCTTTGTTGCTACTAGACGTTTCCACTTCACAAGAATATCACTTACAGTTGATCAGGCAGCTCTAGCAGGGCAGAAATTTGACGAATGGACTTGTTGGAATGGTGGCATCCTATGACGGTGCCACGTTGAAAGTCAGTGAGCTTTTATATAAGGGTCATTCTACTGCCAGTGTTTGTCTATGGCGATTGCATGGCTGTGTGCTCGATTTTATACACCTGTCAGCAACGGGTGTGGCTGAAATAGCCAAATCCACTAATTCGAAGGGGTGTCCACATACTTGTGTATGAAGTGGAATGGGTTTCCTCAAAGGTTTTGAGTAATAACACACATTGGGGGTCACAGTGTGGCTATGGCACACTGAACTGCTCTGGGCTTGGCTTTCTCTCTCCACACATTTGATTTATCCTACCCAGACACTCTTCCTTACTCAGACAACCCTACAACACTCCTCCTTACCCAGACAACCCTACAACACTCCTCCTTACACAGACAACCATACAACACTCCTCCTTACCCACACAACCCTACAACACTCCTCCTTACCCACACAACCCTACAACACTCCTCCTTACCCACACAACCCTACAATACTCCTCCTTACCCACACAACCCTACAATACTCCTCCTTACCCACACAACCCTACAACACTCCTCCTTACCCACACAACCCTACAACACTCCTCCTTACCCGAACAACCCTACAACACTCCTCCTTACACACACAACCCTACAACACTCCTCCTTACCCACACAACCCTACAACACTCCTCCTTACCCACACAACCCTACAACACTCCTCCTTACCCACACAACCCTACAATACTCCTCCTTACCCACACAACCCTACAACACTCCTCCTTACCTACACAACCCTACAATACTCCTCCTTACCCACACAACCCTACAACACTCCTCCTTACCCACACAACCCTACAACACTCCTCCTTACCCACACAACCCTACAATACTCCTCCTTACCCACACAACCCTACAACACTCCTCCTTACCCACACAACCCTACAATACTCCTCCTTACCCACACAACCCTACAACACTCCTCCTTACCCACACAACCCTACAACACTCCTCCTTACCCACACAACCCTACAATACTCCTCCTTACCCACACAACCATACAACACTCCTCCTTACCCACACAACCCTACAATACTCCTCCTTACACAGACAACCATACAACACTCCTCCTTACCCAGACAACCCTACAATACTCCTCCTTACCCACACAACCCTACAACACTCCTCCTTACCCACACAACCCTACAACACTCCTCCTTACCCAGACAACCATACAACACTCCTCCTTACCCAGACAACCATACAACACTCCTCCTTACCCAGTCAGTCTGTGGCTGTGCCCCTTAGTTCCCATCTCCATTCCACCGTCTGTCTATCCATTCATTCATCCATCCATCCGTTAATTCATCCATCCATCCATTCATTCATCCATCCATCCGTTAATTCATCCATCCATCCATGAATTCATCCATCCATTCATTAATTCAACCATCCATTCATTCATCCATCCATTAGTTCATCCATCCATCCATCCATTCATTCATCCATCCATTAATTCTTCCATCCATCCATTAATTCATCCATCCATTAATTCATCCATCCATCTATTAATTCATCCATCCATCCATTCATTCATCCATCCATCCATTAATTCATCCATCCATCCATTCATCCATCCATCCATTCATCCATTCATTCATTCATCCATCCCATCCATCCATTAATTCATCCATCCATTAATTCATCCATCCATTAATTCATCCATCCATTCATCCATCATCCATTAATTCATCCATCCATCCATCCATCCATCCATCAATTCATCCATCCATCCATTCATTCATCGATCCATCCATTCATTCATCGATCCATCCATTAATTCATCCATCCATCCATCCATTCATTCATTCATCCATCCATCCATTAATTCATCCATCCATTCATTAATTCATCCATCCATTCATTCATTCATCCATCCATTCATTCATTCATCCATCTGTATATCTTGACATGATTACACAAAACAAACAAACAAACATGAATGAATGTGTTACAGCTGCGTTTCATTCAGTAGTGTACTAGTCTCGTGGTGCTATCCCAGACATCACACTGTATTCTCGTTGACGAATCAGAGCCGTGACTTAGTAGAGCTGGCGTTGAGCCTAGTAGTGTGCTAGTCAGTCTCCTAGAATGTTGTTGAGCAGCTGTCACCTCCTGAAACAGTAATGTATATCAATTTTGTTTGAATAGCTCTTTTGAGATTATCGCTTTTGACAAAGATATTGTAGCCTATTGACAATTCTTTACGGAGGGATATTACAGAACGTAACACGTTAGCCACTTCTGAATAGTCAACCATGTTATCAGACACTTCACCAACACAAGCTGTTCGCTCAGCTGCTAGAACAAAGATGGAATCATGTTGAAAGCTTCATGCCTTCTTTTACTCTTGTTTATCATCATACTTAGTTTCCTTTCAACTCACCTGCGCTGCCTTTTTGAAAATGCATCTCATTACTGCGCTGACATTAACTGATTCATTTTACATGTATATTTGAATATGTGCTATTTAGGACACATACATTAACTATCCGATGACAGCTTGTACTATGTTCCTGAAAAGCCTCTTAAATGTCATGTAAAATAAATGCTGAATGAGTAGGTGCCTGCCGCACCTACACACACCTTGAGAATGGTATCATGCTTTTACATTAGGAGTAGGCCTGTCCTGTCTATCAGGGTCTAGTATTCAGTTACATACTTCTGTCTGGCAGCTGATGGCACCAGTGATACACACACACACACTAGCGGTTAGAATGTTGGGACAGTAACCGAAAGGTCACTAGTTCAAATCCTAGAGTACACAAGGTGAAAAATCTGCTGATGTGCCCTTGAGCAAGGCACTTAACTGTTACGTACGCCTCTCGGAGGGAACGTAACACCCAGCTACATCTCAACTCCCCAGGGAGTGAAAAAAGTATGTGATCGTAGGTGCGGGGAAGGATGACAGAGGCAGAGAAAAATACCATTTACAGGGAATGTATTATTCCTAACACACGGTAATGTGGGGAAAAGGGGCTGGATGGAACGAAAGCAAAGAAAGTAAAAGTTAAGGAGTCCCCTCTCTTAACTTCCCACTTCTTATCTAACCTTTAGCACCACCTGGCACGCTAACCAAAATACAGGGGGTGGTCAGCCCAGGTTTTACCTAGTGTGCATAGACAGATTAAATACTATGGGTTATGTATGCCCGCAGGCCTCTTGCCTAAACACTCCCAAGGTGCGTTCCCCTTACCCCCCTGGGAACAAATGAAACAGAATAATTTACCAATACTTTAAGTGAACAATTTCCAAAACCAAAAACACTAAGTCCTATTGGCATACACATACCTCTGAAGGAGCGGCTACAAAATAATATCAACAAAATTTTCACTGACCAACAACCAACATAGGACATAAAAAAAAGCTCTCCTCCCTGACGGAGGAACACTGGCTTTTATCAAGCTGGAGAATGAGTTGGTAATTGAAGAGACACCCGTTTCCCCTGATGAGAGGGAGGGGTCAGAACTTCAATCAGCAATGGGGCCGACCAATCAGCTGCTTTAGGATTCCAGGAAGCCATTTCCTGAAATACACACACATACAAACCCAGAACAACACAGACATTGGGGAATGTAACAGTCACCGTTGTTAATGGCAGGCCCTGGCCGTGACCCCGCTCTCCGAGGGTGTCTCAGGGGGAGTTGGGTTATGCAACAAAAATAATTAAAAATCACAAATGTATTAATACACACCTGTACATGAAATAGGACAAATATAAGTACCCACCATATTATTGTTATTATTACACATACGCTAACACACACTGCTGTGACTAGCAACATTGTCCCTATTTCTCACAAGTGTCACTTTGTACAAGCCAGTTCTCAATTTTGTCACCCCTGTTGGCAGGCTGCTGTTTGTCACACTGTCAGTGATTCACTTCAGCCTCTAGCCTAACTAGAAGGAAGGATTCACTCCTTT